>NC_141698.1:1093134022-1093734022 GCF_964263255.1 Lissotriton vulgaris
CATAAATCCAGGTATAAAGGGACTTTGGTACTTTGATGCTCACACTTTGTGGCACTGACCATGGGACAGAGATACTTGCACTGTGGTTCAGCGGAACACTTCCACTGGAACATGTCCCTTGGGCACAGACATGGGAGGCTCAGTCATGTACACTACGGGTCGGGATACTGACACCTGGAAACAGAGGGGCATATTTACAAGGAGCTTGCGCCACCGCATTGTCATATTTTTTTATGCAGCTGTGGAGCAATCTGTGGGTATTTGCAGCAGGTGCAAGAAATCTGATGCATTGATACTGATGCGTCAGTTCTTGTAAATATGCCCAAGAGAATGTTACACTGGGACACTTCCACTGGAGCACTGTTCACTGGACCCAGAAACTGGAATGCTCAGACAGGACCACTACACAACGGACATCCCCATCATTCTTCTTCTTCTCAGGCCCTTGAGGATCTGCATTGGTTCCCTATAGTTCAGAGGATTTATTTTAAATCCTTCTCGTTGTGTTTAAGGCCCCGGATGGACTCGGTCCCATACCTTTGCAGAGTAAATTCTTCTGTATACCCCTCCCCGCTGCCATCGGTCCTCTTCAGCTACCTGGGTGAAAGTACCCCTGTCTAGAAGAGCTAAACTGGGGGGTCTAGCTTTCAGTGTTGCCGCTGCAAGACTCTGGAAAAAGCTACCTCTGGAGCTGCGACAAATAAATGATCCATTGCCCTTTTGTAAACAAATAAAAACCTGGCTCTTTCCTAGAACCTAACCTCAAGTTGATTCAGATCATAGCTGTCTTCTATTGTTTTCCCTCTTTAGCGCCAGGATGCCCGTTAGGTTGCAGTGCACTTTATACATTTCTTTTACATTACATTACATTACTACTGACACCTGGACACAGAGAATGCTACGCTTGGACACTTCCACTGGAACACTGTTCCTTGGACACAGCCACTGGGACAATCGGAGATGGACAATGGAAGAGTGAGATACAGGCTCGTCATCACTGGACATGGACAATGAGACACACAACCAGGGACACTGGGACACAGGCAAGGGCAGTGGTGCAAGGGCACTGAGAAGAGGACACTGGAGAAAGACACCGGAACACAGGAGAACATGCCCTGCAACAGAGACACTGAGAGTGAGACAGTGGTACCAAGACGCTGATGCATTGGTCCTAAGACACAGACATTGGCCCACTCACACACAGAAACGTGGACACCTACGCTGAGTCATGCGCACTCAAACACAGACAAGGCCACTGGGACGAAGACCCCAGAATGAATGCAGGGGGTCTCTGTTTTCTCTCTCCAGCCTCCCTTTCCACATTGCCCTCTCCAATCTGTCCTCTCCTGCCCTCCTCTTTTCAATCGCCCTTGTCCACAAAGTGCTTTCACCATTTGCCCTTAAAATACTCAACTCAAGGACTTCAGCTAAGTCTGTGACATCATGTCTATGTGCCCTATACACTGCTCAACAAGAGTGATGGCCAGCACCCTAGGACAGTATGCGACAAATGTGACACAGAGTAACTGTAGCAGTTCTCTGTGGGATCAGTCTATGCGCTGACACACTTTTCACAAAGTGAGGTAAGGAAGCAGACTTGGAGCGACACCTAGTTGTTGCACTAAATTATAACAAAAGGCCGTCAGTTGCCCCTTGCTTTTGTATCACAGTATGAATAGTGCTCTAGCAGGCAAAATGCTAGTTAGCCAGGCAGTGACGTAGCTTGACCTGCCCGCCTGCGGCGGCCACTGGTGTGAGCCGGGGGAGATTGTGGGGGGGTAATGGGGGGGGGGGCGGTTCTTGCGTCTTCTGCCCCGCTATGGTAGCAGGTAAGAGCAGGGGGGTTGCTGCCACCCCCAAAACTGGTGCCACCCGGGGCAGACCACCCCCTGCCCCCTCATGCTACGCCACTGTTGCCGGGAGCGCCCGCGATACACGAACTGTTCTCTGGCCCATGCATGCCTCCTCTTGCTGAGCAGGTGTTAGCCACACAAGCTGCAATTACTTTGTAGACTTGCTTCCTCTGCACTACCCTAATTGTCACCATTACTCAAGGTGCTGTCAGCCAGGCAGACTGTGTGTCGCGCAACAGGCAAGCTTGAGCAGGCGAAGCGAGCAGCAAGCGATCTGGAGCTTACCTAGGGGATAAGGTATCATTCAGAAGGATATACCTGTTGGCTCCAAGAGGCTGCTGCTGCTGTCACTCGGTATATTGACCTTCAAGAAGGTGGTGCATCTTAGAACCTGGTCTTTGACAGCAGCATTTTGTTTGTGCTGCCTGGTTCTGAAAGTCATTTTATTGGCTTTGAAAACAACAGGGCCTTTGTAAAATTGGGAGGTAACAGAACATTGTCTAATTTGTGGTTGACGAGGTATGTCTTGTGAAAGCTCTGCTAATGGAATGTCTTTCCTCATACTCAGGGTCACTGGAAATATGCAGGGGGAGGGTCAAATTATGTGGCAGGGTTGCGTAAATTATGCTACAGAAAAAGGCAAATTATGCATCACATTTCTGATAGACTTTATTCATTATTTTGTCATTTTTAAACTTGTTAACACTGTCTGGGCATTAGTTGTACCTCATTAGTACCAGTTTAACACCCAAATATAGCAATAAGCTGCAGAAAGGTGACCAGTCAGCCTTTGCAAAGAGCCTTCCACTGCCCTTCAACATGTTGATGCGTTTTAACTAACTTTTGAACCGTTTCAGCTAGAAACAAAATTATGTTTCCATTCAAATCTACAGATTATGTGGGAGATGATGGATTATGTGGCAAATGTGGCACATCTACAGTTATGCAAATTACGCTGCTGTTGCACAATTGCATAATTCCAGTGGCTCCATACTATCACTTGGGCATAGGCAATTCCCTCAATGAATTTTTCTACAAATTTAGCCAGTTTTTAATTGTCAGCGGTGGAGCTAAATCCACTGATGGATTTTTAGGAGTCACAATGCAGAAGCCAACTACCCCTCACATCACTTCTTGATGGTATCCTTGCCTTTGGCCCAGTACTTTCACCAGGTTTGTGCTGTACAAATACCACATACATATATGTACGTTTATCACAGATTGGAGGATTTACATCTCCATTGCACTCTAAATCAGGGCCAAGGTTTTCTTTGATCATATCAATCTGTTCAAATTGTCCACTCCTACACAAACAGGGTTTAAGGGTGCTGGAAAATGTGCGGGGACACAATTTGAAGTAGGCCTGCAGATTACATTCAATCAAAAATTAATCTTTAAAAGCCACTGTTTCCAAGGAGGGATTTTCTGTGACAGTGATCCCAATAGGATAAAACAATTTTCTGCTGGACTCCATGGTGGGTGCAGCTGCAGCCTCCCCCCCCCCCACAACAGCCACATCTGTATCATGCAAAATGAAAGGGGTTCCCTGGATGGCTACCCATAATGACTACATCCGGTTCCCCTTTGGATGCCATTAGGAGCCACTGTGGTGCCTTTCTTAGCTGTTTGTTTCATGATGGGGGAATCAACCGAGGCGTTGCCAGTCGGAAACTTTTGGGTCCCCCCCACCTCAAAATAAGGGAGCAGACTGAGAAGATGAGGGTAAGGGTACTGCTAATTTGGAAACATAATCATATATTTGTATTTAGTTCAACATTACTGTTTTTATATATATATGAATCCAGGTGTCACTGTCTGTCCTGCTGTATTTTATAACAAGATTGCGATGTAGTTTCTTATTGATCTGCAGTGTCCTTTAACCTCAATTATTCTTGCTAAGGATTTATGGCTCTAGCAGGCTCAGAAGACATTTTATTCTGAGGATCACATTTGCACATTTCTGCAAAGTGTTACCTCATGTTCAGTGTTGGCACAAAGAAGAGGGATTTTAGGGGAATAAGGAATTCAGTATTGTATTCGTGAATGATATCTTCACCTCAAGGATGTCTCACTTTTTCCAAGAAAAAATCTTCCTACCTCCTCATTAAATACGTTTTTGCTGAAAGTAACACGTTTCTGTCACAGCATTAGGTTCCATGGACTGGTATTGAGAGAAAACATATATACACTGTGCTAAAGGTCAACTCAACTCAATTTAAATCTGATTTAAAAAGCGCGGCTAATCACCCAGTAGGGTATCCAGGCATGGGTCATGTGTTGTAGCGTGAGGTTCCAATGACCTTGTTCTAGCAAGAGCCGCTGGTCATATCCCTTTTTTCAAGGAGTTTTCTTGACTTGAATTATCTTTTTCGTCTAGTTTTAAATTTAAGGTGTCACAGTTGTTTGATCCTTGACTCATTCACTTTTATTTTCTGACTATACAATGAAGCAAATGTCTACAGGCTGTACCAGGTAAACAACCTGGTATCACAAAAATACGGGTGGTTGGGTAGCTGAGGTCCACGGGCAACACCGATGTGTCAACGCAGGGTACGGTAGGTCAATTCATGAGGATGATTTGGATGGTGAAAGTTTTAGACCACTTTGAGGCATGATTTTGGGATAAGTGGCTATAGAATGTCCGAGGCCTAGTTAAACCCCAGGATGGGGCCTTATCCAGACTTTGACACTACCAGGAATCTTCATTGGGGATTGAATGTAGCATGCTTATGAATTGGCCCTATTCTAGGTCAGTAAGACTACTAAGATAGCCCTGATTATGAGTTAGCGGAAATTTCCATAGAGATGCCCAGATTCTAAAATGACAGTTACCAGCGTGTATCACAGCATCGAATTCTGCCTTTTATGAGTTTGAATCCAAGGAATGGGGAATAACTGTGCAGACACTGATTTACTGTGAGCAATTTCACCTGCGGTCAACCAGGTAGCATCATACTGTTTTGGCTTCCTTAGATCTTTAGGAAAGGTCCTTAGCCTCCTGCCACCAGAGACGCAACAGACTGTCGTTCAGGCCCGTATAACTTCTAGACTGGACTATGGCAACATTCTTTATCTAGGTGCTCCTGATGCATGTTTAAAGATACTGCAAATTATGCAGAATGTGGCTGCACGCCTTTTCTCTCGGACTTTGAGAGCCTCAAACACTGGTGGGAGCCTCCGACCCTGGGAGCCTCGGCGGTGAGAGTCTCGGACTCCACGTCTGATGCCCCTGACGAAGGGAGTCTTTTCCTGAAATGCATTGGGTCATTATCATAAAATCATGACATGTGGAAGCCATGTAGTGCTCCTGAGCTTTTGTGAATCGTCGTAAAATATTGATTGGATAAAATGAATTGAAAGAAAAAGTGAAGAAAGAAGGTTGTAAACCAATGGTGAATAAATGGAGAAAATAGAACATTTAATGATATGAATTTGAATCATTGGATTCAGACAGTCTTGGGTCTATGCAGCTTGGTGGAACCAACAATGGTTCCCTCGTGTTCCTGCACGCCTTCTCTGCCATATTCCTCACAGCAATTCTGCCATCCATTCTCTCAACACACTGCATTGGCTTGCTTTGGCCAAGCGAATGGCGTTCAAGGTGCTTTGATATAAGTTAAAATCAATGCAGCAGGCAGGTCCTTTCCATATTTGTTCCCTAATCCGCTCCTAAACTCCTTTGCATGCGCTGAAATGGAGATGCCAATTTGGCCACTATCCCCTGGGTGAGACTAACAAGACATGGTGGGTGGCCCTTTTCCTTCTTGGGGTCCGAGCTAGGGGACTCTCTGCCTTGTACTCTGCACCCTGCAACTCCTATGCTCAGTTCAGGTGCTTAAGACCTGGGTCTCCTAGGCAAGAATGCTTTTGTATCTGTTGTGGACATGTTAGTGCTGGGAAACCCCAATGGGGTAGTCACGCGCTTTATAAATGGTATAACCAACTAACTATAACTTTTTCAAAGGGATTAATGCTCCCACTTACCACCTGCACAGAGGTGACGAGCTTCTTCGCGTATTTGCAGTAGTGGAGCGAGGCATCGAGTTGAAAAAATGAGTATGTTATTTAATTTGTTTAATATTGATTTCCATTCTGAAGAGTGGGATTGCACTTCTGAATTTATTTCACCAAACTGAAAGTGTAATCACCCAGTTGGGCTGTAGAAAGTAAACAACACTCATCTGATCACCATTTACCCTCTGTTCTTGACACTAATTTTGCTTTTGCCCCCTCTGAGGCCAGGGGTTGGAAAAGCAGTGCCAGGGGTTGCAAGGGAGATGCCAAGGGTTGCAGATGTCACACCTGGCGACCAATAAATGACTCCATTACTGACTTCCTTGTGGGGCAGGTGAAAGGAGGGAGCTGGCAGTGCAGACTCCCTTCTTGCCAAAGAAAAAGCTTAGCAGGTACCTGGACCTGAGGCTTGGCTGCTCTTCCAGCCAAAGCCCCTGATGATGTTACAGGCACAAATTATGTTACATTTGTAGATTTATTTGGTGCGGCTTATCACCCATGAGGGTATACAGGCAGTGCCCATGGGCACGGGGGATTAAGTGATTTGCCTATAATCATAGAGTGTTGCGCCAACATCAAGACTCAAACCCAGATCCCCAGCTCCTGAGTCGACAGCTCTGGCCCCTGCAACACATCCTCTTGCCAGGCCAGAATTACCGGGTTGTGAATTCAAGTCCAGTGTTACCGAATCTGGGAAAATTGGTGTGAGGACACCAAGCAATTCCTGAGCAGGATGGAAGTAGTCAGTATGCTGAAAAAAGGTGTGCATGTAAACAGAACAGTTTCCTGACTTTTAATCCATATAAATTCATTATTTCTGTGTAATGTGATTGTACCATTTTACTCAGGGCTTCTTTCCACTCCTCTATCTTGACCGGTCTATCCTTAAATCCCCAGTCGTTGCTAAGGTTTTTCTGTCCCTATTTGTTTGACCTAAACATCTCATGCTTTAAAGGGTTTATGAGAGGAGAACGGTGAAGGGTCCTCGAACATACATATGTATAAGGCTGTAAGTGCATTTTCAATAGCTTTCGTCAACATAATTAGATGGGCATTTACACTCATGCATGAAGAAGAAGGCGCCTTAAGGGCCTTATTGAAACACAAAACTTTAAAGGTAGGTAAAAAACTAAGGGCCTCATTTATGAGAAATGATGCATCGCTGCGTGAAAGCAGCGATGCGTTACTTCTATTTTTTTTTTTTTTTATTGAAGTTTTATGGCAGCAGCAAAAGAAAAACCAACAATATTACAGAAAATAAAATACATAAATAAAAATAAATGAGAAACAAAGCAATATCATAAGGATGGGCATCCAAGCTGGTTACTGAATATCTTAACAATTCCAAGAATTAACATTAATTTCCAATCCAATTGGCGATCGGGGACCATAAATTATATCCAATGATTTTCTTTCTAGTGCGCATCTTTTTATATAATGGGCTTTCAAGATGATACATAGACAAGAGCTTAGTTTGCCACATAATAATGTTAGGTGATTCCTCATCAAGCCAGCGAGAGCTAATACATGAACGATATACGGACATGCTAATAAAGATAAATCCTTCCTCTGCATCAAGGATTTGATTGTCCATGTTCTCTTCACAACCAAAGATAACAAGTGGTGTTCTTAATTTAATTATAATATGTCAATTTTCAGAAAGAAAGCGCTCTACATCGGCAATAAATTGACCTAATTTCGGGCATAGAAAGAACATATGGGCAGCATCCGCCTCATGGTAGCCACATCGATTACAGTTTGTACCCTGCTCTGAGTTCCATTTGGCCAATTTCCCTGGTGTGTAATATAACTCAAAAACTGACATAAAATGCTGACCTATTAAGGGTCCATTCAACATAACTTTACCAGCAATTGCGATGCTTCTCTTCAAGAAACGTATTGAACATTCAGTTTACTCTGCCATTTAGCAGCTCTAGCCTCTAGATCATCTTCTACATTTTCCAAGAGTAGCTGATATAAGGGCCCTATTTTGTGCCGATTTTTAATCGCTTCAAAAAGTGTAATTTTCGCCAAAACAATCATAGATTTTGATAATTTCTGTGTACAAAAACTTCGTATCTGAAGATACTTAAAAAAATCAGAGCGAGGTATATGATATGCATTCATTAGATATTCAAATGAAACAAAGTCTTTCCCCTGGAATAAGTCCCCAATCTTTTTTATCCCTAGTTAGACCACCTGAGCATCACACCATCATGAAATGCTTCTGGAAGAAGAGAACAGTTCTGCAAGGGAGTATATATATTTAAGTTAGCACCTAGCCGGAGTCTCCATATACAATAAGCCGTATCAAAGATCTTAAATTTTAGTTTCGGGTATCCCGGATTTCCAGTTTTATCACTGGATGGCGATATTGCAGCACGTGGGTGTTTAAATATTGCCAGAAGACCCCACGGAGGACTTCCTGGTGCCATCCATCCATGAGATGCTTTTGGGCGTTGAGGCTAAACAGCGTTACTTCTCAGTGCGCACTCCTTGCGACATTTCCGATGCGTCATATTTAATGTATGACGCATCATATCGCAAGGAGTTACAGATACATCAGTATTTCTGACGTATCTGTAAGCGCAAAAGTGACGCATTGCTGGAGTGTGTCACAAAAGTGACGCAACTCCAGCAATGCGTCCTTTCACATGGAGCAAGCCCCATGTGAAAGGGCTTGCGTCAGTCTTACGCCTGCTGTGAGGCAGGCGCAAGATTTTGACGCAACGGCGTCCTAGAAGTGACGCAGTGAAATCTCATAGATTTCACTGCGTCACTTTTATGACCCTTCCTTGCATCAATACGCCCCCCTTGCATACATTATTCCTGGCGCATGTATAATGTGGCGCAGGGGTTTACAAAGTGACGCATCTACCTAGATGCGTCACTTTGTTAATATGGCGCAACAAGGCGCTTTTTTTACGCCACTGAAGCGTCGCAAAAAGTGACGCACCAACGGCGTAAAAGTAATGCACAGCCTCATAAATAAGGCCCTAGACACTTTTTATAGAATTTTTAAGACAGCCTTAGAATACTTCCAATGCACCGAGAGCATTCTTCAATCCTGATCTCAGGCACACTTGAAGCTTTTTCTGAAAAACACGACTCCCAGATTCAGCTGTGAGCTTGAGAGGGCACAGTGCTTCTAACTATCCCATTATAAATCTCTTGTACCCACTATTAAGAGCCATCAAAAGTATGTGAGATTCACCTTAGAACATAGTATTCGGAGATGCATCATTATGTTTCCATTTGGTATATTACGTGTGAAGGCCTCCACCAACAGCTGGAGCGATGCTGCTGATTGTTCAGGCGTATGCGACAAATGTAATAGAGGAGTCCTGGACTTAATACATGTTTTTTATTCATGTTATAACAAAGCGATAGTAGAGGCTAGGGATAGCTTTTTAAAACCTAATTCTTTTACATATAACCCCTCGACCCCCAATTAATTGATCACCTTTCTGAAATTGCTGCCAAATGAATTTGTTTGTTATAATAAGTATACATTTATGAAGTCTTTTTTATCTTCAATTTAAAAGGAAATGTCTTATTAATATGTCAGTAGTAGATTTTCTTTTTTTTTTAAGTGTATGTTTCACGTATTTATTTCAAATTGTTGATCTCTGAAGAGGTCTAAATCAATAAAAACTGAATTGAATTATAAGGTTGTAAAAGATGGGGCAGGCTTTGGGCAGGGGTCTGCGGATGCAGCAAGCATAGATGCTCCCTGTGTTCCAATGCTCACAGCATCTCTTCAGTTTGTTCACCTGGAGGCTCCCTGCCCAGAGTCAATATCAATATGATGCACTTGCCGCTTCATGCGGTGATCTATTGCTGCAATTTGAAGACACTGACTTATTTGGCGGTAATTTGCTCCCTGATATGTCTGCCCAATGACCCTGCGTCTGCTTTTACCTGCCTGCTGAGGGGCTTATTCACAAGTCCCTTTCACCGCCGGAACGCCACTTTTTCCCAATTAAAAGTGTCTCACTGGGGACACAAGAGCCTTGTAAATAAGCCCCTTGGTATGTGGACTCCTTCCCATCATGCACCTGGGTCTGAGTGTCTTACAGCAACTTATCGTTCTCTTCCCTGGTCTGCGTGGCCACACGGAGTGGCAGGGGCAATGGTGGCGCCAAGATGTCTCCCACATGATTGGATGCAGGAGGGTGACGTAGGGGGCGGATGTTGTGCAATAACCTGGGATTCCACTCAGTGTGAGAAGGATTGCAAAGAATGCTGGGATATAGGTTGAGAGAAAAGCGACTTTGAGTGACTGGTTCAACAATTTTGGCACACATGGAACCGTACCCACAATGCCTTTCGGAATAAAGATTAAAACTTACAAAGCAGCATCCTATTAAAGGCATGTCTTAGACCCTGCTAATTTGCCCTCTGATGATAGTGCAGCTCAGCACATCGTCATCCATTCAGACGACTGGTACTTTGACACAGAAATGTCTATGGAGAGGCAGACCCTATTCACACGCTGAGCACACCGCGAGCGCCTTCAAAGCATCTCTTCCCCTGGTGCCAAATGTGCTTGGCCCAGAACCCTAGGTTCTGCAGGGGTAAATTCAATCAGAGGGAACACACACTCTTCAGTTCACAGGATGCTGGATGCTGAGGGTGACTGCCAGAGCTGGGCACATCTGGGCTTCCTGGCTTCTGAGATGAAGTCTTCTCTCCCCTCAGCATGGCCCACCTGACACTCCCAGTGAAAAATGTGCATTAAAAGAGGACGCCAGATGTTTCAGCACTCTGCCCACATGAGCCGGTGGAATGAAAATGTCTACATCTCAGCAGTGAACCCATCTGACTGCCTTTCTATCTACCGCTGCTCCCTCCATTTTTGTATTTGTGTGAATTATATCTTGGGGTGCCAAAAGTGTCTGGAAACTGACCTGCTGCCTATAGCTGCACAACAGTAGCAGCATGCAAGATGCCACACCAACTCAACAACGCAGGTTGATCCCGGGACTTTACGCGTGTGACTATTTAGCACCATGACTCCCTGTACCTGAGAAGTGGTCTGCTCTAGAAATAGATACTTACAAAATAGAAATAACATTTCTCAGCTGATCCAGGTCTTATGATCGCCGAATGGTTTGTGGAGTTCAAGTTCAAGTTCGGGCATTTGTATAGCGCACTACTCACCCAGAGGGTCTCAAGGCGCTAGGGGGAGGGGTTCGTTATTTGTCGAATAGCCAGGTTTTGAGTTCTTTTCTGAAGGAGATGTGGTTCTGAGTAAGGCGGAGGTGGGTGGGGAGGGAGTTCCAGGTCTTGGCAGCCAGGAAGGAGAAGGATCTGCCGCCCATGGTGGATTTCCGGATGCGCGGGACTGCGGCAAGGGCTTGATTGGACGATCTTAGTTGGCGGGTGGGTTTGTAGAAGGACAGTCGAGTGTTGAGGCATTCGGGTCCTAGATTGTAAAGTGCCTTGTGTGCGTGAGTGAGAAGGCGGAAGGTAATTATTTTGTTGACGGGAAGCCAGTGTAGGTTTTTTAGATGTTCGGTGATGTGATCTTGGCGCGGGATGTCTAGTATAAGTCTCGCTGACGCGTTTTGGATGCGCTGGAGTTTTTTCTGTAATTTTGTTGTGATTCCGGCGTAAAGTGTGTTACCATAATCCAGTCGACTCGTGACCAGTGCGTGGGTGACAGTCTTTCTTGTTTCGAGGGGGATCCAGCAGAAGATCTTTTTGAGAATACGCAGTACGTTGAAACAGGAGGATGAGACGGCGTTGACCTGTCTGGACATCGAGAGGGAGGAGTCTAGGATGAAGCCAAGGTTACATGCATGATCTGTGGGTGTGGGTGCTGTGCCCAGAGCGGAGTGCCACCAAGAGTCGTCCCAAGCTGAGGAGGAGGATCCTAGGATGAGCACCTCCGTTTTGTCTGAGTTGAGTTTTAGGCGGCTCTGTTTCATCCATTCGGCTACTTCTTTCATGCCTTCGTGAAGATTGGTTTTGGCGGTGTTGGGGTGTTTGGTGAGGGAAAGGATTAGCTGGGTGTCATCGGCGTAAGAGATGATGTTTAGGTTGTGTAGACGCGCGATGGAGGCGAGAGGACTCATGTAGACGTTGAAGAGGGTGGGGCTGAGTGATGATCCTTGGGGTACGCCGCAGATGACTTCGGTGGCCTCTGAGTAGAATGGGGGAAGTCGGACTCTTTGAGTTCTCCCAGCTAGGAATGAGATGATCCAGTCCAAGGCTTTTCCTTGTATTCCTATGTTGCTGAGGCGATGTATAAGGGTGCTGTAGCAGACTGTGTCGAAAGCGGCGGCGAGGTCGAGTAGGATGAGGGCCACTGTTTCTCCGTTGTCCAGGAGTGCTCGGATGTCGTCGGTTGCTGCAATGAGGGCGGTTTCGGTGCTGTGTTTGGCTCTAAACCCGGATTGAGATGGATCAAGGGAGTTGTTAGATTCAAGGAAGGCGGCGAGCTGGCTGTTGACGGCTTTCTCGATGACTTTGGCCGGGAATGGGAGGAGGGAAATGGGTCGGTAGTTTTTAAGTTCAGAAGGGTCTGCTGTGGGTTTCTTCAGAAGGGCGCTGAGTTCGGCGTGTTTCCAGCTTTCTGGGAAGGTGGCAGAGTTGAAAGAGCAGTTGATGACATCGCGGAGATGGGGTGCGATGAAGGAGTCAGCTTTGTTGAAGATGTGGTGGGGGCAGGGGTCAGAAGGCGAGCCAGAGTGGATTGAGTTCATGAGGCGAATGGTGTCTTCGGTGGTGATTGGGTTCCAGGCGTTGAGGTTGTTAGTTGGCGGAGTAGGATCTGAAGGGGGTGGAGAGTGTTGATCGTTGGGAGAATTCTCGAAGCTGTTGTGGATGTCGGCGATTTTGTTGTAGAAGAAGGAGGATAACGCGTCGCAGAGGTCTTGGGAGGGAGTGATGTCGTTAGATGCTGCGGTGGGGTTGGTGAATTCTTTGACGATGTTGAAGAGTTCCTTGCTGTTATGAGTGTTGTTGTCGAGACGATCCTTGAGTGCTGATTTCTTGGCGGAATGAATCATTTGGTGGTGTTTGCGGGTGGCTGTTTTGAGGGAGGCCATGTTGTCCGAAGTAGGGTATTTTCTCCAATTCTTCTCCATGGTGCGGCATAGCTTCTTGGATTGTTTAAGTTCATCATTGAACCAGGGAGCCTTTTTGCTGGCAGATTTCATCTGGTGCTTTTTCAGGGGTGCTAGTTCGTCTGCACTGTGGGTAATCCATTGCTTGAGGTTGGTGGCCGCTTGGTCTGGGTCCATTGAGAACAAGGTGTTTTGCAGACATTTGTGAGCTTGCTTCAATCAATCAATCATAATGTGTAAAGCACGGCTTGTCACCCGAGAGGGTATCCAGGCGTTGGCTGTAGGTTTCATTTGAAGAGCCAGGTTTTGAGCCCCCTCCTCTAGTCAGTAAGGGAGGGTGAGGTTCAGAGGTGGAGGGTCTCCCAGGCTTTTGAGGTGAGAAAGGAGAAGGAGCGTCCTCTGGCGTGGCAACGGCGAATATAAGGGATTATACGCAAGGTGTGCGGAGCGCAGGTTCCTGGGGGGACTGTGGAAATGCAGACAATGGGTCAAATAGGCGGGTCCTTTGTCGTGTAAGCGTGAGTCAGGAGCTTGCAACGGCATCTCCGCTGGACCGGGAGCCAGTGGAAGTCCTTCAGGTGCTGGCTGATGAGGGTCCTCTTGGGCAGGTTGAGGATCAGTCTGGCAGCCGAGTTCTGGATCATCTGGAGTCTCTGCATGAGTTTGGTGGGGGTGCCTGCATGGAGTGCTTTGCCTGAGTCCAGTCGGCTGGTGATGCTTGTGTGTGAGAATCTGACTGGGGCTCCACACATGATATGGAAACAATCACAGTTCCAATATACGGGGAAGACTAGGATAAGTGTGTAGGTGTGTGTGTGTGTGTGTGTGTTTGTGTGTATGTGTGCGTGTGTATCTCCAAGAAAGAAGTGACTCAAACAGATGGACTCACTAAATAACAAAAATATATATCCGCTCCAACGTTATGTCTTTCTCAGGTAGTACAAGATTGTTTTATAGTTCTATTAGTATTTATACTGAGCAAACATTGGGGCTGATTACGAAGGTGGACGGACTTTAGTTCGTCCTCCATCGTTTCGTATTTGAGACCGTTCACCTACAAGGCGGCAGTCCCACATACTGTATTATGATGCAACCGCCACCACAGCAGTCGCATGCCCTATATTTTGTATTGCGGCGGCGATGCAGTCAGTAGTCTGTGCCGCAATGCAAAAAACAGTGTGTTGACATATCCCTGCACTATATGGCAGGCACCATGCGGTGCCTCACACATGGTACAGGAAAATGTAGGGGGGCACCACAGGTGCCCCTCAGGGCCCATGTGCCTGCCCCATGTGGTAAAATGGCCCGCTACGGGCCCCAAAATCTGTTTACGCCAGCCGTTTCACAGCGGGTTAACTGCCGCAGAATGACCAGCGGAAAGGGATATTGTAATCCCCATGCGGTGCCTGACAGGCACCTCCGGCATTCGGGGGATGGAGGGCGGTCTGACAGGTGTTCGGAATGCTTCTGACCTTCCGGGACCGTGCGGTTGGGCTTTCCGACCACCAACACACTGCCCGCCATCAAAATGTGTCAGGCGGTGATTCAGTCACCAATGGCGGGGAGACCACCACCGACAGCCTGTTGGTGGTGGTCTCCCCGCAATCGTAATCAGGCCCATCGTTTAGAAGCAATGGAGACCTGTGCAACAGAAAGCACCAGAGGGCACGTACAGGCAAGGAGGTCCCTTGAGGTCCTGAAAGAGACACCTGGGGTTGGCCTAGGGGAGATTGATTATGGTCGGACCGTGCTCCTAGAAATCTTAACTTTCTATGTTAGGTAGCGAGACACGTGGAGGTGATGTAGTAGTTGTACCACGGTAAATACATAATAATGGAGAAGGAAAGCATTCATCAAATAGAAGATAGATCCTGAAAAAGCATAGAGAGCTAGAAAAGATCTAGTAAAAACTTGCTCATTGAGCAGTAGATCCTATTCCAAAAGGTTAATATCTTCGAGATATGACAGCATTATAAATATAAAACTCTTTTAAGAAAGGATCTCAATGATAGACCTTGTTTGGGTTCCTATTTTTCCTCTAACTTCCTAAAACGTGGATTTTGCCACTTATCAGGCGCATTCGAACTCACATGTAATGCAATGTTTTTAAAACATTTCTTTACCACTTTCTACACATTTTTCTAAGTATGATATGAATTTTAACACACTTTGGCAAGAGGGATCCTCTCCTTAACAATGCCTCAGAGAATGACTCTTCTTGTTCACTAGTGATCAGGAACTTGGCGTCTATTGTCAGACAGAATACTGTGACATGATCCCAAATGACAATAGTGAACAAAGTCTGGTAAGATAGGGCTTCCAACATTAGAACAAACTATGAATACCTCTACATCACACTATAGAGCAGACGTCAGTGTTCCCGGGACATCCACCAAAGGACAGGCCTCGCCACATTGCCGGGAGTGCCTCATGCAATCAGGTATTCATGTTGTAGTTGAAGGGCAGGGTCTTCACACAAAAGTCTGGAGGTGGGAGGCAAGTTCTTTATTCCATGTGAGGTGCTTGGGTTACAGTCACAATAGGTTGGTTTTTGTGCTAGGGGTTAATTTTCCCTCCATCTCTAATGAAGTGCCAGGCTTCCCCCTAAGACACAGACACCAACACATCTCATTCTACAGAATGCCGACTTAGCCATTGCAGACACTGACGCGTCGCGTCAGTACATCCTCCCCTCACCTTACACACAGGACAAGCATCAAACCAATGGAACCTTGACCCAGAGACAAGAAGACAATTTCACACTTTTCTCTATCTTCCAAACCAACATACACATTACCACAAGGACAATATACTCATCACACACTCTCTCTCTCACACAAAAGTGCAGCCCCACAATCCACCCACCCGCACTTGCATGCCAAATCAGCTTAACCAAGTGCCAGAAGTAAAAAAGCATGCATATCTGTACCCAACACCACACCATATGGAAGCAGCAAAAACATCAGCCAGAACGCTTCCTGCTAGCAATGTTGACAGCCTCCATTATGTGCAGACTGAAAATTCAGAAAACACAACATTCTTCCATGGGTGTAGTCCACTTCTACCACCCAACAATGAGCACCCTCCCTGGCGGACTTCAGAAGGAAACTCAAGACCTGGCTCTTCGACTGAGGCGTTGCACCCACAGCGGCCAGGCACCTCTAAGGGCGATAGTGCTGACCAATACAAATGCTGATTGATTGATTGACTGACAGCCAGTCCACATCAGCTAGTTCTCCATCCATCCTACAACTGAAATTCAATCCCAGGCTTCACCCAGCACAGACCCCAAGATTGCATGAAGCATCCCCTCCTCACAGCATCCACACTCAACATTCTACATCAGGCTCCAAACACATGCACACAAAGGCACATCACGTCCATAAATTAACAAAAGACAGTCATCGACACCGACTGCGGGTGCATTGCAACAACCATTGTGGGATATGGAGAATGGAGCGGGAACTATCGGATATTAATCAGACAGAATCACATGATTAAGAAAACTACCAGAGGAGAACATAGGACCAGATACAACTTCAATTGAGTATGTGATATAGTTACAAGACAGTTTCCAGACACTACTCACTCTGTGACCCACTTTATATAAGTTTCACGACAGGAGGCCCACCGTTGCTTTCTTCACCCCGTAGAAACATATGTAATTGGCACTAATCAATGTGTAAGCTGTCTACTAAGCGCTGGGAGATCTTAGGTCACGCAGCGGTGTACAAGCCTGTATTCGTCTTGTTATTTCTCTGCGGCTCGTCTTGGCACAGAAAGTTCTGTATAGCCTGCAGGATTTGTCACTAGCTCCTCAAGAACATGTCAAGGCTCTGCGGTCTACTGGGATCTGCGCTTGTCAATCAGTTATAATGATCTGGCTTTTAATGGTGCAGACTTGCTACTTTTTTGAACCAACAGCATGGTTTAACAAATAAGAGATGTTCTCCAAGACAGGCCTGTGCCTGTCATCTCAGCATCTATTTGTGTTTTCCCTGTTAGTGTCATTCGTTACTCTTCAGAACATAGACATCCTCAAGGCCTTCGCGGTGAGAAGAACATGGGCCGACTCTTTCCCAAGGTATGTAAATAGCAGACTTTATCTCCAGTAAAGTTCTGTTGTTGACTTTTGAGTTTTTGGAAAGGCAAAAAACACCATGGACACTGAATTGATAGAAATTTCATTTGAACTTAATCAATTATCTATGGTTTGGATCAATCATACTAAGGCACGCAGAGTTTATTTTTCTATAAATCTCATTCCAATTACCTATGTTGATCTCAATGAGGAGGTGTGGCCACCTAAAGGGTGCCATCTTTGTCCTCTGTGTGGAGAGATGCTGGCCCACAAATACTGGCTGATGGAGTCATTGTGTCTCAATGGGTTGCTAGTTCTCCATACTTGTCAAATAGAGAGTATTCCTTTCAAAAGATTTGGTATCCAATACATGATGGAAGGATTTGTCATCCCTTCCAGTGAGGCAATGCACTTCCCCTGAGGGGTCTAGAATAGCTGTCTTGTGGAAATAAAGTGTTTTGCTTCCACAGTTGAAGGCCTGGGTCATTGACTCTTCCTACAAATGTGGGTCCTTACAATATCTACAAAGACTGGAGAAGTTGCCTCAACTGATTGAAGTTGTGTTGTACAGATGTAGCTTGGCATGTTAATCTTCTCTTAGCGGGGAGGTGCACCTCTTACATGTAGATCCCAAGGTCATCCATATTAGGTGAGAATCATGCTTCCATTAAATAAATGTGTTCTTTCATTTGTGTCAATACTGGGCCAAAGTCTGATCAAGAGAAATATTATGGAACCAGGACACCAGGAGAAGTCAGGTCCGTTCACTGTCATCCTTTACGGATGGAAAAACAGCTATCCAGTCTGTGGTAAGAAGCCTGGAAGTACGCTCAGGCAGCCATATTGTCTTGGATGGAAACATTCAGATGGCGGTTGTTGGACCTGCCACTTTCTGGTTGGTTGAGGTGATGCCCCAGCCAGGCAGAACCTACCACTTGCATCAGCGGCGAGTGATTACACATACTGTTTAACCTGCACTCACTCTTGGGTAACGACACTGAGCAGTCGAGCTTACTACAGAGGGAATGTGTAAAGCAATGGCGCTGCACTCACTCATTAAAAAGACCTTGAGCATCACAAACGAGACTTTACGCGTGATGTATGTAAATAATGTTTGTATTCAACACACATAATAATCAACACCACATGAACATCGTGTATTTCCGGGCATAAATCACACTTAGAATTATTACTAGCAGTACAAGGCCCACACATGTTCAAATTACATTAGCAATATTCACATATGGGAAAGATCCTAATATACACCCCCCATCACCCTTATGTGGTGCAACACCTTGTCCACCCCACGCCCCCCCTCTTAATTCTTATACTTTAATATCAAACAGTTCAAGGGGGAACCCGGAGTCACAATAATATCAGAAATATGTGCATACACAAAATTGTACCACATTTTAGCAGCACCACAGCCTGAGACCACGCTGGGCAAACCAGTGTCAAACGTAATGCTTATCTGGCAAGAAATCAACGTATCGGGCAAACGCCATCCAGTGTAGTGATTCACTGGCATTTCCCCACTGTCAATCCCACACATATACATTCACTCTGCACCTCTACTCGGTGCCACGGATATCAGACAAGTCCGTACAGAAGCACTCGCATGCATATGCACTTAGCACTCTTAGGCGGTGCAACTGATACCCAGCAGGTCAATTGGTTACATTCTGGAAGCTCTGTGGCCCCAAACCTTCCACATGAAGCACTACTATGGTTTCACCCCACCTCTGAGGGCTGCAACCTGTGAATCGGATACTGCATGCAATTGGCATGTCACACGAGCGAGATGTGGCACAATTGACGAAGAGGGCTCCTCTGGGTCCCACAGCCAGTGAATATACTCACCTCCAACTAGACGCTTACGTGCACCAAGGTCCCCACGAATAAGGGGCGACATGCCTTAGATGTGGGCCAGACTTTAAGCTCCGCACCAGGCAATCTGGTCTCCAGGCACAATTCTTAGTTCCACACTCATACCATGCTACCTGCTGGGATCCAGCAGATGATATGGCAATTGAGAAGACACTGTGATTCAGGTGTCACAGTTAGACAGTGTGGGTCCTTCTTAGGAGATCTTTGATGTCCCTTAGACCTCCAAGAGAACAGGGGCCAAGCTTGAAAAGCCATAAGAGAGCACACTTCAGGGTGCCACTCAGCACCAGGTAGTCGGCCCAGGAGAGCCACTATTCAGAAAAGCATGCGGTCCCTTTCAATGGCAGTAATCCTCCTTTGGCACAACAGAGTCCTCTGGCAGGATCTCCGGTCCCAATTCCCCACAACTGTATCTTATGTGGTTACACTGGAGTGTTCCTCTGAAGCTGGGGGTAGTTCAAAGGCTTCCCCTTTGAACCACAGATGTCTCCACTAAATTTCCATCCTGTCTGCCATGAAGTCTTGGAGTGCAGACCTTATGTGGGGCCTTGATATGGCTCCAGAGACCAAGGGGATCATTAGGATCCACCTGCCATCCTGTTGTGGAATGGGACCACCCGCCATCGGTGCGGGGGTCCTGTTGGTGGCATTAGGATGCACCCGCCGCGGTCGCATCCTGCATTCTTGACATTGCAGCGGGTGGTGCTCTCAGCACCGCCCGCTGCAATGCCAAGAAGGCATGTTGTGCAGTTCTGTGCACAACATGGCAGGCGCCGCACGGTGCCTGCCATGTTGTGCATGGAAGTGCAGGGGGGTACCATAGGTACCCCCCATGTGCATCCCTCACTCCCTGGAATCTCTGGGGGCCCCCTACTGGCCCCCAATGAGGAGAACCGCCTGCCTTTCCAATGCGGCGTTGCCGGCAAGGAAAGGCAACGCCCCGCATGCAACATAACATGGATGGCGGTGTCTACCAGACACCGCCACCATATTAACTGCTTTTCCACCTGGGAGGCAATCGGGCGGATTGCCTACCAGCGGAAAACGGGCGGACGGTCTTTCCATCTGCTGAGGTCCCCCCCGCCATAGTAATGTGGCGGGGAAATTGGCATGCCGGCGGGCTCAAATGTCGGGCGGGTCGCCACCGCCATGCAGGCAGTGGCAATCTGCCTGACATGCTAATGGGGCCCCAAGTGTCAAAACCTCCTCCTAAATTCTCTGCAGCTATGCCCCGAAATGAAAGAGGCTGGTTGTTCCAATTGAATGCTGTCACTGGGGAATGCATAGATGTGCTCCCCCAACCTCCAGTGTGGACTGGAGTCAAGCACCAAGACACACATTGAGTTTCAGAACATAGGGCTTCATTACGGTGTTGTAGGTTGGCGGTTCCCACCACAGGATTAAGATGCGACCGCCCTATGGATGGTTGCAAACATCCATTTTTCAATAGGAGCTTGTGCGGCGGGTGAAAAAGGCCCGAAACACAAGCTTTCATTGAAAAATTGATGTTTGTAAACATCCCTGCACTGTGAGGCAGGCACCATGCGGTGCCCGGCACACAGTGCAGGGATATTTATGGGGGCACCATAGGTGCTCCTCAGGCCCCAAAGCATAGGGCCAGGGGGATAGGAACCTGCTAGGGCCCCCAAAGTCACTTCCGACAGCCTTTCCATGTCGGAACGGTCAACACGGAAAGGCTTTCCAAAATTGACAATGTAATCCTGACGGCAAAGCCAAGGCTGGCTCCGCTGTCTTTCAAGAGATTACAATTCCGCTTCTCTTCGGACAGGCTCTGTGAGTCCAATGGAAGAGGAGCGGTACCACTGTCATCATAATATGGGGTTCAGAGAGAAACCCTGGAAGTCAGGTGGAAAGCCTGTGACAGACTGTCGGCTGGCTTTCTGCCTGACATCCAAGTCGAACCCATAGAAATGCCCAATTTCTAGTAGGGATATTTCTACATGAATCACGACAAAGCCAACTTGACCATTGACAAGGGGTTGTCGCTGCGAATCCTATCATATGAAACACCATGGGGCTGCTTCCATGCAACCCCCTATTGCAGTCTGAAGTAATATCTTTGTTGTAATGTACATGTCTTGTACATCCTCCCTGTGTTTTCCTTCCCTTTCCCATGTT
This sequence comes from Lissotriton vulgaris, assembly GCF_964263255.1. Classification (NCBI taxonomy): domain Eukaryota; kingdom Metazoa; phylum Chordata; class Amphibia; order Caudata; family Salamandridae; genus Lissotriton; species Lissotriton vulgaris. The sequence continues at coordinate 1,093,155,070 of NC_141698.1, forward strand.
AGCCTATGGAAAGAGCAAACCCCATAGGTAGCGAAAACACACATGGTTATTCCTCACTCCCTGGGCAGGGGACACACAAGTGTACCTGCCCTGCCTTTCACCTTCCACTCGCTTCACCCCTTAAGACATACCCTAGGGATACTCTGGTGGAGGTGAAAGGTTTTCTCAGGTTGGCTAACTTAAACAGGCCAGTCCGAGTAAACGCGCACTTGAGGCGCATCAGACCGCAATGGCAGGCTGGATACGTAATTAATAGCACCATTGGTGCAGAGTGCACACCAGCTTGCACTGGCAGGCTAGACATGTATAGAAGGCATGAGGAAAGCACCATCAGTGCAAAATGCATACCAGCTGGCAATAGCAGGCTCAGGCTAGACATGTGTTTAAGAAGCACCATTGGTGCAATGTGCAGAACAGCCTTCAATGGCAGGCTGGACACGTACTGAAGAGCACCATATGTGAAAAGAGCATACCAGCCAGCAATGGCAGGATGGACACATGCTTAGCACACCCTCTGGGCCGAGCGCACCCCAGCCTGCAATGACACACATTCAAAGACACCATTGGTGCAAGGGCGCACCCCAGCCTGCACCGGCAGGCTGGACCCAGTTCATTAAACATAATAGGTGTGAGTACGCATTCATCAGTCGGTCATGGTAGACCTGACTGATGCTTTAGAAACCGCAGGTGAGCATCACTTCCTAACGTGTGCAGCAATGTCACATGCACTTTCACACTGCACTTACAGGGGAAAGTGCCACAGGCCATGAGGTCTGAACCAGAGAATAGGCTAAACACAAGAAGTGTCCCATAGGGAAAGCCAACCCCCTAGGTAGGGAAAACCCACATGAGGGTTCATCCCTACCTGGGCAGTGCACATGCAGATGTACCTACCCGACCACTCACCTACCCCGGTTTTATGGAAGTGAAAGGCCCCCTCAAGGTTGGCTACAGAGGGAGTCCGAACAAACTGAGCATGAGACATTTATAACAGGCTATCCAGGTGGATGGCACATTCATGTGCGGTGTCCCCATATTAACCAATGTCACACGTGCCCTGGGTATGTGGTGTACCCTTTTACAGGGTGTTCACAGATATTACACCTTAACTCAATTAAGTGAGCACCCTATCATGACATGCGCAAGAAGGGCTGCAGTACAGTGGGAAAGTGCCCAGAGTCCTAAGCTCAGGAAAATAGAGTTGGCAAAAACTAGGAGAACAAAATGCAATAAGTTTCAGGGAAATCCTCACAAGAAGGGCCATGTACAACAGGGATGGACTTATAAGGTTCAGAAATTCTTTATTGCTATAGGATAACGCCCATTGAGGCAAAAAACAACACATTCAAATGACAAACATAAAACACACAGAATATTGGTGATTGTTCTCGAATTCATAATAATGAATCAAAATGTGAATTGCAGTTTATCAATCAATGATCAGTTAATTGTTTGAGGTGACAATCATACATAATCCAGGCCAGGTGTACGTAGCACTGATTGCACAATACTGGTCGCAATTTAGTGACCAGTATTTTTGCAACCAGTGCGTTATTTTGTGACCCAACCTAGGTAGTGATAGGATAGTTCATAAAATGCCAATTCCTGCAACTTGAAACCCAGTAGGAATTGCAGCCGCCACAGGGGTTCAGCAGACCACCCTGTCTGTGTTTGCTTTTAAATAAAGCAATCTTTTCTTTTTGCTAAGGAAAATGGGATGCATTTTAAAAATGTATAAACAAAAAGATAGCTAACATTTTTAAGACCACTGCCTGCTAAAGGGGAAGGGGTCCCTTGAAGACCCCTTGACGACACCTTCCCGTTTATGAATGGCTTTTACTTGGAAAATTATTAATGTTTTACAGCGGATTTTGGTTGCAAAACCTCAATACATAGCCATTCAGATTAGGTATTTTATAAGGGACGCCCTAAACAGGTCCCTTCCACATACTGAATTGGTATTGGATTGCAAACCCAAATTGCAATTCCGTAACATTTCACGGAATCATAATTTGTGGCTTGTACATGCAAAAAGGCATATTTGCGATCGCAAACATCCTGATTCTGCAAATTAGGCTGTTTTGCAACAGCAAAAAGCCTTTGCAGATCTGGCCCTAATGTCATCAATGAGCTCTCTAAATACAAAACAATACTTGGCCATCACCTGTTGACCACAAAGTTAATGAGTAAACCACAGATTTTATTTAAAATGTATGTGAATAATGGCGATGCACAAAACTTCTGGTTCACCAATGATCATGGAATTTAAGGGATCCAGACATTGAATGGGAATCCCAAAAGCTCAGATGATTTCTTAAATAACGTCACCTCAAGACAGATAAACACCGAAAAATCATCAGTGAGTCATGTAAGCAACTCCATTACCAATTTATTCATAAGGAATTATTAGATTACTGATTTTCTCCCATTAAGCGCTATATTCCAATCCCTCTGACTGTTTTAATTAATTTTGCGTGGAAGCAAATCTAATCTTCGGCCGCGTTGGTTTAATAAGGTACTGTTGAACTCTTGGTCCGGCATACTGATCTCATTCGAGCAATCTAATTTCAGCATTGCTAATGGAGTAATGTCAGCCCCAACACTACATTCCCTGACCTCAGCACCTCTGAGCTCCTTATGTGTACTCAGGGCTTCTTGCCACAAGTCTACAAGCACAAGTTAACCTGGAAGGTTTCTCTTCTGATGAGTTACAAACCTGCTCACTGGGCACCAGCATACTCAACATATGGGATTGTGTGAAAAAATACTGGGATTTGTATTATCGGCCCACTCCTACAGCGACTGCATAATATCAATTACCAATGCAGAGTCAAGGTAAGCAACTATATGGGAGGATACATTTACTAATCCATCTCCACATCTTCTTACCTTAACTATATCTTGGTTGTTGACATGGCAGAGTCAAAATTTGTGCGATAGTAAAAAATCAATACTATAGAGGGACATGGACAGATGACAATTCGGCCCTCCTAGATCAGGGAAGGGACCGAGTCTATCCACCTTTATGGATAATCCATTGCCTTCCAATAAGATCAAGGAAAACTTTCAGGGCACCATAATTGTTGGAACTGCAATTTTGTGATTTAGCCTCAAATATCTCCAAAACTATTTTTGACAACAACAAAAACTAAGGGGCAGATTTAGAAGCCCCTCGCTCCTCATTTACGCTGCCGTTGCGTCACTTTTGTGACACAGCGGCGGTGCAAAAACCGGCGCCATGGTACGGGGTACTTACAACGTGACGCATCTGGGAGATGCGTCACGTTGTAAGCCCTGCGCCACATGTAGGCGTTCCTGCGCAGGGGGGGGCGTCCCGGCGCAGGAACGCCTCCTAAAAGTGGCTGAGTGAAATCTACAAGATTTCAGTCAGTCACTTTGGGGCCCATGCTGAGTAAAAACCCTGCGCCTGCTTGAAGCAGGCGCAGGGATTGACGCAGCATTGCAAGAATAGGGCATCCCCGAACCTTAATGGAGCTGCGTCGTGCTTGTGACGCAGTTCCAGCAATGCGCCACTTTTACGGCACAGATGCGTGCCGCATCTGTGTCGTTTTTGCCCCATGGTGCGCCGCATTGTAAATGCTGCGCATTAAGGGTGGGGGAGCTGCGGCGCACAATTACTGGCGCATCCCTGCCGATATGCAGGGATGCGCCAGTAATTGTAAATCTGCCCCTAAAAGTCAACCTCTGTGGTCTTCTAAGAAGAGTTTATGATCACAACATACTTTATTTTGAAATCCACCATAAAAGACTTGGTGATTTTGTGACAGAGACCAAACACCTCAAATTGTTCCTTGTGCATGTATTTTGGTTGTTGTTTAATAAACTAGTTATAGAATCACTTGTCTTGCCCTTACGGTCTTCCAATTAATAATTGACCATTTACTTATCACACACAAGTCATTGAAATGCCTTGTAAGATTGCATAGTGCATAACTTCTGGGAATGTTTAGTGCCATAGGATAAACTGTTCACATGCACCGTCCATCACTCATCGCTGGAGCTGCATAGACACCAACATTCCGCGACATTGCCGCTGGCTATGCTGACTCAGTTGTTAGCCCTGGTGGCCCGGTGAATGTTAGGATGGCTCTTGGGTTGCATTTATTACAAAGGATGCACATTTCCTGTGGGGGAATGAACTGGGATGTCTTCAGCTATCCAGACAATGTGTGACTGCAGCTCAGTTTCTAAACTATACCAGGTTCCCCTCCACGCATGTCACTGTGAGCACTACCGCGTCCGTGGATCTTCGAGGGCCTCGCGGCGCTGTAGTAGTGATACTTTGTCTATAGTCTTTCTTTTACATCTTTTGTGTATTGTATTGTGTTATTTGTAGAAACCATGTCTTGCTGGAACAGGAGGCAGTGGCGTGCAAGGATTAATCTCAAATCACCAGGAGAGCAGCCCTGAGACTTTTTCCCAGTGCGACAACCTGGCACTTCCACAATTCAGTTAACTATAGCGCCCGACCCTTGTAGAGACGTGGATTGAAAGCATCAAGTGTGCTGTGTTTCTTTGTTCATTTACAAAGCTCTCACATACTCATCCCACCTCATGGCCATTTCCAAGACCAGGCTGCTTAACAACATTAACCCCTTCGATGCTCATGACGAGCTCAGCTCGTCATGCAGCGCAGTGCTCATGTGCTTAGGACGAGCTGAGCTCGTCATGACCACACCCGTTTTTATTGCTGTCCAGCACAGCAGGGGAAAATCTCAAGCAGGGATGAGGTTAAGCATTGGGGAGAGGGTGTGGCATAACAGCTAGGGCGGTCAATCTCAAGTCTGGGGAACCGGGTTCGCGTCTCACAATGACGCTCAACATCCTGTGATTCTGGGCAAATCACTTAATCTCCCCGTGCCCAACGAAATTGAATGTGTCCTTGTGTAACTGGTGCTCATGTAAAGCGCTCTGATACCTGATACATTCGGGTCAAGTTCACACTATATAAAACTCCAGGAAAAAAAGAAAAAAATGAGTAAAACACCAATAGAGAAGGCTGAGTAATCCCAGAAAAGGACAGAGAATATTCAAACTCGAGCTGCTTGATCCGGGAAGTGTTTCCTCCTCTGTTTTCTAGGGGTGGATTCCCTCACAGGATCCTAGTTGGGCTGAAAGGCATATCCACTTCTGGCAGAAAGGCTCTTCTTTCCTCTAAATTTCATTGGTTATCAAGCAATCTGTCGAAGAGACATCTTCTGGTACATTTTGTGCACGAGGTTTGCAAAGGATTCTCACTTTGACAACAGTTCGCCACACCATGAAGGAAAATCCAGTTGACCACAGGTAAACAATTTTTATTGCAACTGAGGCATGTGGATTTTTGCCCCCATTACTATATAAATCCCAATTAAATAAAACTAAACCAATTCCAATTGTTAAATAAAATAAGAAGGGAAACCAATAGACCATACTAAACTAGAGGTGGGCAGAGCTTGTGGAGTTTCACTACGCAGAATTCCGCTAAGTTTCCTAATGCGAGCAGCCCTGAAAAATTAGCGCAAACGAACCATGCGTTGAGCAACAGCATGCAGCCATTCAAGTTGATGTAGCTGCCAGTAAGTAGAACATCTACGCGAGTGGCAAACCTCTCCTCGCGACTGCTCGTGACCACCACGTTAGAAAGTTGCACTAGGGGATGCCGAATGTCGCTCGCACTCATCAGCTCACATTTTCTGATGCCTTGCAGGAGAAAAATTCTACTCCCCGGCACTTGGCAGAATTTGGCCAGAACTCTGCGTTACAGAGTAATGTGGAGTGACCACAGTTCAACTAATATTCCAGCCACCCCTCTACTAAACACCACAAACCAGTTCAAGAAGCTCCTGGAATCAGTTAGAAGGGTCTTTAAAGCACTTCATCAGCGGTCCAAAATCCCTAATAATACAAATGGGACCAGGTAGACATCATTTGGATCTGGCCAGGTGGAAAATCCTCTTTGATTATTGCAGTACGTTGGGGTTGCAAGTTGTAGGTAAATGCAATGAGATCGCCCGCAGCCATGGGAGACACCGCTAAAATAACAAACGCGCAGTACAGTCAAGATATAGGAATATTATGGCCGTCTAGGGTTCTACTCTGGTGTGGACTTGGGCGTAGCATACTACACTACCCTGTATCAACTGAAACTAGCATTAACAATGCCCATTTGTGCGTGGTTGTGTTTGCATTCATATTTAAGAACAGGGCCAGGGCAGCTGTGGTGAGGAGGGAGCCAAAGGGCGGCAATGTGAGCATGGTGTCAATGGACGCAGCGGTGAGCATGGGTCTGGACGGTGCTACTAACCAGAAGATCAGAGATCTGAGCAGATTGTAGATGGATAGCGATGAGCAGAAAGTTGTCCAGTAGAGGTCAAAAAGAGTTAAGAGGACAGCTGTGATGAGCAGTTGGTGGAAAGCTGCACAGGTGATTGGCTTGCAGGAGAGTAGTAGCGAAGAGCAGGTATCCTCAGGGTACTCGCAATCTGGTAATAGGAGGATACTACTGAGCTCTGCGGGTAGTAGGAAGACATTAATGAGCTGATGGTAGGCCAGTGTGAGCAAGCGATAGGCAGGCAGGAGTGGTAGTGTAATGGTAAGATGAGAGTGATAGTTAGCAGGTTGTAGGTGCTTTTACGCTATCTTAAAGATAGTCAAGATATTGGGTGGGGGGAGCTCAGACCCATACACTGCAGTGATTTCCATAAGTCCTCTATGGCAGGATTTTATGGGGAGGGCATACCTGCCTCCAGGGGGTACCTTGAGTAAAGAGGCACCTGGCGGGTCACCATTGTAGATGAAACTGTGCTCCAAGTTATCTGGCCACCAACACACCAGCCTGATGCCTCAGACTTACGCAGATGGTTATGCCATAATACTTTTATGCTATCACCTATATCAGCTACAACTGCTGTGATATATATATGTGTATATGCAATTCACTGTGAGCTGGGCTCAAAAGTGATCGACAGTTCAAGAAATAGGCCTGAGAGTAAATTTCCACACCACTCGCAGAATTTGGAAACTCCGCAATTTCGCAGAGAGCGCCGAGTTATTGATAAATTCTGCATTCTGCCTCATAGAGGGATTTATTTTTGGTTGGTGCACTGGTGAGATTTCCCAACCGCTAGCAAGAGCCAGCGAGACTTGCTGAACGCTCGCGTGGCTTTAGGCCGCACCTGTGACATCTGGCGCTTTTTTTGTGTGAATACAGCGAGCTCAAGAGAGTGCCAGAGACTGCGTCTGCATCCAGCTCCATCCTCGAGCACATTTTCTCCTCGAATGCCCCTGATGCGCTATTTTGATCATGAGAACACATCACGTTCCCGAACATCACAAACGTAACACGAACGGGGCATAGAGCATCTCCGCCCACTCGCGGAATTCCACAGAATCTCATGGAGTTTTTGGGCCGCTCCATGGAATTCCGCATAGCAGAACTCCGCGAGCTAGGCTCAGGTGTACCAGCAAGCCAATGCCTGTAGGGGTCGCCTAAATAAGCCTATTACTCAAAGGGGCTGACCTAAAGCCCCTTTCTCTGTGTGTTGTCCTGTATTTTGCATGTTGTGTTCTAATATGAGGTCTTGTCAGATAGCTAAAGTTGTTTGCAGACACATGTAAGAGGAGTACAACCTCAGTTCAAGAGCAGGGGCCCCAATTTATGCAGGCACTTTTTTAATGAGGTATTGGCAAAATAAAACTCACAGAAGACAATCTGACTAAACTCTGCCTGGAGACAGCTTTGATTTGGATTCTGCCATTGTTATATCCTGAGCTAATTTGCCATCGACAAGGCTTGTTCAAAGCAGGGATGCCACATAACCCCTGGCCCGGATCCTGATGCCTGCGAAGAGCGCGTGGAAGATCACAGGTACCACGTCGCCATTAGCGACAGTGGAGTGTCTATTTCACGCCGGCTCAGGACCTGGGCTTCAAACTGTACTTTGCATGGCGCAGTAATAAGGAACTATTTTTAGACACCGAAGGCATTTGTGCACCGGCTCCTAAGGATTGGTCTCGCGGAGATATTAGAACAGAACAGCAGGTATGCTGCATCCTTTAAACACTCCATGGAACCACAGTGTCTGAGCAGGAGGTGCAGAAATTCAGCATCAGCAAAATATTGGAAATCCACAGAGCCCCCTTCACCTCGAATAAAATATTGAGTATTGGAGTCAATCTTTACAATACAAAGCAGAACCACTGGATGTCACGTGGAGAGCATGACCTACTTATGAACCAATAATGGAATAAAAGCTGTTAGAGATGGACCTACGTCGATCTCTTCATCTCATCTGCTTCGTAATATTATCAAGAGCCCTATTACAGGTCTGCAGAACAGTGCATTACAGCCCCAGACGGCGGAAGGGATATCATTCGTGCTTTCAACCAGTGGCTCGCCGGCCAAACTCTACATAAGCGCTGCCATTTAGCAATCTGCCTTATTTTGTTGTTATTATTATTGCAATTCTTATTCGTATTCCTCTTCATATTCCTATTCCTATTCCTATTCCTATTCGCATTCTTATTCTTATTCCTATTCGCATTCTTATTCCTATTCCTAGACATATTCCTATTCCTATTTTTATTCTTATTTCTATTGTATTAGCATTCGTATTCTTATTCCTATTCGTATTCTTTTTCTTATTCCAATTATAATGAATCTCCAGGGTTCTTACAAGATCGCCTGGTTAGCTAACATCAAAAGACTTCTTTTGGCCATCGGCCTAGCTCCTGCATGGGAACTAGGGGCCCCGGTGTCCAAGCTGACAATCAAGAGGCTATATTGGGCATGGGTTGATAACCAAGCTCATAGAGATCCCAATCAGGGCAGGCGGACTGATGAGTTTCGTCAGCATAAGACAGTGCCCCGCTTTGAGCCTTACCTGGATTTTATCCAGAAACCCAGGGACAGGGCCCTTTTCATCCAGTTTAGAATGGGAACTCTTCCGGTCCACGAGCGCACTCATAAGTGGAAACCTCCTAACCAAACCCCTGACGCTTGCCCATTTTGCACTGGGATAGTTGAAACCATTCCACACTTGTTTTTTGTATGTAAAGCTTACTCCAGACCGAGGGAACAATGGTTAAGACCTGTCTGTCGATTGCTAGATACAAGGAACCATTCAACTGCCCTTAGAATCCTTCAAACAGAGCCAAACACTACGTTAGCCTGTGGGGTGGCCAAATACCTAAGCTGGGCCTGGCTGATAAGATCAAAAGCCTTATGAGGATTCTGTATTGATATTCCACGGTAAAGATGTCACTGGTTTTAGACTTTTTCCTATATTTTTAACAAATGTATTTTAATGATATCTGTTGTACAGAAAAACTTTTCAAAGCTGTTTCATGGTTTAATATCCCTTTTAATTATTGCACTGTATAATTGATTGTTAGCTCTAAACTTTTTTTACTGTTGGAAGGACATGTACATTTTAATTGTGATGTGCTTTTTAAGATATTTTATATCTAAATAAAACTTTGTTCAAGACTTATTCCTATTCCTAGTCCTAATCCTATTCCCATTCGTAATCTTATTCTTATTCTTATTCCTATTCTTATTCTTATTGTTATTCTTATTCCTATTCCTATTGCTATTGCTATTGCTATTCCTATTCCTAATCTTATTCTTATTTGTATTCCTATTCGCATTCTTATTCATTTTCTTATTTATATTCCTGTTCCTATTCCCATTCGTATTCTTATTCATATTTCCATTCTTATTCGTATTCCTGTTCCTATTCCCATTCGTATTCTTATTCTTATTCGTATTTCCATTCTTATTCGTATTCCTGTTCCTATTCCCATTCGTATTCTTATTCTTATTCGTATTTCCATTCTTATTCGTATTCCTGTTCCTATTCCCATTCGTATTTGAATTACTATTCGCATTCTTATTGGTATTCTTATTCATATTCCCATTTGTGTTCTTATTCTCATTCGTATCCGTATTCGTATACTTATTGTTTTTCGTATATGTGTTCTTATTCTTATTTGTATGAAGATGATGATGATAATTATCATCATCATCAGATAGAAATCTGCTGGGCATTGCGCAATTCCATACAAACCCTTGTGTGCAGACGCCAACACTCTCCTAGTCAATGTTGAGAGTAGGTGTCCTTTCTTTGAGTACCGAATGCTCTGTAAGGGAGTTGGCCCATTTGTAACCAATCCAGAGTACCGCCGAGTGCCTGCAACAATAACCGAACCAACATCCAATAATAACCCAACCAACCTCAAAAGCCTACGTGGTGTTTTGGAAAATTCTAGGTCCATAGATTATTTTGTGTGCAAAAGCACTAAGATGACCACAAAAACTAATTGAAAAGATGAGCATTCAGTCCCAAGGGAAAGTCCAATGCTTTTGAGGCTCCTCTCCAGTTCCTTTTCCCATAGAAATGTTGTGGATGTAAATACTGTAACATTTCTTCCTTTCTTTGTTGGCAGGTGGTGGCGCCAGCATCCTCAAGGGGGGAGAAGGCTCAAACAGGTGAAGATGGCTGACCCCCAAAGAGGCAGAAACTTCCTGGTTTGGTTCTCGATCTATTATGATCAGATTTCATTGCAGCTATTTTCAAGAATCAAGGGGCATATTTCCAAGGGCTTTATCGCAGCTTTTTTGTCTTACAAAGCCAAAAAAGCGGAGATAAAACCAGTGTCCTATTTACAAGAGGGTGCTAACATGCATAATCGCATGTTAGCAGCCTTTTTCCCAACGCCTCACTTTGCATCTCCAATGAGATGCAAAGTGGGCGTTACTGGGCGTACGACCCAGATGGACTACCTTGCAAATATCGCTGATGTTTACATCGCGATATTTACAAGGCAGCCCATATGATTTTAGCACTCAATAGATTTTGGCGATAACTGCAGTGTTCGCCAAAACCTAACGTCTGCTAAAATCCTGACTTTAGCCATCCCTAACATAGGGGGTGCATTATGCTGATACGACCCTGTGGGTCGTATCAGCAAGGTTATGGCCCTTTTGCAGTGAACATCGCTGGAAAACCAGCGATGCTCCCTGCAAAAGGGCGATGACCTCACTATCTCTGGACTTTTTATCGCCCTGGAGTAACGCGTTGTTAATAATGCGCTGCCATGGCGATAAATACCAGAGCTAGCCTGCGATAATTTAACCCCTTCGATGCTAATGACGAGCTCAGCTCGTCATGCAGTACACTGCTCGTGAGCTCATGACGAGATGAGCTCGTCATGAACATTGGGATTCAAAAAAGTGCAGCATCCTGGATGAATTGCTGCAGCACTGATGTTGATAATTATCGCTAAGCACGGCCAGCGATAATTATCGCTGGCCTTTGTTATTATGCCCCTAAATGTTTTACTGAGGCCAAACAAATCTCTTAAATCCAAAGTTATGGGTTCAACCTCACTTTACTCTGCAACTTCTCTTGTGCATTTGTTCCCAGTCACCAGTTTTAACTCCAACCAAATTCTTCGATTCTGAAATGTTGTTGATCAATATTAAACATAATGACTTCACTTTCCGACTGTACATCCTGGTCGCAAATCTCACAAAACATTGGTAGTTTTTCCTAGAGATCAACACAAAGGCCCTGATTATGAGGGTCATGATAATAACATTACCACATGTATCTGGAAATATTGCATGTCATATCCGAGCTGCCCATTGTTGAGCTAAAAATTACTTGCACAAGTTATTGCACGTAGGTAATTACTACGTAAATATTGCATCTGCAAATTAAAACACACCTGCATGCATTTGGTTTACTAAAAATAAGTTGAATGTGTCCCTTAGAAGGTGGTGGTAAGTCAGGCCATTAGTAATGCACTGTCGCTGCCCCCAGACAGGAGATAGTCCACATCCTACAACTGACAGAAGTGTACAGGATAACTGGGATCTCACATGTCCAATTAGCACTTCCGGCCTGTGCATGAACTTGTTTCTGGGCGTGTTTACTGTGCAAAAGACTAGGCCTGGGCGGTAAAATCCAACCCGCTTGCGGAATTTGAGAAATTTGGGTAATTTCGCCTTCTGCGGAGAACGCGGAATTGACAAAAATTCCGCGATCCTCGGCATCGCTGAATTTTTTGCTTGTTCACACTTTAAAAATGTGTGTTTTTGAGATATTTCTCCCCAAGCACAAAAACAGCTTTTGCGAACAGGAAAAAAGCATTGCAAACGGGTGGAACAAGCAATTCCGCGTGTTCATGGAACTTTTGCGTGCTCACAGAGATTTGTTACCGTTTTGCTGAGCTTTGCATAGTGTGACTACGCAAATTCCACCCACCCCACGTTTACCTTTGGCTGCCGTTTCTGATGTCTGCATTCCTGGCAGGTTTGCAAAGGAAACTGATAGCGATGCTAAAAATAATACTGGAATCTATGCAGGAGTTTGTCTTCTGGCTCAAATTTCTTACTGTTGTTTTGACTTCTTCTGGCATCACAGTGCCATAAAAGAGCTTAACTGAAACATATTTCTCTGCTTTAAATGTCCCCTAATTTCTACAATTCTAAATAATCCATTGCATCTGTGCCTTGACGTTCTACTCTGCTGGCTGCCAGGATGAGGGGCTGCCAGGCATGTGAGGACGGGAGACCCCCAGCAATCTCAGGTCTCCAGAGGCGCTTTGTTGGAGCAGCACCAGGCGCTTTACATTCACTGCTCATCAATCATGGAGCATGGAGACAACAGGACAATGGACACTGCCTCACTGAGACTGAAGAGTGTCTGGCTGCGGTTCAAGCCTCGCTCCTGTAACACCAATGGCTGACATCATTCGCCAGGGCGCACATTTGTGTCGCAAAACCCTGGACCACAAGCGAGGGAAAAAGGTCCTTGAAACAAAAAAATCTCAACAGTCTATACTGTCCCCCACTATTGGCTTGGTGGGTTGAGGGGTGGTGCGTCCAACGGGTTGTCTGTCTCGGATTATATATACATATTAGCAGGTCATGAATCTCTTTACACTTAGTAGGTTTTTGGATCCAAAAATATGGAGCCTTTACTTAGCCAATACATAAAAGAGATAAAAATGGCTGATGTGTTTCAACCACAGGTCTTCTTCCAGCTGCCTGTACCAGGTGCACCTATTGGCAGGCTATTGTGTGTGTTGATGTTTCCCTGGCAGGCTTACCCATACTGAGCACCCGCAAACCACATAGTACACTGATTTAGGCCTGGAGAGTTGTGTGTGTGTATTTATATATATTCAAATGCTGGGTTAACTTGAAGGATATTTAGGTTCCATAACCAAATTAACAAAAGTAATCAAAGCATTTCATCTTTAGACCATTAATCAGCACACCTGAGACCTCGCCCTTGCAAACTCATCTTGACATAAGCATCCACCAATGACTCCTGCCCAGTGTGTGAAAATAAACTTTTTAACCTCAGAACCCTGTCAGCAAATAGTTACACAGTCACACTTTACTTTCTTTCTTTCTTTAGATCTTCTCAAACCTACTCTTAAGGGTCAATGTCCTATAAAAGAAAAGCACATTTTAGAATGCATGTTCTTAATTTCCTTACAATGTGCTTTACATTTAAATGTTGATTTATAATAATTCACATTGTTGCATAATCACATTTTAAATATTAGCATAGTATCTCCAACAAAAACACGCATTTCTTAGAATATTGACAGACATATCTGCAGTCTCAAGCAACAGTGAATACTAAATGGATGATACTTAAGTGCTCCAAATCTTTCTTAGGAGCTCTAAAATCAGTGACTAAACCATGGTACACAAAAAAATACATCTTGAGTAAAGGGTAAAATGGCCTTTATTGCCATCTCAGGGTTTAGAGGACATTTATGAATCATTCGGCCTTGGTCTCGTAGTTTTTCACTGTCACCACCAGGACTGCTCAAAGGCAGTAGAGGCCTGTATTACACAGTCACCAGTCATGTACTCTCTTTCTCTCTCTCTTCCTCTCTCTCTAAATATATATAAACATATATTATATATATAAAAACCTATATGTAGATAGCTGTATGTCTATATACCTGCTCTTTAATTTTCCTGAACCCTGAACCCCATCGATTTTGTAGTAGTTTTTGCCAGTTTTCGCACCAGTCCCCCATGTCTCTCCCACATTTCCTTCAAAATCCTTTATTTACAGGCGTGGAGAGCACCCCCACCGGGTGGATGTCTTAAAAAGCAAACAGGAATGGATTCGTTGGAGGTGTCTTACTGTGGGCTTGTGAGTTGCGTTGTGTTTTCCATCCACTCACATGCAGGCATATCTAAGGCAATGTTTATGCCCAGAATGTAACACTGAATCCCATTACCAGGGCCCTGGCACTATGCAATTTTGTGGCTGTGGCATTTTCCACATAATTATAGATTTGCTATATTTGGCACATGATCCGCCATTTGCTGCATCATCTCCAGATTTTAATTAAAACAATTTTTTTGCTTTTAGGTCAAACGGATGAGAAGTTACTAAAAAGGAGGAAAACGTATTTCCGCAGAGTGGAATCCCTCGGCAAAGACTGTGTGGTCGCCTTTCTGTTACTTATTGTAGTGTTTGGGTGTTAAGTTGGTACTAATGAGATGAGAAATTGACCCGGCAGTGTCAACCTGTCTAAAAATGATAAAATAAGGCAGTGTTACTGTTACACAATATGCCACATTACGCGGCATATTTCCCTTTTTCTTGCCACTGCCGCATACTTTGGTCCTCCTCTGTCACATCTTTCCAGTGGCCCTGTTGCCTAATACATACTTTTAATTTGCGTGTTTGTTTTCCAATGTTAACAGAAAGTGAAGTGAGAAATAGCGCGACAAACGGTTTGTCCAGGATCACACAACTTAGTCAAAGGGAGACGCCGCGATTTGGTGGCCGAGGCAGCAGCCCGCAGCTCTGTGCTATTTCCGTAACAAGTGCCCATTAAATCCCCGCACTGAGTGTGATTTATGGGCCCGGCCTCTGGTCGAAAAGGCGGCTGTAAACACCAAAAATAAAGAAATCAATAAATATTTTAGCGCCTCTTCCCGGCCGCCTCTCCGCGTTTCTTGGCAGAAGTGGCAGTTGCTCACGTCTGCTCCCAATTGAGAGGTTATTTATTCCTGCGCCTCGGGGGCAGAGGGAGAGTGAATATTAGAAGGAGCCCGGCAGAGCCCCTCCCCCCCCCCCCCCCCCCCAGAACAATGAGGAGGAAACGGAAGGCCTCCCCTCAAACAGAAACTCATCATTAATGGGAGACAGGGAAATAAATCATGTAAGCCCTCATCAGCAGACTGTAGATAAGCCCCCTCCCCAGGGGTTTTTTCTCTCAAAAGTCTCAAAACAGATATGAGGGCCCCCTTCAGTGATACGCCGAAAGATGAGGGGCTGAGTCAGCCCCACATCTCAAACAGAAATTCATCATTAATGGGGAGAGAGGGATATAAATCATATATGCCCTCATCAGCAGACTGCAGAGGGGCCCTCCTTCCAAGCCTTGGCCGCCAGAAGAAGAAGTGTCCTCCGCTGGTGGTTTTGCAGATCCCTGGGGTGGGAGAAGTGTGGCTCAGGGGTTAGAGGCGGCAGACCCGGAAGCTGAGATCGGTCCTGGACCAGGGTTCAATTCCCCGCCCCGACGGGGGTTGGGCTCAATAATTCCACGGACTCGATAATTCTCACTCCGGTGCCTTCTCGACTCACGGGTTCACACTCTGCGACTCTGGGCAATAGCTTGCTTAATCTCCACAACGGCCCCTCGCGGCGGGATGCCTGGCTTTCACCTTGTGGATACCCTGCCGGGGTTATCTCACAGGGGAATACCAGGACGGGTTCCCTAAGCAAGCGCATAGATGCCTGCGATGTGGGCGATTTGCGCTATATAAATACATGTACATTTCCATTTACATCTGCGAGGGAGAGTGAAGCAGATCCAAGGTGTCTGGTGGGTTGGTGGAAGGTCAGGCGTTTGTTGATGTCTGCTGGTCCTTCGTTGTGCAAGGCCTTGTAAGCGTGGGCAGCATCTCAAACCTTTCTGGATATAAGCCAGTGACCTTTCTCACACAGTTCTCTCGATCAGCACCCCATCTTTGATGACCCCCACCAAAGCCAGGTCCCTTCGATGCCATGCTGCGGCATTCCACTTCCAGTCACAGACTCAAAATTAAAAGCAATTGACAGCGCTTTGAAGCAGCGTCATACGAGGGGGGGGAGCCAGCTAAAGCCGTCCCATCGCCTCCGTAACGGAGGGTCGGACTCGGACATCACTCCAGGAACCAGTGGTTACACATCAGTTCAGGAACTGGACTCCCAGTAGTGGCGTCACTCCACCGAGAGCCGATGCCACATTTTTCGTGAGAAGTCATTCCTCATTTTACTTCTGCTTTAAGTTCTTTCAGTATTATTAACGCAATTTGTCGAATTTACTTGACTAGCAAATTTTACACACCAAGGGCAAAACGCACACTTTTTTCCTACTGTGAATTGGTCAGGATCTTTTAATCTTGTAATGCCATTCGAAAGTATCTTTGGACGAGAGGTGCAAATAAAATGCTTTCATTCATTCGATAGTGTCGATTTATTAATTTTTATAATACCTTCTTACTCTTTGTAAAAAGACGTGTAGCAAGCGCTGAGGAAATCTATTTAGGAAACAAATTCTACTACTGTTGAACTGTGATACACTTTACGCCAGCTTTTGTTTAATTTACTCTAATTCCAGGATTATGTGCCAAAGTAGAATATAAAGAAACCAAGATAGCACTGTGGACCAGATGTACAAAGCATTTTAGCAGTCACAAAACAGACCAAGGGAAAATGCGACTCGATAACTTGTTACTGAATCGCATTTTGCTTTTTCGAATCAGTATCAGGATGTGGTGTGTTTATGGCGTCCCTTCCTAATACCGAATAACACTGGTATGTGTTAATGTTTTGCCACCGGTAATACGGTCGCAAAACATTCCCACTTACCACCAACTTCAAGTTGGTGGTAACCCATTCGCAAACGGAGAGGCATCCCCAAGGGACTTGTTCCCCTTCGTGAATGTGGGCGGCAACATTTTTTAAGAGCAGCCAGCAGTTCCACGGACCACTGCCAACTCTTAAAAAATGAAAAGGGAGCTTTCATTCTATTTTTGAAATGCATCCCGTTTTCCTCACAAAAAAAATATTACTTTATTAAAAAGCAATCACAGAAATGGTGGTTTGCTGACCCTAGCAGGCCACCATCCCTCTGATTGTAGCCATTCACAATGGGTAGCAAATTGAGACCTGCCTCGTGAATGTTGATGAGGTAGGTCCATTTACGACCCACTGCGAATCCCTAACACTGTAAAACACACTGGGCCCGATTCACAGAATGAACTTAAGACTCAATCCTAAACTTACTACTATTTTGGTATTCACAGAATTTACTTACTACTTTTGGTATTCACAGAAGTTAGGATTTTGTCTTAAGTTTGTCTTAAGACTGTCTTAAGTTTGTCTTAAGTTTGTCTTAAGTTTGTCTTAAGACAAACTTAAGACAAATTCTAACTTCTGTGAACACCAAAAGTAGTAAATTCAATCTGTGAATACCAAAATAGTAGTGAGTTTAGGATTGAGTCTTAAGTTCATTCTGTGAATCGGGCCCACTGTTGCACATCGCATAGTGAATCGCTAAAATTCGCTATTAGGAAATCTCAAACACGTGATTTCGTACATCTGGCCCTGTAAGTCTAGAGTTATTTACTAGGTCACAAGGTAAAGTAGTGCCATATAAAGCTGCCAAATGGGCTTTGGAGCCCTTCCCTGTGCACTAAGTGTGACAACATGTGGCGCGGGAACTACAGGAGTGAAATAAGTGCAGAGTCAAAAGTCGAAATAACCTTCGAAATTCTAGCCGGATTGTCACCGGCTCTAGAAGGAAGGCAGGTTCAGGGGTGTAGCTATTAACAGTGCAGCAGGTGCAGTGGCACCAGGGCCCTCTGCACTCTAATTGTGTCTGTATTTCACTATTTATCTGTGAAGATGAGGCTCATGGTCCTTGCCTGCACTGCAGCCAATGGCACTCTTGCTACTGCATGGGGCTGGAAGGGAGAATGCTGGTTCTTTTGACCAGTGTTGTGTTTTCTATAATTGATCACTTTTAGAGCGTGTGTTAATCCCCTAATCTTTAGTTAGCCTTGTAGAATAATCCTCTTTATCCATAATGGACGCTCACAGTGCTTTGCAGAAAGCATCAACAGCTTCTCTCTCACACCCAGTGAATCAGTTCTCTTGTCTCTTTCTCAATATTGGGGTTTTCTTCTATCAATAGTGTCTCTGCTGCGTTGAGACTTTCCTTTCAGTTGCAATATCTGCTATTTACACATCTGGTAAAAACATCATTTTATAGCATGTATTTATTTGTGGTGCTGGTGTCAGTCTCGCTGGCAGACCCATGGACAGACAGAGTGACATACAGACAGGAAGTCTAGACATCCCTTAGGGCATGTTCAGAGAAGCACATGTGATGTGATACAACATTGAGCCCACACTGCTCAACTAGATATAACCCTTATAACTAACGTTATGCATATACATTTAGAGTACAGAAGAAATGCTGCTGTGTGCAGTGGTGGGCGCCTTGCAGTGCGTATTCAACTTAATTGTGTATATATATTACCATTGTTATTGGGTCCTGGCAAAATGTAATTATACCAGGGTTATTTGCGTAGTAGTGGGAATTTCAGTTTATAGAAATTCCCAAAATTACTCCACGATGCGACTTATGCGCCATTTATGGTAAACAATTTTCACCGAATGACGCAAATTTGCGTTAAAACTCTACCGCTAATGAACGAACATAGCATGAGCGGCTGTTGTTCACTGCGTTTTTGTTTAAATGTGTTTTTATGTGAAAAACTGACTTGAGAATGAATTTTGCACAAAAATGTAGTGCAAATTGAATGATTTACATTTCATGTAATTACATAATTACTTCTAATTTTGCTTTAAATACACAAAAGCAAAGTATGTGAATTTCTCATACCCCTAAATGTTATGTGTATCTCTGACTGAGAGTCGTTTTTAGGAATACCACACTATAAATATGGTTAGTCAGTGCTGTGACATAGGAATCTTGGGAAACAGCATGTGCTTTCCATTGTTGCTATAACAAAAAGGAATTCCAGGCTGCTCTGGAAGGGCTCTCTGAGAGCCTGTCAGCACATCACCTAGTAATTACCCTCCCATGAGGTACACACTTCCTCCAAATTGTGAGACTCCCTTGGTCTCCGCCGTGCACTTCCTCACATCTCTGATAGCCTGGCAAAAGGGTGAATGTCAGAGTATTGGGGTTGTGGGTACCCCCCCCCCCCCCCCCCAAGCAGGTTTCAGCCACAGGGCCCATGGCCTTGCTGCCTTGCTGATCTCCACCATTGCCCTGAAGAAGGCCAGCTGCCTCAGCACCCCCAAGCCTACATATATTCCACCCGAACAATTCTCTCATCCTGCATGGAGGTGTTTATTTCTTCCCAACAGCACTAATCATCAACCCACTGTGGCATTTTTATTTTCCCAGCGCCACGCCCACTTCTCCTATCCTGACTTATTCTTTCCAAACAGACCTCCTCCCGTCTCTGCTGGTGTTTTAAGTCCTTCTCACTCCCCCATCCCACAACTTAAGTTTTTCTTATTAGAGTTTAAAATATCCTTTCTCCTTTGCAGGTTTCAGTTCCTACAGCTGACACAGCTCTACTTCCACGTCTTAAAAAAAACACCAACACACCTTTCTCTTTCGAAAAGCGCTGCGTCTCATCTCATTGTGAAGCACTTCAGTCAATTTCCGAGCACCGCCGTCAGATATCTGCTTTTATGTCATTTACTTCATTCGCCGCGATTTTACATAAATTTTCTACACTTCTTTTCCTTCGCCATGAGCGGGATGTCTTTCATTTTGCTGGCGGTGCCTGCCAGGCAGAAACCTTTTGATTTCCAGGGGGATTGTCAGCAGTGGAAGGATTCAACTCATCCAATAAAAAGACGGTGATTGGGCTGTGCTCCAGGGGAGGGGCAAAAACAAGAATAGCACGAAAAGGAACTGATTCAAGAGCGTGAACTGAGATAGACAAGCAAGCCATCCAATCACGAGCAAGGGGATGACCCAAAGTCTATCCTATGTCTTATATCTAATAGGAGTGATGTCCTGCCTGTCTAGACACCCAGTGATGTCACAGGAGGCTATGGTGGTGAGGGTTTCTGAGCAGATATTTGGCCTGTGTCACCAGGGGTGAGCTGGAAGCTAATTCCACTCCTGTTGGGGTCATTAATGTATTTATCTAACTTGGTATAAACTCTCTGATAGGCAAGCAATCTTCATTTGCATTACAACAATGCATCTTGCATTACAACAATAGCGACAAGAATTTAGAAACGTCCGGTGAAATAATAGAAAAATAAAATGTTGACAAGAAGGAAGCATATAATGGACACTGCTGCCTGGGAATACCACCGGGCAGTCCAGAGGTTACAACCACTGCATTTCTGTAAGTAGGATATGACTGAATGTGAACAGGTCTAGGAACAGCCTGCTAAAGCTGTCTGGCGGCCAGGCCCACAAGAGAAGAAACACAAACAGCATTTGCTAAGTACAGTGCTACAACAGGTCTGTATTTATTCATTTATTTAACAGTTTTGTCCATGAGTAGGAGGATCTGTAAACTCCCAAAAGAAAAATGAATACATTTAGTGTCATGGGCCTGTCTTGTGCTATTTGCTTGGGTGATGCACATTCGGGGCTCCCAAGATGGCCATCAGGGTTCATCAGGGACAGCTGCTGTGATCAGCTGATACATGTTTGAATACTGGCAAGGCCAACATAGCTTATCATCCTTGCGAGTCAAGTCATGGAGTCCTATCAGATTGAATATTGGTAACAATTGTTTTTTAAAGTTTTTTTATTAGTAATATATTTTAGACCAATTTGGGGGAAATTGTATTTTAGGTCTCCCAGATCTGTGTGATAATGAACCGTGGACTTCCAGTCCTCCTGGTCAGATTATACATTGTCATCTGCCCAGTTCTCTCTCACTACAAGCTGCATTTATTTAAAACATTGAAATCGTATTTCGAAGGTGAATTGGAATGCCAAGAGCAATCCATTTTGTTGTACCCTGCACATAGAGACACTGGTAGCCAAGTTGTATATTTCAAGTCTTCTTTATTAGTTCCACGTCAGGGTAGTATCAATCTCTGTCCAGCCAGCTCTGGTCAAGTACTAACCATGCACCAGCCCCACCAAGAGCATCCTGCCTAGCTGCTCATCCCATCTCCAACTGTCCCCACTCATCCACACAGGCACCCGGGCATTCCATTCATCACAGTCACACCAACATTCCGTTACCATCTCTCACTCTGGCTGAGCAGCTAAGAGGCCCTAGGTTGATTACATGTAAAAGTAATACTTAGGATATAACACATTTCTTTCCTAGGCTAGGTCGACTAATGGAGTCAATTACATTTTCTCCCATCTAGTTTGATGTAAGTTGAAGCATGTCTTCTCTGGGTCTGGTGGTTTAGTGGACTAATACATCCACAGCCGGGTCCTGTGTTTGACCTCATGGTCACAGGCTCAAATCCCAGCAGGTCCACTTAACCTTTCATCCTTCTGAGATCAATAAAATTAGTACCGTTGGGTAACAGTAAACATCTGTCATTGAGCGCTAAGATACCCTTGGGTGAACATGCGCTTATAAATGCACATGTTATATTTATGTTCTCCTGTTTCAGGAAGAGGACGCTGATAACTCAAGACTGAATACACTACATAAGAATGCATGTAGAAATAAATCCTCATCCCAGTCTGTGTGTGACAGCAACGTTCTAGCTCTCTTCAACCTCCTGTCTTCTATTATTTCTTCTAGAAATCTTCCACTGTACCTTGTTCCATTGCAATTTTCCTTTTAAATAGCAAATTCCACAAGCTGGGCAAGAAGTATTCTATACAATCAGACGTCCTAACCCATCATGCACGTGTGCCTGGTACCATTAACCCTTCAGACCCACTATGCCTCAGTTCTTCCATCTGAAGACCACTTAACCAGCACAGCCGAGCTTCGGTTTCTGTCATCGCACTCCCTCCACAATGGTTGAGTGCCGGTAATCACACCTCGTCATTGGTTCCTCAATCCAGTTAATGCATCTCACCTATGAGGAGTGGGTTCTTGGGTCCCACCAGCAACTTGACCCTCAGCAGCCGGGGGCTTGAATCCTGTCAGTGCAGATCATGTGCTCCCTTTCACTTCTCGACTCTGTCTACTCATCCCAACGGGTGTAATTTAGAATATTAGGTAGACAAATAGTGTGCCCCAAAAATATCATAGCTGAGATATTGACTCCCATGAAATTGTGAAGTAACAATTATTATTCTTATCTCTACATCGACATACAGTGAAGATACACATATCCTCAAGGTATGCATGTGTAAATGTAAATGTAAATGCACAGGAATTTATATAGCGCAAATCACCAAGCGGTTTCTAAGCGCTTGCTTAGGGAACCCGTCCTGGTATTCCCCTGTGAGATAACCCCGGCAGGGTATCCACAAGGTGAAAGCCAGGCATCCCGCCGTGAGGGGCCGTTGTGGAGATTAAGCAAGCTATTGCCCAGAGTCACATAGTGTGAACCCGTGAATCGAGTAGGCACCAGAGCGAGAATTGTCGAGTCCATGGACATTTTAGGACTCAAGACCCCGCCGAGCTAGGAATTGAACCCTGGTCTCAGGCTGACCTCTGCCTCCAGGTCTGCCTCCTCGAACCAGTGAGCCACACTTCTCCACTTCTCCATGTGTGGAATTATGTACAGTAAATCTTTTCTTACCTCTATTTATTTACCATCATGATATCCTGGTAGTTGATATTTTGGCTAGTGTGTTTTAAGCAGAATGATATTTAAAATTCTGTATTTTATTATAAAGCCCACCTTAACCTTATTTCAATGTTTAGATATATAGGGCCGATTACAATGTCGGGCAAAAAGCCTCCTCCTGACAGTCGGAATCTTCTTGACTGTGTCAGAACCCTACCGGCCAGCTCGGCCGGCATACAATCTGCCCGACCGATTACGATGTTTGCGGTCAGAATGCAAACTGTCTGGGCATTCCGAATAATTTCTGACTGGCTCTCGTAGAATTCGTGTTGGTAAGAACTGTATCGTACACCTCTATGGACAGCGCTTCTGACCTCGCGATTATGATGCCGATTTCCAACACCCATTTCGATTCGGCCTGTCCGACATGGAAAGAATGTCGGTAAGTGACTTCCCCTAGGGCCCCCTTCATCCTGAGGCCTCTGGTTGGGGGCCTCTGTAAAACCCTGCACTGTGTGGCAGGTACCGTGGGGGGCCCGCAAACAGGGTACAGAGTTTTCCACACATAACCTATTTCCCCGTAGGAGCCTATGTTGTCACGCGGAACACAAGCTCCCATAGGAAACAATTGGACTCCTTGTAATCGGGCAAGCGGAACCATCGACCGCGAGTCAATCGGTCCTGATTCTGAGACGTGTCGGGCGGAAAGTTTCCACACAACATCGTAATCAGCCCCTTAGTTTCTAAGATCTCATTTCACTCAAGGCAACCAGGTTTCTTGTTCCCAAGTAAGTCAAATAAAATATGGTTCTATGTTCCTGTCACCAGGCTTGAGTTGTCCTTTCTCTCCCCCATCACCTGTCACACCTCGGCTTCTCCATAATAGTATCTCTTCTAAAACACTTCCTGCCTATGATTGAACAAAAAGGTGCCATTCTTTAAACTTCTTCCTAAAAAACCACAATAGAGGTGTGTTTTTTCTCTCGCAAAGTTTTGCAGTTCTGGTCTTCTGTCCTTCCTAAAAGTTATTTCTCCTCTTAGAGGGATAATTCTCACAATAACAGACCCAAGACAACACAAACAAACATGACCCAGGATTGCAGTTGAAGCCTATTGCATATTTGCATCATAACCTAATTCGAGAACATGTATTTACCGTTTTTCTACGTGAATATACGTCTTGCTGAGGTTTACTGTTCACCATGGCAATGCGTCGGAGATGCATGCTAGCTGTTGTTTGCAAAGTATGACTTCATAGAACCATGTTTAACAAGTATATCAAATTGTTGGAAAAATCACTATCAATACCCAGATGTCCTGAGTTAAAAAAAAAAATAGCAAAATACATACATGAATACATTTAGTGTCATGGGCCTGTCTTGTGCTATTTGCTTGGGTGATGCACATTCTTGTCTTGGGTCTGTTATTGTGAAAATTATCCCTCTAAGAGGAGAAATAACTTTTAGGAAGGACAGAAGACCAGAACTGCAAAACTTTGCGAGTGAAAAAACACACCTCTATTGTGGTTTTTTAGGAAGAAGTTTAAAGAATGGCACCTTTTTGTTCAATCATAGGCAGGAAGTGTTTTAGAAGAGATACTATTATGGAGAAGCCGAGGTGTGACAGGTGATGGGGGACAGAAAGGACAACTCAAGGTTTAATGTATGCAGGGTGGGCGTTCCGTCGGAAAAAGCCTCGGAAAAGTGACGCAGTGAAATCTACAAGATTTCACGGAGTCACTTTTCCGACGCCGCTGCGTCAAAACTCTGTGCCTGCTTGAAGCAGGCGTAAGGCATGGCGCAGCATGTTAGGTATGGGCAGCCCCTGAGTATTGCTGGAGTTGTGTCGTGCTTGCAACACGACTCCAGCAATGCGCCGCCCTTACGCCATCAGATGCGTCACGCATCTGTTTATCCTTGCGCCATGATATGCCGAATTGTAAACGCAGCGCATCTGTGGTGGCACAAGGGTAAACTTGCATCACCCATCTTTACCTGGTTCATCCCTGCTGATATGCAGGGATGCGCCAGTCCTTGTAAATCTGCCCCGCAGTCTCCTATAGGCCCTTGCTATTGTTTCAAAGAAAATCGAATTTCCCGACACTTGGACCCCGCAATGCCTCTTCCTTTCGACACTGACGTGTTGCACATATTGTATAGTTCCTGGTTTTGCTCCAAAAAGCTAAATGACGGAAATCCATCTCTATCTTCTGAACCCATGAATCTTAGTCTTTCGACCTCAGCCATGTTTCTGGCCCTATGAACAGACCATTAGAATTCTATGATTGGCTAGGAAGTACAATCTACCAGCTCAGGTGACACAACTTAGTTAAGAAGTTCATAAGACAGAGGTGCAACGAAGCTCCAAGAAGCCTTGTGTCGTTGCCTCAAGGCGCTGTACTGGAAACATTGTGAGAGGTTGCAGGTTTGGCCTCAGTATGGCTGCACCCATGACAAGGAATGCAGTGGCCACATTGTGGCCCTTGCAAGTCCAGCAGGGGCCTCTCTCCAGCCCATCAAAGATCGCGATACCACATCACACATCGCGACAAGCCGGAGGGCAGACCCGACTTGAAGTACCATGGGCTGGTCTCCTTAATGTCTTCACTCACATTTCATTGGCTCAGATCGTATTAGGAAAGATTTTAGAAGTTTTAGTTCAGGCTTCTTGTCGCTCTAGAAATAGTACCACTTAATTATTTTTCGGCGAAGTGTAGCTGATTTAATTCCCCTCAGAAATCATTCAATTAAGTCTGCAGATTAAACTGTATTTACATAGATTTTCATGAGGAACATATTGATGAAGTTATAACTGCATCAGGGTGGGCCCTGAGTGGCCGAGCAGCTAAATAAAGTGGAGGAGGAAGGGAAGGAAAAAGTAAGAGGGAAAGAAAAAAAGGTAAAAACAAAGGGGAAGAACATTTTTTTGTTTTTTTTAGGCTGCTGACATTGGCAGAATACCATACATATCAATAAAGCACGCTAAGTTTGGAAAATGGGTCATGAAGTGCACTATGTGCGGGGGCACCTAGACATGTAGCGGTGAAGGTGGGATGTGTGGGAGGACAGATGAAAGGGACAGAGGAAAACAGCTGGAATTAGGGGACATAAGAACAAACAAAATAAAGTACTCCCTGCGGTACATGATAAGGATATTGCAAGTCGCCAAGGAGTTCCGTAACCTTATAGAGGAACGAGGCCCAAGGCCGAGTTCGTTTATAAGGTTATGTAAATCTGAGGTGATTTTCAATATCCTTATTATGTACACCAGGGGGTACTTTATCACATATAATACATGGTCACACCATCAGCTTTTCAACAAACAGCTAAAAACCTTGTTGCATAGCTCTTTCATTTGAAAGCAAGAAGAATAAAAATATATCCTCTAGTGCGAAATTAAACATAACAAAAATCTGATATTTGTGACAAACAGATAGTAGAAACAGTAAGAGTAAGTAAGAGCAATACGAGTTAGTTTAAAAAAATCTCAGATCGTGTTGTAACATGCAGAAAGTTTCTAGCTTTTGTCTATCTAAGGAATGCAAAAAAATAACATACTTTCTCTGCTATTCATTGTAAGCTACTAAAATAGAGACAAAGCTAGAAAAGCAACAACCCCATTGTTGCTTAAAAAAGCTGCTTAATTATAATCTGTGACCTGTCCTGCCTTTCACCTCGGCTGCTGGCTCTGCAGCAGGCGCTGTAATGCCAGAACTTGGCTATAACAGCCATATAATAGTAAAGTTCTGACTTTATAATCGATAACTTAGTGCGACACAATTCGACGCTTATGAAGAAATTAGAGACTGGCGTTTACAGGGATTACAGAACCTCATGTATTGTATTTTTATGATGCATCGCTACATTTTCTGTTGTTATGCTTAACGATAATGAACTGAATAATAGACAAAGAGCAAAGCAGTCTTGTAATTGCTAAAGCTATGAGTAGGGGTGGGCCATAAAGTCTGCTCCGCCGGTGGAGTCGTGGAGTTCTGCCCACTCTGCATTATGCTTGTAACACTGATTTCTGACAAAGAACTGCCAACCAGTGCATGGTAGATATTGTTCTCACATCCGGCTCACCAGCGTTAAGTTGGTGAGCAAGAATTGATGTCCCCTCGTGAGATTTTTGGGTGCTAGGACTGCACCCGCAGAGAATTTCTCAACGTGAGTGGTCACGACCGTTCGCAGTGAGAAAATTGCCACTCGCAGCAAAGAAGCAGCACCCTCTGGCACACCACATGGTGTTTTTCACGCTCATTCATATGAGGCACAGGATCAAGACTGATTTGCATATGGCTGGGTTTAAACTGGTGTGGCACAGTGAGCAAAAGAACAATGGATTTAACCCAGATCTATTGACAGGGGGAGAATGTTTGATTTGCTCTGCATTCCGTCCATCATCTGTGTGTCTTTTGCTTTCTCGCCCTAAGTTCGCCGGGTATGCTCAGACATGGGTCCTGGCCTCACATTGCCACTGGATTCAAGCTAGCCTGACTGATGAGGGGTGATGCCCCAAAACTGGTCCCAGGATGCTTGTTTCCCGGTTCAGGGAGGACCTGGCTTGGCAGTTCGGTCTGGACTGTTTCCATGAGGCACAGGGTCAAGACTAATTTGGATATGGCCATGTCTGAACTGGGGTGGTGAAGTGAGCTAAAGAATGATGGATTTAACCCAGATCTATTGACGGGGGAGAATGTTTGATTTTCTCTGCATTCCGTTCACCATATGCTATATCTAATTATTATGATGGGTGACTTTAACACTTTACCTTTGACTGATTTAGATCAAATCCTATCTGCATCCAGAATAAAAAGGCATACACTAGAAGTCTTCATAAACTTGTGTAATGTTTAAGGATTGATCACATCATGTTGTTATGATAATCCAAAAATAATATTTTAGTTTTATTGGTCATATTAGGAACAGAGGGGGATTACAATTTGGCATGCTTTTCTGACTATTCCGTGGTGGCACTTTAGTTCTCACCCAATTCTCAAAACAGCCATAATCCTTATAGGTTGAAGCTGGAGGAAACTTGATTCAATTCACAATATTATATTCAAAATATTCAAACAGAATCTGTAAACTTTTTTCTAACTAAGATCAGAACATTTGACCACACACAATGATCTGGGAAGCATTAAAAGCCATAATAAGGAGGGTCATAAAAATCCTTCAGATGTAAAGAAAAATTTTGGGCTGGAGAAAAATTTCAGAGCCTTTATTCAGTCAGTCGCGTTTCTTCAAAAATTCCAAATGAGATTGTCAGGAACAAAGAGTCATGATTCTCAAGTTAAAATATCAGAGGGATACTAAAGTGTTAACCCTTTAAGGCCCGCTGGGCATATTTAAAGACAAATATCTAAAAAACTACTGAATGGATTTACACTAGCCCAACAAAAGCCTGCCTTTAGGGTAAAGGTCTACTTTCACGCCAAGCTTGATGTAAATCTGTTCAGCCATTCAGGCTGTAGGTGTGAGAAAAATTACCTATGGGAGCTAAAATTGGAAATCACTTCCTTTCACCCCGCCGTTTAACTTATTTTTCCCTGCATTCTCTGCACAAAAATTAGCATGCCAGTCTTAAACTATTGATTTTTCAAATTTTGTGCAAATCAGTCCAGTGGTTGAAAAGTTGTAATCAAATTTTAAAAAATTGCTTTTCATTGGAAAGTGTGTTTGAACAGTAACTCTATATATACATTTTCAGAAGCCCTTGACCTTCGGCGAGCACCAGCATTAAGAACGCGCTGCCCACAGACCAATTTGGAAGGGCTATGTATAAATAAGTAGTCCTTTCAAATTGGTCTGTGGGCAGCACACTCTTAATGCCGATGCTCACCGAAGGTCAATGGCTTCAGAAAATGTTTGAAATGCAAAGCATGTAAAAAAGGGAAGAATATGAGGGCCATATCGGATCAAAAAAGTAAGCATATAACAATAGTTGAAAGAATTACTGTAAGACAGTGCATGTTGTATATATCAGTGAGTGTAAATGTAGCTTGAGATAGATTAGGAGCACAATCACTCCTATTAAAAAATTGATCTATAAACATATTTGGCCCATTAAAAACAAAGATGTCACACATGCAGTTGAGAAACATCTGATGAAGGAACACCAAGTAGAGACATGAAAATCCATGGTCTATTCTGGAATTGAACATGTGACAAAATTCCAGAGAGGAGGTGACAGATTGCGCACTTAACGACAAAAGGAATCTAAATATATAATCAAGCTCGGAACAAATAGTCCCAACGGCCTCAATAATGAAGAGGAACTCTATGTACACTTTAAATAACAATTGGCGACAGTGTTGGTCTATGGATAATGACCAGGACGCTTTCATCTCAAGATTCTTTTAACAAGTAGACATGATCACACAGGGCTCAAACTAACCTCAGTTACAGGCTTAATCTTGAAATTGTTTAATTGTGAATACAATACTGCGAATCATTGTTACTATACGATGACACTACGCACAGGATGTGAAATCATTAACACCTTTATGCAATTTGCATGTTGTTTAGAAATGTCTCTCACTTAGTGTAAACTGTGTCAGCGTGACTTAAAAATCTATTGATTTCATGTCAATGAAGACAACAGATTTCTATAAGTAACTACATTTACCACAATGCACCTGGAAGGTATTAGCTGCAAAGGCATGAATTGTAAAAATGAATGTAGGACCACCAGCCATGATTATGACTGGATAGTCAAAATGCTTTGGCCTGGTATCCGTGTTAACAGTGAAAAAAGAACTGTTAATCAACGGCTTTGGAGTGCCGCTTTTCTTTGGGTACAAGAAGTATTAAGGTGTTCTGACCTTTGGTGAGCATCGGAATTAGGAGTGCACTGCCCACAGACCAATTTGGAAGGATGCAATCTATATATACGGTGTGACCGGATTTGAAATACAGAAACCCCTTTACTTCGCAAGCATGTGGACTGCTTGGGTTGAGAGCTGTGCGTGCGACATTGGAGGACGCTAAGAAAACAGCAGTCTCCCCAGGTAAGAAAGCGATACAAATTTTGCAATCCAGCGAGTTTTGTTTCCTTAATACGCACCAGCCCAGCGTGTGAACTCTCAAACAATTAAGTGCGGCAAGTCCGCTGAATTTACACAAAAGTGTTTCACACGAGCATCAAAGCGGTGATTCTCATTTATAAGTGTGCATTGCATTATACTGAAACTTTTTCCACAAATGTTGCCAATAGAAACTACATACTGTTTCAAGTTGAACTGGGGCAGCTTGTGAACAAAACAAACTGTGATCAACTGCTGTGAAGTGAAGTGGTTTAGTGGTATTTAGTTTGAACTGATACTTAACCATTCCAGCAGCAGTATTATTAATAATATATGTAACAGAGCAACGTTTGTGGTGTGGAAATAAAAGAATTGCTTAAGTGCCCTCTTACAATAAAGCAGTAAGCCGCGACATTGTTTATTTTTATCTATCTAGAACTCACATCAATTACCACTTACATGGCAGCACAAAAACTAACCGCAATGAACTCGCACAGCAGACCGAAGGAGCCATAACAATAGAGTTGAAAACAACAACCCTGTCAACTTTCAAGTGCAGCATAACGTCTTCAGTCTAAAGGATATTAAAACTGAGGAAGCGCAGTTAAGTAACATAACCTTGACAGCTTCAATATAAATACTGGTGTGCATTAAATACCATCACATCCATGTAGCGGGTAAATATATTGCAAATTCAAACTAACATCATTTAAAGGCACAGTGGTAGCCCAGCTATTTCTAAGTATATTATTGCATTTCACTGTACAATATTATATTATACACAGATAGGAGATACCAATTACATATATTGCAGTATCACGATTCTAACAATGAGAGCAAGAGTGTTTCGTCGTGTAGGGATTAACCCACGACTTCTTCAGGACTAAAAGAATACAATGAACAACATAGATCTGGTTTCCACGTAGTGTGGCACTAGAAATTGTTACTCAATATAGCACAATGTCACCAGTGCAATGTAAGCTCACTGCAACCGGATCTGTGTTGTTCATTGTATTTTTTAGCCCTGAAGAAGTCGTGAGTTAATCCCTACACAACGAAAGACGTATTTTGGCTGACTAAAGAAGACAGAAAATAAAGGACACTTCGAATACTGATTGTGTTTTGAATTACCTACAATGAGGGTTTTTGTTTTATTGAAGTGTGTGCTCAGGGACATGATTTAAGCTTGGATAGGGTCATGTGTGATCCCATTGGGAGGGTGTGGTGTGAATCCCTCTTCCTTTAGAGCACCACATTAGATTCAGAGGTGTACCACTCAACCACAAAATAGGCTAGCGCCACTGTGTCACCCTACAAGCATTTTTCCCTTCAAACCAAAAGGATTCCACAAGGGTCTGAGAAGTTTTATCATGCCTAACATCCTAATCCTGCACCAGAAAAGTCAGAGGGATGGGGTTGAAGACTATGGAGTGCTCAAACAATATGCTGAGCATATTAGTGAAATATGCCAAAAAATATTTGGAGAAACACATTGAAGAAATCAATGAACTGGAACAAAAAATTACTTAAAGTGACAATCAACAAAGAACAGACAAATGAAGGCACAATATGGAAACTAAATTAGATAAATATGAAGAAGAAATCAAAAGACGTAAACACAGAAAGTTCATCAGAGATTAAAATGATGATTTCCAAGACAAAAGGTATACGTTTGGTAAATGATTTGATGCACTCAAACAATAGGAACTCAAACAAGGTCCAAGCACAGAAAGAGACACTGAAACATCATATGTGGAAATCACTAGTGGCTCAGAGACTGAGCAAAGCGAAAATGGAAGTGAAATAATGGCACAAAATGTATCCTAGGCCACTGCTTCAGAAGAAATGAAGCTGAGATACCTAGATCAGAAAAAAGAGGAAAAGAACGGGCCATGGGCATGAGGGAGGAATGGGAAGAGAAAACCAGGAGAAGCCATAGAAAGAACACATCCCCCACTCAATCGGAGAAAACAGATGACAATAAACAAGATGTTGTTGTTAATCGCTCTCAATATATTTTCACACTATTGGAACATCAATTACTTAACAAAGGCCTGTCATTTTGTCCAGAAGTCCATTTTGACTTTGCCGCAACATGCATTGACACCTACAAATTTGAGAGGAAACTGAAGTTGGTGGAAATCTTTGCTCAAAGGTAAAATTAAGAGATTACAACAATGTTTACATCCACTCCGAGTAGCCAAATGAGAATGAACATATACAAGATTTAAGAACCATTCTAGAGATACAAAATGAAAATGAGAATGACATGGAAAATGTATCTGACACACAACTAGTATCCAAATGTTATATTAAGACAGACACAAATCAATACAGTGATATGAAACCTCGATAACAAACATGTCCCAGGCTTCCCCCTGGAAACTAAATATATGTGTTTCATGAACTGGTATCAACGGATTTGTGTAAACTACCAGACTCAAATAATGATGGATGGATAGAAAACTTGATGAAAGGAGAGAGGCAACCATTCAGATCTGAACAAGACAATCCGGCTTATTATAAAACTTGCTGATAAAGCCTCATCTTCAGTTCTGCAACAATGATTACAAATGAGGTTGATTAAAAACTAAAGAAAGGGCACACATCACTTATGTATTATGAAGAAAAATATAGATATCTTAAGGTGGAGAACCGCAGAACCCCTACCATTTATTTCTTCTCAAAGATCCACAAGAACCTGCTCAATCCGCCAGGGAGACCAATTGTCTCTGCGTGTGAGTTTCACTTAGAAAGCATTGTTACCTTGCTGTTATGGTAGAGTTTCTATATGAGGGTCACTGGGAACTCATTAACGATACTCAGTCACAGGAGTAACATGGCAAGACTATTTGTTGGCCATTGATCTAGTGTCTCTCCATACTACTATCAGACACAAAGTTGGACCTCAAGCATGTGCATATTTTCTCAGATAATGAACAGTAGGTGAATTCAAACATTCAAAGATTCTCCTTGAAATGATAGAGTTATGCCTCAACAATGTTTTCCTTTTCAATAACCAAGTGTACAAACAGCATTGCAGAACTTCAATGGGAGTGTCATTTTCTCCCAGCTATAGGAACTGAACAATGGGTTGGTGGGAGTAAGAAGTAGCATGGGGAGAACAACACAGCAATACTTGGATAAAATTGTCCTGTGGACTGGATATATGGATGATCTATTCATAATGTGGAGTGGTACCAGTAGTGACTTTGAAAGATTTTTCAATAACAATGACTATGGCTTAAAGTTTACCCATACCATTGACAGAGAACGTTTCAGCTTTTTGGATGTTACCATTTATATTGCAAATGGGAAACTTGAGACTGCGGTCTATCATAAAAAAACCTCAACTAATGCCAGGCTACATGGTTCTTGTTTCCATCCATACATATTACTCAAAAGAATTTAATACAGTGAAGTTCTAAGGTTAAAAAGAAATTGCGCAACACAGGGAACATTTGAGACCAACTGTAAAGAAACCTGGCATAAATTCCATGAAAGAAGGTACCAACAGCAACATAGCCAAAAGGAGTATGAAAGATCAAAACTCATAAATTGAGTTGATATCCTCATCACTACGAAAAAAAAGCAAACCCAAAAGACAAAACACAGTTAAATCAGATTTATATGAACATATACCAAACAAAGTTCACACATCAAAAAGATATTTCAAAAAAATATTGGAAAACCTAAAGGAAGACTCTGACATAGGACCCAAAATCAGACCAACTGTCTCTATCACCTAAAAAAATCTCCATCACTAAAAGATAATTGCTACAAAGACATTTTGAAGACAAACCACAAGATATCTATTTTAGTAGGTCGATCAATAGCTTCAGAAAATGTTTGAAATGCAAGAGTGTGAAATAGGCAGGAATATGAGATCATGAAGGCAAGCACATGACAATAAATCAAAGAATGAACTGCAAGACAATGCATATTGTATATATCCATGAATGTAGATGTGACTTGAGACACATCGGCAGCACAATCACTCCTCCTAAAAAATGGTTCCTTGAACATATATGGGCCATTGAAAACAAAGATGCCACACATGCAGTTGCAAAACACCTGATAAAGGAACTCCAAGGAGAGACATGGGAATCCATGGTCTATTCTGGAAGAGAACAGGTGGCAAAATCTCCAAAAGAAGATGACAGAGTGGGCACTTAACAACAAAAGGAATCTAAATATATAATCACGCTCAGTACGAAATCCCCCAATGACCTCAATAATGATGAGGAACTCTATGTACAACTTAAGTAAAATTCAGAGACAGTTTTTATCTATGGGCAAGGGACTCTTTCTCCTCAAGAACCTTTTGACGAATAGGCATGATAATGCAGTACTCAAAATAACCTCACTTAGAGGCTACATTTGTAGAACTTTCTAATTGTAAATACAATACTGTGAATCATTGCTAATATATGGGGAAACCATGCAAAAGATATAAAATCATTTATAACACCTTCATGCAATTTGCATGTTGTCTAGAAACGTCTCTCACTAAACGTAAACTGTGTAAATGTGACTTTAAAATGTATTGATTTCATGTCAACTAAGCCAACCGATTTCATGTTACATGTTCGTATCATATAAGTAACCACATTTACCACAATGCAGCTAGAAGGCATTAGAAGCAAAGGTATAAATAGTAAAAACAAATGTAGTTCTACCAGCCCTGATCAAGACTAAATTGTCAAAATGCTTTGGCCTAGTATCTGTGTGAACAGTGAATAAAGAACTGTTAATCAACTGCTTTGGAGTTAAGTCGGCGCTGAGAAAAAGGGGATCCCAAAATGTTTTTTCCCCATGCCATTTCCATTAGAAAGTTTAGACATCGATACACAAAAAAAGCTGAGCAGAATTACATCAATTTTGCCAAAAAGTTGATATTTACTCAGAAAGTGTGCGTTTTGGAAATTGGTGTAAATCTGTTTGATCATTTTTGAGAAATTGAGGCTCAACATTTACAGATATGTTGACAGTTGGTGTATAGATACGTCCGATTGGATGATTAAAAACTAAACCATATCTTGTAGCAGCCATCACGAGACTCAGAGACATGATCCCTGTGTCCCAAAAATGATTTATTAAAATATGTAAGTGGGCAGGATGGGCACAGACTGACCACAAATTAGGGCTGGGCGGTAATTTCTGTTCCGCTCGCGAAATTTGGGTAATTTTGCATTCCGCGGAGAACAGGAATTGCCAACAAATCCGTGATCCGCGGCTTCCTGGAATTCATTGCTTGTTCGCGCTTTCAAAATGCGTGTTCACAAGATATTTCCCCCTGAGCACGCAAACAGAGTTCGCTAACAGGAAAAAAGCATTGCAAACGGCCGGAACAAGCAATTACAAGTGTTCACGGAACTCTGCGTGCTCGTGGAGACATTTTACCATTTCACTGAGCTTTGCGTAGCGCAACTACGCAAATTTAGCCCACGCCTACCACAAAGGGTATTGGCAATGTGAGTCTCAATGCAACTTCTTGATTGGCTGGTCACAACAAAGACAACATGTTGTGGCAGCCATTACTGGATTCTGGGTCATGGTTCCCATTGAATTGTATTGTAGTGAAAGCCTGCTTTCGAGGGTCATATAAAGGAACACATATAAAGAGTGTAACAGATTTTAGTCACACAATAAATCATTTTTTGATGGTACCATAATAATTTTAGGAATCATGGTATATTCTAAGATGATTTTACCCGTAAAATGCTGAACGTCTGCTGGGATTTGATGAACCAGGTTTGAGAGAAACCTGATTTCTCTCATGATTTTATCATAGAGGTTATGGAAGGTGATCCAGAAGCTAAAACGAGACCATAATTTATGTAGGTTCATGATTTAGTCTTCAGCTGTTTGGGAATAAACTCTACCATTCTGAGTAAAGCATGAATTTCTAACAGAATCAGTAAAAATAGAGAGCTAACGTTCCTATTTATGACAACAAGTGGCAAATTAGATGTGATCTTAATTTGAATAACAGTTGTAAAACTGAAAGCATTTCCTACTGAGGATTCTGCTGAAAATGGAGAAATGAGGTAGCATGATAACTAAAGCGTTTCCTAATATGGCCACCTAAGAAGAAAGAGCCCAAATGTAGCCTAAATACCACACAGTGGAGCCCAAATATAGCCTAACATTAGAAGGGTGCAAAAGTAACTTGTGCAACAAATAATCAAGTAATAAATTAGATAAAAACTATAAAATGGCAGCTAATTTAAAAACTCTTTGTCGCTATTTGAGAACTCAGAAAATTTCCCAGAATTGTTTGCTCTCGAGACCACTAACCATAATTTCTATGAGAAAAAAGGCTTATTTTGTTCATTTCTAAAGGAAATACTTTAAGTTTTACAGTTTTGGCTTCGTCAATATGATTTCTGGTGGGCAGGGAGGGGCAGGGGCACAGGTTCAGTAAACAGAGGGCAGAGGGGAGGGAGGGAGGCGGAGTCAGCAAGCTGAGCACTTGAAACGGGCAGTGGCAGCACAACGGACCACGCAGGCCAAGTGGGATGGGCAGTGGCAAAACAAGGGACCATGGAGGGCAGGTGGAAGGGAGACAGGAGCAGCAGACCAATCATGAATGACAGGCAAGAGAGGCTGGAGGGCAGGAGGGATGGGCTGTGACAGCACCATGGACCAACGATGGCAGGAAGGATGGGGTAGGGGCACGGACTCTGATAATGGAGGGTGTGTAGGTCAAGTGACAAGAGTAGCGGCAGAACAATAGACCACACAGGGCAGGCAGGAGGGCAATATGAGCACAATGAACTATGGAGTGCAAGAGGGAGGGAGCAGGGACACGGACATCGGTGAGCAGGGGTGGAGGGACGCTGTGGAAGCAAGCT
Source organism: Lissotriton vulgaris (assembly GCF_964263255.1). Taxonomy (NCBI): domain Eukaryota; kingdom Metazoa; phylum Chordata; class Amphibia; order Caudata; family Salamandridae; genus Lissotriton; species Lissotriton vulgaris. The sequence goes on from NC_141698.1 coordinate 1,093,191,714, forward strand.
GACCATTCCGGGCCAGACCGAGGGATCGGGGCAGTACTGTGATCCATGGACTACAGGAGCAAGGGGTAGTGGCATGCACACAGACAATGAATAACAGGCAGAGAGAGGCAAGGACATCAAACTGACTACACAGGACAGGAAGGAGGGCAGTGGAGACCATGAGGGGCAGATGGAGAGGGGGGACACCAACAAACCACGAACAGCAGATATGAAGGGATGGGGGCACGGACTCGGACAATGGAGGTCAGGGGAGAAGGGGCATGGACAACGAGCTGACTGCCCAGGTGGGAGAGGCAACACAACAGACCATTAACCGCTTCTATGCTTATGATGAACTCAGCTCGTCATGTGTCACAGTGGAGCTGTGCTTATGACGAGCTGAGCTCGTCATAACGGCCGCGGACGGCCCACGCGTGGCTAATTCCCCGCCTGTGCGGGGGTTGTATTGTTGTGGGCGGAGTTGTGACGCGCTCAGCTCATCATGAGCACAGCTCTACTGTGCATTATGATGAGCTCGTCACGGCCGCCGCCGCGCCACGTGTGGCCCCTCCCCCCCACACCGCAGGGGAATTAGCCCCACGTGGAAGGGGTTAAGGCAAGAAGGAGGGGGTAGGGGCACAGACTCGAACAACGGAGGGCAGGACGAGTGCACTGGGCTCACAAGCTGACCTCACAAAGTAGGCAGGAGGGAAATTGGCAGCAAAACAGAAGGAACACAGTACAGGAAGGAGGGGCAGTGGCAGCTCAATGAACAATGGAGGACTGGAGCGAGGGGGCAGGGTCGACAACACAGACAACAGCGGGCAGGGGGCCGGGCAGGAGTAGGGACACCAAGCTTACAAAGGAGGGCAAGCAGGAGGGCTTGTGGCATCACATTGGACCACTCAGGGCAGGAGGGGGGCAGCAGGGCCTTTAACTCAGACAACAGTTGGACAGGAAGTCATGGTGCAATTATTTTCAAAGGGGATGGCTGCCATCAGTGTTATGTTACAGCTGTCACAGGGACTGTAAAAAACCCAACCATCACACAAGGAACAAGTTTATCAAATGGGCCATGTTCATTCAGCGGGAGAGTGTTAAGGGTGTGTTATGTGGCCGGTGGTTCACTTTGAAGCACACATAGGCATTTATGGAAAGCCTGTTTTTTATTAAAATGGGCATTAAATTTACACGCAAAGGTATTTTTTTACTGATAACTCTAAACAACGCACAAATGATAATGTGGTGAAATTGGGTTTCAGTCAACATTTATCATTTGTGCATCACCAGGTAAAGTGTCTTGATCTGTTTAGATCCTAAAAAAAATGTTATTAGGATTACAAGCGAAAGTGTTTCATTTGTGCTTTCTTAATGGCTGATATATTTTAAAACATGTACACAGTGCAAGTTTTGTTGTAAAAAAAAGTATTACCATTCTAACAACTTTCCTTTATCCCTCATCAAGATTTCAACGTGGTTCACATTACCAAGTCCTCTTGTTTTGCAGTCAAATAAAGAACATTAAACACCAATCTTCATGTTAAAAGAATAAGCAGCAGTTTGTGAAAAGACAGAGGCTAACATTTGACCCTTATGACAAAATACAATTTAAAGGCATCTTTATTACTCAATGGTTATGAAAGACATTTACTTAGGTTAATACAAAAAGAAACAGAAATTCACTTAAAAAGCATAGGATAAAGTGCTGTGTTGAAATGAGACATGAGCTAATAATAAAAAAGACTGAAATACACCGGTGATAAAAAACTATAACTTCCTCCTTCATTATGTACCGGCTTTCTGCCACCCTCTGAACCCATCCCTCCACAATTGGCCAACCCACATTCCAGTCTCTTTTCAAAAAGAATTTACCATGTAATAAGTATGTAATGTGTGAGGTCATAAGCGATGCAAGAGAGAGGTGGAAGTTCTATCTTCATTTACTAAACCATGACTGGTGTTAATGTTAGCTCATTTCTCATTGGAACACCTAACAATAATATTTTTATGTAAGTTAAGGTCTTGTAAATGGAATATTGAAATGACATACCAGCATTTGTAAAGCTCAACCTCCGAAGAGGTGTCCTGGCGCTGGGGGCCGTCGGGAAGATTAAGCAAGCTATTGCCCAGAGTCACATGGTGCTGGGCTGACCTACCACCGCGGATCAAACTGTGAACCCCTTGGTCCGTAGTCAGGCAGCCTATCCGCTGCGCCACACCTCTTCCAACTTAGCTGTAACGTTGTTTTAACGTTTGTGTTTTTTCAGTGAATTTCTGTGTTTTTCATCTTATTCTAAATTGAACCAGCAGGCTATGCTCCACACTCAGCCATATTTAAACAGAAACAAGAGCAACCCTATGTCCATTTGAACAGGGGTGTCAAGTCATCCTGGGAACAAGTGTTCACATGGAATTCATTTTTGGAAAGGTTTTTAAGTATCACCGATCTTTCTGTGTAGAGTAAACCTTTATAACAGGAACAATGTTCTTAAATCAGAATTTGTGAAAAGGATTACAGCACAGCCAGAGTAACTATGGATCAGTCAAACCAAATGTTTATTGAACTAGTCTTATTATGAGGAGTTACTCACAAATACTGGAGGTGCAGTAATACTTTCCACACTCAGCCAAACCCAATGGTGCTAAACGTCTGCACTTTCTCACACAGAACATTATATAAAGAACAATGAGGTAGCAAAGTCACCATTCTGGCATCTAGGTGGGCCAGAACTGAAACAGGAACTAAGCTTGAAAGATAAATAATATAGCAAAAGACTGAAAAGCTCATGACAGCCAGGATCTTCTTGGGTGATATCAATGCCCAAGTGGGGTTTGAAATGTTAGCCAGCATGTGATGTCTATAGACATGAATATGCAGATTTTGTTTTATCGCAAGAGCACACAAACAAAGTGAATGAAGAGAACACCAGCGGCCATTGCTTGTGTCACTTGTCATTTTTGCGCAATTTGTTTAGGCTGAAATGCATCCAAAATGGGCACGAGGGTACATTTTGTCACAAAAATATATAGCTAAATACAGGATTTGCATTTTTGTAATTTAGTGTATTCGCCATAATTTCTAAAAAAAATCCACATAATTAGGTTTAAGGGAATTGTGAGCCAAGTAAAATATTTAATTGCCCAAATCATTCTTGAACATGAACCAAACCCTATAAAGGTATAAGATACAACACTGCGCAAGATATTGCTGATGGATATGTGATGGTCCTAGATTTGACACAGGGCAAGATGGTACATTGGTCGATCTGTGGTGGTTGAACAAAGGACGCGCAGGTGGCAGTGACCGAGACGATAATACTGATGGATCTGTGATGGTCTCACATTGGTAGCGGATGCAACATATGGTGAGGTGATGATGTTGAGGGACCGGTGATGACCATACATAGGTAAAAGATGAGACACAGTGCAAGATAATAACAGTGGTGGATCTGTGATGGTTTAACAACAGTAACAGATATGACAGAGAGATGATGGCATTCATGGATCAGAGACTACCCCACATAGCTGCATCATGTGGCACGAGGTGAGATGATCCATCGAAGCATCTGTGTTGGCTTAACAAAGGTAACAAATGTGGCAGAGAGAGAGATAGTAATGTTGATGGATCTGTGATGACTTAACAAAGGTAATAGATGAGACACAGAGTGAGATGATGGCAGTCATGGATCAGTTATGGACCAATATAGCTAAAGGAGGTGGCAGAGGGTGAAGTAATTGCGTTGACGGATCTGTAATGGTGGTACTGAGGCGGATGGGGACCAATAATGATTCCTGTTTTGGACGGTTATCTGCAGAAGGCTCATTAAATGTACTACTTTTACCCACGAATTAGAATGGGTTGATATTTTATCCTACTTTTAAGGCTACAATTCTCGCCTTAATTGGCCATCGGAGGCGGTTGTCTGCGGTGAGCTGCGCTTCAATGCAAATATCATCCTTTGGTTTCTTGGTGAGCGCAATAAATAAAACGCAATCAGTCAGGGCAAGGAAAGGACTCCGTCATTTCTCAAGCATGGATCGGAGAGTCTTTCTCAGGGGTCCTCTGGGTTGCATAATGAGACGGCATGGCCTTGGCAACAAGGCCACTGTGTAAGTGGTGGTCTTCTTTGCACACGGAATGGTGGTGCAGACGCCACAGTGGGTCAATATGTGCAATGGTGGGCCGTAATCTCAATGGAGCATGAAGTGAGGGGGTCTAGAAGGGTGAGTGTGGTAATGAATCCATGGCTTTAGAGATCTAACGGGGCAGCCGGCAAAATACTTAGTCCGCTCGGACCGTGGGGGAAGAAAGTGGAACCTACCACATCATGCACAGAATTGTGCCAATATTAATGCTGGAGAAGTTTCGGAAGCCAACTCTGTTGTCTCTGACGCAATGCACTTGGGGCAGTCCCGTGGTCACGTGACAACACGTCAAGCAGGCCCAGGAGCCGCTCCCACACAGGATGCCCCGCACTGCTATTCACAGCCATTAATACATTGAATTTTGCATGCATTGAAATAAACGAACTCTCCAAATATAATTACCGTCTGCAAAATCCACGCACGGTGAAACCCAAGGGTACTTTCTGCTCCAGCAAATTAGTTTAATGAAGACGCCCAGAGTAAATGTAGATTTATATTGCCAATTATTCCACAGTGTATCGATCTGGTTATAATGTTCTTTTCTTGAAATTACGCTGTAAGTTCTACCCACAGTGCGCGGAGGAGCGCGCGAGGCTGCGCGGGTTAAACAGGAGCAGCGCTGCGGGTCCGCGCTTTTAAGTGCTACGAATGTAAAGCACAGCGCATTCTGAGACGAGCTGCTGTTTGTGGGCATTTTAGGGCCAAGCATTCTCAGTTGTTTTTTTTTAATTATAAATTAGTTTAGAACAACATCAGGAAAGCCAAAGGTTTCAGCGTGGCGGGGTAGGTGATAGCTGTGGCCAATGGTAGCACCACCCAAAAAGGTGAACATTTGCATATAATCGGATGTCAAAGGGCCTCCCAGATCAAATATTTAGACTGAATTGCTCGCTCAAGGTGGGAGATTTAGCATGGGTAATAAACCACGCCCCACCTCCCTGCCAAGCAGATAACTATCTAGAAATAAATGGCAAACACTTTGAACAAGGGGCGAGCACGTGGTTCCGCTTTAACAATGATGCATGGGAGCAGACTCCGGAAGTTACGTAAGAGTTCCCGCGCTCTCGTGCTCTGAGACCTGCACTCCCCTCTGGAGGCAGCGAGGCGGCCCATCAAAGGGACTGTGGAATATTACAGCCAATTACCACCATGAAAGAGAGGCGCGCGGACCAATGGACAGTGACAAAGGGTCGCCAGCCGGCCTTTAATGGGCGCCATTAGAGGTGCCCCCTTGTAGGCCACGGATCAGAGAGTTGTTTTCCTGGATCAATAAAACAACCCTCATTTGCATAGGTTCTTACAAACTGCACACTGGGGGTCAATCGCATGGATTAAATATTTACTTGTAGGCCTTGTTGAGTATTCTCCGGGGCATAATTTGCCCGTGTTCTCTCATCTGCCTTTATATCAACAGAGGGCTTCGGAGAGAGGAGCTCAATGAAAGAGTTGTTGAAGTTAGTTGTAGTTTTAAATGGTTTGTTCCATATTTTGGGGGACTGTGCGCACTGAACGTGCTGTTCCCGTGTATGTGCCCGTGTATTTTCTCCTCAGTCGGTTGGATCATCGCAGGTTTATGGTTGTCGATCGGAGCACGCGTATGTTTTTAATTGGGGATTGTTTTCCATGGTGGCTGGCTGATCACAGGTTCCTCATTGGCATGTGGATCATGTGCATGTCTTCCAGGGTGAGTTGTTTTCCATTGTGGTTGGATGATTGAAGGTGACTGGTTGGCAGGTTGATCATGTGCATGTCTTCCAGGGTGAGTTGTTTCCCATGATCGCTGGAGAATCGCTTGTGACTGGTTGGCATGCCCGTCATATGTATGTCATTCACGGTGAGTTGTTTTCCATTGTGGTTGGATGATTGTAGGTGACTGGTTGCCCTGCTGGTCATGTGTATGTCATTCAGGGTGAGTTGTTTTCCTTGGTGGTTGGATGATTGTAGGTGACTGGTTGGCATGCTGGTCATGTGTATGTCATTCAGGGTGAGTTGTTTTCCTTGGTGGTTGGTTGATCGCTGGTGGTTGCTTGGCATGGTAGTCATTTGTATGTTTTCTTTGGTGAGCTGTTTTGCATGGTGGAAGTCTGATCATGGGTACATGCTTGGTTTTTGAAGTTGGCTGGTATGCCCAGTCCATATATGTTGATGTGCTAAAAATGTAATGGACAGAAGACAGTATTATATAAATGAATTATAGGTTTTGAGTGTGGATTGTTCTTTTAAGTGTTAGCGTGCAACCTTAGGTGATCCCTTCCTGCCCTGTTACACTTCATCATCACCACCCTCGCAACATGAGGTTGGGTCCGCCCTAGGGTCATCCTCTTACCAGGCCGGAACGAAGGAGCCGATGATGACGCATGCCGCAGGCTGTGTGTGAGACTTCTCCATCTTGAAAGCCTAGATTCACCATTTGATCCTAGGGTTCAGTGAGGATGCAAACATAAAACCTATCCCCTTCTCTGTAGGCCGTACCCATTGGGTTTGTTGACGTCTGCGTAGGAAAATGTACAGTGGGCGGGTGGTGTGGATTCAAAGTGGATGCCCCCACTAACAGGAAGCTGCGAAGGGGCGCCCTCCTGTGGCCACTCTGGTCTGGGTCTTGCTTCTGAGCCCTGGTTTCTCTGGAGTCTTTCTCTGGAGTCAGGAGAGGCGGGGGCTCGAGGTGAGTCTTGGCTACTGTACCTTCAGGCCACAGAGAGGTGTGAGTCCTGCTGGCCAGCATCACTCTTAATGGACCTCTCCCTCAGGGGCCTTAATGGTGCCCGCCCTCCGAACACGCCCCAACCTACATCAAGATCCATCATCAACATGTCACTGCACTGGAAACCATCTCTCTCGCTGATTGGCTGAACACACTTCAGTGGGCATCTACTAGAGGTCAAGGTGGGCGGTCCCAGCAGCTATGAGGTGTCTCCCCTAAGGGGGCACGCGCATCCAATACTCCAAACAAACTCATTCAAATCTCCAGTTGGTTCCTTCAAGGACCTGCGCATCCTGGCCTCAGCAGAAACCCCTGTGTGAAGGCGCACAGGGGAGAAAACCTGCTCACAGACTCTGCTTTTTACACACTTTAGCTGTGATATCTCTCGAGGAAGACCCCCTTCCTCCCATATTCCCATTCCTGGCATTGCTTACACCACGCGTGTCCAACACAGGCACAGGAAGGTCTGACCTAAGCCAGATTTTCAGACAATCCACATAAAATGAAATCATGACTCTAACTTGAAATAATGTGCATAGTCAGTGGAAACACAAAAACTCGTCCTGAATCCGGCCTTCCTGGACTCGCGCTGTACATCTGTGGCTTACGTGTGCCACATGTTACCACAATCTCACCATTCTGTGTCAAAGCCACCGCCCTCTGTGTCCACTGCATTAAAAGAGTGAAATTATGTTATCTTTCATCAAAGTTAAAGTGGGATATCTTTTGACCGAAGTGAAAGTGGGATGTGTTTTCACAAAAATGAAAGTAGGATATCTTTGCATCAAAGTGAAAGTGGAATAATTTAGCACCAAAGTGAAAGTGAGATATCTTTTGACCGAAGTGAAGTGCCCTCCCTGGCTGAAGACAATCCTTCTCACTGCACGCGAGGCTTCGCTTCGGGTCAGTCGCCTCCGCACTCAAAGCATTTACAGCGGCTCTTAATCGCCATGGAAATTAAATCTACTTAACTCGAGGAGCTGATTAGACCGAATTAGTGACTCGGCCTGCAATTAAAATGCAAAAGATTATCAACATTTTCCCTGGGTCATCCTTTCAATTACTGCTGTAGCAGGACGCTGGGCGATGACTAAGTTTACAGTTATTTGAAGCGCCTTTTTACACCAGGGTGGTGTTGGGCGCTTTACACGGGTATGCTGAAACAATGCATATTCTGATATAAAGGTGTGACACAGTTCAGCACCCATGTAATGCTGCATGCATGGGCACTAAAACGGAGAGCCCAATTCACAAGCACGTGTGTGCGCTTCCGTTGTGCACACGTGTGCAACTGTATCGGTTTCGAGTGCAAATTCGCATCAGTGATTCAGAAAGAAACGCCACTCATCGGGGATGTAATATGGCGTCCTTGTAAGTGTGGGCACGCCTCTCCAGGAAGCAAGGTTTGAATGCTTCCGGGCCCACGCGCACACAGTGCAGGGTGATGGCGTTTGCACACTGTCTGCAGGAGCTTCACGCCCACAAAGAGGCTGCAGAACTGCCCCTCCCCAGGGCAGGAGCACAGGTGGGAGGCAGCAGGGAGTGATCGCTGCTTCTCTCCTCCTCCATGTCGGTTTCCCTGCCCTTCATTTCCCCGGACTGATCAGGAGCAGGCTGAGTCTCTCGAGCCCAGTGAGCTGTTTCCACTCCTCCACCCCCCACCTATGAGCCCCTCACAGCTGAGGATGAGAGGAGGGGCAGAGGGTGAAACCTGTACCATCACCAAGGCCCATTTTCCTATTTTCGTGGTGGGGTTGGGGAAGGAATATTCACAAACTTGGTGGTAGCAAATTCCTGATTTTTTGGGTGCGCCATGCCCTACAGAAATGCAGATTAACTTCAAATCTGACTGAAAGTTAGAAGGGGGTCACAAACCTTCTTTCTAAGAGTGTGTTCGCTGTGGGTGGTGGGTGTATACCACCCTGACTATACTGTGATCCTGGGCCAGGCCCCAAGCCTGCAAAGTCCTCACAGGATGCGATATTACAAGCAGTTATTGGTCCAAGTCAAGCGAAGAGACGTCAATGTGGAGAAGTGTGGCTCAATGGTTAGAGAGGCAGACCCTGATGCCAGCCCGTGACCAGGGTTCAATTCCCACCTCAGCGGGTTCAATTCCCGCCTCAGCGGGTCTTGGGCTCAAAATTCCACGGACCTGATAATTCTCGCCTTGGTGCCTATTCCAATCATGGAGTCCCACTCTGCAACTCTGGGCAATAGCTTGCTTAATCTCCACAACGGCCCCCACAACACTAAGGATGCCTGGCCTCCACCTTGGGGTGCCCAGGAGTGGACGCCTCACAGGGAAAGCCAGGATGGGTTCCACAGCGGTATTCGTACAAGCGCCTTGAGACCCTTGCGGGTGAGTACTGCGCTATACAAGTATCAATTTACAATGTCCCAGCACATCAAATAATGACATAAGTCCTCAGGTCACCTGAGAACCAATGGGCATGAAGCTTGATGATGGGGCTGGTTTTGTAACAAACCTGGTATCAAAAATATCTTCCCCTGTTCCATATGTTGTAACCACAAAACTATCCGTGGCAGCTGTATGGATTGTTTTCCATAGGCTGACTGAAGCTCTCCACACACTTCGGCCTTGATGAGTTTGTGTATTGAGTATGTGTGGGAGGCGAGGCCAGATTGGGCATGGAGAGGCAGATCTATGAGGAAGTGGCAAGCCCTTTGGCTGCGCCACGCTGCGGCACCTCTGAAGCACAAGGGTGCAACATATTTACAAGAATATGTCGCATTGCTGTGCTCTCCCCTGCGCTGGTGCACAAACTGCAGCCATGCATTCCTGTGCTCGCCCCAGCACTGGCGCACCAACAGCTGCCATGCGCCGGCGCAGGCACCCTTGCACCTTGGTGCAAGGATACCTGCATTGTTGGGAGATTGTTTTTGTGCAGGAAGGGGCACCTTCCTGCACAAATCAATCACTACAGGCATTGTCTGCCTTCAATGCGTGCTGTAGGATGCAGCACGCATTGTAAGAGGAAAAAACGAGGAGAAATGAAAACGTTTCTCCTCGTTGCGCCTCTAGGGTGGCGTAGCATTCACACGCATCTCCAGATTTACGATTTCTCGTAAATCTGGGGATGTGTCTTGTCCATGGGTGTTGCGTGGGAACATCACGGCAACAACCATGGAACACCCCTTCAAAGCAAAGTGCTGTGTGTGAAGGGGCCATATTTACAAGGAGAGGAAATGCCACGCAGGGTTGTAAATATGGAGGAGCCCCCTGCGCCACCAGTACGTCACAAACCGTGACGTCCTGGTGGCGCAGGGGGCTTGCAAATCTGCCCCTGAATGTTTAGTTTTCAGCGTAAGATCCTACACAGGATAGAGTTTGTAAAAATCTAGGTCAAGCCAACAATCACCGGCTCTTGGATATCCTGCACTGCTGTGCAAGACGGCGCTTTACATTTTTAGACCCCCCCTCCCTTCCCCTCTCCCTCTTGATGTACATCCCTTATTTCCTATGCACAGAAAATGACACGGATGCCCTATCTACGTTTCCGGGAAAATGTTTTTGTTCTTATCTTCTGTTTTTTTAGATTTTTGGGGTGATTGATTGTTCTCCTGCTCTATGTCGTATGGAAATTGCTGGTTTCCTCCCAAGATTAAAAAAGCGAAGGCCGGTAGGAGTGCTTCCTTGTGAAGCGGGGACAGAACGTTTGCCAATGATGAGAAGTCTTCTCCTGGAACGCTCTCTTTTAATAAAGTGCGCCTCATTCCGAAGCGGTGGCAGGTCCTTCGCGAGACCCCTAGCAACAGGAGGGATAAGACGAATAACGAAGGCTTCGCTGACCCTATCGCTTATCGTTCACCCCCCTCCGCCGCGAGAAGTCCTCTTGATGGCAAAGACTTTGATACGGCGAGCTCGTCATTCTCAGAGCAGCTGCTTTACCCAGCTGTGAACCCATCCTAGGCATGTGCAGGAATCTATCTGCCACTCATGGACCAGTCAAGCTAAAAGATGAGTTGGACCGCACATCAGCCAGGGATCTACATAGAAGGCATGGCCGTGGTTGGGAAGAGATGCGCGAGGCAACCACACTCGGTGATTGGCTCTGGAAGAGGGGGGGTTCCAACCAGGAGCCAATCACTGGCTGCATAGAAGAGTAAGTGAAGATATATGCAGAATTATAGATGGTCACAGTTAAATATGGAAATGTTCATCACTGAGTGGTTCTGAGCGACATCAAATAGGCAACAAAAGCCATCTATAATTTTCTGTTATGTATGGCCTCGAAAATCATCGGCCCCTGATTTCAACTGCTATAAGGGGCAGAGTAGTAATCAGTGCTTAATTTGAGCCAGTGGTTTCTGGTGCTCTACCCTTAATTGACAACCCGTGCTTGTGACAGTCTGCCACAAGGTGGTGATATCTGACTAAAGTAGAGATGACCACAATAACAGTTAATAATTAATTGAATATACATTAGAGATGCCTTTTACCTGCAACCCAAGCTACTCTTCATAGCTTTGGTGGGGCTGGAATAGTCTGAATTGTGACACTTGTAGGAGTGTGAGGGTTAGTAGTTGTGTTGTTACCATCATTAGCAGCATTTCGGATGCAATGTGTGGTGCAGGCTGCAGTGGACTCCTGACGAGAGCCCCACACTTATTTATTTGCAAATTAAGCACAGGGAGTAATAGGAAGCCATCAATAACATGGCCTCCCTTCTCAAACCCAAATATGAAAGAAAATACCTTATCTGCCATCCTTAACCAAGCCGCCACCTCCCCTGCCTGCCCCCCTCCTGCAGCGGTGCTTTCTGCTTTCTTTCAAAGCAGACAAGCAGCTGCTCTCAGAGCCCCGCCAGGCTGGACTGGGCGACCTTCTAGCAACAATGGGGACGAGTGAGGCTTGTTATCAACTGTGGCTACGTCATAGCAGTCAGTTACCAGCCTAGTGTACAGGAGAGGGGCGTCTTATGGAAGCCAAGCATAGCAAGGGCTCCAAATTACCCCCACCCCCTGCGCTTCAACAAGACCGAAGAACAGCAATGAACAGAGGCGAGGCAAAGGATCGATAACTCATAATAATGTGCACTTCACACGTAAGTGTATTATTAATGTACAGTTAATAAAAACCATTCCATAAACAATAATCAATTAAAACAAGATAAAAGTCAGATGAGTGATAAAAACTAACAATATAATTGATCATTAGTACGTCAATGAGCACATTCCTTTGCGTACTCTTTATAACTTAAACATTAAATAGGCTTCCTCATTTTTCAAATTAAAAAGTGATCAGCTCTCCTTTTTTTCCTCCATTTTTCTGTTTGATACATGAATTTCTAAAACGTTATATTCATCTGACTGTTGCTTTCATTTATGCATTCAATTAACGCCCGTCGAAAGGTCCCAACTCGTTTGCTTCAGGGGACCCTGCAACAGAAATCTTCACTCTGAAGCTAGAGCTGGGCAGATGCACAGGATATGTATGATGGGTTCTGTGCTTTGGTTGCACAAAGTACAGTTTATACTGTGCATTAATGTAACCGAGGGCGGAGCAAAACCAGCTCCGGTGAATGCACCCAGCCTCTGCTTCAGCAGTGTATCGATCAGGAGTTTTGGGAACGTTTTGCCCTGATGAGGTTGAGCTGGGGTGCGCCAGCTGTTTAATGTTATCCAGGTGTGTTTGCTTAGTGAAAGAAATGTTTGTCTTGTATGCAAGACGCACATTTCATGTTTTCATTGAACCCCCTGTAGATTCATTGAAAGGTGCTGACAGTGTCCAGAGATTGTGGGTTTACAATGTATACAAAGCTCTGTCAATACAGTCTCTTTAGGGATGATTTTTTCTTTGGAGCAATATGTCATTCCATGTATGGCGGCCACGTGTTCGCTTTGGTGTCTTTCTCCATTTGAATCAGGTTTTCAGATGGACAGCTTGTCCTGTTAATGTCTATCTCACAAGGTGACATTCTAACCTTATTTGAGATTGGAAAGCAGTGTTTGGTAGACAACAGAATTGCCTCTGTGTCTTCAATATAACTGTGCTCAGCCAATCTGCTTCCCTTAGGAGGAAGGCCTTGACAGTGGCAACAAGAAATGCTTGCTTGGGGCTCCAGGGAAGAGCCCCAGAGTTTCTTGAAGAGGGTAAAAAAAAGTCCATAGCGAGAAGCAGGCTGTAGCTTTTATGAGTGAGTTCTGCGCTGCAAAGCTGCCTCAGGGATCAAAAACGATGCCAAGATATTTGTAGTGGTGTGTGTCAATTTTCAGACTGTTCATGTCCCACGCGCCACCTTTTCTCAAACGTTTGCCAAAAGTGACAGCTTTGGTCTTGGATATGTGAACCACATTTCATTGTTTCAGAGCATGTAAGTGGCAAAGTCAGGAATCCTTGGAGGCTAATTTGGATTTTACTCAACTGCACAACGCCATCAGCATACACTAAAGTTGAAAGTTGCTTCACTACGAGTTTAGGTGGATTAATCGTTTTATATTATTCACAGCTGCAGGTAAATATGCGCACAGACGCAGGCCTCCTTCAGGCCTGGTGTTATATATATTTTGGCTGAAACAGAGGACCATCTCCAATTCTGACGCAGTGACGTGTGTCCAGGTGATGGTGTAGAGTCGTTGAATATTTTGTAGGAGATTGAATGGAAATCGCCAGCTGGTCAACTTTGCCCAACTTTTCTTGTAGGGACTTTGCTGAAAGCAGATTAAAAATCCACAAAGGATACATACCCAAGGGAATTATCCACTATCCTCTTCCTAATAATCAAAGATAGTGCTATTAGATTTGAAGTTGTTCCTGGGCAGAAGACGGATTGATCAATTGGAATTATCTTTTCTGCTACCACTCAATATTTGAAATCTTGACTGCTTGGCTTCTGTGACCAGAAGGGCCATTCATCGAACATTACCTGATTCCGTTTTTTACCCTTTTTTATAAATTGGGTGAATGCTAGATCCCCATCATGTCTCCAGGATTTCGCCATTCTCCAGACAATAATTATATCACTTAGTCAATTATACCACTTAGTCAATTTTTTTCAACGAAAATTCAATATTTGGCTTGAACAGAGCTTTTAAGAGACTACTTGGCCTGGGCGCTCCATCTGTGCAATTTTTTAAAATTATTTTGTGGAATTGGGTGAAATTTTAATTTAGTGAGTAATTAGGGACAAGACAGTTGCCTTCCGAAGCCTTATCATTGTTAGCTGTGCCTGAATCTCGTACTTAGTGACCACAATTCATCAAGCGCCTCATTTATGATAAGTGACGCATCGCTGCGTGAAAGCAGCGATGCGTCACTTCTCAGCGCGCACTCCTTGCGACATACCTGATGCGTCATATTTACTGTATGACGCATCATGTCGCAAGGAGTTACAGATATGTCAGTATTTCTGGCTTATCTGTAAGCGCAAAAGTGACGCATTGCTGGAGTGTGTCACAAAAGTGACGCAACTCCAGCAATGCGTCCTTTCACATAGGGCAAGCCCCATGTGAAAGGGCCTGCGTCAGTCTTACGCCTGCTGTGAGGCAGGCGCAAGATTTTGATGCAACGGCGTCCTAAAAGTGACGCAGTGAAATCTCATAGATTTCACTGCGTCACTTCTACGACCCTTCCTTGCGTCAATACGCCCCCCCTTACATACATTATACCTGGTGCAGGTTAATGTGGCGCAGGGGTTTACAAAGTGACACATCTACCTAGATGCGTCACTTTGTAAATATGGTGCAACAAGGCGCATTTTTTACGCTGCTGGTGCGTCACAAAAAGTGACGCACCAGCGGCGTAAAAGTGACGCATGGCCTCTTAAATGAGGCCCCAAGAATCCTCAAAATTAGTAGGGGTTCTCCTCCAAGTGTGCTTTGAACTTCTGGAACCGCTTTGCCACCATGTGGTTTCTGTAAATAGTCTCTCATACCTCCTCACTCATGCTAGCATTGTTGGCAGAATAATCACTTTCCACAAGGTTATTTATTGTTTGCCAGACTTCTTTTGAGTTCTTGTTGCAGCTGGATACCAAGAAGTGTGCCCAATTTGGTTGTGGTGAATTTTCGTTGCATGTCACACAAGTTTTCCGTATTCCTGTCTGAGCTCTTTATCTTTTATTGAGCTGGTAGGTGCTTAGAAGGATTTAGATTCAGGCTTCAAAGCTCATAACAACCTTTTTTCTGATCTCAATGGATTTGTGAATCTATCTTTCCTGTATTTGTTATGCTCATTGGGGTTCCTCTTTTTGATTATGTAGCTGCGAAGTTATTTAATCGATTTTGTGTAAATTGCTCCACCTTCTTGATATATTTAATTTGCTATTACCCCAGGAATGTAGTAGGGTATAGAAACTATTCAAGATATATTGGCAAATTGTGCCTTTCCATTCTAAACATTTTTTATTTACCGCAATTTAACTTTTTGAGTGGTGTCTTATTTATAAAGAAAAACCTCATTTGTTAAAGTAAAAATCTGTGCTGAATGTTCACTTTTAGTGCACTGATCAGTTCCAAAAATTATTGTGAGTTTTGTTAAAGAGTGACTGTTTGGTGCGGTGTGCATATGATTTAGTGGCATACCTTTGAATGTCCCTTTTAACTCTCTAGTTCTTACTGTGTGGCATCGGGCTAATATAATTTTGCCCATTTTGTCGCATTCAGCGCTGCTACGCGCTCCGGGTCAAAAATGCTCAAGAGGTAGTCCATTAGGCGGACCTGTTCATCAGAATGATGTTGAGTCACTAAAATCTCTTGAAATTATCCAAAGAGAGCTGTTACTGTCTTGTCTTATGGCCATTTTTCAAGAAGCAAATGTATTCACTATTATCTGTTTGTCCTTCTGTGCTTGATTTATGTACACATTGATAATAAATAAGGTTGTTTTCACTCCTTCGACCAGTTTTTAATGTTCACCTCACCGTAACCTCTCAGATTGTTCCTCACGTTCCAGAACCAGTGTAACTCTGGGACCGAATGTGTTTTTCCAGGTTATCCGACTCACGGATATTCCTTTACATTTTCTCCCACTCTGTCTTCTTTCATAGCCTCCGACCAAGGTTTTACACTTATAGCGTGATCAAACTCAGAAATTACACCTGCAACACCTTCTCCAACACACCTGTTTTGCTTCAATATCACAATTGGCAATATAGATAAGCAATCAATTCTAGCACTAAATGTCCCCTGCATGAAAGATATCTGAAGATTGCATTCATACAACTTTCAATTAATCCTAAGCCAACTGAGGGATGCCTTCTCAGTAATATTACCACTAGTAAAGCAAGTAAAGATTTATATTCAGTTCCAGGACAAAATCAATACATCTTAAAATGTTCACACACCATGAATACGCAAACGTAGAGTATCTTGGTTAAGTTTGTCAGAGCAATCTAGAGTCAAATGTAACGCTACTCTCCCGACCTGATTTCACTAAAAACAAAACAAATCAATTTGGGCAAATTAAATCTTATTAACATCCATGAAGCAGCGTCAAAACAGATTCACCAATGGACATTGTGAAAAACCAAGTCAACTTCAAGAGACATTTAATTGTTCTAGATCAAGATAGATTTGCAACCCAATCCATAAGCCTTCTTTTTTAGTGCTTTTGATACATTAAATAAAAATTGACACTCTGTTTGACATTCAGTGTGGCAAGTCAGCAAATGTGGAGGATTGAGTCTGTCATTGTTAGGATTTTACTATAAATAAATTTTAAAAAAGCATTCACTAAGCTCTATTCTGTTTCATTCGAAAATTTCCTTTGGAAACTTTTTTGATCCCACTCTAACGCCAACTATTCGGGCCTGACCATCTCGATAAGCCCCAAAGTGCCTATATATGAATGTACTTAACATTATGCTCCCAGCAAACTCCAAAATAAGACAAAACATGAAAAGACAAATGCCAATAAGTTAACGAAGCTGAGATAACACCAGTAACGAGTAAGCGGCAGGACGACTAGTACAGATCGGATATCGAAGTGTTGAGGGAACAGATACACTCCGGCAGCTTTTCAGCTTATCGACAGTTAACACAGTAAAGGAACGCGCCCCTAGGAGCAGTGAATCACTCACACAGCCTGGCCCCTGATGAAGGTACCATTGAGTACCAAAATGTATTGGGCAGAATAATGAAACTGTGTTGTTAAAATACAATGAAATGTATATTGTTTATGGACAATCAAAAGTAATGGAGAATCACAAGATGCATTTGTTGATATGATGAATTAACTAATATTGACTGAAGAATGTGCCAAGCGCGAGCTGAGCATCGGCAAGCGCGCCCTTAGGGCCCGGCCCCCCGGCCCCCGCCCTCCTACCTGATCCAGATAGGGGCGACCGGTCAGCCCCAATGGGCGACCGGCCGCTTATCACTTCCGGGGTCAGGAGGACGCACTTCCGGTGCGACAGAGGGCGGAGCCTGGTGACCTATTTAGGCACTGGGGGCAGTGACCCCGGCCTCTCCTTCCTCTGTGGCATCGGATCGTGGCGGCCTCCCTGAAGCGTCCTCCCTCTTACAGCCCTTAGGATAATTTGAACTCCCACCCACCCGTCCCTTTAGCTCAGTGGATTAGAGGGGCGTGTTGCGGTAGAAAGACCTTGGAACAGTACAATTGACCGACGGAATGGACGGGAGTCCGCCTTGCGTACTCCCTAGGCTAGCACTGAGGGGGGAGACGGTAAGCTCCCCGCTGTGAAATAGGGCCCCGGCTGGGGAGGCTAGGGCGACAGGTTACGAGCCTCCTGGGTTCCTGGTCAGCCTGGTGGTCGGAGGGTGGGCCCCTGGAGAAGGTGGACAAGGATCAGAGGTTGGGGGCCCTCTCCTCATGAGTCGCAGGTGGGTTGCACCTCGCGTGGATGCACGGCATGGTAGAGGGGAGCCGGAAGTCCCCCCCCTTTGTGTTGGAGGATTAGAAGCTGTATCTGGCGAAAGAAGATCAGGAAGACAAGAATAAAATTGTGTTGATAACTGCATTTAATGAATTTTGAAATGCCTTGTCATGTTTATGAAAATGTCAAAATATTAAACATGGCCGTTTTTTACACCCACACAAATCTCTGTGGTTGATTCTCATGTGGGTTGTCAAGTCATAAGGAGGGAGCGGGGAGCATGCTGGGGGATCCGGGTCCTATACAGCAAACTATAACAAAGTGAATCATGTATTAAAACAAAAAACTGTTATATGGTATAGCGTTTAGTAGAATGTTTTAAAACATTTAGAAGGTGTACCACACCAAGTGAACAGTGCGCGACTAGATGGGTTTGTAAACCCGTCATAACTTACAATAAGTTAATTTAAGGCACAACAACAGAGGACAAAATAGGGGGGTGAATGATAAGAAACGAGGAAGATGACAAGGAGCAATAAGACACGTTGAAGATGGCACAAAATAATAGCTTGACCAAACACAGGTAGATACAGGACAAAGCAAGAAACAGCACGGTGTGACATCATCCAAACAGAGATTAAAAACATGACAGGACAAGACATGGTATTACAGGATGGAACGGGAACTTTCAACCAGACTCTGCAAGACAAAACAGGATGAGACACAAAACACAGCAATGTATGACACCATAAGACAACCCATAAACAAAGGCCCAGTGTATAACACACAAAGCTAAGGTACAAAATATGAAACAAAACATAACATGACGAAGTTTGACAAGATACAAGAGACCCCTGTGTACAACTGAACAGAACAACACAAAAAGCACAAAAAGTCACAAGTTAGACCAAAAAAAAGACAAGATGACAAGACAAGATCTGCCAAGGCAGGACAAAAATGACAAGGAGCCAAAAGACAAAAACACATACCACATGACAAAACACAAAAGCACAAGACACTTAGACACACTATTTCAAATGAGAGGATATGATCCTACACAATAAAACGTGACAAAATACAAAATTAAAAGGCAAGTGACAGCAAGGCAAGGACGAAAATAAGTTACATCGAGAGACGACAATCACTGACGGCCCTACAGAAGTAGGTACCACACTACAGCGCATGGCGTGATACGAGACGACACAGTGGGCAGGCGAAAGGATACCCTTTGCTTGTACCTTCTTCACAACAGACTGAGGTTTACACTCAATTAAAAGAAATTGAATTCACCACATGGCCATCAAGTCCCAAGACACCCGGTGGGTTTGACGAAATCTACAGAGGGTGTTCCCCTGTGTGAACCTATACAGTTTTCTCTACTTTTTATCCTCTTAAGGTTTTTTGTTCCATGTTCAAGACTGGCATCCCTGTCCCAAAGGCGCCTTTTCCTGCACTGGTCTCTAGAACTCTATGAGGTCAGAGGTCGTTGTCCCCCCCCCCCCCCCCCGGGGTGTCTGGATCTTGGCAGCATCAATCCTGGCTGGCAGGTGAGTCGGCCCAGGTGTCAGTTACCGGACCCTCGGTGCTAAGGGTGAAAATAAAACTATTTTCGGTCTTTTCAGGTTATTTTAGCTGAAGCGTCAGTTTCCCGTGGTATTGTCTCCAGCTCTCGCGAGAAGCTCATAATCTTCAGGACTTTCTGAGAATCACCCCGAGGGGCACCTTGTTTCCTGGAAACTAACAAGCTGCCCTGAGGCCTCCCTGGCTCCCAGGCCCCGAGAGGGAGGCGGAGCGCAGTCACCGCATCACTTCCAGCAGGGAAGGGGCCAGAGCTCCACAACAGCGCCTGCTTCTTTCACGGTAAATAGTTTAAATAGTCCTGTGGCTTCTGATTTGCAAATCTTTGAAACTGATCGGGCTTAAGCCGTGAAGCCACCTGCGTGTGTAACTTCAGCTTAAGTATGCAGATAGCGTTCTTTGCAAGCGCAAAACCACGTGTGCAATTCACCAGGTTGATTTACGTTCTTAACTACCTAATGTCAGTCTTTTAAAAGAATGTGCACAGTAACTCTACTCTTAGAGGCAGGGATCGGATTTCTACACGGGGCAAAATGTGTTATCCTTGGAGAAAACAAATGCATTTGCACACCAGAGCACATTCTGCCATTTCAAACACCTCGCTCGAGGGGAATCCATTCCAACATGGCCTCCTTTGGCTTTCAGTCTGAATGAAGGACTTGCATTTTATGTTCGTATTTTGAAAATAACTAGTCAAACTGATAGAGGGGCATCTTACCAAAATACTAATAATCATAGGAAGCCAAACATATCAGTAACAGATATTGTAGGGGATGTAGCCACATTACCCCAATATATAGGTACCATAGACACACCAATGTTTACAATATCCTGGTTTGTAAAATACCACCTTCAGGCAAGTTTCACAAAGACCCATTATTGAAAGCACCATCCCAGGCCATTCTCCATAATCCTACAGTGTGAAAAGGGTTGAAACCCACAGTTCACCGGTCAGCACTTCTCTGTGGGTTCTTGGGGTGGTGGAGAATGTGGGCAGCATGTGCTGGCATCTGACAGCAGTGCGTAGTTGGCACATGGTGCCTGTAGGACCACGTGGTCCACCTCCCACCAAGAGGTGCTCTGCTTCCACCACCAAAGCAGCAGACGTGTGACTTCACTGCAGTGTTTCTCTCTTCCATTCTCTGGCTGTTCTACTGCACACATTATATGCTGCATAGGAAGGCACACCGCTTCACAGAGGGCTTCTGCATCTCTGCTGCCCCTTCTGTCTTGCATGTTCCATGGTTAGCTTGTTATTCAAAGTTACTTGTGAAACCACACTGCATGTTAACACTAGTGTTTTTGCCCTAGGGCCTGGAGATGGCAACTTAGCAGGTACCTGGTGCTGAGCAGCACATGGCAGGATTGGGCCACATTGCTTCCTCAGGACTGAGGTGGGCTTGGCTTGCATCCAGGGCTGAGTGGGCCAAATCCCTCAAAGTAGGCCCCATGCCCACATCCTACTCTGGGATGCTCCTGCCCCACCCAATCAATCAAGCACCAGGAACTAATTCCACCCCATCCATTGGTGCTCCATGCTCACCAATCACACTGCAGGCATTCAGGTCCTCCCCGCCCCTTTCTGTGGAGGTTGGCAGCATCCTATCAAGGCCACAGCTTGTCTCTGACCATTAATGGTCCACAGACGTGGATGTCAATTATGGGATGTCTACCCATGACATGTCATTTGTGTCCCGGGCACTGCTTTGCTGCTTGATGTCTCAGGGTCATGAAGGCAGGGCAGAAACTGGACTCCGAATACCTCAATAATCAGTTTTCATTCAGTATTTCCCCTCTTTGACCTTCCTTGACCCTCTCACCATCAAATAGAGCTCTGTTGAAGCACTAAAGGTAATGCAATAGTTCAACCCTGTGATGCAGTTGTGGGTCAAAGGGTGTGTGATGTCACATTTGGCCACCTGACACTTTGGTGAATTGATGTCCATGGGCAGCAGCTCGCGGTCCATCAGTGATGGCAGCGGGCCTCTCTTGGAGAATGGTCTACAAGTGAAATAGGCTCAAGTCCTAAGCAATCAATACTATGGGGAGAGGAGTTAGCCTAACGGCTAGGGCGGTCGACCTCGAATCTGGGGAACTGGGTTCGAGTCTCGGCAATAACGCTGAACATCCTGTGATTCTGGTCAAATCACTTCATCTTCCCATGCCTAACAAACATGAATGTGCGCTCATGTAATGCAACTGGTGCTATGTAAAGCGCTCTGATACCCGATTCGGGTCAAGTTCGCACTATATAAAACCCTGTAAAAAAAAAAATAATACTCCCTGGGAGCCTCACACCCCTGCAGTGAGATGGCCACCTTAGCATCAAGGAGAATAAAGAGCCCCTGCTGCCGTCAGATGTTCTCTCCACCTGCAATGTCTTCTAGCGCAGAAGATGGAGTTGAAAAGGAACCTTGTTGGTTCTTTCTGAGCCCATTTAAACGCTTCCCTGACATGACAACCCCACTCCACCATGACATCTCCCTTCTCCAGAACCATCTTCCCTGGCCCAACTCTCCAGGTTGCGAAAGTCCAAGCAATAAATAAAGAATCCTTTAATTTCCGTGTTTATCTTGTCACATTTGCACTTCAAAGACGGGGGTCAAATGTCAAGCTAAGTCTTCTGACAAATTGCTGATTATTTTTTTCACTTAGGGATTGGTTGTTACAAACTTCTCTCACATTTACAGATTTGTAGTCAGAAAAACAAAAGTAAAGTGAATTATGTGAGAATTTTTTGCTGGGTTACAGAGAGTGTTAAAAGAATGGCCTTAGGATGTAATTTATTTGTAACATAAAACAAAATGTAATTCCTTCTAAATGAACTGTATACATTCAGCAGTTAGGAAAGCGAAAATGAAACACTTTTTTGCAATTCTGAGGTGTGATGGAAACAAAGATTTGAATAGGATCAAAACAAATAAAAACACTTGGTGGAGCACAAATGTAAATATTCATTGAAACCTGGATTACACACTAACATTTGTCTGCAAAATAGTTTCAACAGTAAAACTGGGTGTCTGTGCACATTTACTGTCTATTTTAATGGAAAAGGTGCTGTCTGTAAATTACACTGCGCTACCACATGATGCTTTAATGACATTTAAAACATGCTTGCCTCATCATGTCCATAAAAGCTGAGTGGGTCGTAAACATTGGTTGTTCTAAAAATTGGGTCATGGTTCTCATAAGTTTCAGAAGCTGTGGCCTAAACCATTCCCCTTTGCTTTTTCATTCCCCTTTGCTTTTCTGTTTCATCTCCGACCCCTTTGGAAATCATTCATTCGATAGTGGAACCCCATTGGCTCCCCATGCCATTTGGCACCACCCTCAAAACCAGCTGCATCATTTACAAAGCAATCACAACCAGCACCCACTCATCTGTCAGTCAATCCTGCCATCTTTGCTGGCTCTTAGTACATCCACAGCCAGGACAACATCAGATTACCCCTTTGGCGCTGCTGAAATTCCCCGGCGTGAAGCCGTATTCCACGCATGGGGAAATCGGACGGCCCCCGGCCATCCGACGCACTCGCCCACCGTGACGTCGGACGGCTGGGGCCGTCCAATGCATGCAATGGGTTAAGAAATGCAAACAAAGTAGCAGGACTTTCCATCTACGCCCATAACATCCTGTATCCATTGGGACCACCCCAAGACTGCTCCAATTTAGGAAGAGTTGAAGACTCGCCTCTTTGAAGAACACTACATCACAAAGCAGTAACAGTCCAGCAACCTCTCCTATCACCCGTTGACTTTATGCTGGATTTAATCCTGTACAGTGTACAGCGCTGCTCTGTCTTTTGGCTGCGTTCGCACTATAGACTTAGCATCTATAGACCTACACACATTCAGCCACTCGGTTGCCTTCCAACTCCATGCCCGGCAGGTTGCATACAGCGCCATGACTTCCACATCAAGCCACCACTCTCTTAAGCAATTAGTTTAAGCAAACATCAATTTTACATTACACAGTCTCTGCAGCAGGCACCTCAGGGCACCTTGACACCTTGGCACCTCTGTAAATAATAGGCATTGTTTCAATATCCATTCACATGATTTTCTCGGAGTCGAGCTCGGACCCTGTTAGGGCTGCCCTCGCTTTTTAGGAGAGATGCTGTAAAAAAAAGAATAGGAAGATATTCCAACTGGCAACATTTCTCTAGGGTCCCATATCAAAGGTTCAAAACATGTAAGAAAGCCAAATTGTAGGAAATACATGCCTACATCGTTAATAATAATAAGAAAATATTAGGACTGGTAAAACTCAACAGAAAAAAAAGATGTAATTTTCTAAATAAAAAAGGGGTGCAACGACGCAATTTGTACCTTCTTGTTTTTTTTAAATTTTTGCCAACAATACATTCAACCCTCTTTAATTTTTTGTGTGAACATGAGTGTTCTAATTCTGTGTACTTTGAAGATTTGTATAAAAAAAATATATAAACACTCTTTCAATGTTACCTTTCTGCTAAGTTGTTGTTAAATGAATTTGCTAGGAGAGCAAAATACTGATTCAGTGTGATATATCCTTAGGGCACTGTAACAATGGAACCTGTTATTGTTCTTTCTCAGTAGGAGACGCCTATGAGTCCTATTGGTTCCCACTTCTCTCTCATGACCCAATAGGCTGTCTGCCCTAGATGGCCCTGCACACACATTGCCTTGATGCGCCGAAACATGTCGAGAACCCTGACACGTCACATGCTGATGCAGTATTCATGGCCCTGCTCCAGTCATGGATAATTTATGGGCTGACATTTGCAGCACTTCTCGTTCCAAAAGGCTGTACCTGAGCACCCGCAGTAAATATCAGGAGCAGGTACACTTGCCACGCGCGCTCCATTATTATACAGTATTAAAAATAGATGATGGATGTATTTTACAAAATTGAGGTCACTCATTTCGTGCTCGCAGCCATCAAGCGTGCGGCAAAAGGCTCAGTGCCAGCAAAGGCTGGGACTTCTAAAATGTCCATTATGGGCACCTTGAACACTTTGTATTTCTCCTGATTTGGTTGGTCACGTGACGTTTCTTGATTTAGCTTGTACCAAGGCAAAGAAAGTGCAGGGTTATCTTTTTTAATGCGTTGTTTTTTTTGGAATAGGAATATCCTGTCTACGGTGCTTGCCTTAGTGGGTGATCAGACTCTGCAATAAAGTAAAGCTTGTACAATGCCTCAAAGTTTGATTTTAAAGGTGTTCGACAATGGTCTTAATCAGAAATAGAACCTGACTCATTTATGAAGGACTGAACAAAATAAATGGCAATCTACCTGAACAGCTGACTCAAATTCCATGCACCCCAAAGGACCCTACGATCAGCCCAGCTCTCCTACGCCGCACCTGGAAGACCAGGGGCCTCATTTATGAAAAGTGACGCATCGCTGCGTGAAAACAGCGATGCGTCACTTTTCACTGCGCACTCCTTGTGACACCAATGATGCGTCATATTTAATGTATGACGCATCATGTCGCAAGGACTTACAGATACGTCAGTATTTCTGACGCATCTGTAAGCGCAAAAGTGACGCATTGCTGGAGTGTGTCACAAAAGTGACGCAACTCCAGCAATGCGTCCTTTCACATGGGGAAAGCCACATGTGAAAGGGCTTGCGTCAGTCTTACGCCTGCTGTGAGGCAGGCGCAAGATTTTGACGCAACAGCATCCTAAAAGTGACGCAGTGAAATCTCATAGATTTCACTGCGTCACTATTACGAGGCTTTTTGCGGGGGAACGCCCCCTCTGCATACATTATACCTGACGCAGGTATAATGTGGCGCAGGGGTTTAAAAAGTGACGCATCTACCTTGATGCCTCACTTTTTAAATATGGCGCAACAAGGCGCATTTTGTACGCCGCTGGTGCGTCACAAAAAGTGACGCACCGGCGGCACTAAACTGACGCAAGGCCTCATAAATAAGGGCCCAGATCGGGAGGCTGCTCCTTCTCCATCCGCGCCGCCAGTGCCTGGAACGACCTTCCGCTCCACCTCAGACAGATAACATCGCTCCCCATCTTCGCAAGAAGCCTCAAAACCTGGCTCTTCAACAGACCACCTTCTTGATGGACTGGAACCTGCGACCACCCCCCCCCCACACCTCCAGCGCCTTGAGACCCTTACGGGTGAGTCGTCGAGCTTAACAAACACCTGATTTGATTTCTGCTGATCACATGACATGCGCAGGTGACAAGCTGTTTATAAAAGTTGTAAGTGGCCTGACTGTATTTATTTATTTATTTGAGAGTTTTATATAGCGCTAGCTAGACCCGAAGGTATCAGACCGCTTTACATCAGTAAATGTTCACATCATGAGTGACACACTGTGCAGGGGAGAGGCCGTGTGCGCTAGTGACAAGCAGTCACTGCTGGTAACAAGCAGTCAGTGAGAGATAGCATGTAGTTTATGGTCTGAGGTGGTGAGTAGTTTATGCTGGTGTCAGGCAGTCTCAGTTGGTCTGGTGAGGGGCAGCGTGTGCCAGTGACAACTGGTGTGTGCAGGCGTCATGAGGCGCGTGCAATGACATTCGTTTAATTTATTTATTTATTAACTAAACTCCGTTCAGCCTTGGGCCAGAGTTTACTACCCCTCACCCTTCCCCTCCCCCACTCCACTGCCCGCAGCACTCCCATGAGGAGCCGCCACTGGTTTGTAATGAGGCGCCTAGAGGTGATTTGGTTTACAGCTTAGCGCTGCATTCATGTTCTCATTAAGTGATTAAGAATACATGGACAGGGTATGTAACTTTCACTGGAGACGAGGATCAGGGGCGTGTGTGCGTGTCAGCTGCGCACTCCGATGTGTGCTTTTCTCACCTCGTTGCTAAGTGGCGGCTGCAGATGATTAATTGATGAGTGTTGTCAGACTCTGAGCAGAGGGCTGGGTGTGCTGTCTGACAGCAGCAGCTCCAATCTGCTGAGTGTTTCTCTCAGCTCTTTCACACCTGGGCGGGTCGGGGATCACACCTGGGGGGTGCGCAGCCATGAGGCGGCCATGCATTCAGTATGTCTGTATATTGCATCGATTTAGCACTGGACGCCAAAGCACTTTACACAGTTTACAAAAAGCAGTATCAGAATAAAAATGGTTATAATAATTAGAAAACGCAGGGCCTTATATATAAGGGCTTGCAACACTTATGCGCTGCCGGTGTGAAACTTTTGTGATGCACAGGCGGAGTAAAAAATGTCCCATGTTGTGCCCTATTTACAATGTGACACATCTAGGCAGATGCATCACTTTGTAAACCCCTGCGCCACATTAGACCTGTATATTCAGGTAAAATGTATGCTGGGTGAGTGTTCCCCCGCAAAAAGCCTCATAGAAGTGGCACATTTATATCTATAAGATTTTAGTGCACCACTTTTAGGACTCTATTGCAATATCTTAAGCCTGCCTTCCAGCAGCCATAAGACAGACACAGGCCCTTTCACATAGAGCTTGCCTCATGTGAAAGAACACACTGCTGGAGTTGCGTCTCTTTTCAGATGCACCCCAACAATGCACCACTTTTGCACCTACAGATACAACAGAAATAGACATATCTGTAACTCCTTGCGACAGGGAGCGCCGTACATTAAATACAGCGCATCCATCATGCCGCAAGGAGGGCACAGTGAAAACTATCACATCACTGTTTTCCAGCAGCCATGCGACAGTCTTCATAAATGAGGCCTGGAGTTCATAACATTTGGAAGGATCCAGGTGCACAACCACGAGAGCTCAAGCCAAGAAAAACTGTTTATTAGCGACGGAGTAAAACATTCAGGCTAACACCCTCAGTACCACTTTATTTCAACTGGAGGGGTGAAATAACATAAATTGAAATTTTAAGGGCCAGATTCACAAAGGTAAAGTTAGACCATAATTCTAAGTTTATGACTTTCGCCATTCACAAAGGATAATGTACGAGTGATATCTTTACATCCGCACCCAGAATGGAATCCTTGCACTCAAGCAGACTCTCCGCACTCGGACAGATTCTCCGCACTCGGGAGGATCTCCGCCCTGAGTGCAAAGATTCCATCTGAGCACGAACATAAAGATACTACTCAGAACTTACCTTTGAGAATACCACAAAGTAGTAAAGTTGGACTTTTGTGAATCATGCCCTAAGTGCCTGGAATTATCGGCTCTGATAACCCCGGACCTGGTAATATCGGGCCTGGAAGGCCTGCGTCTCTCATTGACGCTGCAGGGGCTGAGGCTGTAGGCAGCAGCATGCCCAGCCCCTTTGGGAGGAGCATACAGTGTGATGAAGCACTGGGTCCCTCATCTTCTAAAACCCCCACCCCCTGCAGTCCCACATACCCATCCACCTACTTAGATCCGGTGGAAAATGCATGCCTTTTTAGTGAAAGGGTTGATTAACTGTACTGTAAATGTTATTGTCATTTTTGGGGGGGCGGGGATGGTCATAATAGCTGGACCTTGCTGTGGATGTGATGGGCAATAAACCTAAATCCGACCCTCTGGAGCTCCACTTCAAAGGCAGAATGAGGGCCTAAATGGTTGGATCAGTTCTTAAAGGTGAGAAGAACATCAGGACAAATAAAGTAACAAGGGAACACAGGTAGGGGGCGCTGCATGCTATGTGTTTCCATGGATCTCAAGTGAGAGTTTGGCATCTTCTCTATGTTCTCTGATATGGGTTTGGGCTCCGTTACCTTGTGCAAAATACTTTGGAAGCATTGCCTTGTTTAATACCCTAGTGGGACATCCCAAGGGATTGACGACAGACCAGTATCAGAGGGTACAAGGGTCCTGGATTCCTGGCACATGTCCATGTCACCGGCTGTCAGAGGCCCAAAGGCTGCTGCTAGCTGACAGAAGATTAAAGCCCTGCAGCAATGGATGGATGCTAGCTCGGTTGGCCGTGGACATGCGCCCACCAGAACACATGGAACCTCAATGTGCCTGGAAAAAGGAAACCTCATTTTCGAACTGAGAATTGTCTCGGTTCAGAAATGCCTTGGCCAAACACTCATTACACAGATATCCAATCCAAAACCAGCTTACAAGCCATTTTTACAAGCACACCAGGATTTTGGTACACTCTCGGCAATTGGTTTTTGTCCTCCATA
This sequence comes from Lissotriton vulgaris, assembly GCF_964263255.1. Lineage (NCBI taxonomy): Eukaryota > Metazoa > Chordata > Amphibia > Caudata > Salamandridae > Lissotriton > Lissotriton vulgaris. The sequence continues at coordinate 1,093,219,999 of NC_141698.1, forward strand.
AACGTCATTGATTACCCAATAACTTCCAGATCTCAGCTGTTGATCTTGATATGGCCAGGGGGCAGCTGTTGTCCCATGGGTACTTACCATTCCATACAAACTTCCATGTCGATGACAAAGCTATGAGACCACCACTTTGAGTTAGGTGTCATAAGACCCCGTTCAAATTTATTATTTGCACACACAAACATTATCTCATCAAAAATTTGCACAGTAATCACATTATTTACATCTTGTCTACAAGTGCGACTTAGCCTTAACAGAGCGTCTAGTACATGGGAATCACTTAACCATAACTAGTCTGTTCCTGTGCAACCAACAAAAAACACAACAGTTACGAGAAAGATCGTGAATGGCTCTGTGGCCCTTCCTCTTACACCTCCCCGTCCAAAGCATGGATCCCTTTTATGAGAGTGCCCCACCTTCCCTCTCTCCTACCAGGAGCTCTCCTCCCTAGGGAGCTCTTGTGCAGGGGGCCGGGCTGCACTTAAGATACCTACCACGAGCACTCCATACACCCAAATCCCTCATCCCCCAAGGGCATGTGCTAGGTCGCAACTACTGCACCGCACGGGTGGTTGATAGGTAAGGGCTGTGTCTCTACAACTACTCTGTAGTCCCCGCACTCCTGCAACCTTTTTGCCGGGGGACACTGGAAGGTGCCTCCAGGACAGCATCCGACATTGCCCAATCAGCATCCATGGCTCAACTACAACCCGGGGTGAAACGCCCTCGCCTACAGATGGCATATCAGCCCCCCTTCCCCCCCCCTATTGTTGGCTCGCCCGTTTGGGAGAGCCTCTAGAACTGAACCCCCATTTACTACCTCCTTTCTAAACTATCAACACACTTTTTCTTTGCTCCTTGAGTCAAATACTCCTGGCAAACCTCTTGAGGAAACATAATTCTTTTTTTCATTCATGTAGTTTGCAAACAATTTAAATAAAGTTCCAAGGAAATTTTAAATGCAGTCTAGTTTTGGACTAACAATGGCTAAGGTTTTAATAATATAACCTTGAAGCATTTTGAGATGGACACATCCCTTCTTCAGGTTGACTACAGCTTTGTAGAAATAAATATTATATGATCTTAGACTCATACTTCTTAAACACTACCTTAATTAGTTTAAACAAAATGTGAGAAACATTTTTTACTTGTCTCCTAGAGCCTTATGAAATGCCTCAGATGGCTGTGCTGAACTCCCAGCATGCCTTTGGCTCTCCTTTACAGTTGGATTATATAACAAATTTCTTTCTATAGTCGTCATTTCAAATCTTGTTTAAAAATACACATATTTGCTCAATACTAATTGAAAATTGTACATGGAACAGTTCATTTTGCAAAAAGCATAAACAATTATGTTTATCATTTAGTCCTAATGGGTGTTCAGTTTGCAGAGTCTCTATCCACAAACATTCTCATGGTAACAGTTTACCAGTCTGATTGCCTCCTCAGGAATCTGGTAGCTTCATTTCACATGCGTGAACATGCATTTTGTCTGATAATATCCCCAGCTTTTCCAAACTGGTGTGTCTCACTACATTTTGATTCCCTATCCCTGAATGTTCAGTAATGTGCTATAATTCTGGATCTTAGCATCCCTGACATGTGTCCTACATCTCCTTAGCCGCATAGTAAGTAAGTATAAAGTTTATAAAGTGGGCCGAATGGCTGGGGGCATCTTGTTGCTAACATCTTAGAAAAAGCCAACAAACAAGAGACCTATTTAAAAGAGAATGAGACAAGCTCATTTTTTAACATTTTCCTGAATCGCACTAGACTTGACCGGGATCTTAGATGAAAGGTAGGGAGTTCCAAAGTCTTCAACAAGTCACCTCATCGGGCAGTATTGATTCTGGGTATGGCCACTAGATTGGCTGAGCTTGATCGAAGATTGCTGCCAGGCACATGCCAGCTAAAGATCCTTTGGAAACAAATAATCTGAACTAGTCTTGTGAAGAGCCTTATGGACCAGGCAGAGCACTTTGAATGTAATCCTTTCACAGACTGGTAGCAACTGGAGGCTAGAAACAGTTTGGGAAACTGAAGTGAATTCATGAATTTTCATGAGCAGCCTGGCTGCTGAATTTGGAAGGGATTGAGGTTTTTGCAGCAAATACTTCTGAATACCAATCTACAGTGCATTGCAGTAGTCGAACTTTGAGATGACGGGTGCCACAATGGCATTTCTCTGCAAATTAGGGGGGATAAACGAAAGATCCTTTTTAACCTGTTGGCTGCTTCCGCTTTTTTGCGGCAGTGCGGCCGTTTTTAAAAACGGGCGCGGATGCCTCCTGTGAATACCAAAATGAGTAAGGGCCTTCTGTGAATACCAAAATGAGTAAGGGCCTTCTGTGAATACCAAAATGAGTAAGGGCCTTCTGTGAATACCATAATGGTAGTAAGTTTAGGATTTTGTCTTAAGTTAGTTCTGTGAATCAGGCCCTTCATCTTTAACAGAAAACTGTTTGAAATTATGTCATCTTTGAAATCTAAGGAGAAAATTCATCTTGATGAGTTACTCCATCTTGATCAAAAATCTGAGGGCAATGCATCATTACAAGTATATGAAGATTTTGTATGGTTAAGATTTTCCATCGGTACAGCATCCAAATTGTGGGAAAGATTACCTACCATTAGTACAGTACCCAGACTGTTGGTCGTTGCACCTACCATCAGTACAGCACCCAGACTGTGGGACAGCGCACCTTCCATCAGTACAGCACCCAGACTGTTGGACGGCGCACCTACCATCAGTACAGCACCCAGATTGTGGGACAGCGCACCTTCCATCAGTACAGCACCCAGACTGTTGGACGGCGCACCTTTCATCAGTACAGTACCCATAGTGTGGGACAGCACACCTACCATCAGTACAGCACCTTGACTCTGGGACAGGCATCTAACATCAGTACAGCACCCACACTGTGGGAGAGCACAGTGAACAGTACTGCAGGGACACCGCACCTTCTCTCAATACAGCACCCAGATGTCGGAAAGCGCACCTTCCATCAGTGCAGCACCCAGACTGTGGGACAACCTTTCCTCCATAAGTTCAGCACCCAGACTGTGGGACAGCGCACCTTCCATCACTATAGTACCCAGACTGTGGGACAGCGCACCTTCCATCAGTACAGCACCCAGACTGCGGGACAATGCACCTACCATTAGTACAGCACCCAGACTGTGGGACAGCACGCCTACCCTCAGTACAGTACGCAGACTGTGGGACAGCGCACCTTCCATCACTATAGTACCCAGACTGTGGGACAGCACACCTTCCATCAGTACAGCACCCAGACTGCGGGACAGTGCACCTACCATTAGTACAGCACCCAGACTGTGGGACAGCACGCCTACCCTCAGTACAGTACGCAGACTGTGGGACAGTGCACCTTCCATCAACAGTACCCAGACTATGGGACAGTGCACCTTTCATCAGTACAGTACCCATGGTGTGGGACAGCACACCTACCATCAGTACAGCACCCAGACTCTGGGACAGGCATCTAACATCAGTACAGCACCCACACTGTGGGACAGCGCACCTTCCATCAGTACAGTACCCATGGTGGGGGACAGAGAGCACCTTCTATCAATACAGCACCCAGACTCTGGGACAGCGCACTTACTATTATTACAGCACCTAGACGATGGGACAGCGCACCTTCCATCACTACAATACCCAGACTGTGGGACAGCGCACCTTCAAACACTGCAGCGCTCAGAGGATGGGACAGCGCACCTTCGATCAGTACAGTCTCCAGACTGTGGGACAGCGCACCTTCCATCAGTACAGCACCCAGACTGTGGGACAGCGCACCTCCCATCAGTACAGTCTCCAGACTGTGGGACAGCGCACCTCCCATCAGTATAGCACCCAGACTGTGGGACAGTGCACCTTCAAAGATCAGGGCTTGATCCATCACCGTTTTTTAGCTCACTGCACCATCCCAGCTCAGAACTTGGCTATATGCAAATTAGTCTGACCCTGGCCCAGTGCATCATGGGAACAGGGCAGACCAAACTACCAAGCCAATTCTTATACTGGGAAGGAAACAAGCTACCGGGGACCGGTTTCTGGCATTTCAGCCGTCTTCGGCCCGGCTTGCTTGAATCCTGATGGTGCAATGAGCTAGGGACTCACATCTGAGTATACCCTTCCACGCTTATGGTGGACAAAAATAATTCAGAAAAGGGGGTGGTGATGAACAGAGCGTCTGAATTAAGCAGACCACTCTTACCCAGTCCAAAGATCAGGGCTTGATCCATCACCGTTTTTTAGCTCACTGCACCATCCCAGCTTAGAAATTGGCTATATGCAAATTAGTCTGACCCTGGCCCAGTGCATCATGGGAACAGGGCAGACCAAACTACCAAGCCAATTCTTATACTGGGAAGGAAACAAGCTACCGGGGACCGGTTTCTGGCATTTCAGCCGTCTTCGGCCCGGCTTGCTTGAATCCTGATGGTGCAATGAGCTAGGGACTCACATCTGAGTGTACCCTTCCACGCTTATGGTGGACAAAAATAATTCAGAAAAGGGGGTGGTGATGAACAGAGCGTCTGAATTAAGCAGACCACTCTTACCCAGTCCAAAGATCAGGGCTTGATCCATCACCGTTTTTTAGCTCACTGCACCATCCCAGCTCAGAACTTGGCTATATGCAAATTAGTCTGACCCTGGCCCAGTGCATCATGGGAACAGGGCAGACCAAACTACCAAGCCAATTCTTATACTGGGAAGGAAACAAGCTACCGGGGACCGGTTTCTGGCATTTCAGCCGTCTTCGGCCCGGCTTGCTTGAATCCTGATGGTGCAATGAGCTAGGGACTCACATCTGAGTATACCCTTCCACGCTTATGGTGGACAAAAATAATTCTGAAAAGGGGGTGGTGATGAACAGAGCGTCTGAATTAAGCAGACCACTCTTACCCAGTCCAAAGATCAGGGCTTGATCCATCACCGTTTTTTAGCTCACTGCACCATCCCAGCTCAGAACTTGGCTATATGCAAATTAGTCTGACCCTGGCCCAGTGCATCATGTGAACAGGGCAGACCAAACTACCAAGCCAATTCTTATACTGGGAAGGAAACAAGCTACCGTGGACCGGTTTCTGGCATTTCAGCCGTCTTCGGCCCGGCTTGCCTGGGTGAGAGTTTTCTGCTTCATTCAGAGACTCTGTCCCTCACCACCCCTTGTTGTAAATATTTTTGTCCACCCTAAGCGTGGAAGGGTATACTCAGACATGAGTCCCTTGCTCATTGCACCATCAGGATTCAAGCAAACCGGGCCGAATACGGCTGTAATGCCAGAACCCGGTCCCTGGGAGCTTGTTTCCTTCCCAGTATAAGAATTGGCTTGGTAGTTTGGTCTGCCCTGTTCCCATGATGCACTGGGCCAGGGTCAGACTAATTTGCATAAGAATTGGCTTTTGTAGTTTGGTTTGCCCTGTTCCCATCATGCACTGGGACAGGAACAGACTAATTTGCATACAGCCAGGTGCTGAAACTGGGATGGTGCAGTGAGCTAAAAAACGGTGTTGGATCTAGCCCTGATCTCTTGACTGGGTGAGAGTTTTCTGCTTAATTCAGAGACTCTGTCCCTCACCACCCCTTGTTGTAAATATTTTTGTCCACCCTAAGCGTGGAAGGGCATACTCAGACATGAGTCCCTTGCTCATTGCACCATCAGGATTCAAGCAAACCGGGCCGAAGACGGCTGTAATGCCAGAAACCGGTCCCTGGGAGCTTGTTTCCTTCCCAGTGTAAGAATTGGCTTTTGTAGTTTGGTTTGCCCTGTTCCCATCATGCACTGGGACAGGAACAGACTAATTTGCATACAGCCAGGTTCTGAAACTGGGATGGTGCAGTGAGCTAAAAAACGGTGTTGGACCTAGCCCTGATCTCTTGACTGGGTGAGAGTTTTCTGCTTAATTCAGAGACTCTGTCCCTCACCACCCCTTGTTGTGAATACCTTCAAACAGTACAGCACCCAGACTGTGGGACAGTGCACCTTCCATCAGTACAGTCTCCAGACTGTGGGACAGTGCAGCTTCAAACAGTACAACGCTCAGACTGTGGGATAGTGCACCTTTCATCAGTACAGTCTCCAGACTGTGGGACAGTGCAGCTTCAAACAGTACAACGCCCAGACTGTGGGACAGTGCACCTTCAAACAGTACAGTCTCCAGACTGTGGGACAGCGCACCTTCCATCAGTACAGCACCCAGACTGCGGGACAGCGCACCTTCCCTCAGTACAGTCTCCAGACTGTGGGACAGCGCACCTTCCATCAGTACAACACCCAGACTGTGGGACAGTGCACCTTCAAACAGTACAGTACCCGGACTGTGGGACAGCGCACCTTCAAACAGTACAGCACCCGGACTGTGGGACAGTGCACCTTCCATCAGTACAGTCTCCAGACTGTGGGACAGCGCACCTTCCATCAGTACAGCACCCAGACTGTGGGACAGTGCACCTTCCATCAGTACAGTCTCCAGACTGTGGGACAGCGCACCTTCCATCATTACAACACGCAGACTGTGTGACAGTGCACCTTCAAACAGTACAGCACCCGGACTGTGGGACAGCGCACCTTCAAATAATACAGCACCCGGACTGTGTGACAGTGCACCTTCCATCAGTACAGTCTCCAGACTGTGGGACAGCGCACTCTCCATCAGTACAATACCCTGACTGTAGGACAGAGCACCTTCCTTCAGTACAGTACCCAGACTGTGGGACAGTGCACCTTCCATCAGTACAGCACTCAGACTGTGGGACAACGCACCTTCAAACAGTACAACACCCAGACTGTGGGACAGTGCACCTTCCATCAGTACAGCACCCAGACTGTGGGACAGCGCACCTTCAAACAGTACAACACCGAGACTGTGGGACAGCGCACCTTCCATCAGTACAGCACCCAGACTGTGGGACAGCGCACCTTCAAACAGGACAACACCCAGACTGTGGGACAGCGCACCTTCCATCAGTACAGCACACAGACTGTGAGAAAGTGCGCCTTCCATCAGTACAGTACCCAGACTGTGGGACAGCGCACCTTCATACAGTACAACGCCCAGACTGTGGGACAGCGCACCTTCCATCAGTACAGCACCCAGACTGTGGGACAGCACACCTTCAAACAGTACAGCACCCGGACTGTGGGACAGTGCACCTTCAAACAGTACAACGCCCAGACTGTGGGACAGCGCACCTTCCATCAGTACAGCACCCAGACTCTGGGACAGCGCACCTTCCATCAGTACAGCACCCTGACTCTGGGACAGTGCACTCTCCATCAGTACAATACCCTGACTGTAGGACAGCGCACCTTCCGTCAGTACAGTACTCAGACTGTGGGTCAGAGCACCTTCCATCAGTACAGCACCCAGACTCTGGGACAGCGCACCTTCCATCAGTACAGCACCCTGACTCTGGGACAGTGCACTCTCCATCAGTACAATACCCTGACTGTAGGACAGCGCACCTTCCGTCAGTACAGTACTCAGACTGTGGGACAGCGCACCTTCAATCAGTACAGTACCCAGACTATGGGACAGCGCACCTTCAATCAGTACAGTACCCAGACTATGGGACAGCGCACCTTCCATCAGTACAACGCCCAGACTGTGGGACAGTGCACCTTCCATCAGTACAGTACCCAGACTGTGGGACAGCGCACCTTCCATCAGTACAACGCCCAGACTGTGGGACAGTGTACCTTCCACCAGTACAACTCCCAGACTGTGGGATATTGGTGCATGAATACAGACTTCCTGAAGAAGGCTTACGCCGAAACGCGTTGAAAAAGGAATGCACTTCTGTATTTTTTCACAATCAATTTAATTGTTTATTATCTCACCATTTGCACATGTATTGTCCTTTTTATATATAATAATTTGTATTTATAATGAATTCAGAAAAATATTTGCTATGAAAAAAAGATGTTATAAAAATAAAATATCATAATAAATCAACACTAGAGTGTTTCTAGTCATTAGTTAGTTAGTTTTCTCCCCCTTTCTCTACCAGGCACATAACCCGGTGCACATTTGCTCTGTCCTTACCCCCAAATGCTGTTTCCTTGCCAGGGTTCATCCAATGAGGCAGGGGCCCCTTTCTTCCTAAACTAGGACAGCGCACCTTCAAACAGTACAGCACCCAGACTGTGGGACAGTGCGCCTTCAAACAGTACAGCACCCAGACTGTGGGACAGTGCGCCTTCAAACAGTACAATGCCCAGACTGTGGGACAGTGCACCTTCAAACAGTACAGCACCCAGACTGTGGGACAGTGCACCTTCAAACAGTACAGCACCCAGACTGTGGGACAGTGCGCCTTCAAACAGTACAGCACCCAGACTGTGGGACAGCGCGCCTTCAAACAGTACAGCACCCAGACTGTGGGACAGTGCGCCTTCAAACAGTACAATGCCCAGACTGTGGGACAGCGCACCTTCAAATAGTACAGCACCCGGACTGTGGGACAGTGCGCCTTCAAACAGTACAATGCCCAGACTGTGGGACAGTGCGCCTTCAAACAGTACAACGCCCAGACTGTGGGACAGTGCACCTTCAAACAGTACAGCACCCAGACTGTGGGACAGTGCGCCTTCAAACAGTACAATGCCCAGACTGTGGGACAGTGCACGTTCAAACAGTACAGCACCCAGACTGTGGGACAGTGCGCCTTCAAACAGTACAATGCCCAGACTGTGGGACAGTGCGCCTTCAAACAGTACAACGCCCAGACTGTGGGACAGTGCACCTTCAAACAGTACAGCACCCAGACTGTGGGACAGTGCGCCTTCAAACAGTACAATGCCCAGACTGTGGGACAGTGCACCTTCAAACAGTACAACGCCCAGACTGTGGGACAGCGCACCTTCAAACAGTACAGCACCCAGACTGTTGGACAGTGCACCTTCCATCAGTACAACGCCCAGACTGTGGGACAGCGCACCTTCCATCAGTACAACGCCCAGACTGTGGGACAGCGCACCTTCCATCAGTACAGCACCCAGACTGTGGGACAGTGCACCATCCATCAGTGCTGCACCCAGACTGTGGGACAGCACCCACACTGTCGGGCAACGCGCAGCACCCAGACTATGGGAGAGTGCTCAGAACATTTCTGCAGCGCCCAGACTGTGGTCAAGAATACCAAGCAGCACTACACCGCCCTGACCCTCACTTCAGCACCTACACCCTTGGACAGCACCGACCACTATGACAGCATGCGGACTGTGGACACCATACCGGAAGTCCGCCAGCCGCCGATCCATCAGTGCAGCAGTGTGACTGCACGCCAGCCTCTCTGCCCTCAGCACTGCCCCTTCACCCCTCCTCCCCTCCTAATCATTTCTGTACCCTCTTTGTTCCCATGAAGGGCTTTTTGTACAATTCTCCGAAGACTCCACTGGTATGACGTAGGCACCATAGAAACACATACATAAATAAACAAGCAAATAAATGAAAATGTCATTGCATTATTTACGAGTTAAATGTCAGGCCGGATCTGGGGCAGCCATGTTCACTCCCTCCCTGAAGTGGTGGACTGGAGTAAGAAAGGTCTGATATGAGAGCACGCGCGTTAAAGCTGCAGGGCGTTGTGAATCTCACCCTACTCCGGGCACAGCGGCACATGCACCCGACACAGACCAATCCAGACACACACACACGGGTGCGCAGACATACACACACATGCACATACATACACACACGCACGAGCACACATACACACACACGCAAACACAAGCACATACACACGCACACACACCCGCGTGCGCACACACACACACGGGTGCGCAGACATACACACACACATGCACATACATACACACACGCACGAGCATACATACACACACACGCAAACACACACACATACACCCGCACACACACTGGTGCGCAGACGTACACACACGCACACGCATACATACACACACACACACATACACACACACAACCGCGTGCACAGACAGACACATAAACACACACACACTCATGCGCACAGACACACACACACACACGTGCATGCAGACACACCCATGCACGAGCGCAGATGCACAGGCAGACGCACACACACATACAAAGGCGAGCGGGTAGATACACACACGCGCAAACACAAACACACACATGCATGCTCACACACACTCTCTCAGAGACACGCACACAACCATACACACACACACACACACATGGCTATACACACATGGAGACTGAGGGCCTGATTTATAGTGATTAAAAAAGACCTGATTTCGATCTTGGCGGATGGGTTACTCCATCACAACCAGGGCCGGACTGGAAACCACAACCGGCCCTGGCAAAGGACTGGAAACCACAACCGGCCCTGGCAAAGGACTGGAAACCACAACCGGCCCCGGCAAAGGACTGGAAACCACAACCGGCCCCGGCAAAGGACTAGAAACCACAACCGGCCCCGGCAAAGGACTGGAAACCACAACCGGCCCTGGCAAAGGACTGGAAACCACAACCGGCCCTGGCAAAGGACTGGAAACCACAACCGGCCCCGGCAAAGGACTGGAAACCACAACCGGCCCCGGCAAAGGACTGGAAACCACAACCGGCCCTGGCAAAGGACTGGAAACCACAACCGGCCCCGGCAAAGGACTGGAAACCACAACCGGCCCTGGCAAAGGACTAGAAACCACAACCGGCCCCGGCAAAGGACTGGAAACCACAACCGGCCCTGGCAAAGGACTGGAAACCACAACCGGCCCCGGCAAAGGACTGGAAACCACAACCGGCCCCGGCAAAGGAATGGAATCCACAACCGGCCCTGGCAAAGGACTGGAAACCACAACCGGCCCCGGCAAAGGACTGGAAACCACAACCGGCCCTGGCAAAGGACTGGAAACCACAACCGGCCCCGGCAAAGGTCTGGAAACCACAACCGGCCCCGGCAAAGGAATGGAATCCACAACCGGCCCTGGAAAAGGACTGGAAACCACAACCGGCCCCGGCAAAGGACTGGAAACCACAACCGGCCCCGGCAAAGGACTGGAAACCACAACCGGCCCTGGCAAAGGACTGGAAACCACAACCGGCCCCGGCAAAGGACTGGAAACCACAACCGGCCCTGGCAAAGGAATGGAATCCACAACCGGCCCTGGCAAAGGACTGGAAACCACAACCGGCCCCGGCAAAGGACTGGAAACCACAACCGGCCCTGGCAAAGGACTGGAAACCACAATCGGCCCCGGCAAAGGACTGGAAACCACTACCGGCCCCGGCAAAGGACTGGAAACCACAACCGGCCCCGGCAAAGGTCTGGAAACCACAATCGGCCCTGGCAAAGGACTGGAAACCATAACCGGCCCCGGCAAAGGACTGGAAACCACAACCGGCCCCGGCAAAGGACTGGAAACCACAACCGGCCCTGGCAAAGGACTGGAAACCACAACCGGCCCTGGCAAAGGACTGGAAACCACAACCGGCCCCGGCAAAGGACTGGAAACCACAACCGGCCCCGGCAAAGGACTGGAAACCACAACCAGCCCCGGCAAAGGACTGGAAACCACGACCGGCCCTGGCAAAGGACTGGAAACCACGACCAGCCCTGGCAAAGGACTGGAAACCATAACCGGCCCCGGCAAAGGACTGGAAACCACAACCGGCCCCGGCAAAGGACTGGAAACCACAACCGGCCCTGGCAAAGGACTGGAAACCACAACCGGCCCTGGCAAAGGACTGGAAACCACAACCGGCCCCGGCAAAGGACTGGAAACCACAACCGGCCCCGGCAAAGGACTGGAAACCACAACCGGCCCTGGCAAAGGACTGGAAACCACAACCGGCCCCGGCAAAGGACTGGAAACCACAACCGGCCCCGGCAAAGGACTGGAAACCACAACCGGCCCCGGCAAAGTGCTCGGCTGGCCCCCCTCCCCACTGGGGGGGGGAGGGGAGGGGTTGGAGGTGCCGCCGAGCTCTTTGCCGGGGCCGGTTTTTGGCTGATTTTGGTAAAGGGGTGATTTTGGAGCTATGCTGCAAAAACGTACCTGTAACAAAACTGGCCCCCACCCGTGCGGCGCACCAGGGGATTGCCCGGTGCCCGCTATGGCCAGTCCGGGCCTGATTACAACGGTGAGGGATATCCCGCCCAAATATAAATCCCATTATGTCCGATGGGATTTATATTTGGGAGGATGTCTGTCACCGTTGTGATGGAGTGACCCATCCGCCGGGGTCGAAATCAGACCCCAAAGTCACAGAATCTGGCACAGACGCACACGCACTCACACACGTACACGCATATTCCGGCACACACAGACTCATGCTCACACTGAGAGAGTCACAAAGACGCACACAAACAGACACACTCCATGGGACCATCCCTCATACCACCTTGCACCCCTGGCACCTGGCCACATCTAAAAAACGGTGTTAGATCACGTTCGTGCTGCAGGTAAGTCAAGGCAGTGCTTGCTCCAAACACCTTTACAATCATGTTATGAAAACAGGATTCCGGAGGTGGTAATGTGTGGCAAGACTTAATTTTCTACATTAGTTGTGAGGTATTTTGTTATGCTGATACGGTTGTACTTTTTTGTGTGCTGTCATATTGCAATGTGAACTGTTTGTGTTATACTCTAGATCACTAAAATTATGCATCAGCAGCAGCCAAAATTATGCGGCAGTATTGAGAAAATTGTATGGCAAGAAAAGGCAAATTATGCAGCGTAATGTGGCACAATTTTTAAATAGTAATATTTAATTATTTTGCACTTTTTACACTTGATGACACTGTCTGGGCATTGGGTGATCTCTTTAGTACCATTTTAATGCCTAAATATAGCAATAAGCAACAGGAAGGTGACCTGTCACCCTTTGCAAAAGGCCTTCTACTGTGCGGTGACCTGTGCAAACGCGTTTTGAGTAACTTTGGAACCATTTGAGCTAGAAACAAAATGTTTTTGTAAAAATCTGCAGATTATGCAGCAGGTGATGGATCATGTGGCAAATGTGGCAAATCTATTGTTATACAAACATATCCATGGCCGCACAATAGCATAATTCCAGTGCCCTTGCTTATACTACACTTGTGTCGGTGTATTCTGTTCTGACTGCTTCTTGTGATGTGCCCTTCATGTATGGTATTATATATCTGCGTGTTTGCTAATGTGTTATGTTCTGCTGTTTACTTTAGATATGTCAACAAATACTGCTACATTTCCACTGAAAAGAAGAACATGCTCATAAAGTTCCTGCATCAAGTAACCATTTACCCCTAATAAAGGAGGTAAAATAGTGCTGTTTTGGCTCTTTCACTGGTTAAGACGACAGTTGCCCAAACGTGTAGCACAGACTACATCTTAACTTCGCACACCTAGTGCTTGCTTTATGTGTTAAGGTCCCTTAAGTTAACCCTTTGAAAACCACAATATATATTTTAGTAAGATGATCAGAAAATCTGCACAATTCTAAAGTCAAAGAACGCTAGATTTGTATTGCCAGATACAATCCATCATGTGGTGCAGGACATGTTGCTATCATAAAACCCGCAGAATAATGCATGGTTTCCAACCACTGCCAGGGGGTAGGACCGGCCAATGTAATAATGCACCAGGATCTGCTGAGTCATGATATTCAACCACTTCTGTGGTGCAGAACCATTGCTGCAATAAAACACAGAGACCTGCTGGATCATGGTATTCAACCACTTCTGCGGGGCAGGACCATTGCTGCAATAAAACACAGAGACCTGCTGGATCATGGTATTCAACCACTTCTGCGGGGCAGGACCACTGCTGCAATAAAACACCAAGCCCTGCTGGATCATGGTATTCAACCACTTCTGCGGGGCAGGACCACTGCTGCAATAAAACACCGAGACCTGCTGGATCATGGTATTCAACCACTTCTGCGGGGCAGGACCACTGCTGCAATAAAACACAGAGACCTGCTGGATCATGGTATTCAACCACTTCTGCGGGGCAGGACCACCGCTGCAATAAAACACAGAGACCTACTGGATCATGGTATTCAACCACTTCTGCTGTGCAGAACCACTGCTGCAATAAAACACCGAGACCTGCTGGATCATGGTATTCAACCACTTCTGCGGGGCAGGACCACTGCTGCAATAAAACACAGAGACCTGCTGGATCATGGTATTCAACCACTTCTGCCGTGCAGAACCACTGCTGCAATAAAACACCGAGACCTGCTGGATCATGGTATTCAACCACTTCTGCGGGGCAGGACCACTGCTGCAATAAAACACAGAGACCTGCTGGATCATGGTATTCAACCACTTCTGCGGGGCAGGACCACTGCTGCAATAAAACACAGAGACCTGCTGGATCATGGTATTCAACCACTTCTGCGGGGCAGGACCACTGCTGCAATAAAACACCAAGACCTGCTGAATCATGGTATTCAACCACTTCTGCGGTGCAGGACAACTGCTGCAATTAAACACCAAGACCTGCTGAATCATGGTATTCAACCACTTCTGCGGTGCAGAACCACTGCTCCAATAAAACACCAAGACCTGCTGAATCATGGTATTCAACCACTTCTGCCGTGCAGAACCACTGCTGCAATAAAACGCCAAGACCTGCTGGATCATGGTATTCAACCACTTCTGCGGTGCAGAACCACTGCTACAGTAAAAAACAGAGACCTGCTGAATCATGGTATTCAACCACTTCTGTGGTGCAGAACCATTGCTGCAATAAAACACAGAGACCCGCAGAATCATGGTATTCAACCAATTCTGTCGTGCAGAACCACTGCTGCAATAAAACACAGAGACCTGCTGAATCATGGTATTCAACCACTTCTGTGGTGCAGAACCACTGCTGCAATAAAACACCAAGACCTGCTGAATCATGGTATTCAACCACTTCTGCGTTGCAGAACCACTGTTGCAAAAAAACACCAAGACCTGCTGAATCATGGTATTCAACCACTTCTGCGGTGCAGAACCACTGCTCCATTAAAACACCAAGACCTGCTGAATCATGGTATTCAGGCACGTCTGCGATGCATAACCACTGCTGCAATAAAACACCAAGACCTGCTGAATCACGTTGCCTACCTGTGCTGTGGTACATGACCCATTGCTATACCAATGCTCTTAGACCCACTGAATCAGGGTGCCGCACTCCTGCTGAGGCACAGAATCTATTGTTTACTACTGCACTAAAACCCCCTGAATCATGGCTTCCAATTCCTGCTGCGAAGTGGGACCCATTTTTGTGTTAAAATGCTAACTCACCTTGCTGTGGGGTAGGGGACGCCACTGCACTGATGTACTAAGACCATCTGAATCATGGTGTGCAACCCCTGCTGTTGTGCAAGAACCATTGTTTCAGGCACTATGATCTGATGGCTATGGTGTTCAACCCCATCTGCGGGTTGGAGCTTTGATTGTACTGACATACCAATACCTGCGGAATCATGGATTGCAAACCCTACTGAGGTGCAAACCGATAGTTTCATTAGTGCACTCATATCTGTTGAATCATCATGTCTCAGGGTCTAGTTCTATACCAATGAATTAAGACCTCCTGAATCATGATGTCGAACCCCTGCTTAGCGGTGGGATCCAATACTAGACTAATACGCTATCACCTGCTGAATCATTGTGTCCATCCCTTGCTGCCTAGCATGAACCATCCATATACTAATGTGCTGAGATCTTGTCCTGTCGCAATCCCACAACAATAAGGGGTCGAAACGTGTTGACATACCACCGCAAGAAAAAAGTACTCTTAAAGAGACCAAAACCAAACAACATAAGGCGCCTCAATTTCAATAAAACTACAAAGAGTGGTCTTTTGATTCAAATGGGCCCCCACCCTTGAAACAAGGCATTTTCAGTGAGGCTTAGTGACTTTTGAGTGAGATAATTCAGGTATATCGCGCTTGACTTTACAACAACTGGACTGTGTCCCTATTTTTGTTATTTCTGTAATGTGCTGTGGCCACAAAAAAAGTATCAGAAACAGCAGAACAGATTAATTTTGCACTGTCACAAATCCAGTGTTCACACTTAGTTAGAATATTTTTCCTATGCCCTAATTCACATTTGTGGCATTGGTGAAGGATCCAGATGCCATTTCTATATGGTTTTACGTACACATTGCATGCACTCATATTTAGAGGTGTGAAACTTAATTATAAAGGTATTTTATGAAATTATGGACTATTTTTTCACTTGATACCGCTTATTTGTTTCTGTTGTGCATGTAAGGCACACAAATTACAGCTGGAAAAGCTTTTTCTATTTTGTAACACATCATTACGCTAAGGCGCTAACCACCGATAACTCATGGTGTCCCATCCCTGCTGTGGCACACAAAAACATCTGGACCATTGTTATACTTAGGAGCAAAACCCTGATAAATCTTGGTGTCCAACCCCTTTGTGGAACAGGGACCACTGTCATACTATAACACTAAGACCTGATGAACCGTAGCATCCAGCCCCCGCCGTGAGGCCGGAACCGTTGTTATATTACAACGAGGGGCCAGATGATCTAACATTAAGAATTGTGATTTCCAAATTGCGATTCTTTCCGAATCGCAATTTGGAAATCACAATTCTTACAATTATTTTTAAAATAGCGATTTCTAGTGTGGTCACAAATCGACCTACCTCTAACATATTAATGAGGTAGGCCGCAATTTGTAACCCCCTAGAAATCAAAGCAGTCTCAGGGGTGGTGGCCTGCTGGGGTCAGCAGACCACAGTGTCTGCAATTGGTTTTTATTAGAGCATTTTTTTGTAATGCAGGCCATTTTCCTTAAAGGATAAAGGAATATGTTGTAAAAAATGATAAACTTGTAAGTTTCATTTATTAAGAGTAGACCGTGGTCTTTGGAGCCACTGCCTGCTCTTAAAATAGTTTTTAACATTCTAAAAGGGGAAGTGGGCCCTTGGGGACCCCTTTCCCTTTATGAATGGGATACCACCTACTTCCAGGTGTCTGTAAAAGAATAATGTTTTGCGATTGGACTTTGATTGCAAACTATTAATACATAGCAATGGGAAATTACATTTGTGAGGGACGTACTAAACACACCCCTTCCAAATACCGTATCGCAAACATTTTAATTTGGTAACAAGTTACTGATTTGCAATTTGGCTTTTGTACTTTAAAATAAGCATTTTTTTTCCAGCTTGGAATGCCTATCGAGGGGACATTTGTACACCACCTGATGGGGATCCTGCCAGTGTGGAATCGGAAGACGCCTAAGCCCATTCTTTACCTTTTGCTATATTGGTCTTACACGGGAGTCTATGTTTTCTATATGTATATTTGCAGTCACTCAATGCGCTCTGATCAGTTTTGTGTTGTGTAATGTACCTTCTTTTGTTCAATAAAAATATGTTAAAAAAAAACCAAAAAAATAAGTATTTTTGCGGTCGCAAACGGCCTGACTCTAAAAAACTTCGTACCTGTGGCCCCTAGACCCGGTGACTCATGGTGCCCATTCTCTGAAGGGAGTAGGAGCTGTTCTTATACTAAGGCATTAGGGCCCGATGAATCATTGTGTCTGATCCCTGCTGTGACACAGTAGTCACCATGATAGGATGGCACTATGAATGAATGATAGCGTCCAACCCCTGCTGTGACACAGGAACCGTCTTATACTAGGAAACTAAGGGGCAGATCTACAAGAAACGAACGCAGTGTGGTGCTGCAAGTAATTTTGCTTTGCTGCGTTAGTTTCGAAGCACAGGGATGAAACATATTTACAAGAATATGTCTCATCTCTGTGCTCTCCCCTGCGCTGGCGCACAAACAGCTGCCATGCGCCGGCGCAGGCACCCTTGCACCTTGGTGCAAGGATGCCTGTGTCGTGCGGAGATTGTTTTTGTGCAGGAAGGGGCACCCTCCGGCACAAAAACAATCAATTGAGATGATTTCCTCTTCCAATGTGTGCTGTAGAATGCAGCACGCATTGAAAGAGGAAAAAAACTAGGAGAAATTAAAACATTTCTCCTCGTTGCACCTCGCTACGCCACCCCTGGGGTGGCGTAGCATTCTGACACATTTCCAGATTAATGATTTCTTGTAAATCTGGAAATGCATCAGTGGATATGGGTGTTGCGTGGGCACACTCACAGCAACACCCATGTCACGCCCCTAACACGCAAAGTGTATCTAGACAGGGGCGATATTTACAAGCACAGGTAAAGTCACCCTGCGTGACTTAACCTGCGCTCGTACAAACCACTTAGCAGGTTGCGCCACCGTTGCGTCACGCAACGTGATGCACCAGCGGCGCAAGAGGCTTGTAAATCTGCCCCTAAGTCCTGAGACACCATGATGTCCATCTTTTGATGTGGACAGGAACCCTCCGTGGACAGATGCGCAGGTAACATCTGCAGCATCGTATTCAGGTCCAGTTCATCTTTTTATATCTTCAGAGTTTCCGATTTCGCAAAAAATAGAGAAAAATAAAAAATAAAGAGTTTTCCACATAGATGGAAATATATGCAATCCAGTGATTAATATTCTCACCCTGCAACATAGCAAAATCCGGTGACCCTGAGGGCCCAGAGCTCAGCTGAGCACAAGACCTTGGGGTCACATCTAGGGTCAGTGGACTCGTTATTTCACCTTTAATGGGTTCCTGAGCGCCTCTGCATGGTGCACCACATGGACTGCAGAGGATTTCCTACAAATCTTCGAAATTTAAAGTAGAAATTCAAAAAAAGTCTAAGCGAAATCTTTTACGGCAAGTAATGAACATATCCATCATGGGGTAGATTATCAATTTCTTGCAGCAAGAATGAATTAGGAGAAGGGGTCTGAATCCATAATCGTGGTAGTATGTCCCAGAGGACTAGTCGATGTACGGCCCGAGTGGTGCTGCAGAGAAGACAGTATCTCTATACCTGTAGAGTATGTGATGAGGATACCAGTCACTGTTCCCATGAGGCACAGGGTCAAGACTGATTTGCATATGGCCAGGTCTAAACTGGAGTGGCGTGGTGAGCAAAAGAGTGATGGATTTAACCCAGATCCCTTGACTGGGGGTGAATGTTTTGATTTGTTCTGCATTCTGTCCATCAATTGTGTGTCTTTTTCTTTCTGGCCCTAAGTGCGCCAGGTATGCCCAGATGTGGGTCCTGGGCTCACTTTGCCACTGGAATCAAGATATCCTGGCTGAAGAGATGTGAAACCCCAAAACCAATCCGGTCCAGGGAGGACCTGGCTTGGCAGTTCGGGCTGGACTGTTCCCATGAGGCACAGGGTCAAGACTGATTTGCATCTGGCCAGGTCTAAACTGGGGTGGCTTGTTGAGCAATAGAACTGTGTCTTTTGAGGATTCCAGTCACAGACACAATTAAACCTGGATGATTTCTATTAAATGAAAATTGAAAATCAAATTGAAAATCCCTCAAATTTCCGGATTTGTCACACCAACCACTCAGTAAGATTTATTACATGATTTGCATCTTGTGTCACAAATCTGTGTGTGAGTTTTTTTTAACAAAGAAGTTGTATTTTTTCCTGAATCAAATTTTTTTTTCTGTTTTAAAACCACAAATTTTTCCAAGCATTGATGGTTTCATTCAGTAATTGCTTTGTATTTGATACAAAAATACATTTTAGTTAGTCGTTTTCTTGGTTCACATTTTTGGGATAAATTTGACACAGAAATGTGCCTTATTCACGTCTCCACAAATTCAATTTGCATTGCCCTACCTACAATATGTTTTTAAAAGGTCTGATAAATATCTCCAGAGGAAAATGACTTCAGTTTTCTTTTTCTTCTACCAGGGCTGATATGTAGCATGGCTCTTTTCTTGATCAGAAACTGTCTACGAAGATTTGACATTCAATGAGTTCAGCACTGGGCTCAGATACGTATCGCTGAGTTCACGCGGCACGCTGTGGTGCCGGAGCCATGATGGTGGTGATTTCCTTGTGGTTGCACCACTGTGTCCCACCCATTGCTGTGGAGCAGCACTCACAACCCACACTTTAGTGAGGCACATCCTTGCTTCTCATGCTGGTGACTAATCCAAGGGGCAGATTTACAAGCCTCTTGCACCACTTATGCATCACTTTTCCTATGTTCAAAATTACACAAAAATGGAGCAAGGGGCTTGTAAATCTGCCCCCAAGAGTTTAAATTTTTAGAGGACTGCAACTTTTCTGAGCACTAAAACTCAACATAATTCTCTCTAGTTTAAAACTCTTATCTCTTCTACAAGTTGTATAAGCATTTCTTCTTTAGCCTGTCAAGTCACAATTTATCAATGTATTCCCGTAAAAGAGGTATTATGTGCCTTTGTGCCCCAACTCAACATGTTCTCGTAAAGATTACCTATATATTCAACACTTTGTGTTTTATTTTATACGATTAAATAAACACTGGCCCGCCAGGATAGATCGGTGGCAAACAATCCACGTCTACATATATAAGATTTTCATTTAAATTCAATAAACGTAAATGTATGTTATGTGGATAGTCTGAGGCTCTGTCATGGATCGGGCTCTCCTGTGCATACATTGGACCCCCCTGAGTCTGTCATACTTGTATAACAAGGCATGGCCAGAGACATACTCCAGCAAAATTACATTCAGTCAAAGCTTGTGGGACTTGAAAGGATTGGCCGAAAAGAGAATTGAGCAAAAGTTTGTAAGGATGCGCGCTCAGATACCCAAGGAACTCCGACAGATCAGTAATGGTAACCAGGCCTCTTAGCGGGGCAGATTCAGTAAGACCACTCCATGCACACCTGGTCTAAAGGAAGAATCCCTGTAAGTCAACAGCAGGGTTATCCCTGAGTCTTCTACACAATGTGACCTCCTCTTTCATTGGTTGGAAGTGGAGAGTGCCTGGATATTTCTTACTTCTCTCATTGGTCGCAATTAAGCCCAGATAAAAATTCCTTGGTGCCGGCGTAATCTTGCAGAATTTTGAGCAATTTTGTGAAATTTCCACAAAGTAAATTATTTACACAAGTTTTGCCAATCCTTATTAGCCACGTATATTCAAAATGTCTATGGTTGATACTTGGTTACTGGAGTCCCTTTTTATTATCTGCCTCTTCAGTCTCTCCTTGTTGAGCTCCAACTAGGCACCCGCAAGCTGCAAAAGGTGTTTGCAACATTATATGGAAAGATATGCATCTTTGCAAACCTTGCAACTGGTTTTCCTTTTCTATTTAGCAACCATATATAATGCAGGCATGCTTATTTAATACCAAGAAAATAGTTCTGCATAAGACATACTTTGCAGAAAACATTTAGCTTTGTTTTCAGTCAAAATTCAATAGTGCAAAGAAAAACTCAGCAAAAAGATAATCTTGCGGAGAATAATTCCTCAAACATCTGTCATTAAAAGCTTTGCGAATATTCTGCATTCATTCTGCAAATTGTTTGATTCTATTAGAATGAAAATGATCTCTCTTTAGAATGAAAATGATGTCACAATACAGAAAAATAAATTCTCGCGCAAAGTTAAACTGGAAAAGTCCACAAACTTCGTTAAGGGCTAACATTAGAGATTTTGCAAAACTTTGCTTGTGTTATAAAAAGTTGCAGAGTGCTAGTTCCAGTCCCTATCATGTAAACACTGCTGCAAAAATGACCACTTCCCATAAGGTTCTGGCTTCGAAAAGCCCCGGAGGGATGGGGAACAGCAATCAGCATCTTAGGTCAGCTGTTGGTACCCAAGTCCCGCTGGTCTGTAGGAGAAGCCCCCAGGTCCACAGCGTCCAAAAGCATGAATGGTGCACATGCCCTCACTCAGAATAAAATGACTTGCAGGACATTGATTTCATGGAAATGCTAAAGATTTTCCAAAATGAATACTGGTGTTAGGGCTGTCTCCAAGTAAATTGAGGCACAGGAGATAAAAAAAATGTGGTCAAGTGGAGAAGACAAAATTGCAAGTCAGGTCCCCAGGTTTCAGAGTCATCAATTGAACCACTCAACCGGATCTCCTACCGGGGACCGAGTGGCGGATGCGACCACGACTGAGTGCAAGGAGCGCAATAACATTAGCGCAGAACGCGAGTAAAGGCTGGCTGACACGCAGACCCAATTAGATGGCGGTCACCCCGCACTGGAATGATTTGTTTTCTATTATTTAATCACAGATAATCCTGGACAGCTGCGCATCAATAGCGGGAACAATATGAGACTGTGGAGCACGAAGCACGTTTGGCATCACCCGCCTAATGACAACGCGCTCTCATCTCCACAACGCTGCCAGTTAGATCGTTCTGCACATAAATTATTTGGCGCGGATCCGGCGCGGTGCCTGGGGGAAATCTGCTTGGCTGGGAATTTGTCCCAGCGACAAATCGCTTCCCCGTCCTCCTATTTTCCACCCCCACTGCTTGCCCACTCTCCGCGCAGACTTCGCTTGCATAGGTTGGTGGAGAATTGAATGTTATCCTTGCTTGAGGAGGAAGAGTTCCTTTTCCTTTGGGCTGCATTGATCCAATTTGCACCCAGAAAAAGTTTCCAGAGCTGATTAAGACTGAAGTGTTGCGCTCTGTAATGACCCCCACAAGCCATGCTCTGCAGAAGACATGATGAACCCAAGCACGTCTTCACGACTGCAACGAGTGATCACACAAATCCCTAGCCACACATGCACATAAACACAATCCCACATACATACAAAAGGCATCCATGCTGGGAACCCTACATACACTCTGCAGACCATGCAATTACATCTCAGGCACATCATCCTGAATCTATACACCACACAGCGAAACATCTCCACACCAGTCACCACACCTGTTCCACAGCCTGATCCACACGTGGCACCATCTCCATCCGCACCACACCATGTCATTGTCAAAATTGTTCATGGATGCATGACTATGTAGACTCTACCAACATTATACTGTACATGAACATCACATGTAGACACCATACCTTCCAAACTGTCATACCACACACCATCATTGCACCCATAAAACAAATGCAACCATCATCACTATTTCCACTCAAGTCACACTCTCATCTACGTCATAAACACATGTTCACCTCCCAAGATACATTGCATGCTAACAACATCCCTACTCACACTAAAACACAGTCACACCTAAGAGCATTCCCTTATCCCTATCATTTCCTCATACCCCAATATGATTCCCCAAATGCTCATCCAACACCCCTCTTACACAAACCTTTCCTCATCCTGCACCCCAGTGCAGGCAGACATATGCAACACACTCACACAAACCCTACACATCTTTCATAGGGACTGAACATACTGAATGACCCCCATTGTAATGTAAGCACATACATACATATACACCAGAGACCATCCCCCAAGGTACATCGCGCGTGCACTCTACCACAAAGACATATCCCCACACTCGTTGCAAACCATGCCTAAATCCATACACGCACAACAAGCATAATTTACCACATCACGCGTGCTACCATTATCTCTCACATGTTCATGACGCACACTCCTTCTCATAACACTACCTCTCCCTTCGTCTCTGGACCCTACACCAACAACCCTGCCCACACTTCACATGTTGTCCCAGGCTCACTCTGCGGAGGGTTGTGGTCTGCAGTGTAATAATGTTCTGTATTTTATGTCTGGCTACATGCACGTGTGTTACCTCTTGTCTTGCTGGTGCAGTTCTACTTGGAAGATGGAAGAGCACTGTCTACACCTCAAGGAAGGCCTCCTCATTGGTGAAAAAGCCAATCCCTGCTGGCCTCCTCCTTAAGTGACCACTTGTAATTAGTCCATCACTGCGCTTGGCTGAAAGGACAAAAAATGTGGTGGTCCCTTTGATGCCTACTACGGGTCAGGGTAGTAGTGTCAAGAGCCCTTCTCTTATTGATGGAACATTGTGAAGCAACACTGCAGCTCTCAAATGCCTCAAGGCCACTGTTGATGTTTCTTTCCTTGTCATGTTGGCAGAGCACACACCTAGTCACAAGGGGGAGTAGAACACTTTACAGGGAATACATTGCAGCAGCATCTCAAACATAAGGTGTGCGCGTGGAACATGATGGTGTGTGTGGGAGATGGCTGAGAATGCACTACAGAAAAAGGAAGTTAGTGGGATGGGGTGGGTGGAAAAACAACAGATGACAGAGTGGCAAGCAGCCAAGAGTAGCCGTAGAGACATGTAACTCACACAGGCCAATCTTTGCATTTCTGTTTCTCTCTGCCTGATTTGAAACATGTTACCTTCTGTGGTGGCATATTCTAATAGCAGTATAGCCCTTCTGCCACCTAGGTTGAGAACCCTAGGCCCTATGTGTGAAAGGACGCAATTTAGCTCCAGGGCAAGATGAATACAAGCATTGGCAATGCAAATAGGCCGGGCTATTGACTTTTCAAATGTATTTTTCCAATTTCGTGCAAGTATCAAAACTCATGCGTGTGGATGCATGGCAGCCTTGCAATGTGTTTTCTAAGAAGAAGCCAATCTTTCTGAGGTTGGTAATTCGAATATCATTATATTGGGAAATGTTAGAAGCTCTTAGTGATAGCGCTTAGAAATGGCTGAAGATCTATGTTTTACATCACAAATCGAAAAATTGCAAATGCAAGTATAGCATTCACTCATTTGTTGCCTGTTTTTTGTGTCTCTCACTCTTTGACTCTTTCTTTCTCTCTCTGTCTCAATGTATCGCTCCTTCTCTTTCTCTCTGCCTCTCTCAATCTCGCCTCCTAACTATTTCTATTCCTCTCTGTTTCCTATCTATCTATCTATCTATCTATCTATCTATCTATCTATCTATCTATCTATCTATCTATCTATCTATCTATCTATCTATCTATCTATCTATCTATCTATCTATCTATCTTTACACCTGACTTGAATTTTAAGTACTTTTTTAATATATATTTTCGCATTTTAGCATACTGTAGATTCACAATTCTCATCTCTGCACTCTAAGTACCATATTTTATTTTATTTGGGATTTTTGGAAAATTCTGCTAACCAGCCTGCAGTGGCCCAGAGAGCGCAAATACGTGACTATGCTTTGGGTGGGGGTGGGGGGGGTCAGCCTTGCCTTCCCCATCACAGAGAAATGTGATCACCCCATGTATAGACTCAACGCGACTCTTAATCTCATCACATTTAATCTAGATGAAAAGGCGCAGATTTGATGGTATTATAGCTTTCATGGAAATCCCCCCTCCCCGCACAGGATGAGATACTGCCGCATATGGAGGCGGTGAGCACGCAGTTCCTTTCAATCAGTTCTGCCTTCTGCTACTTGTTCTTCTGGAGTTTTCTATACTCCTGGGCATCCCTCAGGAAGCCAGTGGGGTGTAAGAGAAGCAAACTATACCTGTCTTGGCCAAGGTACCCCTTGTTAGTGGGACCACCTCCTGTATCTTGTGGTTATATCTGGGTCATGGAAAGGTTGGGAATCGGGTAACAGTGAAGTGTATGACCGGCTGGGCCAGCCCGTAATGATCAGCAATAACTCACTGGCGACAATGAGTGTCTTTAATGATATACACAAAAGTCCCTTGTCCCACGCTCCAGTGGAGGCGGCATGAGCAATTGGTCAATAACCAATGCAGGCATCAAATCACTTGCTCCTACCAGACTTGCCTGTAGGAGGTGGTGTCTGAATCGTCAACCCTAGCTGGTGTCCTTCTCCGTTGGAACGGCTGTACTTGCCTCCACCTATGTTGAGATGAGTTCAGGTGATTTGGGTTTATGAAGTGTCCTGTAGCCGTTTCATGATTTTGACCCCGCTTTACCCAGTGCCTTCTCTGTCTTTGCATCTAGGTTTCAGTGGGTGTGTCCCATTCACCACCCCCCTCCCACTCTCACAGAAAACTGAATATTTTTTGTTCAGAAAAGTGTTCCATTTCATGGTAGGTAGGAAATCAATTTGATGAGATATGGGAGGAGGGAGGCCTAAGTCTTGATGTGAGCTGTGACGGGCCCCCCACAAGGCTTTTAAAAGGTAAACTGGTTTATGTGAGGAATACCTGGCTCACCTTGGTTAGCGTGGCTTATGCAGCAAGGCTTTCCTTAAAGAAATGCATGTGTAACAATTCCTAAACAACAACACAGTTAAAAGAATAAATGTAGAAGATCAAACCACATTATTGAAAAGTGTAAGACTGAACTAAGTAAGATCCTTCAGATATTAAGGATGTATAGAGCAAATGTTATAGAGAAAAAGGGAGGTAATTTTGGCATGAGTTTAGATCAGTTCTTCACCCAAATCTATCAACAAGAGGCAGCACTGCTCTCATTGTTGGAATTGAAAGGAAGCAATGCACTTGTTTTAGCATCTTTTATAACAGAGAATGTGTATATTTGGAAAATATGTATTTAAAAAGCAAATGATCTGCTTAATTGCAGTAGAATTATCCAATTATAGGTAACAAATGCAACCTGCCCAAGTGGACCCACGTCACCCAGCAACTAAGGAGCCTCCACTGGCTCCCAATCCAGAAAAGATGCCATTCCAACCTTCTAACCACGCCTACCAAGCCCTCCACGACCAAGGACCGGCATACCTGAACCACTACCCGAACTTCAATCAACCATCAGAAAAAACCTTCACTCCGCTTCCCTCGCCCTCGCACACACGCCGCTCACCCGCCGCAGCTACAGTGGAGGACACGCATTCGCCCACCTCGCCGCCAAGTCCTGGAGCACACACCCTTTCTACCTCCGGACATCACCCTCACCGACAGACGTCAGAAAGAGACCCAAGACCTGGCTCGTCAACTCGCCCAACAACCTAGTGGCTGGTTACCCTCACGTTGATAAGCCACGCTTTACAAGTTCTGCTTGATTGATTGATAAAAGTGTACAGAGCCCTTAAGACTGATATCTCAGACACTACTCCTAGGTTACAGTGGCAGAAATCTCGCCACAGCCCCAGATCCACAGCATAATATTGACTTCCAATTGATTTTCATAATTTCTCTGCATTATCACCGTTTCCCCCAGTCTCCATGGCATTTTTCACTCCTTCCAAAGTGACTTGTGCCTTTCGCAGTAGAGCAGGGATGAGTGCAGAAAAGACAGGCGCTCCCTGCTGCTTTCCTGAAGATGTCCTGCCTGCTTGGCATAGGTCTGTGAACATTTTCATCTCTGGCTTTGAAGTGAATATTTCTCACTAGGAGGGGCGACAAAGATGCTCGGGATGTTAGTCTCCAACACCCAATGACTTAGGGGCACATGCATCAAGGTATGATTTTGCAAATCCTTAATTGCTATAAAAATAGCGATTCCTAAACATTCCTTAATTGTGATGCGCAAATTGAGGAATGGCTTCCCATTCATTCCTATGGGCCTACAGGCCTACAGACCATAGGAATGAATGGGAAATTGCATGCAGTTGGTACTCACTAATTGTGCATGCAATTTCAAGGGTGCAAGGGTGAATTAAGGACACCCTGTTTCATCCCTGAAATTGTGGTGTGTACCATTGTTGTGCCCTTGGGGCAGGTGTGTGTGTAACCTCAAACTTTGAAAAATGTTCAACATTTTTGCAAATTACCGACCAGTTTAATTGCTCGGTAATTTGCGGCCCTAAATAGCGAAATCGCTATTTCAAACTGTTTCTTGCATTGCATTTAAGGAATCACAAATTGCTATTCCTTAAATGCAATCGCAAGAAATTGCGATTACCTAAATTGCGTGTGCCCAAAATTTTCATGCATCGCAAAATGGCCTTTTGTGATTGCAAACGACTGGTTTTTGCGGATCGCACCGTTTTCGCACACAAAAAGCTTTGATTCATGTGCCCCATAGTGACAAGTCCGGCCAATGAAATGTGCTTGCGTCTGTGGAACATCTCACCCGTGGCTGGAGAGCGAAGGCCTTTGGAGCACTGCAGCTGTCTGGAAGAAAACCAGTGACCAATTGGACATCCCCCTAAGCTCCTGTGAAACATTCCACTCGGTGCTGCCAAATCACAAGAAACTGGCAGAAAAATGCCCTTTTTGTCGGTGGATTGGGAGCGGTCCAGCAGCAAAATGATTTTTTCTTGAAGAGCCCAACATCCTTCCAGTGTTCCTGGTCAGTTCCTTTTGAAAGACCATTATCACCTGTCCAGGATCAGACACATGTCAGGCAGGAAGCTGAGACCAACTGGCACACTGGGAGCTGCACTAGAGGCTTGGGCATGCGGTCAACTCTCGGAGGCCCCACTGGGCAGGAGACGTGGCCGGGAATGCAGCAGGACAGGCGGCATTTAGGGAAATAAACAGGGCAGGATGGAATCTCTCTGCCCCAGCGGTGGCATTTGCCACCAGCCACGAGGAGTGTATTCCCCTACCCAGACCATCTGCAGTGAGGGCTGGCCCGGCCGCAGGGCACCGCGCTCGAGCTCTGTATTGGCACATCAAGGGCATCCTTTGTGTAGGACGTCGCCCCCGCCTGGGTGCCCAAACGGCTGCTGCGATACGGTGTTTTTTTTCAGACGGGCTTTGTCCTGCGCGCTATTCAAATGAAATTCATTTTGCGGAGTGAAAAGGCAATGCAGAATCGGCCCGGAATATTCAGATTGCCTTTGCAGCCTCGGAGGGACAGACGACAGTCGACAAATTGGCATTGTGCATGACAAAGAAAGGTGTCACGTGAGAAGCACGCGCACCCCAGCGCCCTGTGTGCGGGGGGGCTCAGATTCCTCCTAACATCCCCCTGCAGGAGATGACAAAGAACCGAAATCCAGAGTTTTCCTTTCCGCGTCACTCGCTGATAATTGCAACGAGGTGAAAGGTCAGGGTTCAAAAAAGAAACGCTGGGGCGCCGGTGCATTTTCATAAACCTGTACCCTCAGTGGGCGTGATGTCATACATCCTTTGACCCCGGGATGACATTACGGGAAGCGACATCACAGGCATTACATCATGAGACGTGGTAGATGTTGAAACAAGAGATAATTTAGTTTTAAAAATTACTGCCAGTAGTATGAAACTGATCGAAAATGTCCAATTCTGAGAGAGGTATATGGAAGGAATTAGAGAGCTAGATAAAAGGCGGGTGTAGAAGTGACAAAGGAAATGACAGGGGTGTTTTTGTAACCATTGGCAATCTTTAAATGAGGTCAATGGCATTTGACGTTGTTGAAGGCCTATATTTCCTTTAAGAATGCGCGAGTGTGCATGTGAGTGGTTGAGTTATATTCCTGCTGGTGTGTGTGTGTGCGCGAGGGTATTTGTGAGTAGTTGAGTTCTTTTCCTGCAGGTGTCTCTGAGTGCGTATGTGAGTAGCAGAGTTCTCTTCTCGCAGGTGTGTGTGTATGTGTGTGTATTTGAGTGGTTGAGTTCTTTTCTTGCAGGTGTGTGTGTATGTGTGTGTATGTGAGGGGTTGAGTTATTTTCCTTCAGATGTGTGTGTATGTGAGTGGTTGAGTTCTTTTCTTGCAGGTGTGTGTGTGGGTGTGAGTAGTTGAGTTCTTTTCTTGCAGGTGTGTGTGTGGGTGTGAGTAGTTGAGTTCTTTTCTCGCAGGTGTGTGTGTATGTGTGTGTATGTGAGTGGTTGAGTTATTTTCCTGCAGTTGTGTGTGAGCACGTGTATATGTGAGTAATTGAGTACTTTTCCTGCAAGTGTGTGAGTGTATGTGAGTGGTTGAGTTCTTTTCCTACAGGTGTGTATGAGTCAGTGGTCGAAGTGGGGAATAAAAAGTAGGGGAACTGTGGGTGGAGAATCAGGGGGCGGGAATAACCGAAGATTGGATCAGTGGGCGGAGTCAGGGTGTGTCTAGAAATCGCAAAACATACCAATTTTTAGTACGTTTAGCATTTCCCTGACCAGTTACAGCTTATAACGTTATTTAATTCAAACAATGGATAAACATGTTTACTTGAGGTTTAATTCAGGAAAAAGAAATACTCATAGGGAATACAGGTTTATGTGAAGCGTGCGAAATATAAGCAGGAACAATGGCATGGGCGCAAATTCAGGATGGTGAGTGTAAAAATTCAGGACAAGGGGTCAAAATTCAGCACACAAATTCGGGGCAACAGGTATGCTTTGCAGACACATCAGTGAATGTCATGCAATAGTATAAAAATAAATAGGCAAGGAACATAAGTACAAGTCACTTCTACCCCGTCACCGCTCCTTCCCTGTCATTTCCCCAGCCCCGTCACCGCTCCTGCCCATTCACCACTCCTGCCCATTCACCACTCCTGCTTATGCCTAATAACTGCCCCTACCCACTCACTGCTCCCGCCTCTTCACTTCTCCCGCCTCGTCACTTCTCCTGCCTCGTCACTTCTCCTGCCCCATCACATCTCCTGCCCCATCACTTCTCCTGCCCCGTCACTTCTCGTGCCCCGTCACTTCTCCTGCTCCGTCACTTCTCCTGCCCATCACTTCTCCTGCCCATCACTACTCTTGCCACATCACCGCTCCTGCCCGTCACTTCTCCTGCCGATCACTACTCTTGCCCCATCACCGCTCCTGCCCTGTCACCGCTCCTGCCAGTCACTTCTCCTGCCCCGTCACTTCTCCTGCCCCGTCACTTTTCCTGCCCCGTCACTTCTCCTGCCCCGTCAGTTCTCCTGCCCAGTCCACTGCTCCTTCCCCGTCCACTGCTCCTGCCCCGTTCACCGCTCCTGCCCATTCACCGCTCCTGCCCATTCACCACTCCTGCCCAGTAACCGCTCCTGCCCCATCACTTTTCCTGCCCCGTAACTTTTCCTGTCACTTTTCCCGCCCCATTCATCGCTCCTACCCCGTTCTCTGCTCCTGCCCCGTTCACCGCCCCTGCCCCATTCACCGCTCCTGCCCCGTTCACCGCTCCTGCCCCGTTCACTGCTCCTGCCCCGTTCACCGCTCCTGTCCTTTCATTGATCCAGCCCGGTTACCGTTCCTGCCTAATCACCACTCCTGCCCGGTCACTGCTCTTGCCCGGTCACTGCTCCTGCCCGGTAACCGCTCCTGCCCGGTCACCGCTCCTGCCCGGTTACTGTTCCTGCCTAATCACCACTCCTGCCCTGTCACCGCTCTTGCCCAGGCATCGCTCTTTCCCGGTCACCGCTCCTGCCCGGTCACCGCTCCTGTCCAGTCAGCACTCCTGCCCCATCACCACTCCTGCCCCATCACTTCTCCTGTCCCATCACTTCTCCTGCCCCTATCCGTTCACTGCCCTTATCCGTTCACTGCCCCTATCCGTTCACTGCCCCTATCCGTTCACTGTCCCTATCCATTCACTGCCCCTATCCATTCACTGCCCCTATCCATTCACTGACCCTATCCATTCACTGCTCCTGTCTGTTCACCGCTCCTGCCCGGTTACCGCTCTTGCACATGCCTTATCACCGCTCCTGCCCATCACTTCTCTTGCCCCTTCACTTCTCCTGCCCCATCACTTCTCCTGCCTTGTCGCCTCTCCTGTCCCATCACTGCTCCTGACCCGTCACCTCTCCTGCTCCGTCACTTTTCCTGCCCCATCACTTTTCCTGCCCCGTCACTTTTCCTGCCCCGTCACTTTTCCTGCCCCGTCACCTCTCCTGCCCAGTCACCTCTACATCCCTGTTGCCTCTCCTGCCCGGTCACCTCTCCCGCCCCATCACCTCTACTTTCCTGTCTCCTCTTCTGTCCCTTCATTGATCCTGCCCAGTTCACTCTGTGTATAACATTGATTAATTTCACATGGTTTTAAAAAAATTTAATTTAGTGCATTTTTATAAAGCGCGTACATTACCCGAAGGTGTCACAGCGCAGTACAATAGAGCCAGTTACGTTACAAGGGAACAGTGGAAAAACAATACAACATCACAAACTAAAAATGAAGGTTACATAAATACAAAATCCAACAATGTAGTAAGGGAGCTACTAGCTCTCAAGCCACCTGTAGCTCTCCTGTGTGCAGCCCAGCCAACCACATTAAAGTTGAGCCTGCTAGAATAAAATATATGTATACCAAAATTGAAGTGAACGAGACGAACATTTTCAGAACTCATATTGTGGTGCACAAAAATGGTTGAAATTCCAAAATATTCAAAGCATGCAAGAAGGTGCATTTTACGGCATTGAGTTCAGTTACTATTACTGTGGCGTCTGCGAGGAGTGCAGCAGCAGTAACTTAGCAGCAAGAGGCATTTCAACTTGAAAACTTAGACATTACAACTGGCAACCCTGCCTGAAGCACCAATGCAATCTTGTCATGTGCGGTCACTGAGAAACCTGACAAAGGGCACAGATGTTGCTATATTTCAAAGGAGAAATGTGGTATAGTGCCACCTTCTTACTCTCTGGTGGCTACAGCTGTAAGGATTGCCTAAGATTGGCTTCCACCAGCATGTTTTTAGCTGGGGCTGCTTAGTGGCCCCGTTTAGGATTGTGCCAATGTTTAATCAGGGAATACATTCAGGGCGCATTTAAGCACTTGCAAAGATTAAAAACAGCCACGGTGTGGCTGTGGATCTACAGTTTCTGGCCCTGGTTGCTTCATGACATTCGCAGGAATGGACATCTTCAAGGAGCTGGACAAAGGATTATCAAGTTTAAACTAGATCAGTTGGCACGGACAATAAGGCCTAAAAACACAAGTCACAATTTTTCATGCGTTTGTTTTCCTCACAAACTTCTTACAAGGACATCTTACCACCTTAACCAAAAAATAATCATGCAGGTTTCGCAGAGTTGGTGGCAAGTTCTCGACAGTCCTCTGTCTGGGGAAAGCTCCTCGGTAATCACTAACTCAGCATGATATGCTAAAGGCAGAAGGTGGCGCATTGTCATTCGAAAGGATTAATCACCCTCAATCGGAATGACAATGGGCCGCCCATAGTCTGTGAGAGCTCAGGAGGGGCTGCTGCAGCCTCTGGAGTTCAACAGAGAAGTGCGAGCAGCCCCTGGAACATGAAAGAATAATCGTTTTGTAAGTTGGACTATTCTTGCCGTCCCGGGACGATTTTTTGAATGAAAGAAGTGGGGGAACGGACTGAAATAATTTTTTTAAGTAGGGGCACGCCGTGCCCTTCCGTCCCCGCCCACTTCTACCACTGGTATGAGTGTGTATGTGAGTGGTTGAGTTCTCTTTTCCTGCAGGTGTGTGTGATTGTTTAGGTGAGTGGTTGAGTTCTTTTCCTGCAGGTGTGTATGAGTGTGTATGTGAGTGGTTGAGTTCTTTTCCTGCAGGTGTGTATGAGTGTGTATGTGAGTGGTTGAGTTCTCTTTTCCTGCTGGTGTGTGTGATTGTTTAGGTGAGTGGTTGAGTTCTTTTCCTGCAGGTGTGTATGAGTGTGTATGTGAGTGGTTGAGTTCTCTTTTCCTGCTGGTGTGTGTGATTGTTTAGGTGAGTGGGTGAGTTACTTTCCTACAGGTGTGTATGAGTGTGTATGTGAGTGGTTTAGTTCTCTTTTCCTGCAGGTGTGTGTGATTGTTTAGGTGAGGGGGTGAGTTACTTTCCTGCAGTGTGTATGAGTGGGTATGTGAGTGGTTGAGTTCTCTTTTCCTGCTGGTGTGTGTGAGTTTATAAGTGAGTGGTTGAGTTATTTTCCTGCAGGTCTGTGTGAGTATGTTTGTGAGTTGTTGGGTTATTTTCCTGCAGGTCTGTGTGAGTGTGTTTGTGAGTTGTTGGGTTATTTTCTTGAGTGGTTGAGGACTGTCGCTGATACCATATGAATTATATAATGTTTTACATATGGATGCTTTACTGTGCGGTGCTTTATTTTGTGGCTCTTACCACAATAGTCTTTACATTGTGTAGTAATATATCCCATAACCCAATATAAAGTGACGTTCAACACAAGCCATTGCTAAAAAAAATCTATTGTCTTTGTACAGCATTAAAAAAATATTTTAAATTGCTCAATCCTTAGCTGATTTTTTTTAAAGCGTCACACATCTCGAAACCATAAAAAACTTCTCCACCACTAAAAGCCACTCATCTCTGAACCCTAACAATCCCTCTCCATTCCTAAGCACCATTCATCTCTGAACGCTAAAATACCTGCTCCCCCAAAACTCTACCAATCTTAGAGCCCAAAAATCCCTTTCCACCCAGACTCCAACCATTACTGAACCCTAAAATTCCTCCCCACCCCTAAACACCACACATTCCTGAACCCCCAAATTCCCTCTTCACTCCTAAGCAAAACTCATCCTTGAACCCTAAAAACCCCTCTGCACTCCTAAGCACCACCCATCCCCGAACCCTAAAAGACCTGCTGCCCCTAATCTCCACCCAAAAATCCCTCTACAACCCAGACACCAACCATCTCTAAACCATAAAAACCCCTCTCCACTGCTAAGCACCAGCCATTCCTGAGCCCTAAGAGCCCTTCTCCTGCTAAGCTCCACCCAGCCTTAAGCCTTAAAAACCTTTTCCAACCAAGCACCACACATACTCGGAGCCCAAAAACCCATCTCCGCTAACCTCCACCCTTTCATGAACCTTAAGCACCTCTGTCTCCCCCTAGAACCACACAATCCTGAAACCTAAAATGCCCTCTCCATCGTATGTGTAAGCCGTGTCTGAATCCTAAATACCCTCTCCTCCCCTATCTACCACCCATCCCTGCACCCTAAACACCCCTCTTTACAGCTAGGCATCACCTATCCCTGCACCCTAAATGCTCTCTCAAATCCTAACCTCTAACAATGGCTGTACCCTAAAAAAAACACTTCACCCCTAAGTGCTACACATTCTTGGACCATAAAAACCCTCTCCACCACTAAGCGCCAACCATCACTGAAAACTAAAAACCATTCTCCATTGACCCAGCACCATCCATCCCTAAAGCCTAAAAGCCCCGGCCCAACCCTAGACACACCCACTACATCTACTACACTACTAAAACCATGGTTTGGATGGCAGGGACCTGTCATTATCTCTAATGAAGTTGGCCTGACAGGCCAGGCCCCCTAAACTGACTAAAAGAACCAGAACTCACGTGACCTAAGAAGTGGACAACAAAGAGCAGGTCTTGTCAAGTAGTCACCAAAGCAGAGAGCGAGGCAGAGGCTAGGTTTATCCTTCTGACAGTTATGTAGTTAGGCAAAAATCGAGTATATCGAAAAAATACCTGCCCTTAGGGAATTAGATAGGATGGTAAACATCGTTTGCCACGATGTTTTCACAACGCAGTACCTTTAGCACGCATCCCTTACAACGCAAGTCGTTACCACGACTTGCGCTGGAGGGCGCTAAAGGATTAAAAATAGTTAATTTACTATCCCAACACCTTCCCTAGGGTCCACGGGGACTGGTGTTAGAATAGTAAATTAAACTATTCGAAATCCGCACCCCCAACGCAAGTTGTGGTAACGACTTGCGTTGTAAGGGATGCGTGGTAAAGGGATGCGTTGTGACGGTATGCGTTGTACCGTCATACATCCAGATAGGATACGGCAAGAATTTGTTGTAATCCCTAAAAACTTTTTTTCTAGAGACTAGTCACCTACCAGGGTTGCCCCTAGGTGACATGCTTCATCATTGGGGTTCCTCTCAATCCTTTACGGGTTGCAGCATGCTGCAACTTGCGAATTACATAGGAGCACTTTTTTGTAGACTAAGTGTAGAGCAGTGATGTGTAGTGGAAAGGGAAAAAAATTTACAAACACCTAACTAGTTGGCCACTCTTTTATTCCCGCCCCTCCTTGGTATGGTTAAAAATCATGGGTTGTTTACAGAGAAGAAACCTGACCTTAATGAGTCTGTTTGTCTCAGTAATGTGTTTTTGTCAACATGTTTCGAGCTGTTCCCCTAATAGCTCTTCATCAGGACTCCATGGGGTCCAGCCCTGCGTGTACCACTCCCAGTGAATCCTTTAATAAGGACACAAACCATGCACACATAATGCGCACTGTATACATACAGTTCTAGTGATTAATCCGTGTTTCTGTAGATGATATATTATAGCATGATGGTCAAAGCCAGGGACAGAGGGGCTTGTAGTCACACTTTGGTCAAAGCTGCCTCCTATACAGTAACCGACTTCTCTCGCTGGAGGCCGCATACTCGGTCAAGTAGTCATCTGCAAAGAGATCTCCAAAAGCACTCCTTGTCAAGTAGTCCACTTTCACGAGGCTCATGGAAGAAAACATTGTGTTGAAGGCCTGTCCGACCAGGATTTACAGTCATTTAGTGGAACGTGAGTAGATGACACCCAATGAGATCAAGAGACCCTTAGACACTTTAAGATGGTTTCTTTGGTTTCTTCCAATAAATATTTGTCCTTAGCTACTGTCACACACTTTGTATTTCTAAGTTTGGAAGTACAGGCAAAGTTCAATCCTATGGTGGACCCAAGAGACACAAAGAATAAAAATGGCCACTCCCCTTGCTCAGAAGTTATTGCTTTGGTGCTTATTAAGCTACCTTCCAGAGCAGGTGCAGGACAGTCCTGAAAGCTATGCTATTATGATGGAGGCATGAAATCCCTACGCATGATGGACAGAGAAGAAGAGAAGTAAGTTACCTCTTTAGTGTGTGAGGCACTAGGACCTGTAAGTGGAGGAAAAGTTGAGTGTGTGTGTATACCCTGCATGAAGTTTGTGGATGGCTTTCAAGACAGGCGTAGGTGGTCTTTTTACCTTGTGCCCTGCTGCAATAGGGGCTAGGAATAAACACAATGGTACGAGCCATCATGTGTGTGTGATTGATTCAGAGAGGATGCACATTAAAGGAAGGTCTGGACCTATAATCATTATGCCGGGGCTCAGATTGTTTCCTAAGGCACGTAGGAAGTGGGTAATAGGAAGGGTGTCCACTCCTGCACAGGTTAGAGCCAACCTGGCTCATGAAGTGGCGTGCCACTTGAGAAGGGGTTAATGTTCACTACTAGACATGTCAGTGCATCACTAACAGTTGCATAATGGCAGCTACAGTCACAAAGCCACAGAAACACCTCACACTTGTCATATTTATAATAGTCTGCACTTACAGTGCATAAAACCATGTGCACTACTTATATAGCCATCATTTGGGGTAATATTAGATTAATGTGACACCCCGTTCACTTTAAAATGAATAGGCATTTCATGCCTGGTGGGCTTGGATAATTTTCATAAGAACGAGTGCTAATTTGACTTTATCTGGTATTATTCATAATAATCCAAACTATTTAAATCTCTGGAAACTAATTGATGATAATGTAATGGTGAACCCCTAGTATGTACTACTTTAAATATATATATTTATGGTTTTACTGTTAGCTTATTAGCTCTGTTAACTATTATTATAAATTCACGCTGTTGTCCTGTTTATTTTTCATTGCGGTGCTATCATTTTGTTTTGTCGGTACTTTATAATATAATCTTGAATCTCTTATTTATAAATTAGAACGATTATCTATATCCATATTGTGTTATTGGATTAATGTTTTTACCTTTTCCGAGTTCTTTTCTATATGTTGTCTATTATCAAACAATCTAATAGGCACTGTGAACACTGCTTCCGCATTGAACTGAACCAATAGGAGCTCGTCTGCAGCTGTCAGCAGCGATTGTTTCACTGACAGCGGCTTCATAAACATGCTCATCGGACAAGGCCAGAGAATGAACATTGAGTTGTAAAGAGCAATGGAGGGGAATGTGTCTTGTCCACAAGAGACGTGCCCGCGTGCCGCGGATCACCTGTGATGGAATATCCATGTACATACATCTTCAAGGCCCCGGAGGACTATGTGTGCTCAGGCAGATGGACCCACAGGTCGAAAACAAGACGGATTGAAGACATATTGTGAAACAAATCTTCCGCCAAAACTGCTCTTGCGAAACATTGCGTTGTCGGTGAGACAAGAGATCGTCTTTGCAAGGCCGAGGATTAGAAAAGGTCCCAGAGGAATCAAAGGCTAAGGCAGGATCAAGCGAGATGGATTTTTGACAGCAACGCATCCGACAGTCGATCCTCTGGGGAGGGATCAGCGCTGAGGATCCGAAATGCATTCATCCATCCCACTTCTGACACCAAACTCTAACTTCTGACATTCTGCAGATAAGATTGGAGGTTAATTCCCATTTTACTCAAAACAAACTATGTTTTAAAAGAAAATATAATGGTGATTCGAAGAGCAGAAGGCCCTCTCGGTCACTGGAAGGAGAGAGGGGGTCGTAGGCATGTACCTCTATATGATAAGATAAACATTTTCTGTTCATGACATCATCATCTTCCAACAATTGTAATCTGATAATGTAGTCCAATTGGTTCAAATAAACAGAAGAGAGACTGCAGCTCCCAGAATGCAGTATCTTGTTAAATGGAAGTCATGGTCTGGAAACATGATGTCTGATTGACAGCCCCGTGATCTTAAATCATCCCAGTTCATTTGGGGCACTGTCACAGGACCATTTTTAAGACTCAAGGCAGGGAATTGCTTACATGGCATTTTGGGATGTTAATTTGGGATGGGAGTGGATGGGGAAGGGTGGACAAGAAGGTTACAAGTTTACTCTAATGAAGTCACAAGACAGGCAGGTGCTGAAGGAGAGAACAGGCCACTGTCTCTCAGCACAATTCCGAGTGGACTCCCTCGGGTCATGAAGCAACAAAGATGATCTGAAGCAAAGTCGCTAACATGTTACTCACTGTGTCACAACCTCACCGGCCTTTTGAATAGCAATTGCATGAATGAACAATAGGTAAGTTGGGCTCTGCAATTTTGTCAACAAGAAGCTAACATTGTGTGATGGTTGTATGATGTTACAACGCATGCTTTTACCACGCATGCCGTTACAATGTAAGTTTTTACCCCGACTTGCTGTTGGGGGTGCGCAGGAATTTGGAAGAGTATAATTTACTATTCCAATTCCAGTCTGTGCAACAGTAGGGAAGGTGTTGGAGTTAAATCCAACACCTTATACCCACTACAGCAAGCCATTTTCGTTGTAATGGCATGCTGGGTAAAAGCATGCGTTGTAACAGTTGCTTCCCTTATGTGAAAGAAAATACCAGGGTAACACCTGGCACACCAGGTAAAGTCATACCTAAGCTCTGAAGACCCCTTTTTTGTTATGCATGCAAGAGGAGTGGGTGCTTCTGACCAGTGAGAAGGGTTCATCCTGAATGCCTACATGCCTACATGCTCCATAGATAGTTAGCCCTGATGGGTATCAGTTGTTATTTTGATAGGAAATAAATATAACTTTTATCCTAAGCGGTATCTAAAATGTTTTGTTTGTTTTGTTTTCAAAGGTGGACCTAAAATGTTTTTTTACATTGCTCTGAGCACATAATGATTGAAAGCGCTGAAATGTGCAAGCACAGAACAAAGGTACAGACAAAGAACACTGAAGACTCAGACACTGACCCTTGCAAAGTACTTCTCAAGCCAAGAACCTCGTACATCATTCCTTTCTGCATTTCTTGCAGTGTTCATATCCAAAAAATAAAACAAAAAAAGGCTGCAGCAAGAACCCCTTAAATACTTCATTCTGCACCAGTTCCAGTGTGACTGTCAAACACTGCTACATGTACGACATATATAATATAAGAGATAAAGTACCCCCTGCTGTACATTATGAGAATACTACAAGTCACAGAGGAGTTCCATACCATACAGGGGAAAAAGGCTGAAGGCCAAGTTCCTTTATACAGCTATGGAACACTGAGGTGACATGCAATATCCTTATCGTGTAGCCAGGGGTACTTTATCCCTCATAATACCATCACCTTTCCTAAAAACCAAATCAAAACCTGGGGGGCACATTTATGAGCCACTTGTACTGTCGGAGCATCACTTTTTGTGATGCTCCGATGGTGCAAACTGCAAAATCAAATCTATGAGGCCACGCAAACAAATCACTGCGTTGTCTCACTCTGCGATCAGGAGGCATTCCATGGGCGTTGCAGTGTTTTTTTCATGCAATATCCATGTAGTTTCCTATTTCCCTAGATTTATAAGACCATGCACAAATGGGGAAGCACCCAAACCTTTGGAGGTGACTGTAAAGAGGAGAAATTACTTTATTTCTCCTCATTTTTTCTCTTTCCATGTGTGCCGCATTTTGCAGCACACAAAGAAAGAGGAAAACACCTCTCAGGTTTGTTTTTGAGGGGAACCTTCCTGCATAAAAACAATCCTGCTGACAACACAGGCTCCCTAGCACCATGGTGCCAGGGTGCCTGCATTGGTGCCAGGCTGCCAAAAAGGCACCAGCACAGTGGGATTGGATAAGAATGCACCATATTGGATAAATGCAGGGCACTCCTGTCCTTTCACTTTGGCGTAGGGCAGTGCAGCATTAAGCTTTGCTGCCCTGCCCTATGCCAAGTCTCCATAAATGAGGCCCTTGGTGCATAGCCCTTTCATGAGAAAGAGCGAGCATGTTTGCAAACATGATGAATAAGAATAATACCTCTATTGCAAAATTAAACACATCAAAAACCTGCTAGATATTTGCTGCAAACTGATATTAGAAAGAGTTCACGACAAGTCAGTTTTTTCTTAAAAAAATGAAGCTGTAGTAGCTTGGAATGTGCATGCAGAAAGATTCTAGCTTTTTGTTATCTGAGGAGTGCCAAAAAGAAACATGTTTCCTCTGCTTGTCAGTGTAAACTGGAAATATAGAGCAGAAGAAAGAAAAGCAACATTGATATTTTGTTGCCAAACAGCTACTTCAAATTTGCTCAGTGGGTGCATCACAGGTCTCCGATTATAAAGAAAATCGATGAATATACAGGGATTACAGAATCCTGGTTATTATATAGCACTCTCTTACGCATATTACAGAATCTGGTGTATTATAAAGCACTCTCTTACGCATTTTACAGAATCCCGTGTATTATAAAGCACTCTCTTACGCATATTACAGAATCCCGTGTATTATAAAGCACTCTCTTACGCATATTACAGAATCCCGTGTATTATAAAGCACTCTCTTACGCATATTACAGAATCTGGTGTATTATAAAGCACTCTCTTACGCATATTACAGAATCCGGTGTATTATAAAGCACTCTCTTACGCATATTACAGAATCCCGTGTATTATGAAGCACTCTCACGCATATTACAGAATCCTGTGTATTATAAAGCACTCTTTTAAACATATTACAGAATCCTGTGTATTATAAAGCACTCTTTTACACACATTACAGAATACTGTGTATTATAAAGCATTCTCTTACAAATATTACAGAATCCCGTGTATTATAAAGCACTCTCTTACGCATATTTTGTATTGAGAATAGTACATGTAATATCCATAAACCATCTACATTTGTTTGTATGTTTTTGTCTTTTACATTAGAAAGTTTTTGTTTGTTGTAGGATAAAAATAAATTTTGTTTATTCATATAGTGGTGGCAAAATATTTTCTCAATTTCATAATGATACGCAATTTCTAATTATCGCTTTTAACATATACTATTTTTTTAATTACAAGCTTTTTGTATTTTTTTTATTTCCAAGAAACATATTTTACTCTGACATATTTACAATTGCATAACAAATATAGCTTTAGTGTACATACATTTTTATTTGTAGTTATACATGTTTTAAACATACAGTACTTGTTAAGAAATCCAATAGTTGACATTACTTAAATTTTTAAACATTATAATATATAAAAAAGTGCTTAGTGTAGTATGTGTTTATTGTTTTGCAGTAATTAAGTATGCCTTAGTCTGAAATGTTATGTACATTTCTATTTAATATGTGTGGTGTATGTGTTTAACATTAACTTTACTATTTTTTTAATGTACTTTATTGTATACCGTACCAATAATTATTTTGGGGTGCATTTATATATTATTTTCTTTACATGTTTTCATTTCTTGAAGTTGGACTATATTTCTAACCTGGATACGTTCAATTATTTTTTCACGGAAAACAAGTTGTTTTTTTAACAAAATTTTTTTTGTTTTTTTTCTTTGATTCTTCAGTTCTCCTGGAGTGTTTCTTTTTTGAGGGTTTTGATGGATTCCTTGGATTTTGGAGTCTTGTAGCATGTTCTATTTTCTGTGGTTTATTTTTGTATTTCTCTGGGGTTCTTTGTATTTCTTTTTTTTGGGACTGTATTTTTTGAATCGACATTTCACTAACCAGGACTTCAGCTACTAAATAAAAAAGTGTTATTTTATTTATTTATATTACTTGGTAAGCAATGCTAATTGTTTGATGTTATGTTTCTTTATATATTGTGTACATAGGATTTTTATGGTGTTAGCATAGCCTTGTTGGCTATCCTACCCACTTTTAAATGAAGTTTGTTTCCGTTCTACTGCAGCCAATCCCACAGTATCCCTCACTCCTAAAATCCAAAATGGTCAACTCCTCTCCCCTGGTGCAAAGCCTGTATGCCCACCCAGAGTTGTGGCCAGGGTAATGAGCAGTCCCTAATCTGAGTTCATTCTATACCAGATCTGGGTGTAGCTCCCGCCCATGAGTTTGGGGCTTCTCTGACTGGGAGGACAAAAGAAGGGACCTGTCCAAGTGTCATCTGCCATCTGCTTGTGATGGGCGGGAGGCTTTGAAATAAATTAATTTCCTGGTGACTGCTTGAATGGTCATCCTACCAGAGGAAAGAAAGCACCTCCAGACCTTAGTCTCTGCTCTGGGAAAACTTTTCACTTTTCATTCATTTAAAGCTGGGTGACAGATGGAAAGTGTGTGTAAATGTAGGTGTTTCAGCAGGAAAAAGGTAACTTTCTAAATGTAACTTTTCCTTAATATTTATAGAAATATCCAACTTCACCATTATCTTGGGCATTTGATAAATATTATAATATATGTTTAAAAGGAAGGTTTGGACCTGTCACAGTGGTGTATTTTGACAGGTTGAATTGGTTGAATTGCAGTTTTTACACTGCTTCATTGAGACTACAATGGTAGGCCTGAGCCATGTTCCACTGCCACTGTAATGAAGGCACAATTGGTGCTGTAGTCCACTGGCGGCATTCAACTTCCAGGCCCAGGGTACATGTTGTACCTTATATTAGGGACTCTGGTTCTACAGCTGGCAAAATCAGATAGGGCAAAAATCTGGACGTAGATCACACATAAGTTTGTTGTATCCTACAAATAGCAACAGAGAGAAACCATGGATTAAGTATGTACATACCTGAATTCTCAATTATTGCAATCTTAGTGTTGTCGTTTTTGTTGGCTTCGCTTGACTTAATTAGACAAGCACACTTGAGAATATGATTTGATAAATAAACGTTCAGGATTGGATATATATAGCGTAGTGAAAATAAAGTGATCTAGCTACCCTAAATGTGCCATATACACGGTCTAGAGGGAAGAAGCTACTGACCAGCAGGGCTCCATATGTAGCTTTAAAACAAAAAGGCCAAGGATGGAATGAGCATGCAGAATGCAGAGTATCATTTTACATACAGTCATTCATCGAAAAAAAGCAAGGTTCAGAGGTGTGGAGGAGGTGCCTCATGTTTGCCATCACCCACTACATATATTTTTCCATGCAAAGGCCATAGATTGCATGTATATCAAAATTTCACTACTGTCTGCACTTCCAGTATGATTTCCTCCTTAGAAGGGATATGTGCATAAGTCCTTGTATATCAGTTGGCCTTTATGCTGTGGTGACTGTATTTGAGTTAGTGTGTGTTCATTGGGGACTGTAGACCTGGTGTTGTATGTGCATGAGTGTCTGCACCCGTGTTTGTTATTTGTGTATTGCACATCTTGGTGTGTTGCTTTGTCTGCCATGGTGTGTATCTGTCTCAATCAATGTATGCACGGATGTTCTCTGCCTCTTTGTAAAGGCACCATACACAATTCCATCCTACTGGTTTTATCAATGCTTGTCCCTATCCTAGAAACTAAAAACCATCTCTCCGGAGATGTTTGTGATTGCCAATAATGGATATGATCGCAAGGGGATTGATAGTCCCTGGTATCTGCCTACATACTGATAACAGATAATAGTACACCATGACATCACGACTGTAGTCCTATCACACTTCAGAGCAGTGTCTGAAGTACTGGAATGACGTCACAGACCACTTCCTGGTGCACCTTTCTTCCTGATTCTTGAAAGACGAATCATCACATTTCCTATAAAAAAAAAGTGTATTGAATGAACATGGTAGGGTCCTCTGTAATGTCAGAAGTCCCCAGTCTGACATAATTCAGATAATAAGTCCCTGATACAATCTGATATCAGTCAGTTAATGGCACTATGTACGTACCCTTCTAAAATGCCCTTTAATTGGTTGGTGAGTCAAAATTTTCATAATTTTTATTTTTAATGAGCCCAGTGGCAGGCAGACCTACTGGGGCATATGGCTATCTACACAGTATAGTCATGAATGTCATTTAGGTGTCGCTGCTGTGACCCCTGACTTGCCCTCTGTGACCCCTGGCACTGCCTTTGTAACATTTGGCATCAGAGGTGGTAAACACAGTGCCAGGAAAACAGTGGCAGCGAGTACACTTCCTTGGAATATGACCCTCCCTGTGAGTTAAGGTAAGTGAAGAAATGCTTTTAACTGCATGTTGTGGGCGTGCTTGCAAGTAGAGTGTGTTATGTGAGAGTGTGTGTATGTATGTGTGAATGTGTGTGCGTGTATGTGTAAGCATGTGTGTGCGTGTAAAAGTAAAGGTCAAATGGTGTGTGATGTATCTTTCGCTGCCCCTGACATGTTGGTGAGTTGACGTCCATGAGTCTCATGCCTGTAAAAGGTGCTAGGTCTAGAAAGGAAACAGCTGTATGCTTTAATTGTGAAATCAGAAACATTCCCTATCACTTGATGCATGCTTAAATTGCTCACTTTCTAACAGAAATGCTCTCAAATAAATGAGTGTCGTAACAGTGGAAAGGTTGTGCAGTGTTGCAGAAATCAAGTTCCTTCAGTTTGGGAACTGCTTATTTTTCCTTCAAATTATGGCACAGCTTATTTTGTTTCAGCACAAACTCCTACCTCTCCCCACATTTAAGGAATAAAAGGAAAGGAGTAGTTGAAATCAGAACATGTTAAAATATTAATTACAAATACACGTTTGA
The DNA here is from genome assembly GCF_964263255.1 of Lissotriton vulgaris. Lineage (NCBI taxonomy): Eukaryota > Metazoa > Chordata > Amphibia > Caudata > Salamandridae > Lissotriton > Lissotriton vulgaris. The sequence continues at coordinate 1,093,264,848 of NC_141698.1, forward strand.
CGTGCTGTAGGTTGACATATTCTGGGGAAAGGGTCACATAAGTCCACTCAGACTTTTGGTGCAGGAAAACTGCAGCCCAAATCTCTTCAGCTTCATTAAGAGCTTGGACCAATAATCAATACTTTGTAATTACTGATAGGAACAGACTCCTATGAGCTTCTCCTCCCACTCCCTCCACTTTCATTAATTGAAGTCTGTCAGTGATATCTTAGGCAACCTGCAAAGAATGAGAACTATTACACAGCAGTGTCAACAGGGCGGCCATCTTGGACGAGTGGGTTTGCCTACTATTGACACTGATCTGGCTAGTGTTGTGTGTGAATCACTAGTGTGTGCGTTATCGGTCCTTCAACCTTAGAGGTGCTGCCATTTTGTGATGGGAAGCAAGCCGGCGCTCGTATCGGGTGATCTGGATTTGATCTGTCGTTGGTGATATTTGGGGCGTGCTGACGCAAAGTTGGCTCATAGTAATATTGTTATTGAAGTCGACCAGTGATTCAACTTTACATCATTGTTGTGTTCAGAAAAACTGAAATGGTGCAGGTGAATTTAAGAATTTCTATTACTGTGTTAGCTGCTGCATTATGACATTTTAGCATTTAAGAAGAAGATCATTGGATAGAAGGAGGTGCGGGATGTTGCTGTAATTCACTTTTCATTTCCAAATTCAATAATCTATTATTTTAAATATTGTTTGTATGCATATTTTCATGTAAGGAACCCCTTACAGTGCAACAATATCTTTCTTTATCAATACAATACTTGAAAACCAGAGTTTATTGAATGCATCTTTAATCTACTTATACTTACTTCCTTTATGCATCTATATACCTTCCATGTACTTAGATCTATATATTAATTACTTCCCTCCCCCCAAAAAAGCATATTCAATGCACTACCCTATTTTTCACCCTATACCTCTATCAATATCTTTAATCTACGTATACTTACATCGTTTATGCATCTATAAACTTTCCATGTACTTATGGATTTATATATTTATTACTTTTTTCTAATCCAGCATATCCAATGCACTACCCCATTTTCACCCTAAACCTTTCTCAAAATATATTCTAGCTCAACTCTCTGACGTATCTCAAACCACTTTCTACTACTCTTTCCAATTCACTACCCTATTTCTCACCCTATAGCAATATCAATATATTCTCTACACTACTCTCTCTTTCAACAGACTCCATACCACTACTATGATCCCCAAAATAGCCCTTTCTAGACTCTTCCCTACTCTCCCCTCCTTGCACCATCTGACACCTCTTTTACTATACTAATCCCCCGAAACAAGCCTTTCTAAACTCTTCCCTCTGACTCTTCCCCTCCACACCCCGTTTTACTCATCCCAAGCCTCCCACTACTGCTGTGACCTCCCCCCAAAAAAGTCAAAATCCTTCACTCTTCTATCCCCCCACTATCCTTTTCAATCAAAATAACAGACTAACATGTCCACTTCTCAAATTTCATATTTCACTATACTAATTCACCACTAATCGTTTATGGGTTCCAGAGTAGCTTGCTACTTGCCGAAAAATGCGCTTCAACACCTCATTAGGCGTAGCAAACACTATGTAAATGCAGACCTTTTTCCCTATTCTATCCCTCCGCTATCCTTCTCAATCCATATAACTGACTAATATCCACCACTCAAATTACTTTCATATTTCACTATACTAATTCACCACCAATCCTTTATGGGTTCCGGAGTAGGGTGCTACTTGCTGAAAAAGCGTTTCAACACCCCATCAGGGGTAACAAGCGCTATTTATATATGCAAACCCATGTCCCTCTTCTATCCCTCTGCTACCTTCTCAATCCAAATAACTGAGTAACATATCACACCACTCAAATTACTTTCATATTTCCCTATACTAATTAAACATTAATCCTTTAGTGGGTTCCAGAGTAGCGTACTACTTGCCAAAATTGTGCTTCAACACCCCATCGGGGGTAACAAGCGCTATAAAAATTCACACCTTTTTCTCTCTTCTGTTCCTTCGCTATCCTTCTCAATCCAGATAACTGAATTATATCCATCACTCAACACCCCATTAGGGGTAACAATCATTATATAAATGCAAACCTTTTTCCCCTCTTCTACCTCTCTGCTATCCTTCTGAATCCAAATAACTGACTATCCACCACTCAAATTACTTTCATATTTCACTATACTAATTCAACACTAATCCGTTATGGGTTTCGGAGTAGAGTGCAACTCACCCAAAAAGCGCTTCGAGGCCAAATCAGGGGTAGTAAACGCTCGATAAAATGCAATTACAATACAATACAATGCAATATGATTATGATACTCATATCATTGGGAATCTCCAATTCAAACAGTCTATCCAATTTGAAGGAAATTCTTGTTAAATTAATTAATTGAAAGAGTATATTATTTTTAAAACTGACCATGACTGACACTGAATGTCTCCTCCAGGAAACTCTCCAACCCTGGTCCCCCATACCCCATTCCTTGGTTTCATCACTGATCAGTATTTAACAATGGACCCAGTTACAAGTGGTGCGGAGTGGTTTTCCGATGTAGAATTCCACTCCGCACAATCATCAGTGATCTGGTGTTCCTTCACTAGGATTTTCCACCTATGGGACCACAGGACCTTATTTTAATGGCAAATTAAATCATTTTGCCAGAGGTCTCCATTGCAGCTGGGATCTTTTCATCAACCCCCACCCAACCTTCAGGCATGCTCCCCTGCCAGCCAACATTCTCTCCTAACCTTGCCTCCACCACCAGCCCCCTGCCATGGCACACATTTACCACCTGCTTAAAGAGGGTGATAAATATGCATTAAATCTCGTGGATTTAGAAAATCCATGACAGTCCGGACAGTAAACCCCTTTGTACACATTTATTCCTCATACCATTAATTGCATGGTACTGTTGGGGTGTTCCCATACTGTATGGTTTTTACGGGTGCAAAGTTTCCACCCACCCATGAATGTATGATGGAATTCCTCATGTTTTTTTCCCGTATGCGTTAGGAACTCCGTCATTTGAACGAATGCGTCTTTAGCAAAAATTTGTTCTGAATGCAAGTCTTTTTAACAACTTACCTTAGGGGGGTGCTGGACTTTGGAATAGTTTAATTTACTTTTGCAAATGCAGTCTACGCAATAGTAGAGAAGGTGTTGGGCTTTAATTCCAACATCACTCCACTATTGCACCCCTCTAAGGCAAGGCATTGCAACGACGTGTGTGCAGAACAATTGCGTGCTAAAGACACGTTTGTTCTGTTGCTGGCACTGTGAAGGCACAGCATGATTTCGGCTTCGTCCTAAAGGACGTTTCCCCTCTCCCGTACTGTGTACTGCATAATCCGGGACTATATCAGAACATATCTCCAAAATGAAAAAAAACTATTTTTTTCAACTGCACCTACCAAGAAAGCTGAACCCTCCATCCCTCGACTGGACTTCAGGTCAGCGGCCAAGCTCCTTCACTACCTGATCTGTATGAAGCAAGTGCAGCGTGTGTGGGTCCCCCCAAATCCTGCACTGCCCTCATCAGGACTTCCCTTTGTGCTGTGGCCAATTGACTCACCTGAGACAAAAATCACACTTCATTACCCCAATCTTAGCAGAGCTGCATTGGCTACTTCTAAAAGCTAGAATTACATTTTTTTTTTAAATGGGAATAACCCATTGAGGATCTTCTTTCCTAAAAGAGACCCTGCAGGCCACTGGAGGCCTACAGACAGAAAGGACCCACTGCATGCTGGCAATACTGATAATCATGTCAACAAAACCGATAGGTCGAGAAGTGGATTGTGAATTAGGCATCCTCTTGCTTGGCTCCTGGAGGGTGAAACATTATACCAGAGAACACCATGATTACCCGTAACATCCATGACTTTAGAAAGGAGCTGGACACCTACAAGTCCACTCTGCCTCCTGCACTATTTATCTTATTTTCAGGTTTAAGTAGAATAAAAAATAAAGTCATAAATAAATTAATAATTTGCAAATAGAAATACAAATCCTATTATGTCCAAGGATCATTTACCATAATTAAATAGTTTAAGAAATCATACACACCCATTAATCTCTTAAAAATGTACAGGCAATAAACAGTAAATAAGTTCAGAAAATTACAAACATTTCATCTGCTTTACATGTAGTAATTGTGTGTATGAAAAAGCTGCGAAACGTTTTGAAATTTAGCAGTTTCCTTATTCCTTTTATCCTGTCTTGATTCCAGAAAGCTAACTTGTTCCATTTCGCCTGACATTGTACAAAATGAGGAATTCCAAAATGAGAGCGCTAGCCACAGACATGGAGACGAAAATACACTTTGGCTGTGCACCAGCTGTCATTGTGGCTTCTCATGTATCCAAACAGAATAGTAAATGGATCTGGGAGGAGATTCCTCCCCAAACTCAAGTCTAGAAAAGAAAACAGCTCTTCCCGGAAAGAAGAACAGAGAGCAGGTGCAATTACAAGTCTCCAGTCCCTCAAGCCATGGTTCTGACATCTGAAGAACCCATTGGAGTTAAATGGACAAATCATACTAATTACTTTGTCAAGTACTAGTACAGCTGCTACCTTGAAAACAACTCCGCCATTTTGTAGCGGGCAACTTTAAAAAACTGACAGCTGAATCTGGAAACCTCACACCACTCATTCGTTGTAATCCTCAGGTCGGTTTTTATTCGACTCTATCAAATGCTTAGAAAGCAGGGAAACCTGTACGTTTTGATTCAGGCACCTATACCAGAGCCCCACACCTCTAGGATTATGCTGAAATAGATGTTTTAAGATGGTTTTGGCTGAAATATTCTTCTGGTCTTTAAGAAGCTAAACCAAAGCCCAGAACAATCATTGCTGTCTGGCATCTGAATCTGACCCACGACTACCAAGAGGAGCTCAGATTAAAGTGGAATGAGGTTTCGAATCAGTCCAATTTTTGATATAATTACTAGAAAGAGACAGACCCAGGCGTTTACAGTCTTAGTGAGACAAAACACAGTGACGCTCTTTATTTATTTTCAGTAATGTTTTCATTATTTTGATGGGAACATTACAAAATAAAGTATGGAAAATATGAAAATTGGCAACATTGATGTTTTTACTAGAGCTGTTCTCCCAATAATAGACCCAGGAAGCAGCTTCCTCTGATTCAACAGATTTTGGAATTTGCTGATGTAGTTCAACTGAAAGAAGTAAGAATTTTGTGTGCAATAAAAATCCCAAGACTTCAAATGATCCGGGAGGGGCCAGAGCTCAACTTCAGGGACAGGTCATTGCTGTCACCATAGAAACATTAACCCCTCCCATGCTCGTGACGGAACCGTTCCGTCACGAGCCTCGGGTTGCCTGTGCTGGTGACGGAACGCTGACGTTCTGAAGAGCGGGCGGGGCCGTGACGGAATCGTTCCGTCACAAGCACAGCTCACCCGAGTGACCGTGATGGAGCGGTTCCGTCACGAGCACGGGAGCGCCGCGCGGCCCAGCCTCCCCCTTAGCGCTGCGGCGGAAAAGCCGCCGCAGCGAAGGGGTTAATAAAAATCGAATAGGTATCTCAGGTTTCTCAAGTTTTATTTATAACCTCCAATGTGAGTGAATACGTGTTGCGTATTAGATTTTTCAATTTGTAAATAAGGAAACGTCTTCTACTTACAGTTTCAAGTTTGACATACCAAGGCTCAGGAGAGGGTCTTAGTATCTTTGTGAATGCAAATAGCCAAGGGTTCAAGGACGAGAGAGACTAATACGGGGGACAGTGGACAACCGTGGTGTGTCCACCAGGAAAACTTCAGGTTTCCAGACTCTAATGAATGTATTATTATTGATGCTTGAAGCACCAGAATATTTTTTTTATGGTATCGGTAATTGGACAGGCAAAGCTTATGCTTGGGGTACGATAAATAATGCAGAAAAGTTCCCCAAAACGAAGGCTTTTTTGGCATCAATCATAATTCTTGCTGATTTATATTTCTTTTATGAAAAATGATCAATGGATTAACTGATATAGATTGGTCAGTCAGGAAAAATTCTGATCTGCATTGATTAAAGTTGATGCAACTGGTATAATGTTATAAACCATATTTTTAGGAAAGAGCTTATAATCTGCATTCAAGAGGCCAATAGGAATTAAAGTTGTTAGGGGTATTCCCACTTTTCAGAAAACTGTCTACCATAGCATTATAAAAAGTATCAGGAGCCTTCTCCCCAAGCATAATTTGCTTAAATAATTTTAGTTAGTAGGCGAAAAATTATGTATTCACCGTCATGGGTATACCAACTCTCCCAGAGACTTCTGCATAAGCTAACCTCTCTAATACCACTATGATATTGAAAGCACTGATAATATTGTCTAACTTTGGGGTCGATTAGGATGGCGGAAGGACTTTGTCCGTCCGCCATCCTGTCGTGGCAAGGGACCGTCCGCCATAATGGCGGAGGTCTTGTGCGCCGAATTAGGATGCACCGCCACAGTGGCGGGTGCATCCCACATTTTTAACATTGCGGCGGGCGGTGCTGAAAGCACCACCCGCCACAATGCTAAAAATGCATGCTGTGCGTTTCAAAGCACAACATGACAGGCACCGCGCGGTGCCTGCCATGTTGTACTTTAAAACGCAGAGGGGTACCAGAGGTACTCACCATGTGCACACCCCACGCCCCCTTCACCCTGGGGGCCTGCAACAGGCCCACAAAGCAAAGACCGTATGCCTTTCCATGGTGGCATTGCCACCATATTAGACCTTCTACCTTCCGACTATATTAGAGCGTCTTTACGTCCGCCGCGGACCCTCAGCCGTCCTAATGTGGCGGGGGGTCATTTCAGGGAGGATGACGGACGGATTGCCCCCGCCGGGTCGGCAATCCGTCCGCCATCCTAATCGAGCCCTTTGTTTGTTGATCCAAGGATGGTTTTGGAAGTCGTATTTTCTGCAGATTTTGAGAACTCTGAGCTGCAGTCAGAACACTGATAAACTGATTTATAGTGATTAAAAAAGACCTGCTGTATCGAGCTTTGTTGGTAAACTGGTATTTTGGGTATTGGTCCAAGACAATAATTTGCCTATATGCTCTCTTTCTTCATGATACTTCAGCTCAAGTTTTGTCTCACCTGTGACAATTTTTGAAAATGTTCCAAGGTATTAGAGGCTGATAAAACAATTGATGTCGTTTGGCAGTTTGAAATGGTCTTATAGTGGCTTTTCCTACCTCTGATAATTTAGCAAAGTGTGCAATCACATCTCCCCTGAGAGAGGCTTTAACAGAATCCCATGCAATGGGCAGCGGAGTAGTTGCAAGGTTATTCTGGAAAAACCCTAGTATTAAAGGACGCTTTGAAGCTATCCAATCGGCATCTAAAAGTAGAGCCTTATTGTATGTCCATCTTTCATTTGGGACATGATTTAGATCTGCCTCACCGTATAATAAAATAGGAGTGTGATAGAAAAAGCATTTTGAAACAATAGAAGAGCTCTCCCAAATAACCTGGGTGAGTCGAGAAGCCGATATAAGACTTTGAGGATGGCTGAATTTTATGCCTAGGATTAAAAAAAAACACAAACTAATTTCACATTGGAGACTAAAGACGTTGTTTTTGGTTTAAATTATTTCTTGACCTTAAAAGAGGCTCTAATTCGGGTGTCTGAATACAATTAGAATCCTTACCCAAAAGATGGCAGCTTCTGAACTCATTGCACAATGATGCACCTGAGGAAGGATTTGCCCTTCATCATCGATCAGATCACAATAGCCAACAACATTTAAATGCTTTTTGCCTCTGGTGCCACAACCATCTACCTAAAGGATCAGTGTTTATTTTATTTTGATATTTTCCATTTTGATATTCACTTAAACTAAACAGCCACCCCTTCCCCTAATGGGCTGCTGTGGAACAAGTTAATGGTACGTGGGAGACACACCGAGGAATGAATATCTGTAAATTGGTGTTTTTCAGATTAAAGTCTTGCCAGAAAATAACATCTGGCTCTAAAGTATTCATCCAATTCAGGGCTTACAGATGTTTCGTTTTATTATGCATACCATTTATATTGTGTGATATGATTGTAATTACCCCCACTGATAGAACAAAATGTGAAATAGGAGAATTCTTGATAAAAATGAATTCCTTCTTATTTTTACATATACCAACAGTGCCCTTTCACCTTCCACCCCAACTCGCGTCCAGTCATATAATCGATCATTCTCGCAGTTGCTCTTATACTGGAAATTTGACCCAATGTGAAGATGCCATGGATTTGCACTCAGTGCTACTACTTGTGAGAATTGAGACCACCCCTCTCCCTCACATATTGGCCGAAATAATCATCTAATATTGTATCCGTCCCTTAGAAGGGTGCATAGTTTTATAACACAAAGCAAGCTCTGTAATTTCAGTGTAATCAATTCTTAAAGTTGTATAGTAATCGATACAAAAAAGGACCATATTTTCTGCTGTAGAGGATAAATTGATTAATAAAACCCATATCACAATCATGTTGCAAGCCTAATTGCCAAACGTTTTAAAATATTGATTGGCCATGATCCAAGAAAAATAATCTGTGATCAACAAAGTGGTATGAAATATCTCTTTGTACAATACACTTTCTTTTTCTCTTTACCTCCCCCTTCCTTTCTCTCTCTCTTTCCACTCTTATCTTTTTATATCTTCCTTCCTTTTTCCCTTTTTGCTCTAGTCCTCAACATTGCACACTCGTTTACACTCCTCCTCCTGCCTGCAAGGATGGGGTACACCTCCCTCCCCCGCGTGTCAGAGCGTATCCACCTAATGCTGCAGCAGGAGCATATAGGGGTGCACAGCACTTCTTACATCAAACCTGTATCCATACTGTCCATCTACGTTGTATGATAAATTTGCGCTGTAGGTGATGCATCAAAATCCTCATCGACTGATGTAATAAAGATCAGGGCTCGCCAACGCGGGACACCAACCAGGGCATCAGCGCCATTACCAAAGCATTGGACATTGTGTTTTTATCCAAAGAAGACATTGAGAAAAATATTTTAGACCATATTCAGTGAAACAGAGTGAGATATTTCAGTAGAGGAGTTGGCTTTCCTTTCCAATCCACTAGGTCAATATATACCCGTTTACACAATTTTTTTGAGTAATTGGCTAATGAGACCAAAGACAGCATCCAAAATAGGTCCATGCATGCGAAGAATTATGGGAGATCCCACCTCCCTCTGCCTCTCAGACTATGTAATATGTCCCCTATTGGTGCTTCCTTTAAGAAGTCATGTTCAATGCTCATCAGATGGCACCTGATATTGTCCATGTACCTGATATTAATCGTGTTATTTTTGTTATGCACGACTCTGCCCCTGCAACTAGGTCCTCTGTGTGCAAGTTCTATAAATGATATAACATAAACTGTTTGCTGCTGTGATTGCCCTTGCTACTGTGGCTGTTATTTCTTTGCTCTGTGATGGTTTTGAATTCTTACCGCTGGTGATTATTTGGAAAGAGACTGGGCAATGCACTTCAATTTATCAACATGTCAGGGGTAGCAGAAGTGACATCATGTACCCTTTGACCTCTAATTAAATCACAGGCTTGACCCCTTTGTCCTTCCCATAACTCCCCAACAGCCGTCTATTTGCTGCTGATGTGAAGGGCCGGAAGTGAAACCCTACAGAAAATAAACAGATCATAGTGCCTCGTTTACTTTCTGTTCATGTAACTGCCTTCAAGGCCCCTGGTGCTGGAGGCAGCAACGGTGGTGCGCTGGGTACCAATGGGTGCAACTGATACAGGATACAGACTCTCAGAGAAGGATGCTGGGCCCGAGTGGCTGCTCTGCCCCTAGTCTCTGCTGATTACAGTCTTACAAAACTCACTGCTGGTACCTACTGCCTGATCAGAGCTGTCAGCCCCCTCAGCCCACCCCGCGTCAAGACTGGTCCAGCGTCCAACCCACACAAGACAAATTAGCTCTCATCCTGGAAATGGAACAGACCCTGTCAGCTCCCTGCTCCTTGCCTGGAGGCCATGTCAGGTGGCAGCCCTGGAGCCAATTACCAGCAGAATGATTCCTCCATTTACCCAACGCTGAGTGGACGCCGCCGCCGCCAGGAAAGAGTCCCAGCTTCCATCGCGACATCCAGAAATGGAAGAGATTTAAAATGAAAAGGTTTCACCCTGTATGCAGAGGGGAGGCTGAGCTGAGGAACAAGGCAGGTTTGTTCATGGAGCAGACAGCTTCCAAGAAGTGCTTGTAGAGTCACGCTGGCCCTTCAAGGGGCTTAACTAGATCAGTGGGTTGAAGGGATCTGTGTAACCAGCTGATCACAGGTTCAAATCTCACCACTGCTGGCTCAGCATACATTCTGTCAGAGTCTATAAAATAAGCATTGGTGAAGTGTGTGTATAAAAATGAGAATGCACAAAGTAGAGGTAAAAAAATAATGTGAAGTATGCATTCCTACATAACATATAGATCCGAAAAAGTCATTTTATTTTATCACTATATTTGTGAACTAGAATTAGGAATATATGAGCACGTAACCCTACCCTTAACTGTTACACTCTACTTAATCATGCTCTTTTCCTTACAACATGGGGGATATTTACAGGAAGTGGCACAGCGTGGACTGCCTTCAATTTAGCAGTGCAGCGTCATTTAATAAAAAAACAGGGATGTGCCTTTTTTTACAAGAATGCAGCGCACCTTTGTGTTTTCCCTTGCGCTGGCGCTAAGAAAGCTGGCTAGCGCCAACACAGACACCCTTGCGCCATAGTACTAGGGTGACTGCGTTGCAGGGATGATTGTTTATTTGCAGGAAGAAAACGTTCCTGCACATAAACAAATTTTATGTCGATTTGCTCTTTCTATGGGTGCTGCAAAATGCAGCACACATAGAAAGAGCAAAAACGAAGAGAAATACAAGAATGTCTCCTCGCTGCACCAATCTAACTCCTGCTAATAAGTGCCACTAGTTTTTGGCGATACCTCAGATTAACAGATCATTGAAATTCTGGGGCAGCGTCAAAAAGCAAGGGGTGTTGAGGGGGAACACCCAAAGCAACACGCATTGCACACCCCTTTCACACAGATACTTGCGTGAAAGGGGTTGATATTTACAAAACGGCGTAAAGCAACGCAATGTGGCTTACTCTGCTTTGTAAATATGGTGCAGGGCATTGCGTCACCAGAGCGTCAGAAAAAGTGATGTTCCAGTGGGTCTATGCCCTTATAAATATGCCCCCATGTTCTTTGGCCTATGATGGGGTGGAAATACCTCTTTACCACCTCTCAACATGACATAATATAACATGTGTATTTGTAAAGCACACGTTCACCCAGAGGTCTCTTGGCGCAGAATAACAGATGTTCATTGTTACCCAACAGAACTCATTTTATTGACCTCAGATGGATGAAAGGCTGAGTGGACCTGCCGGGATTTGAACCTGTGACCATGAGGTCGAACACAGGCCCCTGCAATGGATGCATTAGTCCATTGAGCCACCAGACCCAGCACTCTCAAATGATATTTCTCCTGCAAAGCCATCCTACATTTTCACTTTTGACAAGCAATTACACCTTTAATTAATCTAATCCTAATCCAACCTCTAGATTTAACCTAATTTAGCCAACTCCTTTACTCAAACCCTAACCCATATGTCAGACCTTTAACTAATCTTTACTCCAACCCTAAAGATAATGGGCCTCATTTAAGAAAAGTGACGCATCGCTACGTGAAAACAGCGATGCGCCACTTTTCACTGCGCCCTCCTTGCGACACCAATGATGCGTCATATTTACATTATGATGCATCATGCCGCAAGGAGCTACAGATACGTCAGTATTTGTGACGTATCTGTATGGCGCAAAAATGACGCATTGCTGGAGTATGTCACAAAAGTGACGCAACCCCAAGAATGTGTCCTCTCACATGGGGCAAGCCCCATGTGAAAGGGCCTGCGTCAGGCTTACGCCTGCTGTGAGGCAGGCGTAAGAAATTGACGCATTTGTGTCCTAGAAGTGGTGCAGTGAAATCTTATAGATTTCACTGCGTCACTTCTATGACCCTTTCTTGCGTCAGAACGCCCCCCCTGCATACATTATACCTGGCATAGGCATAATGTGGTGCAGGGGTTTACAAAGTGACATATCTACCTAGATGTGCCACTTTGTAAATATGGTGCAACAAGGCACATTTTTTACGCTGCTGGTGCGTCACAAAAAGTGACGCACGAGCGGCGCAAAAGTGATGCATGGCCTCATAAATGAGGCCCCATGCTTTTCCATTCCCCCGTCCCTTCCACGTCCCTTACTCCAATCCTACCCAAAGCCCTAAGTGGTATTCTGACTCGATTCCATTCCTGACCCTTCCCTAACTCTAAACCCGGTTCTAACCCTAAACATAATCCATTCAGTTTACTGCACGTTATATATCATACAGTACCTTCTTTTAACCATAACCCGTAACCTTAACCTATGTTCTCCCTAACACCATCTCTTGCACTAACCTCACCCTATGGACTTTCTTTCACAGCTTTTTCGAACGTTTTAAGTATGTTTGTTGCTTTTCTACCTTTTGTTACACTGCCTTTAATATCTATTTGTACTACAAACCCATGTCGGGTGGGACAAATACAATATCTAATATTAATGAGGAAAAGGGTATTCCTCTTATGCTGTGGAAAAATACATCACAACTAGCACATTTATGCTTGCTCAAAAAAAGTCTATTGGTTCTGCATGTTGGCAGGGTCCGGGGTTGTCTTCTATTTGCTGTGAACTATTCAACTTCACCATAACTTCAGAGTCACTGCATTAGGGCTTCAGTAACAGCAAAGGGGTATTCTCCAACCACAGCTATAGGTGGCGCTGTGGGTCACTTTCCGTCAGCCAGTTGCAAAGACCCACACTAACATTTGCCATGCACACTTTGTTGTAATTTATTAGGTTTATTGTATCCAGTTTTTTATGGCGCATTACGCATTGTCAAATCAAATCAGAAGAGTCAGCACATTTTAAAAATAGGAATAGCAATATTTCAAATTCATAGTTCCAAATCTTCTTTCCTCAATTTAAAACGTGCATCCAAAGCCATGCGATGCTTATCGAACTAGGCAGGTCTTCAGTATTTTCGTGAATACAAGCAGAGAGATGACGACTCTGAAATCTCCCAGAAGGCAGCACAAGGACTTGGAACCCATGGCAAGATGGCCGCCCCTTTGGACTTACTTTGTCAAAACAGATTATCATAGTGTGGTTGGCGCAAGCGGCAGGGGCGAGTTCTTTTGTGTAACTTGAAGTTCATTTCACAAAGTTATCAAAGTTTGAAAGTAAGCACCCTGAAAAAATACTAAAATGTGTGTTTTGTGAAAAAACCCCTACAAAACCAACCTTTCATAGGTAACTTCTCCTTGAAAAGGTTTTGGTGGGAAAATTCTCCAGCTGAATTTCTTTTTATTTTTTCCAGAAAACATTGCTGCTTATGAAGCTGAGCAAAATTCATAACCTTCCCGACCTTCCTACCTTTCACAAATTTGTGTGGCTGTAAAGTGTATATTCAACACAACTGTGACAGCGGAAAAAACTACATGCATGAGAGTCCCAAAGTATATTGACCAAATGCCCAGAGTATTGGCGTAGACAGCTTTATAGACTATGCACAAAGCTTTATATAAGGCTGAGACTTATAGTCAATCTGTTTCTTCTGGAAATCAGCGCTGCAAATCAGTTCTAAACAACGTTGAATGAAGGCCGGTGTTTAGGGAATCTCACAAGATTAAATTACAAGGGTTAATATAGCCTTATAGCCCGCCGTAGAGGGCTATACCAGCTATTAAAGGCCCTCTCCAGCGTTAAAGGCCCCGTGCCGAAGGCAAGGGCCTTTAACAAGGGAGAGGGACTTTAATAGCGGTATAGCCCATCTACGAAGGGCTATAAGGCTATTAGAACATTCTGTCACTAGAGGACAGTATGTTCTAACAAAAAAAACAAAGCCTTTTGGGAGCGTGATGGGATTGGAATCCCCTCAGGTTCCCTGAAGCCTTTATTCACAGCCAGAGCTGTGAACAAAGAAACATTGGAATGTTGGCACTCCGGGCTTATACCAGCCATTATAAGCCCAGAGCACCACCTTCAAGGCAGCCACCCGCAAACACCACCAACTGATTCTATCCACCAAGAAATCAGCATTCAAAAATCGACTGGACAACAACGCCCATAACAGCAAGGAACTATTCAACATAGTCAAAGAATTCACCAACACCACTGCAGCCTCAAACGACATCACTCCCACCCAAAACCTTGGCGATTCGTTATCCTCCTTCTTCTACAACAAAATTGCCGACATACATAACAGCTTCGAGAACATCTCTAACGAACAATCCTCTCCACCCCCCTCCGAACCTAAACCGCCCTCTAACTACCTCAGCGCCTGGAACTCAATCACCACTGAAGACACCATCCGCCTTATGAACTCCATCCACTCTGGCTCGCCAACCGACCCCTGTCCCCACCACATCTTCAACAAAGCAGACTCCATCATCGCACCCCATCTCCGTGAGATCATCAACTGCTCCTTCAACTCTGCTACCTTCCCAGAAAGCTGGAAACACGCCGAAGTCAGCGCCCTCCTGAAGAAACCCACAGCAGACCCCTCTGAACTTAAAAACTACCGCCCCATCTCCCTCCTCCCATTTCCTGCCAAAGTCATTGAGAAAGCCGTCAATAGCCAACTTGCCGCCTTCCTTGAATCCAACAACTCCCTCGATCCCTCACAGTCCGGCTTTTGAGCCAAACACAGCACCGAGACCGCCCTCATCGCAGCCACAGACAACATCCAAACACTACTGGACAACGGAGAAACAGTGGCCCTCATTCTACTCGACCTCTCCGCCGCCTTCGACACAGTCTGTCACTGCACCCTCATTCAACGCCTCAGCAACATCGGCATACAGGGAAAAGCCTTGGAATGGATCACCTCGTTCCTATCTGGGAGAACTCAGAGAGTCCGACTTCCCCCATTCAAATCAGAGGCCACCGAAGTCATCTGCGGTGTACCACAAGGATCATCACTCAGTCCCACCCTCTTCAATGTTTACATGAGTCCACTCGCATCCATCGCGCGCCAACACAACCTTAACATCATCTCCTACGCTGACGACACCCAGCGGATCCTTTCCCTCACCAAAGACCCTATCACCGCCAAAACCAATCTTCACGAAGGCATGAAAGAAGTAGCCGAATGGATAAAAAATAGCCGCCTAAAACTTAACTCAGAAAAAACGGAGGTGCTCATCCTAGGATCATCCCCCACTGCTTGGGACGACTCATGGTGGCCTTCGGCTCTAGGCACAGCACCCATACCCACAGACCACGCTCGCAACCTTGGCTTCATCCTAGACTCCTCACTCTCGATGACCAGACAAGTCAACGCCATCTCATCCTCCTGCTTCAACGTACTTCGTATGCTCAAAAAAATCTTCCAGTGGATCCCCCCGAGACAAGAAAAACTGTCACCCACGCACGGGTCACGAGTCGTCTGGACTACGGAAACACCCTCTATGCCGGAATCACAACCAAACTACAGAAAAAGCTCCAACGCATCCAAAACGCATCAGCGAGACTCATTTTAGACATCCCTCGCCAAGATCACATCACCGGCCACCTGAAAGACCTTCACTGGCTCCACGTCAACAAAAGAATAATGTGCCGTCTCCTCACCCACGCACACAAGGCCCTCTACAAACTAGGACCCGAATGCCTCAACACCCGGCTGTCCTTCTACACTCCCTCCCGCCAACTCAGATCCGCCAACCAAGCCCTCGCCGCAGTTCCACGTATCCAAAAATCCACCATGGGAGGCAGATCCTTCTCCTACCTGTCGGCTGAGACCTGGAACTCACTCCCCACTCACCTCCGCCTTCCACAGAACCACCTCTCCTTCAGAAAAGAACTTAAAACCTGGCTATTCGATAAATAATGAACCCCCTCCCCATGCACCTTGAGACCCTCCGGGTGAGTAGTGCGCTATATAAATTCCTGAACTTGAACTTGAACTTGAACTTGTTTTCAACGGAGCTCCCAACATTCCAATGTTCTAATACAGGATAGACCAAATTTACTTAATCAATCAATCAGGGGTTTATAAAGCGCGCTACTCACCCGTGAGGATCTCAAAGCGCTAGGGGGAGGGGTGGGGAGCGGCTCCAGATTTAAAAACAGAGGATGAGAGATATCACTTTTGCACTAAACATTTGTAGCTATAAACGTTTAAATCCAATAAAGAGTAATGGGTAGAAATGCTTCAATGAATTTTAGTCGAGACTTTATCAGTCATGCCTTCGCTCAGACTATCGAAGTCTTCATTGTTTTGCTTGTTGTTCTTGGCTGCTTAGGTGTATCCATCCACCGCACCTTCAGTGCTTGCATTTAGTATCAAGGTGGACTACTTTTCAAACATAGCTCCCTCTTGCTCCTTCTGTTGCCTCCCACCCAAGTACCTCAATCTAATTTGAAATTGCTGCATGCATCAGCACATTAAACCCAGTTTTCCTGGCTTCGCCAATGTTATTCAGGATGTCTTTACATTTCTCACCCAAAATCCCCCAAATTACACCATTATACATACCAACTTTTAGCACAGGAATAGAGAAAACGACCAAAACGTAAATGGTTGGCACTTTATCTGATTATTAATATTATTATTTTTTTGTATGAATTGCGTCCTAGCTTCCAAAAAAGATGCAAGGTACACTCGCCACTAAAATATCATGCGAAATGCCGGTTTTTCGTTGTTGCATATTGTTATGGAATTTTGAGTACATAGTAAAAAGTAAATTGTACACATGTTGCCTACCCCTAGTTTTATAGGCTGGGACCAACCAAATGTAATTCAGTTTTGACCCGGCTCTAAAAGGAGTGGCCCCGCTTCAGCGGAACCCTAATGTCCCTGCTGCAACACCAAGCATTGTTGAAATATTATATAAATGCTTTAAGTTGATTAAAATATTGGTTTATACAGCTCCTAAAACTTAAAAACTACAGTGACACCCCTCCCTTCACCATTCTTTGAGGTACACCCAGCTCAGCGCCATAAACATTTTCTGTTCCTTTTCTTGGGGGGCTGTAAGTAGGCGACAAAATGATCCGATGTGACACCTGCTCTGTAGTAGGGTCGGTCTCTTCCACTCACTGACTGGTAAAGTCCCGTCTGGCTTTCAGAATGACTAATAAATATGCAAATAATTTCCACACGCACTCATATGTAAATATTCCCATGCATATTCATAGCTGATAACCTGAAAACGTGTCTGAACTTTTTATTCTTTCCGGTCGAAGAGGCCGGCCTACTACAGAGCAGCACCGCAGACGTCCCTCCCAGGGACGTCATTGAGGCAAGAGGGCGGAAGTCACACAGGCAGGAAACAAAGGCCTGCCCTAGGGAGCTTCCGGCTGCGGTCCGAGGAGGGCCACTCCCCCTGACCTTTAACCTCTCAGCACAGAGCGTGGCTGGACTCCACTGCCTGCTGTGTAGGGGCAAAGCCTGGGAAACATGGACTTTGAGGCGTGGGTGTGGTGAGTACTGTCTGTGATGTCACTAATGATGTGCCGTCATCAGTGATGTCACTGAGTATGCTATTTGTGATGCCATTTGCAGCATCTTAACAATATCAATCAAAATAGGGAGGAGGAATTCAATTGTCCATTCGATTTCCCGGTTCAAGATATATAATCAATAGTGAATGAATACTTGTAACCACGGTTCAAAATAGATTCTATGGATCACCCTCATAAACGCTATGAATACTCTGCGGTTTATATCGTTTTTCCTTCCCCACATATGCGTTATGGCATTATCATTGGGTGTTCCATTCGTGCTGTATGCCAGCCTCAAGCCTGAGGCAATCTCTGGTGTATCGTGTAGACTCCGTTGAGCCATAGAGGGCTGAAACATGTCGACATCATTCCTTTAATTACACTTCTAGATCCAGTTACTCGGTCTGGTACAAGTACCAAACATATTTTATCTTTAGATCCACACTCACTAATAAAATCCTGGCACGTGGACCTAATTTTTAACTCACCTTTTTTTGGGGGTCGTTTTTCACTTCACCTTTTTGATCTCTGGACACTGCAATTCTAAACCAGAGGAGCCTCTGGATGAGGCAGGCACCAAGCACGTTTTATGATATCCAATGATAACTGCCACAACTACAATGTAGGGGCGGATGAACGATATATACCGCAATACCAACAAAACATTGTGTTTTTGAGGATATCATAATAAGTCTGACCAAAAGTTTAGATTTGTTACAAGTGTCCATTTTCCACACCTGATTGCCTACATACTTGCCCAGGGGAAGTAAATGGACACCGATTCCTCCTCCCTATTCCATTGATTACCGAGTATACTAAGCAGCGTGCAGCTGCGGGAGATTGACAAAATATCGAAGAAGATATACCTCAAGACAGAGTAGAGTGGAACAATGGAAGGCAACTTAGGGCTGAGTTTCGATGAGAGCGACATTGACGAAATACTGGCAGCACAGCCACTCTTACAAAATTCAGATCTTACAGAAGCTTTGGCACAAACAGATAACTGGGATTCACTCTCTGATAAGAAAAAAGAGAACAAATACGAACTGCCATCCACGGCATCATTATGACCGAATATCTGAGACACAAAACAGCACCTAGAGGCCTTTGGGTGAATAATGCACCAAGAATTTTTCTACATGATCTGGCATTCCGCAGAGATTGGTCTTCCATCTCATGGAAGTGTACTTTGGACTACCTAGTACTGATCATTAAAACAGTCAAAAGGCTGTCTGAAGCATTACTACTAAAAATTCAAGCATTAGAGAATGAACTTAAAAAAGGCATTAACCCCCAGACCCATAAAAAGAAATTGGAAGAACTAAATGAAGAAATGGGTGAAACAAAGGAATTCTTAATGCAAAGTAAGTTAGAAAAACTTGGAAAGGACCTCAAGAAGTTCAGTCAAGAAAAGATGCACCCCTACTCAAAAGAAGACTATAGTACCAATGATCTAAATTCAGATAATGAATCTCTAGGAAGAACCTCTTCCAATAATTCAATCAGTAGCACAGAAGATCATAACCCCAAAAGGGGAGGAAACACCAATCGATACCAACGTCCAAGAAGGGGCAATAGATGGCAAAGACCGTATTATCCAAATATGAACATGCCATTCTTTCCACCTTACATGCCACAATACGGAGGGTGGATGGCACCATACAATTATGGAATGCAGCAAATGCAACAAATGCCTCAAATGGAAAATCAACAACCGGCGGAACACCAAATCCAACAACAACGACAACAGCCTTTTTTAGGCCGGGGCCAGAACCAACCAAGAGGAAGGAAAAAGAACTTAGCGTGGCAAGACCAACAAAGAAACATACTAACCAGGAGCATGGCAACCGCGCAATCGAGCACCAGCAAGAACAACACACACTAATAGTGAATCTTGCTAATATAGAATTCACAGATCAAAAAAAAATTCTCAACAAAGGCCTAGGATTCGTTCCTACCCCCCCTTTTGATTCATTCAAACTGAAATGTAAACTAGCTGAATTTTGTCGAGTTTTAAAACTGAAAGCATTCTTCGCAGATACCCCGTTGCCACCTACTGAAGGTGATACTAACCTGAGGAGAAAATCCACCTTCAACCCACCAACTGGCAGTGTCCCGCCAGAGATTCAAACCTTTGAACAAGCTCTACTGAAGGGCATAGATGCCATGGAACAAAAAAGAAAACCCCCCTTCCAGAACTTGAGCAACAAAGAACGCAAAGCACTCATGAGTCTAGAAGAAAATGGAGACATAATAATCAAACCTGCGGACAAGGGGGGGGGGCATAGTCATCTTGAGCAAAGAAGGGTATAATCAACAATGTCTAACCCTCCTCTCAGATACAAAATTTTACAGTAAGATCAATGAAGACCCCACTGAGAGACTCCAAAACACCATCTTGATGATGATATACGAGGCAGAAATGAACGGTTGGATATCAGGCAAAGAGGCGGATTACCTGGTGGCTAAAGAACCCAAGACACCGTATTTTTATTCACTGCCAAAAATACATAAAAATAAAATCCCACCACCAGGACGACCCATAGTGGCAGGCATAGGGTCACTCCTCGAACCTCTGTCTAAATTCGCAGATGAATACTTGAGGCCATTAGTTCAAAAAACACCTACCTATTTGAAAGATACAAGAGACTTGCTGCTACAGATTTCAGACATCTATTTTGACAAAAACACTATGCTTCTAGTAGGGCTGGACGTGGAATCGTTATATACGAGTGTCCCACAAGACGATACGCTCCAGATGCTTGAAGATGTCCTATTCCAGACCCCGAGACATTTCATCTTACAATGCTGCAAACTAGCGTTAAAAGAAAACTTTTTTGAATACGAAGGGGTGTTATATTTACAAAACCATGGAACTTCGATGGGCAGTGCCTTTGCCCCTTCGGGGCGGGTTGTATGTGAGCCAGTTTGAGGACCTACATGTACTCAACGAATCGAATCCGTACTCTTCCAGTATACTATACTAGAAGAGGTACATAGACGATATTCTCCTCATTTGGGACACCAAAAACGATCTCAAAATCTTCATCAATTGGCTGAATACATGTGATCCCTGGTTAAAATTCACATATACAGCAAACAACTCAACAATCGATTTCTTGGACTTAACCATCTTTGTGGAAAATTATAGTCTACAAACCAAGACCTTCACCAAACCCACGGCTAAAAACAGTCTACTTTCCTATAAAAGTTTCCATCCAAAACCACTTAGAGACAATCTACCATACAGCCAGTTTCTCAGAATCAAGCGTAATTGCACCAAAAGGGAGGACTACAAAGAGCAAGCACTGACACTAAGTAAAAAATTATTGGCACGTGATTATACCCAAGCCACAATTCATAGGTGTCGGAAACGCGCCAACAACCAACCGAGAGAATGTCTCCTGCAGGTCCATCCAAAAAACCAACCACCAGATCTAGTAACATGTGTAACAACTTTCAGTCCAGCCACTTACGAAATGCAAAAGTTGGTGAATAAAAACTGGAAAATCCTGACGACCGGCAAATTTGAGTGGCCAAAACCCCAGTTCGCCAACAGACGAACTAAAAATCTAGGAGACACCTTGGTTCATACACGACCGAGGAGAACCCAACAAGCAGAAACAATAAGAGATCTCACGATGTCCCCTGTTACAGGCCACTACCCCTGTGGAAATTGTATAGCCTGCAAGTACACAACTCCTTCTAAAGAGCTACAACTTTCAGAGAACCTCAGATGGACCTAGCGACAACACACGAACTGCAATTCTACCTAAGTAGTTTATATGGCTAACTGTCCCTGTGGAAAAATCTATATCGGAATGACCTGCCGAAAAGTAAAAACACGAATAGGGGAACACAGGAGCAATATCAGGCTCAAAAAGACTACCACCAAACTGTGCGCTCACTTCATAGAGGCGGGACACACATGTGAAGAAATACGTTGGACTGTAATTGAAATGCTTACAGACAAAACACACAATGCTGAAAAAAAGCTCTATGAAAAGGAGCAGAGATGGGTGAATCGCCTTAAAACTCACATCTGGGGCCTTAATGACAACATACCGTGGCACCAATTTGCATAAACCAACTTTGCATATCCTTTATTGCCCATGTTCTTAACACACCGCCCTTTGTAGAAAATAAAGTTTTTCGATTCAATCATAACATCACGTGTTCTGCTACAAATACGTGTCCCTGGCGTCTACCCGTAGTCCAGGGGCAGAGTCAGCACAAGTGGCGGAAGTCTCCTTCCACGCGGGTAATGGCGGCGTAATAGCGTTCTATCCCTCACTGCAAGTCCACGGTAAGGTAGCCTGACATTGACACATTTCCTGTTCTTCCCCAGCTCTGCGGCTACTAGTAATGCTGATATCCCCTGACGAAGCCTCTTGTTAACTAATATTAGGTAAGAATGTTCGCATGCCGCGAACCGCCAACTATATAACTGCTTTCAGTAACGATTGTTGTTAGTACTTGTTCTACATGGTAATATTCCAACGCATTTAAGATTGCATGTGAAACTGTATATATCAAGTACGTTTAACACGATAATAACATTATTTTTGTAACCTCCAGTATTGCTAACACCTAATCGACAGCAGTCCCTTTTAAAAGCTTAGGACTTTCTGTCTCTACTCAGTCTCTCCCTTCCTAGTTCCCGGCCCTTTGCCTGTAATTGTTCCCTCTCTATAATTCCTAATAGGAATGTTTGTTTTAGATAGACTTAAGAAGAGACTATTATGTCCTCTGGTGCCTGAACATAGAAAGCTAACCGACAAAATGTACACTGTTTTCTTGTTTTTTTGTCCCTCTTCTACAGACTATAAGAGCTAGATTGGCTGCCGACTATCTTATCTGTAAGCCATAATAGTAACTGCACAAAAAGTGTAAGTAACTACTGTATGTTTGTTTGTTTTGTATAGTCCTGACGAAAGCCCTGTAGACTCCGTTGAGCCATAGAGGGCTGAAACATGTCGACACCATTCCTTTAATTACACTTCTAGATCCAGTTACTCGGTCTAGTACAAGTACCAAATATATTTTATCTTTAGATCCACACTCACTAATAAAATCCTGGAACGTGGACCTAATTTTTAACTCACCTTTTTTTGGGGGTCGTTTTTCACTTCACCTTTTTGATCTCTGGACACTGCAATTCTAAACCAGAGGAGCCTCTGGATGAGGCAGGCACCAAGCACGTTTTATGATATCCAATGATAACTGCCACAACTACAATGTAGGGGCGGATGAACGATATATACCGCAATACCAACAAAACATTGTGTTTTTGAGGATATCATAATAAGTCTGACCAAAAGTTTAGATTTGTTACAAGTGTCCATTTTCCACACCTGATTACCTACGTATCGTGGTATTGTCCAGAGAAATATAAGTGTACCCGAGTTGAACTCGTTGTGGGCATTTCTCCCTTGCAGCTTAGGACTAGAGAGTCCTGTGCTCCTGTTGAAACGCAGTAATAACCCAATTCAGGTAATGACGCTTTCTCTTAACATACCTTGACTCTCGCACCGTGAATAAAATAGCGCAATAGAACTAGTCACTACGGGGTTATCCGGTGGGTCACTATTTAAAATCGAATTCAGTGATTGAGAGTGACAAATCAGAAACTGGGGATAGAATATCACTCCCATTCGCTCATTTGATGAGTATTGAGCACAAAGTTGCGGCGTTTTCTCACAGTGTCACCTCCTGCCTGGCATAACATGATTGTCTTCACTAACATAGTTTTTACCAATCCGCATTGAAAGCAATGATATTGCATGTGATATCTCAAATAGAGAATTATGATGAATTTGTTGATGAGTGCTACATATGTACCCCCACGCTTCTTTTGTCTCTTTTCATTACAGATACTATATTCCTAATAAGAGACAGAGTGGCAAAAAAGTCACTAAATACTACACAAATTGTGTGAATAGTATTTTTGACTGTGTGTTTTTGTCCTGACGAATGTCCCTTAGACCCGGCTGGGCAATATGGGACAGAAACATGTCGACCTTTCCCTTTTGAAGTGATATAAAGAGATACATTGACTCGATCTTTTATTATACCCCTTGTTCTTAACCACAAATATTCACTTTTTGAAAATTAAAGTCTACAACCAGGTGAAAGTTTGTTTTATGTAATCATACCCTTTTCTGGGGGTACACTTATATATCTCTGGACACTACCATGATACACCAGAGATTGCCTCAGGCTTGAGGCTGGCATACAGCTCTAATGGAACACCCAATGATAATGCCATAACGCATATGTGGGGGGAAAAACGATATAAACCGCAGAGTATTGATAGCGTTTATGAGGGTGATCCATAGAATCTATTTTGAACTGTGGTTACAAGTGTCCATTCACTATTGATTATATATATTTGCAGCATCTTGTCTGAGGCATGAGCTGAACACTGGGGGTAGTTGCGATGAGACTTTTCAGCGGAGCTCTCGAATTTCAGTGTTTTTAGACTCTGAGTTGTAACCCTGCTGCATTTCAAATGACGTTTTTCGTGCTAATACACAATGTGGGAATATAATCTGATTTGCATCAGCACCAGAAAATTGAATCGCAGATTTCCTGCATTCTGATTGGGCCCCACACATATAAATGGCCTTTTCAACGGGAGTCTGTTATGGCAGACATTCACTCAAGACCGCCCTGAACGCCACGGGGCACGTGTGTCAGCGCGATGTCATTACGTAGGAAGCTGCGGAGTAAGTCTAGGCTATCACAGAAGAGCACCCGTGACGTTGATCCCTTGGTGCCGTCACCAAAGGTCCATAAATGCTTGGTGACGTCAGGTGGGGCCTGCAGATGGCGAGTTCGAATCTTGGCTTGGCTTGTTTAGAATAGTTTACTACCGAGATTGGTACACTTAAGAGTACAATAAACTGTGTAATAATAACATGTTAGGTGCAGCGATTAGATATGGCAACCCCTGTGTGAAGAAGACGTTATTCCTTTTATACACAACCCTCGATCAACAGACAAATGACACACGAAGGCGCGTTCGCATTAAAGATCGTTAGGAAAAAAAAACGTGGGTGGAATTGTTTAAACAGACACCACGCTGATGGATGGCTTGTTGTGGGTCCGCCCGCCCTGGTGGAAACTCTAGGCTTGTAAAGAAAGCGAGCTGCGGCCAGGGGTGCGTCAACGCATCCTTTGTCCGAGCTGCTCCCCTGCACCTGCGGCAGTCAGGCACGGAGGGTCAGGCAACGAAGCAACGCCTCGCAGAACTCAGAAGTCGCCTGCGTGTCGAGCCTGGGTGGCTTGTTCGTGCCAATAAAGTGCCAGTTTCCTGCGGTGATCTGGGGAAAAAACGCACCCTGTGCAAAGCCTTTCAGTGGAATATTCCCATCGTTGAAATGCTGAGAGCCAGAGTGAAGCTGATTAAAATATCTTTGTTTTATCAGAACAAGAGCATGTCTTCTGTCTGCGCAGATTTGAGTTTCAGCTGCTTAAAAATATCACCAAATGACAGTCACTCTGCTATGATAAACCACCTCCGCCTAAAAGAGAGCGCTGTGTATGTGTGAAATGTAGAGTAATAGGGCACGAAATTCATTCATCAATCAACAAACACAGCACAAAAAAAAGTTGTCAAATTTTGTTGTTCTGTTTCCACTTTCTCAGTAGGAACTATATATTTGTTTGGAAAACATAAACAGGTTAGTGCGGGGTTGATTCCATATGCCCTCAGGATATGCCGGGCGATAGCCCTGCTAGCTCACAGTGCCCCATTAGCAGCAGCGGCCGCTGCAGGTTAGAGCAGTGGGACGGTGTGGCCGGGGGGCAGATTTCGAGAGCCTACCACGAGGGAAAATTAAATAAATAACTAATTAATTTTCCCTTGTGGTCGTCTCTCGAAATCCTGCCACCCACTGCTCTTTCCTGCAGCGGACACGGCAGCCAATAAGTACTCCTAAACCTAGTTAGGTAACCAATGGGTTGGGCAACCTCAGAACATGACAACCCTGACTCCCCAAGGAACCGTGGGAACACATCTAGAACCTTTTTGCTCAGTCACTCGTGCATTCACAGAAAGATGCACCAGAAAGACACAAAGGGGCGTGCCAATATTTATTGAACCACTGTGATCCTTGTATAGAATACATGCGCTGCAATGATTAGTAGATGCAAATTAATGTAATTAGCAATGTAAGGACAGTGAGAAGAATTAAAAATTCCACCATTGTGCTGTACATATACATATATATATATGTGCTGTACATATACATATATATATATACATATATATATGTACAGCACAATGGTGGAATTGTTTATTCTTTTCACTGTTCTTACATTGCTAATTACATATATATATATATAGTGTACTCCACTATGAGCTCCCAAACCTAATTGCCTAGGTCGGGTGTTCTGCCAAGAATACCTTACTGGATGATCTAACTCCCCATTACCCGAAGGTAAGTGTGTACAGGGCCCCGTCTTGGCCACAAGTTTGACATCCCTCCTCGTAGAGAGCAAACAGGAATCAGCTTGGCTGACACTCCAAGGACAGCGACCTCGCAATGACAGCAGAGTGCTCTGATTTGAAGACAGAACTGCGTGCTCATTTATAATAACAGTATCCATGCTTCCGTGTCGAGGCTTCACCCAAGCTGACATTGTTTATTCTCTTACAATAGCCTCATGGACGAATAACGGACAACAGCATTTGCACAATGTGTGTCCAGGCTTTGTACTAAATGTTCAAGGTGTTGTGATAGTGTACTTATGAAGTGGAATTTCTAAGCAATGTGGGTTCAAAGTAACTAATCCTGCATTGTCAAAAAAGCAAATGTGCCAAAAGTTATTGTGTGGAAAAGAAGGCAACTTAAGAAACCCGGACATGTAAAATGGCAGAGTGTCTTCCCTGGCCTAAAGTAGCCACGTGACTCTGTGGGGCATCAACAGCTTGAGCCGATGGCAGAACTGCCAAACTCCCCAAAATATTATTTTGGAAAAGAAGGGAACCTGGAGAGGTGGACCATGGTAAGAGGTGTACCCCTGATCCCTTTTCCTCCCTAACTTGGTGAGGGGATGTGTGCGTTGAGATAGGGGTGGGGCTTTGTGCAGGCCACTCGAACCCCCTTAAAAAGACAAACCATGGCTTCAAAGGCTGCCGTTGACACCCTGGGGAGTCTGCAACATCCAGATGGACATTATCTATGCCCAGCTGCCTCACAATGTGAGTTGGAAACACTCTGTGGAGAGGTGTGGTGCAGCGGCCAGGGCAGCTGACTTCGGAGCACAGGGTTCACGGTTCAATCCTGGCTCCGGCGACAGCTCAGCTGAGCACTATGGGCCATATGTATCAAGTCGTTTTTGAATCGCAAAGGCCGAAATTTGCAGAATTTCGGCCCTTGCGACTCGCAAACGTCCGTTTTGGAATGTATGAAACATTCCCAAAATAAGGAATTGCAAACTTGTGCGATTCCTTATTTTTCCATAGCATTTAGGGAATCGCAAATCTGCGATTCCTTAAATGCTATGTATGTAGCAATTTTAGCTTGCAAATTTTGTTTAAGAATTCGGAAATTACCACCAACTTTCAGTTGATGGTAACTTGCGAATTCTTCCAGAAATGCACAAATTGGCATTTTTAAAGGTGGCATATGATGCACACACATGCCCATAGGGCGTGTATGTGCGCCATATGCACACGCATGTTCTTTTCAGGGGTGCAGCAGGGTGTCTTTGAGACACCCCTGCACCCTTGCAATAAAACTCAAATTGCGATTAGCAAATTGCGAATTCGCAATTTGAGAATTACTTTGCATTTATTCCTACGGGCCTCCTGGCCCATAGGAATGCATTGGAAATTATTCCTTAATTGAGAATTCGCAAAATGCGAATTCGCAAATAAGGAAGGTTAAGGAATCACAAATAAAAAGCGATTTTGTTCATACATACCATTTTGCATTTCCTAAATAGCGATTCCTTAAAATTCGCTATTTAGGAAATGCAAAATAGTTTGATGACACATATGGCCCTATGTGACTCTGGACAATAGCTCACTTAATTTCCAGGATGGCACCCAGCGCCTTGAGACCGTAAGGGTGAGTAGTTCGGGCTTTACAAATACGGATTTACATTTACTCTGCTGGGATTTTCTACTCACATTGTCTGTCACAGTGTGATATCGACTCCTATGGAGGTGGGTAGATCTGCTGCGGTGGTTACGTCTGGTGGCCAGGTCACGAAGGACAGTACATGAGTGGGCGGAAGGCCACAGGAGGTCTGACTCACCTGCCCTTAAAAAATGGCCATCTGCTGTTCGGCAGCTTTGTGCGGCCGTCTATGATACACCGCAGTTCATTGAAATGGAGCCAAGAGGGGCTCTGCATTTCCCGCCACAATTCTGCATTGTGCTTTGTCTCTCCAGGCTCTCCACACTCTGACAATGATTTCTAAGAACTCTGCTAAAAACGAAGCCGGTCTCCAGCTGTTTTTCATTAAAAGGGATCTCGCGCCGCTTCCTCGAAATAATAATTTGTGTTCCCTCTCCTCCTGTGCTCTTGTGAAATTGTGTGCATGGCCTTAAGAAGGCGAGCTAAAGCGAATCATAAAGGCTAGACAAACTTTACAAGGGGAAATTGCTCCAAGTTCATTTCAGGGAGTCAGACTTTGCAACGCCCCAAAGAATTCAGGGGATGTCTTGAAGCTTCCCTCAGAAGAAGTTTCTATTTAAAGCACAGGGACAATGTAGCCCCACAGTCTACTGGTAGTGGAGCCATGCCTGGTGCTTGTAGAGGTGATCTAACACCTGCTAGGTGGCAGGTACCATTCCCAAATGTAAATCTTCTTTCAGATACTGCACTCACCAAGCAGCGTCAGATCTAGGGGTGTACGAAATGTGTCATTTGCTTTCGTGAATTACATGAAATTATGTGAAATCTGCTATTTTGCAATATATTTTAGTGTGAAATGCATCCTTGTGTTAATTTTGGATGTGACAATACATTAAATAGAAGCACGGTGAAGAACAGCTACTTGCATTTTGTTGTTCTTTTGAGTTCGTTCTAAGGGGCAGATTTAGAAGGAACTGACTCATCTACATAGATGCGTCAGTTTCCTTGTGTCATCGCCGAATGTCATTGCGCCACAATGGATGCGCTGTATTACAATACAGTGCTCCATGGCGCAAAGATTAAGAGATGCCTCAGAAATTCTGACGCATCTGTTGGCTCAAAAGTCAAGCCGTGCTGGAGTTGTGTTGCAAGCATGACGCAACTCCAGCATTGTATTTTGAGGCCTCTACTTTGTCACTCCTTATGCCTGCTTCAAGCAGGTGTAAGGTTTTGACGCAGTGGCGTCCTAAAAGTGGTGCAGTGAAATCTTGTAGATTTCACGGCATCACTTTTATGAGGCTTTCCTTCATTGGAAAGCCCACCCGCATACATTATACCTGACACAGGTATAATGTGACGCAGGGCATTACAACGTGATGCTTCACCATAGATGTGTCACGTTGTAAGTATGCCGCATTGTTTGGGACGCTGTTGCGTCAATCAAAGAGATGCAATATCGGCAGAAGCAGGCGCAAGGGGCTTGTAAATCTGCCCCTAAATATTTACTGTGAATTGCACCATTTGAAGTACATTTTATTGCAAATGGTGCGTAATTATGCAAAGTGGTGTAATGGCGTAGTTTCTGAGTTTTGCATAAGAGAAGCAAAAAGAAATTCTCAAATTGACATGAATTATGCCCCACTACAAACTCCAGTTAATGCACACACAAAAATGCATCAGGCAAGAAGCCAGCCAGATAACCGAGAGAACAACTGAGCACCTTGAAGACCCCTGGGTACATTAATTTCTTTCCTTACTATTCACCTACTGATTATAAAAGCTCGTATGTTGCACAAAACCACAGAATCCCAAAACACTGCTGACATTGAAGCTCATAAACCCAACGAGACTCCGGTTTCTATGAGAATCTCCAAAAACAGGATGAGAAGGCACCAGACCCAGACTGTCCTGCAAACCATACCTATGGCAGAATGTGCTCCCTACAAATACATCCAAGGTATCTCACAACAGGACGGCGGGGGCCCAAAACCAGCCAAAATCCTCATGGGTGACCCAACAAGTCTAACAAAAGCATCAATTTCCTTCACTACTGTTTAGAGTTTTTTGAGAAATCGGGATATTTGCATGCAGTTGTATGGTTTCTATTTCACGTGGAACATGTTTATGTTCAACCCCTTATTGACAGCTTGTCCCCTCCCACTCTCAATAAATGCATCATAGCTGGTATTTTAGTAGGCCTGGGGAGAATTTCAATTACACCGGATTAATCAGAGTAATTTCATTGTTTTTAAGCCCTGGAGCTCCCTTGGGCACACAGCAATTACTTGCAGTTTCTCAAGAAGCTTAAAACTTTACCTGTGCTATGTAAAGCAACCTTTTTACTGGCAGTGCAGCACCAAGACACCCTCACAAGGGTAGCACAACACTCAAACACCAATTATTCATACATTCATTCATCTTAGTGCTTGCGTCAACACTTTCTTACACCATCGTTCCATAGGACAGTGCCAACCAGGTTCAGGGCTTTTGCATTAGAACATGTGGTCTTTTGACGAGCCATAGTGGGAGTGCGCTGAGCTACCCGCCATCTTACTTTGCAACTTCAGAGTGCTGTTCCTCCAGCGGGGAGCATGGGCAGCACTGACGCGATGAAGGGGGCAACAGAGCGCTGCTCGAGGGTGAAATGCTGCTTAAACCTCAGCGTCTCATGATGACGTCCCACTCTGCTTGACATTCGGAGGTCCAGACTTGCTTCCGAAGGTGGTCTCCTGCCCGCGGCGCGACTAATGGTGCCCATCCTCGAATAGTGGGGGTGTGGGGGTGTGAAGGGGGTTCCTGTCCAGTAAGAGAGCATATTCCAGGCTACCCAATGACTGTAGGAGGTTTCTTAATGAGAACCACAGTAGAGGGCCTGTCTGTTCCAAAGCCTTCAGGAGAACAGGGGAATCTGAGCTCCTATTAATTTACCAGAAAAGGCACCATTTTTCGTACTCTTCCATCTAGCCTAGCCTGGATGATCCAACAGCCGACCTTGCCGCTGCTAATGAGCCGCGCGCCACCTTGGTCGCGCAGCGGGTGGGAAGTGGTCACATTTAACATGGAAGGTGGACTTGCATTCGTCCTGTGAGATGCTAAATCACAGCTCTGCAAATCCCAGCTCCCTAGAAAAGACACCCAGCATTCAGAATTATAAAGACAGGCCTTTTCTTGGCATTCCCCTCTCCAGAGAATCCCAGGAGGGCTGATGTGGTCTTTTTTCTGCCTTGTCAATCAAACTGAGTGTTTTCAAGGAAGCTGTGAGACTGATGTTCAAAATCACCACGTCTTCTGTTAGCAAATTGAACACATCTCGTTTCTTAGCCAGCGACACAGATTCCCTATTAATTCCCCGTGGAGCTGACAACTATAAAACAATTACAGCGACACTGTCCTTCGTCACTGGACTGACTAATGGAGGTCTGTCCCTGAACAATACCCGCATTAACAACTGCCCGCTTCACAGTGGTGGGATCAACAGTGGATCATTGATCAAAGCCCACAGCAAACATGCTCACTGAATGCTAATTGAGACCACCGAATAACTACAGAGGAAGGGATCTATGCACTCAGACAGAGAAATGCAAGGCAGGTAGGAGTCTGCATATATTGGATGTTTCCAAGTGTAGCATCCCTTCCCAAGAGTGGTGACGTGGGCATGTGGTGAACACTTGGCGGCACAGTTGTCCTCTTTAATTGCTGCTTTACTATGCCAGCAGTGAGAGGTTGATGATTTTATTTTATTTATCCTTTTATAGAGCACATGGTTACACCACCTGTGTGTCCCCGCGCAAGTAGCCACCTATCAGATAGCAGGATTTGAGAGTGAGGCAGATTAAACCCTCCTCCCCAAAGCATGTGTCAGGAAAATCTTGGGAGATTAATCGAATTTATTGGTGGGAAAAGCCATGTCTTCAGCCTTTCACGGAAAGTCGTTTCACAGGGCTCTGCTCTTATTACAACTGGTAGAGCATTCCAGTGTTAGCTGCCAGGTATCTGAAGGACCCACCACCCATCCTAGCCTTTCTGATTTTTGGAACCCCTACTAGCGTTTTACCTTCGGATCTCAGGTTTCTGCTGGGTGTGTAGGCTGTTATCATTTTTTGAGGGACTGTGGGCCTTTTTTGACGTGAAACCTTGTCTAAGTGATAGGTAGGCACTAGAAGTGGTAACCTCATATCAATCTTGGTTTGGAGAGGAGATGCCATAGTGGGGTACTCTAGGCATGGGGCTGCCTGCATCCCCCACAGGGTGACAAATTGGTGTTCTAGGTATCAGCACTGGATGCCACCAAAAAACTGGAAGAAGAGAGGTCTCTAGAATCCTCTGGCGGTGAGCATTTTTCCAACCCCCTTGCACCACTCCCTTCCCTCGTCCAGCAATGTCCAGGGTAGAGTTGTTGGCTTGCTTGACCTGGAGACACCTGGTTTTCCAATCATTTTCATTCTTCACAGAGCACGGTAAGCAAGCTCAAATTTGTGATATTATTGTTTAGCACTGCTTTCTGGTGCTTGATGGTGCTTTCAACTGGTTTTGATCTAAGAAGCAGGCTCAGCTTCAAGCTGCCTTTCAGCAGAGCTTCAGCAGTAATCTGAGATGAGCAGGCACTTGGAAAACTTTTCAAGTTGCTACAATATTGCTTTAAAATCAATTTTACTTGACTTTGCCACCTTACACATCTCTTTTCCACCCCTCTCTTTTTCTTAGGTCTACTGTGTGGCTCCCTGGCACTCACCACCTGTGATAGTGTGTTATGCTGTGTGCGTATAAATCAAGTTGTTTGGTTGATCTTACCTTTTGCAAGTGTGATGCATGACGCTGCAACTCTCGAGGAGGTCTCCTGGCCGAGAGGTGGTCTCTCCACCAATTTTTTGTGGACTTCTGCTTTCCATTGTACTTTTCTCAATTTATTCCACTGAGCTGCGTAAATGGCCCACCCTCAGGTTGCGCAGCTATTTCTTGTGACCAGAAGGAGTGTATACCCCATGGCAGAGATAGCCACCAGGGTTTAATATGCAGATTTTCAGAGGCTTCAACCACACTAAAGATCATGGGAGGAATGCTTGCAATTTGTCTAACCACTGGAAATCGCTCGAGGTAGCATTCTAACCAAGAATTATTTTTCTCACCAGGCCATGTCAGATTAGACCAGCCATATGCAAATCAGCCAATTCAGATGCTTGCCTATAGCATAACAACCAGGCGGCACACGTGCAGTGATCATACACCTTATCAGGCTCTAAATTTTACGTCACTGCAGCATAATATTTACATACACACTTCTGGAGATGGATTATAGCTATATATAATCTACATTTGTAAAGCGCACATTCACCCATAAGGGTCTCCAGGCGCTGGGGGCCGTCAGGAAGATTAAGCAAGCTACTGCCCAGAGTCACATGGTGCTGGGCTAATCTGTAGCCAGTGCCAGGGATCGAACC
The DNA here is from genome assembly GCF_964263255.1 of Lissotriton vulgaris. Taxonomy (NCBI): domain Eukaryota; kingdom Metazoa; phylum Chordata; class Amphibia; order Caudata; family Salamandridae; genus Lissotriton; species Lissotriton vulgaris. The sequence goes on from NC_141698.1 coordinate 1,093,297,947, forward strand.
GTGATCCCCAGATTCCGGAGTCAGTCGCCCTAGCCTCGGCGCCACACCTCTTCCCTCTAATAGGGCACATAATCAGGAAACCCACAGATCTTAGCAGTATGCAACCTAGTGAAGTCTCAGGCAAACCTTGTGAGGGGCTAGAGGCTCTCCAGGACCAAGAAGCAGGAGTTGAAATAGGTCAACCCGCAAATCTTGTAGGATATTCAATGCTGGATCTTGTTTCTCGTGTAAGACATGAACATTGGCTTAAAGTGTGGTACTACCCTTCTTTCAACAATGTGAATGCAAATGTAAATGTAAATGTAAATGTACAGGAATTTATATAGCGCAAATCACCAAGCGGTTTCTAAGCGCTTGCTTAAGGAACCCGTCCTGGTATTCCCCTCTGAGATAACCCCGGTAGGGTATCCGCAAGGTGAAAGCCAGGCATCCCGCCGCGAGGGGCCGTTGTGGAGATTAAGCAAGCTATTGCCCAGAGTCGCAGAGTGTGAACCCATGAATCGAGTAGGCACCGGAGAGAGAATTGTCGAGTCCATGGATATTTTTTAGGACTCAAGACCCCGCCAAGCCGGGAATTGAACCCTGGTCCCGGGCTGACCTCTGCTTCCAGGTCTGCCTCCTCTAACTAGTGAGCCACACTTCTCCTGCATCGGTGAATCGAACCCCCATAAAGAAAATGATAAGACCCCCACCACAAGCCAGTACCCCCCACCACAAACCAATACCCTTCTCCCACCTTCCAGCACCCCCTTCATCCAGCCTGCACTCTTCTTTTAGTGCTTTTCCACTCTTCTGCCCACACAGCCTTGCAAAGGGTCCTTGCCCTGTTTGCCTGCCTAAGTTCTTTCATTGGCTCACAGCTATCCCAACATTTAGGAAGGAAGAATCCTGGCTCAGGGATTCACCGAGGGGTTTGAAATCCCTGACCTCAGGCCTCTTGTTCTCAGGAGCTCTAAGTACCTATGATCCACCGCTGAAGCACCTGGGGCAGTGAAGAGGAAGTGAAGCAAGCAGCTTATGTTGAAAAGCCTTGCGGGTGTATTTGAGTCACCCCATCCTTGTCTAGTTTCATTATCTCACTGTGGTTCCTAAGAAGGAGGCAAGTTAATTCAACATTATCAATCATCTATGATTTTCAAGGTTTTGATGAATGATTGGCTGGATGAGGATGCTCTGTCACTGATATACAACTCTTTCGATGGTGTTGACAGGATGAGGTGCAATGGGAGCTTTCCTGCCACGGCTGATAATAAATCCACCTTCTGTTCAAAGATAGTCCATCCTAACAGCTGTAATGTCTTGAGTTTCCAATGGGTTATCAACATTTACTTTGAGAAGTGCATTCCATTAGGTTAGTTGATAATATGGGCCTATTTTGAGATCTATAGGACCTTCTTGGGTGGAAGATCCATTACTAATATTTGAATGCCTTCATATTCATAGTAAGGGCAGTCACATCTCAAGGTGCAACAGCCACTAAGGCATTTCTGAATTAGACTAGTAACTCGAGGCCCCTTGTAGCCCTGGGCAAGACTTAAGGCCACTCAGAAGTGATAACAATCCTGGAAGCAGAGTTGGAAATAGTTAACAGGGTTACAGACTGCTTTTTCGTTTTTTAAATACAGGCAAGGATATAAAGAGAGAAGTCAACCCTTTCACCAATTTAAATCTGGTTTGGGTAAACTGAATATCTCTGCCAGAATCATCTATCCGGGTAGGTCTAGGTAAACCAAGATGTGGGTCCCATGCTTACTGTACCATAGGACTCAAGCTATACCCCACTGATGAGATGTGAGTGGGTTGATACACTTTTGGGGGTTGCTTGTTGCTCTTTATCGAAGAGGCATTGCCTGGGAGATTGGTACATAATGTTCCAATGAGGAGCAGGGTTGGTACTGATTTGCATAAGGTGGACCTTTGTCTAGAGTGGTATGGTGGGTTAAAAACAGCGCACTGGAACGCGACCAGAGTGATTGTCATTGACTGTCATTAATTTAAGGATTCTATCCATCACCTGGTTGTTGTTGCATTTTACGTTCTAAGTGCGACAGGTACGCCCAGATGGGAGTCCCATGCACACTACACCATCCGATCTAAGCTCTACCTCACTGATGAGACCTACGTAGCAAGCTACTCCTGACCGATGAGCCTCAAACAGAGTGAAACCGCTCCTAGGTTGCTTGTGTTCTGGTTCAGGAAGTACCAGACATGGCAGTTCGGGCTATACCGTTCCCATTGGAGCAGGGTCAAGACTGATTTGCATACAACTTGTTCCAAACTGAGTTGGCGTGGTGGACAAAAGAGAGATGGGTTGGAATGGTACCCTGAGCGATTATCAGTGGTTAGACTTGTTGCAAGCATTCCTCCTGTCACCTTTTATTTGTTTCAGTGAACAACGAAGCCCATTTCGTGGGATTTTTTCAGGCCCATTCATCTCATTGCAGTGCCTGCAGCTGACCTGCGTTCTGTTCCCAGCATGCAGATGTGGGCGGGGGTCGATAGAGGGCGCCCTGGGTGAGTTTGACATTCCATTGAACGAGGGCACTTCTTTGATAGATGTAACAGCGGGGAGGCTGTGTTCGCCGCGAGGGCCAGCATGAGGCCTTTTTTATGCTATCAAGGGAGGCTCACACAGCGTTAAATATATATTTTACAGTTTTTTCTTTGAAAGCAACTGCCTATTTTCTCAGCTAGAGGGGCTAATACTAAAAATATTGTCACCAAGAAAATATAAGAGGTTTAAAACATTGGAATCAAAACCTTCCGAAACATTAGCAATTTATGTAATTCTTTTGTACTAATTTTTCATGAGTACCAAAATATAGAATTTATTCAGAGGTTGGCATTTTTAAATTCGGAAGATGTGTCGAAAGTGGCACGGAGGGCGGGGGCACAGCAGATTCCTGATATTGGTGGCCAAGCCTGAATAGGTTTTTCTCTGAAATTGTGGGATTTTTTTTCCTAACTTGTCCAATGTTTGCAGACGTCGAAAAGAGTTTTAAAAAACATGTTTTGAGAGCAAGCTTCTGATGAAAATAAGTTTGCAGGAAAAAATGTAAACAGGAAAAAAACTGTTTTCAACAAGATAACTCTCTTGCAAAGAGAACATTTTCTTACAAAATATTTTATTCTTGGAATTTTATCGTACTAGAAAAAGTTAGGCAAAGATGGGAAAGTCAACGAGATTTGCAGTTGAGTAATGTGAAAATTGTGCCAGGTTTGCCTAATTTCACTGCCTTTTGGGTAGGTTTGTGCCAAGCTACCAGAGGGTTGAGCACAGGTTAATGGGGTTCCTTTGTGGAGTGGTTTGGCTCACTGGTTAGAGGTGGCAGTCCCGTAAGCAAAGAACGGCCCAGGACCAGGGTTCTATTCCCGACGCGGCAGGGTCTTGGACCAGGGTCAAAACAGACTCCATAATTCTCATCTCGGTGCCTACTCAAACCAGGGAACACACTCGGCAACTCTGGGCATTAAGCTTGCCTCATCTCTACAACGGCCCCCCACAGACGCCGGGGATGCCTGGTTTCACCTTGGAGATACCCAGAAAGGGACCATTTCACAGGGAAAACCAGGATGGGTTCCCCAGCGGTCTTCAGCTCCAGGATACTCCTTGGAGTCACAGTGCGCTTTACAAGTCCCACACATTTCCATTTGTGACTTCACCCTGACATAAATTGTGGCTACTACTTCTGTAGGGTTTGACCCTGAGTGGATTGATAAATCTGGAGTTGTGCAACGCAGTGCACATCACTGCGTTGCGTTGCTCTGCCACACGGAGGCGTTGTATGGGTGGCGTGTGGGTGTTCCCACGCAACACCAATGGATTTTGACACATTTCCAGATTTACCATTACTGGTGGACCTGGGAGTGCACCAAAATGCTACGATTTCCCAAGGGAGTTGTAACAAGGAGAATTATCTTGATTTCTCCTTGTTTTTTTCCTCTTAATATGTTTGCTGCATTCTGCAACCGACATAGTTAGAGGAAAGTGTCTCAGGGAATTGTTTTTGTACAGGAAGGTGCCCCTTCATGCACAAACACAATCCTACCTGCATTGGAGGCCCCCTTGCACATTGATGCAGGTGAGCCTGCATTGGCGGCACCCTTGCACATTGATGCAAGTGAGCCTGCATTGGAGGCACCCTTGCACATTGATGCAGGTGAGCCTGCATTGGAGGCCTCCTTGCACATTGATGCAGGTGAGCCTGCATTGGCGGCACCCTTGCACATTGATGCAGGTGAGCCTGCATTGGCGGCACCCTTGCACATTGATGCAGGTGAGCCTGCATTGGCGGCACCCTTGCACATTGATGCAAGTGAGCCTGCATTGGAGGCACCCTTGCACATTGATGCAGGTGAGCCTGCATTGGAGGCCTCCTTGCACATTGATGCAGGTGAGCCTGCATTGGCGGCACCCTTGCACATTGATGCAGGTGAGCCTGCATTGGCGGCACCCTTGCACATTGATGCAGGTGAGCCTGCATTGGCGGCACCCTTGCACATTGATGCAGGTGAGCCTGCATTGGAGGCCCCCTTGCACATTGATGCAGGTGAGCCTGCATTGGAGGCACCCTTGCACATTGATGCAGGGGAGCCTGCATCGGCGGCACCCTTGCAAATTGATGCAAGTGAGCCTGCATTGGAGGCCCCCTTGCACATTGATGCAGGTGAGCCTGCATCGGAGGCACCCTTGCACATTGATGCAGGTGAGCCTGCATTGGCGGCACCCTTGCACATTGATGCAGGTGAGCCTGCATCGGAGGCACCCTTGCACATTGATGCAGGCGAGCCTGCATCGGAGGCACCCTTGCACATTGATGCAAGTGAGCCTGCATTAGAGGCACCCTTGCACATTGATGCAGGTGAGCCTGCATTGGAGGCCCCCTTGCACATTGATGCAGGTGAGCCTGCATTGGAGGCACCCTTGCACATTGATGCAGGTGAGCCTGCATCGGAGCCACCCTTGCACATTGATGCAGGTGAGCCAGCATTGGAGGCACCCTTGCACATTGATGCAGGTGAGCCTGCATTGGAGGCACCCTTGCACATTGATGCAGGGGAGCCTGCATTGGCGGCACCCTTGCACATTGATGCAAGTGAGCCTGCATTGGAGGCACCCTTGCACATTGATGCAGGTGAGCCTGCATTGGCACTAGGCAGCACATTGTGCCCCAGCACTAGGAAAAGGACAGGAATGTGCCCTATTGTTGAGTTACAGGGCGTGCTGCGCTGCGTTACTCTTTGATAAACTTGCCCCCGGTATACTGTACAGCATAAGAACTCCTCCATGACGGTGCATTATTGTCCTCTGCTGTGGATGATAAGGTGAATTGCATTTTCTACAATTATGGACTCAGGTTTAGGGACATGATGGAGGAAACAGCAATTACCATCTATTAATGCTTGGCAGCAGATGGGCATCGAGGCCATTAGAGCCCTCACCTCACCCAACGAAGACAGAGAGATAATTCCACTAGACCATCTGTTTAATGTTCCCGAGTCACACTCGTACTGCACTTAGATTGCAGGTAAGCAGCAGTGGAAACAGTGTTATTCCATTTATTGAAGTAGTTCTATCAAAACCCACCACATGGGCAGCTGAGCTGGTTGAAAGACACAATCAGGGCTAAGGTTAAGCTGGAGGTCAGAGCAGAGTAGCCGAGTGATGCAGGGAGGAGCATGGATGCAGGTATGACATCAGATGCATGGAGAACAACAACCACAACCAGGGTTAAGGTTAAGCTTGAGGTCCGAGCAGAGTAGCTGAGTGATGCAAGAAGGATAGTGGATGCAGGTATGACATACGATGCATGCATGTGCCTTCCCAACCGAGGCCTCAACAGACCTCGACCACGCTGTCCAGAACTGCACCGCCTGGTTCACTGACAGCTTCGACAGTCGCCCCACTGAATCATACAAAATCCAACAAGATCACCAAACAGGCTAGCTGGTACACACCAGAACTCAGGACTACCGCCCACAACTACCAGCAACTGGAGAAACAATGATGTGCCACCAAAATCCCCGCTGACAGAGCAGCTCATAAAACAGCCCTCAGCAACTATCACCAGCACATCAAAGAAGCCAAGAAAGCAGCCATCGCCACCCGCCTCGACTCTGCAGACAACAGCACAAATGAAGTCTTCACAATAATCAAAGGATTCTCCAACTCAACAGCCACACAGAACACCATCCACCCCTCCCAAGAACTCTGTGAAACGCTCTCAGATTACTTCCACATCAAGATCACCTACATCTACAACAATTTCAACCTCCAACCCCGACGACTTCAACCAACCAGCTAACACCAGCCAAACCATCACCACCTGGTCACCGTTCACTGCCCTGACCACCTCAGCCACCATGTCTTCCATCCATATCAGGGCGCCCACCGACCCCTGCCCCACCACATCTACAACCTCGCATCGGGCCCAATCAGCATGCAACTCACCAGCCAACTCAACACCTCCATTTCCACAGCAAACTTCCCCCCGGACAGATGGAAACATGTAGACTTCAGACCCCTCCTAAAGAGAACCTAAGCTGACCCCAACTATCTAAAAAATTATTGTCCTATCTCTCTACTCCCCTATCTGGCCAAAGTTCTTGAGAAAGCCATCGATCAGCAGCACACAAAATTCATGAACAATACCACCTATTAGGCGCCTCTCAATCGGGATTCTGTGCCAGCCACAGCACTGAGACTACTCTGATTGCTGCCACAGATAACATCAGAACACTCCTCGAACATGGATAAACCCTGGCTCTGAACCTCCTCGACCTCTCCACTGCAGTCAACACAGTATCCCACAACACCCTCATCAACAGGCTCCACAACATAGGCATGCAGCAAGACGCCCTCAAGAGGATCACCTCCTTCCTGATAGGATGCACACAGAGCATCTGACTGCCTCCCTTCACCTCTAGCGCCGGGCGGAGACCTCCGCTCCGCCTGCGGATTATGCAGAGATTTGCCTACTCCACGTTCCACGGAGAACGCGGAGAAGGCCAAACTCTGCACATTCTGCAGTATAGCGGGGTTGACCAGCCCCCACCTCCACCCCCCTCTATATTAACAATGAATTTTAGTACTTAAAAGTAAATTAAAACCCACTTACCTGTACTGTGGCGTCCCTGGGCTGCCCTCCTCCTCTTCGTCGCTGTTTCTTCTAATCCTTACGAAAACTGTGCATGCATGCTGCCCACGCATGTGAAGATGCCCGGGTGCACACAAAGATGCATGGTGGGTGCATGCGTGGGCAAGCACGGGTGCAAGTGTGGGTGCGCACATGCGCAGTTTTTGCAAGGATTAGAAGAAATGGCAAAGAAGAGGAGGGGGGCATCTCGGGGGCGCCACAGTACAAGTAAGTGGGCTTTAATTTACATTTATGTACTAAAATTCATTGTTAAAATAGGGGGGTGGAGGCGAGTGGTATAGCAGGGCTACGCGGAGGGCTACGGAGTTTGTTTGTACCTCTGTGGCCCTCCGCGTAGCCCCCTATGCCCACTACGCCCAGGGTTACTCTGCATCCAAAGATATCATATGCGGGGTACCACAACAATCATAACTCAGCTCCACTCTGTTCAACATCTACATGACCTCCTCACAGACGTCATCAGATCCCACAGACTAAACATAATCTCCTATAAAGATGGCACAACTGATCCTCTTGCTCACCGAGGACCCTTCCAATGCCAAAACCAACTTCTCCAACTCCATGCCCAACGTAACCAAATGGATGAGAGACAACTGCCTCCAACTCAACTCCAACAAAACTGAAATACTGATCTTCAGGAAGACCACCTCCGCTTTGGACACAGCTGGTGGCCTGCAGGACTCGGACCTACACCGACTGACCATACACGCAACCTCGGCATCATCCTCGACAGCCAACTCACAATGAAATGACAAGTTAATTCGCTCATCTCCTCCTGATTCTCCTAACTTTGCATGTTCTGCAGAATCTTCAGGTGGATCCCAACCAACACCAGAAAGACCATCACTCAGACCTTCTTCACCAGCACCTCGACTACGGCAATGTCCTCTACGCTGGCATCTCCACCCAGCTCCTCAAAAGTCTCCAAACCATACAGAACGCTGCAGCCAGACTCATCCTGGACTTCCCCCCAAAAAAACACTTCCCCCCACCTCCACCCGAGAGACCTTCACTGGCTCCCCATTGAGAAAAGATTTAAGTTCCTCAAGCATACCTACAAAGCCCTCCACGACATAGGACCTGCCTACCTCAACCACCGACTGAACTTTCAGCAAACCGTTCAACACCTACAATCCTCTTCACTTGCTCTCGCACACACTTCCTGCATCTGCCACAGCAGTGACCGATCCTTCTCCTACATCACTTTCAAGACCTGGAGCGACCTTCCCCTCCTGCTCAGCACAGCACCCTTGCTAGCAGACTTCAGAAAGAGACTCGAGACCTGGCTGTTCGACAGAGACACAGCGCCAAGACACCACTTGGAGAGACAGTGTTGTGCTTTACAAATGGTGTTTGATTGATTTATTGATTGATTGGAGAACAAAACACAACCAGGGTTAAGGCTAAGCTTGAGGTCAGAGCAGAGCAGCCGAGCGGTGCAGGAAGGAGCAAGGGTGCAGGTATGACATCAGATGCATGGAGAAAAAATGAAAAGGGTGATCTAGGATGGGCTTAGAGGATTACCTTTCCTTGCGCCTGATAAAATATCTTACAAGGTTCGTTAGAAATCACAGTTGGACTGACTGCAAAGACAATAGGATTTGCTGCAGAAAGTGACACAATTGGTATTAATGAGTTCCTATTGAGAGGAAGGCCATAGGCCTTCATTAATGGGGACCAGGTTTGGCAAGCTTGACTGCAGGCATTTTCTATTTCCTAGAAGATTTTTTGTTGCAAACATAGTGAACTTTATGTTGTTCACAACATTATATGTAGGGATGTGCACATCTTGTTTCATTTAGTTTCGCTTAATTACGTACAAATATTGCAGTATTTTATGAAAATGTGTACAATTACACAGAATGTAAATATTATTTTGTGCTATATTTTAGTGGACAATGCATCCTCACGTCAATATTTTGGCGTAAAGATGAACATAAACAAATGCACTGCAAACAACAGCTGCTCACTTTCTGGTGTTCCTGTGCATTTTAGGTACATTTTTACTGCAAACGGCGCGTTCTTACGCAAAGTGGAGGAATGGGAACATTTCAGGATTTTCGCATAAAATGAAACCCCTGAAGTAATTTCAGTTTCACCCAGGCCTTGTTATACCTATGCATTTCGTTGGAGAATTATTTTGCAATAAAGTTTTTGTCGTATGTTTTCCCTATTGACGGTAGGTCGGAGTCCCCTTGCCAGGCGACTTCATGTATTTGTGAAGTATAAACCCCACAAAAACCTCCTCAGCAAAATTCAGACTTTGGCAGAACTCAGACTTTGGCAGAACTCTTCCCCAGATGCCATGATTCAAATGTCCTGTCGCATATGTTGGAAAAGCGTTGTTTGATAAGGGTTGGGTCGGCGTTCTCAGGATTTCAGCCTGTGAACCTACAGATCAGAGCAGCAGGCACCCCACCCCCTGTGCTGCCGGAATGGTTCCTTCCGAGATTCCCCTAGTGTGGTTACTCTCTGAGAGCAGAGAATTGGAAAGAGCTGCCTGTACCCAGAGCTCTCACTTCAAATTAAAAAAAATTGCACTTTGCCGCTAACCAATCAGTTTGCAGTCCCAGGAGGGCAAGAAATGAGAAAAGCTATTCAGGTCAGGGGTAGTGATGGGCTGGCCTGGCTCACCTCTCAGCTGGGAATGTGGGACCCAGGGGCATTAGACTTTGACAGACAAGTCCAGCTTCCATGTATGCAGTGAAAGCAGTGACTGCATCAGCAGCCGGGCACATGGTCATTCTGGCTGGCTTCCATCTCTTTCTCCTCGTTTTACCATTAACTGCATTCTGCTTCCTTTTTTTGAGTTTTATAATTGTTATAGTTATGTTATTAAGATTTATTCAGCGCAAACAATTACCTGGAGGTGCCAAGGCGCTAAGTGACACTTTTAAACGCCCTAGGGGTATCAACTCCAGTGTTATGGAGTAAGATCAGGGGAACATAGGAGCAGGATGCTGTGCATTTTGCTTATGCATTCAAATTCTGCATCCCAGAGTTTTGGACAAGGCTGTAAACATGACCCACTGATCCTCCTCGGTGCAGTCTGACGCTGCTTCTGCCTATAAAATACAGAAGGACACAGGTGCTTTGTATTTTTGGTTACAATTCTGAGTTTATTTATTTTTAATCATTTTGAAGGTTTTATATAGCGCGAACATGACCCTTATGGGTATCAGAGCGGGTATCAGAGCGCTTTACAGGGGAGACCAATGAACAAAACAGCAATGTATGCCATAATTATGTTCTGCTACAAAAAGTTACAGAGGTGTATGCGCGAACATAAAAAGTAGGACAACATCAGTTATGTGGGATACATACGTTGCTCATGTGAATTTACTCATGAGTGTGGACTTTACTTCTTTCTTGAAAGAGGCAGTAGAGGGATTCAGTCTGGTTTCTGGGGGCAGTGCATGAGTTGGATCAGTATCTCCACTATATCTCCCGCCTCCCGGTTTTTCGGCAGCCCCCTGATTGACTCTTTGCCGCTTTCATTGACTTGTGTGGCCGAAATCACCATTGCCCTTTGTCGACACCCCTCTCTTCTTGTTTGGCCCTGCGAAGCACCCTCTCACTCCCCCTTCACTCCTCTTCCATTTCTAATATACAAACCGTCTCAGTGAAGAAGTCGGGCACTGATTGTTTTGGGATCCCCGGTACCTCTCATATTACCAAGCAATAGCGATAATTATCGCCATTGCTTGGTTAGAGACAAAAATTTACCGCTGAGCTGCGGCGATTTTTATCGCAGATAAACCTTGGTATTACCAAGGTTTATCGCAAAAGCGATAAAAATCGGCCGCGATGCATGAATATCGCTGAAAAGTCAGCGATATTCATGCATTACCGAGCTAATGCTCTTAGCCATGTTATCCACCTCCCATTGAATAACATGGCTAAGAACTGCTCAGGGCAGGTGTTAGCTTTTGGAGATATTCGCGCTTAGCGCGAATATCTCCAAAAGTTGGTAATAGGAGATAGCGATGTTAGCGACTGTTTCCAGTTGCTAACATCTTGGCACGCCCACTTTGCATGTCATTAGTGATAAATATCATTGACATGCAAATTGGGGCCCAAGATGGTGGCTATCTCCTACTAGCTGTTGCTAACTGGTGTTAGCGACAGCTAGGTAATAGGGAGATAATTTTATCTCCGCTTTCGTGGCTTTTAAAGCCAAAAAAGCAGAGATAAAACCCCTTGATAATATGCCCCTGAGTTTCAACTCGCTCATCTGACTTTTTTGGTACCCCATTAGGTTCTCTTTCACTTGTCCGGTCTCCCAGACTTGACCTGTATTCAATCATCTGTTTCTCCCCCCACCCCTCTTCCATCTATGCCCCCATGACTCGTTTTCTATGTTATCTAATTTTGCTCTATTAGCTGATGTATTCATGTAACACTGTTTTTTTCTCGATCCTATGTTTTTCTCCAGCAACTCATGTTTCTCAGTAACACTGTTCTTTTTGTAACGATATTCCTCATGTAAAGCGCTCTGATGCCTCCGGGTCTAGCCAGCGCTATTTAAAACTTTTAAAATAAATAAATAAAAGAAATAAAGTACCTTAAAAGAAAATGAAAAGCACAAAAGAGTGTCTGTTTTTTTTACGCAGGTGTGGCGAGAGGAGTCAACGAGGGCTGAAGCAACACCAGCTACAGAGACAACACAGAGGGTGGGGGCACTTGGAACAACACCCAGACCCCGGGGGATGCGCAAGAAACACTGGGGATGGCAGTGGGGGTGCTTGGAACAACACAGGGAAACCTGTGGGGTGTACAAGCAACACCAGGGATGGCGGCAGGGGCATGTACAACAACACCAGGAAGGCTGGGCGTTGTGGTTAATTTGTAAAAAAATAAGTGCCTGGGCTCTCGTCAGGAGGCGGCTTGCACCAGCCCATTTCTCCTGTTAGTGCCGGATAAAACAGAACAAACTACTAACCATGATAGTGGGCTGAGGGTGTGGAGAAATGGCCAGAGCTGCCGACTTTGGAGCTGGGGAACCAGGTTCAAGTCTGGACGTTGGCTCAACATCCTGTGATTCTGGGCAAATCACGTAACCTCGTCGTAAATGAATGTGTCCTTCACTGGTGTTCATGAAAAGCACCCGTGTTGATGGTTAAGTGCCAGTGCTGAGCACTGGATACCACCGCCTCAAATTAAGCACTGGACTGGGGAGGCACAAGCAACACACGGAGGGCAGGAGGGAGCACAATCAACATGTGGTTAAGGGTAGGCAACAAGGAGCGCTCAGGTGGGGGGAAACACCAATGGGTGTCAGATAAGGACGGCGCTGGTTAATGGAAGCAACATGGAGGGAGAGTGTGGGAAAGGCAATGAGGGAACCAAACAGGTGCAAGCAGCAACACACGCAAAAACAACATGGAGGAGCGGAGAGAAGCACCTGTGTGACAGCAGTGTGGAGTGCAGGGGAAGAGAAGTAAATGTAAATGTAAAGTATTTGTAGAGCGCACTGCTACCAAGCGGTTTCGTGGCGCTATTACTCATACCGCTGTGGAACCCTTCCTGGCTTTCCCTGTGAAGTGTCCACTCCTGGGCACCCCCAGGGTGAAGCCAGGCATCCTAGCGCTGTTGGGGCCGTTGTGGAGATTAAGCAAGCTATTGCCCAGAGTTGCAGCGTGGGACCCATGATTGGAATAGGCACTGAGGCGAGAATATCAGGTCCGAGGAATTTTTGAGCCCGAGACGGGAATCGAACCCTGGTCCCGGGTCAGAGCTCTGCATCAAGGTCTGCCACTCTAACCATTGAGCCACACTTCTCCAGTACATGAAACAGACGGCTCAAAAACACATGCACTCTCATGGAGTGCTTAACACAAAAAAAAAATACGTTTTTGAAAGGCAAGCAGTGAAAGCTGTGAAGGTAAATTATCAAAACAGATGTAGAAAGGCCATGCTCCATGGCAGGGACAAACACAAGCTGGCATGCTGGGACATGAATAAGAAGCAAGCAAATGAGAGTGACAAGGAAAACAGCCAATCATAAACAATGGGCGAGGCTGTAGCCACTATGTGTTCATGATGAGTAGCGCTACAGACTGTGCATGGTTTAGACCTAAAAATAAGACCAATGGCCTTCGCAATCTATTCACACATGAGCGGGAACGACAAACCTATACCCATCAGGACCAGCGCCAAGCCTGCTCCATTGCAGGAAGGAGCTGAAGGCACACCTCTTTAAAGAACACTACACCGTGATGCTGTAGCAGTCCAATTTCACTCACAGAAAGCAGATACTGCTTCAATCACACATCAAGTGCATCTTTGTCATGGAACCCAGAACACACTCTGCTATCTTTGGTTAGGTTTGCACGACATCAATACCACATATTTACATATTGTTTCACCTTGCCGGGTTTCCGGGGGAAATTTTTAAGATGAGAAAGAGATGAAATGGAATGGAATGGAAGGACATTTGTAGAGCGCATGGCTACCCGGATGCTATACAATTTGCAGAATAGTCTGAGACAAAATCCACCCAAATAATATTGCTCCATCCCAGGCAAAACGTGGCAGCATCGATGATGAAATGTGCGCAGGTGGATGCAATGTCTTGTGCCATCAGGCACAGACTATGCCTTTTCCCACTTGATATTTAATTTGCATCCTGGGGTAAAATTTGGGGTCAAATTGGCATTTCTACAAGATATATTTACTCCCCCACTTATAGTCACAAATATTAGCAGTGCTAAGAGGCTCGGAAATATTTACCCACCGTGTTGGATAATATAATAGAATTAAAAAGTACAAAATTGCACCTGAAAAAGATGATTTTTTGAGTGGGTTTTATAGAATTCTCAGTAAACTGTACTTCACGTAGCTCCAGAAAAGGAAAGCTGCAGTGGTTTAGAAAATCTATTTGCAAGTGTCTAAAAGAGTTTTCCTGTGCACCACATGTTGCATTATTATGCTTGTTTGCCGTGTCGGCCATGTTAGAATGGGTTCGTATCTCCTGACCCATCTCCATGGGGGCGGCCATGATGGCTGACACTTGTCTTCTCGATAAAACCCGAGAGAGCCATGAAACTGACTATTCTTCAGATATCAGTCACGTTTGTGACGAGCAACCCATCCCCAGACTCTAAATCAGCCCATAGTCTTTTTATTCCAGAAGCAATATTTCTTAACTGTTTAATGAACAGAAATTGTCTCATTAAGCGCTCAAGGGCTCTCTCGACGCCCAGCACATTTTATGGAACCTGGATGAGCAGAAAGACGTTTTATGTACATACATAGGAACAAGAAACTTTTGTATACACCATATGTCTGTTTAATTATTTACATGCAGCTGCCTCAAGCCCCTTGCCTCTCCCTCAATGTCTCACTCCCTCGTATCTTGGTGATGGCTGTGGAGCACTCAGACACTGATTGTTCAATAAAGAAACTACAGCAGCCAGCTTGGAAGGGGCAAAACCGTACTCACTGCACGGCATATGAACAAGAGGGGGAGATAAAATTATCGCCGCTTTAGCGTCCGTTTTCTGCCGAAAAGCGGCAATAATTTTATTGCAATATTAGCAAGAACACGCTAGTGCGTGTTTCCGTGATTTAGCACCTGCTTTGCATCACATCGTTAATGAGATGGAAAGTAGGTGTGCCTCAATAGACTGCATGGGAAAATAACGCAAAAGCAGCTTTGCGATATTTACAACAATGCCCCGGCCGGCGTAGCGATAAACAAAATCCCACTTACCGGCCATTAACACTGGATTTTAACGTCTGCTAAAATCCAGTGTTAGGCATACTTTGCATGGGAGGTGGAATTTGGGGTAACGACCACAGGGTCGTATCAGCAAGGTCATCGCTGTTTTGCAGGGAAAATCGCTGGTTTTCCAGTGATGTTCGGACATTTCCCTGCTATCGCTGGAAATTTCATTGCCAATGAGCTAAGCGTTGTGAAAACAGCTCTAGCTTGGCTATGAATTTCAGCAATAGCCGGCGATAGGGAAACTCGCGCTATGCGCGGCCAGCGATAATTATCGCTGCCGCTTGTTAATATGCCCCTGCTTTCTTTCTTCATTTAAATGGGTTATTTGCCAGTATCTTTGTGTGAATGTGTGTGGTTGTGTGTCCATGCATGTGTGTGTGTGCGCGCGCGAGTGGGTATGTGTATACCCATCAGTGGCTATTTCGGCTTGTCTGTGGGCATGTGTAGGCAGGAGTGTATGTGCGTCTGTGAGTGTTTGTTTGTACATGATCGCATATCTGGGGTTATATGTGCGTGCATGTGTGCGTATATGTGTGTGCATGTGTTTGCTAAAGGTGTGTGAGCATGGCGCATTGTATTCCTGAGTGTGTATCTGTTAACCAGTGTGTGTAAGCATGTGGGTTTGTTTGTGTATATCTCTTAAGCTGTGTGTGTGTGTGTGTTTCAGTGTGGGTGTGATGTGTGTGCATGTTGTGTGGCTGTTTGTATACAGAGGTTTGTGCATGCACATTTGTGTTTTGGGATATGCTTTGTGTATGTGCGTTTATGTGTATATGCTTGTGTATATGCCTGTGTGCATGTGTGTGGATAGATGCGCTGTATGTAAGTGTGCAACCATTTTCAAGTTATGTGCATTGATCTAGTAACATTTTCCTCGGAGACAAAGAATTTGTTACATTCACTGCACTCTACCACAATCCACCCACTCCTCCCGCGAGGCAATAATGTATTGTTTAACAAGCATTGGCTGTAAGTAACTCCCCCTTCACCACACCTGCTAAAATATTTATTGGGTGAAATGAAGTAATTACCAGGAAGCTGTCCTCATTTATACAGGCCATTGAGGCGCTGGCGTCAGTCTATTGATAACGTTAATTATGCAGCTTTGCGCTATTTTATGTCATGAGCTCGAGTGTGAGAAGCAGCCCCCCCTCCCCCCTCTCCCCTCGGGTATCGTCAGAGCAGAAATGTGTGGAAATTAAATATAATGTAACATCACATTAGGAAAAAATAACGCAGGGCAAAAAGTGACAGCATAACCTCAGGTTTTTACAATTACTCGCTGTCTGAAATGGAGGTATAATATGGAATGGATAATGTATATGAACAAGAAAACCCTTAAACACCTCTCCCTACTCCAACCCCCCAAAGGTGAGGTCCTTCTCAACACCCCAATAGCTCAGATCCAGTGCTTTAAATGGGCTGGTACTCACCGGTACTGAGTACCGGCACTTCCGAATTTTCTGTCCGCCAGTACCGGCACTTTTCTTAGTTGAGGGAAGAGTACCGGTACCCTCATTGAGAGCACAGCAGGCTCAGGTTCAGTGACTCCTCCAGCTGAAGGCAGACGCTGCTTTGCTTACAAGGAGCTTGCAAGTCCCAGAGCGCATGAAAGGCCGTTTGCAGAGTCGCTGCTGGAGATTCCAGCAGTGCTCACTTGAATGGACCCAGACTGCAGGGGTCTGAGAGGGCTTGCCCTGTGTCATGCTGTGATCAACAGGACAGGGTCTAAACAGACCCTGCACTGTCGATCAAGTGCGCAACGGCTATCAGCTTAAAGTGTTCCTCCATCAGGCATGTGAAATGGGCTGGGGCTGCCAGTCATTAATCCTGTCCGACTTAGGGAAGTGCACGAGCAGCAGCCCCAAACAATCCTCTACCTTCCCAAAGATGTTTTTTCACCTTTTAGTTCAGCACAAAGGCCGCTTTCCTTTGTGTGCCCCTCTGTTGAAGCAGGAAACGAAGATGTAAAGTGGATAAATTATGTTTATTCAAGTAGTAACATCATAAGGGCCCAAACGCAGGTGGAAATAGTAACATGTGAAGAACAGCTCTCAAACAATCAAATCCGCAGAACATGCTATAACGTTATTTATATAAGATAAATGAACGTCCCAACAGATGCCATAATCAACACTAGTCTACCAATGAAATAAAGATGTGTTTTTTTTAACATAAACGCATTCCTTATGCGTTTTGATATATGCTGTAGCTGATATAGAGGTCATTATGTATCATCATATCTTGCCCTTGGCCCCGCCCCAAGCCCGGCCCCTTTTCCACACCTCTAACTAATTTTAATGAGTACCTGCACTTATTTTTTCCCATTTAAAGCACTGCTCAGATCAATATCTTTGGGCTTCCCTGTCGTTATAAAAAAGATCTGAAGACAAAATAAACGATTTAAACTCGTATTTTAAAATACATCTATATACCGACAATACGACAGGTTCCTTTATTTTAGAAAATGGGTGTGTGACTGCCTTATTAAGCTGGTATTTCGGAACTTTCGAACGTGCAGTCGTTCACAAACAGGAAGTGACGTTGAGTGCCCCACTTCCTGTTTGCCGGGTGCATATCAGCGAACAGAAGTTATTTCTTGCCCGAGAGGGAGACACACGATCCACTTCCTACTCCAACGGGCTTAGAAGTGTGTGTGCAAAGGCCTCGGTCCACGGGTCCAGCACTGCACCCTGCCCCTCCCCCACTCCACACGTCTTAGCACGTGCCGTTCACGTGCAGAGAGCACTGTTCTGCATTAGAACACCCGAGCTCACCATCACAACACTTTCTACCTAATGTAATGTCATCTAAGCGGGATGCTTTTTAAATCCCCAGTCCTCCTTTCACCGATCATTAACCTATAGATAAAAGGGCAAATGGTTGTACAATCCCATACATGGCAGAGAACAAAGCTTTTTAATCTGTGATTACATTAGAAGTGCATTAGACCGAAAATGCCAGCTAATAGTAATCTCTCCTAAGCAGGTTACAAGCTAAAAAGATAAAATAGTTGACTTACTGAACTAAGTAGTGCTTTTTGGCACTCATTAACGAGATGGTGTAAGGCGCTCTTCTTCGGGGCGGTGAAGCCTAAAAGAGAGCATAAAGTCGCAGAATGCACAGGGTTGGGGATATAGGGCACACTGGAAGGGAGGGTCTTATGAGTTCCGCGCAAGAGGATCCGAGCGCGTGCAGCGCAGCTGCGGAGGGCGTATCCGGCCCATCGCAGTCACTTCCTGTAATTCAAACTGATTAAAAGAGGGCAGTGTCCCCACCCTGAGAAGCTAGCGTTAATGGACTGTCAGAGATAATCCTCGTAGCCAGGGAGGACTTTCAACAGGAAATGACATGGCGGAGGTCTGCGTTCTAAAGCACAGATAGATTATTCATGGGTAGAGTCTGTTGTCTTTGGACCCTTGCGGTCCCTCACAGGTAGAGTCTGTCTTCTAATGCAAATAGATTCCTCTAAGACCCTAGCGCTCCCACCTCAGAGAAGTCTGCAAGGCGCATAGAGGTCAGCCCGGGTAAAGTCTGTCTTCTTAAGATCCCTCATGATGGGGTCTGTCTTTTAAACCACAGAGAGTTCCCTCGTGATGGGTTCTGTCTTTTAAACCACAGAGAGTTCCCTCATGATGGGGTCTGTCTTTTAAACCACAGAGAGTTCCCTCATGATGGGGTCTGTCTTTTAAACCACAGAGAGTTCCCTCATGATGGGTTCTGTCTTTTAAACCACACAGAGTTCCCTCATGATGGGGTGTGTCTATTAATCCACAGAGAGTTCCCTCATGATGGGGTCTGTCTTTTAAACCACAGAGAGTTCCCTCATGATGGGTTCTGTCTTTTAAACCACACAGAGTTCCCTCATGATGGGTTCTGTCTTTTAAACCACAGAGAGTTCCCTCATGATGGGGTCTGTCTTTTAAACCACAGAGAGTTCCCTCATGATGGGGTCTGTCTTTTAAACCACAGAGAGTTCCCTCAATCAATCAATCAATCAATGCATTTATATAGAGCACTACTCACCCGGAGGGTCTCAAGGCGCTTGGGGAGGGGGGGGGACCGCTACTGCTCGAACATTCAGGTCTTGAGCTGCTTTCTGAAGGCGAGGTGGTCTTGGGTCAGGCGGAGGTGAGTCGGGAGGGAGTTCCAAGTCTTGGCGGCCAGGTAGGAGAAGGACCTTCCTCCTGTGGTGGCTCTTCGGATGCGGGGGACGGCGGCGAGGGTGTGGCTGGTCGATCGAAGCTGGCGTGTGGGAGTGTAGAAGTTGAGGCGGCTGTTGAGGTATCTTGGGCCCTGGTTGTGTAGGGCTTTGTGTGCCTGGGTGAGGAGACGGAAGGTGATTCTCTTGTTGACCGGGAGCCAGTGCAGGTCTCTCAGGTGTCCGGAGATGTGGCTGTGTCGGGGGATGTCGAGGATGAGTCTCGCTGAGGCGTTCTGGATCTGCTGGAGTCTCTTCTGGAGTTTGGCAGTGGTTCCGGCGGAGAGGGAGTTGCCGTAGTCCAGGCGGCTGGTGACGAGGGCCTGGTTGACCGTCTTCCTGGTCTCGGTGGGGATCCACCGGAAGATCTTACGTAGCATGCGCAGGATGTTGAAGCACGACGAGGAGACGGCGTTGACTTGTCTGGTCATGGGGAGGGAGGAGTCCAGGATGAAGCCCAGTTTGCGTGCGTGGTCTGTTGGTTTGGGTGCGCTGCCCAGGGCAGGGGGCCACCAGGAGTCGTCCCAGGCTGAGGGCATAGAGCCCAGGATGAGGACTTCTGTCTTGTCTGAGTTCAGTTTCAGGCGGCTGTTCATCATCCACTCGGCTACGTCTGTCATCCCTTCGTGTAGGTTGGCTTTGGCGGTGGCGGGGTCATTGGTGAGGGAGAGGATCAGCTGGGTGTCATCGGCGTAAGAGATGATGTTGAGCTCATGATGCGTTCTGTCTAATAAACCACAGAGAGTTCCCTCATGATTGGAGAAAGATCTTGAAAGGCTTTTGATGTCAAAAATGCAAAGGGTGCACTGCCAAATGTGGACACACTGGTGTGTTGCGCGCTGTGTAGAGGTGGTGCAACTGGTATGTCTATTAAACCACAGGGAGTTCCCTCATGATGGGGTGTGTCTATTAATCCACAGAGAGTTCCCTCATGATGGGGTCTGTCTATTGAACCACAGAGAGTTCCCTCATGATGGGGTCTGTCTTTAAACCACAGAGAATTCCCTCATTATGGGGTCTGACTGTTAAACCACAGAGAGTTCCCTCATGATGGGGTCTGTCTAATAAACCACAGAGAGTTCCCTCATGATTGGAGAAAGATCCTGAAAGGCTTTTGATGTCAAAAATGCAAAGGGTGCACTGCCAAATGTGGACGCACCGGTGTGTCGCGCGCTGTGTAGAGGTGGTGCAACTGGGTGAGTGGAAATCCCTTAGAACCACTCAACAGTTAGTAGAAAGAACTACCAACCTAGGGAAATTGCGGGAGTACCCTATGCACTCACAAGAAATCAATTAAACGTTATGTAACAATCATGAAACAATGTACATAGAAACAAAGCGATAGAAAATTGTAGGGATCTCCAGTGGGATAGTAGTCCGATGGAATCCTTTATTGTGTTAGACAGCCAGCCGACACGTGTTTCATCGCCTATGCGAATCCTCAGGGCTACATGTGGCTGTATCAGAACCAGGAGGTCACTCAGCTGGTGATACTTCTGACCCAGCCGGGCCCGTAACCTTGGTTGAAAATTGTCAGGGAAGTGACATCCACACCCTGTATTCCGTAGCGGAAGATCACATTGATGAGTCACGGTAAAAAATGTAGGTGACGAGTGGAGCAATCATAACAAAAGTTCAGTTCTAAAGATGGTGTCAAGCAGAATCAAAAGCCAGGAGTCGGGTACGAACTCAATCAGTTAGACACCAAAACTGCCAAAAATCTGGCGAGTGCGAATGGAGAGAAGCCGCGTACTCCCGGGTAGCCGTGTTCCTGTATGTTTCATGATTGTTACATAACGTTTTATTGATTTCTTGTGAGTGCATAGGGTACTCCCGCAATTTCCCTCATGATTGGGTCTGTCTTTTAAACCACCGAGAGTTCCCTCATGATGGGTTCTGTCTTTTAAACCACACAGAGTTCCCTCATGATGGGTTCTGTCTTTTAAACCACAGAGAGTTCCCTCATGATGGGGTCTGACTTTTAAACCACTCAGAGTTCCCTCCTGATGGGTTCTGTTTTTTAAACCACAGAGAGTTCCCTCATGATGGGTTCTGTTTTTTAAACAACAGAGAGTTCCCTCATGATGGGTTCTTTCTTTTAAACCACACAGAGTTCCCTCATGATGGGTTCTGTTTTTTAAACCACAGAGAGTTCCCTCATGATGGGGTCTGTCTATTAAACCACAGCGAGTTCCCTCATGATGGGGTGTGTCTATTAAACCACAGAGAGTTCTCTCATGATGGGTTCTGTCTTTTAAACCACAGAGAGTTCTCTAATGATGGGGTCTGTCTAATAAACCACAGAGAGTTCCCTCATGATGGGTTCTGTCTATTAAACCTCAGAGAGTTCCCTCATGATGGGTTCTGTCTAATAAACCACAGAGAGTTCTCTTATGATGGGGTCTGTCTAATAAACCACAGAGAGTTCTCTCATGATGGGGACTGTCTAATAAACCACAGAGAGTTCTCTCATGATGGGGTCTGTCTATTAAACCACAGAGAGTTCCCTCATGATGGGTTCTGTCTATTAAACCACAGAGAGTTCCCTCATGATGGGTTCTGTCTATTAAACCACAGAGAGTTCCCTCATGATGGGTTCTGTCTATTAAACCACAGAGAGTTCCCTCATGATGGGTTCTGTCCAATAAACCACAGAGAGTTCTCTCATGATGGGGACTGTCTAATAAACCACAGAGAGTTCCCTCATGATGGGTTCTGTCTATTAAACCACGGAGAGTTCCCTCATGATGGGTTCTGTCTATTAAACCACAGAGAGTTCCCTCATGATGGGTTCTGTCTATTAAACCACAGAGAGTACCCTCATGATGGGTTCTGTCTAATAAACCACAGAGAGTTCTCTCATGATGGGGACTGTCGAATAAACCACAGAGAGTTCCCTCATGATGGGTTCTGTCTAATAAACCACAGAAAGTTCCCTCATGATGGGTTCTGTCTATTAAACCACAGAGAGTTCCCTCATGATGGGTTCTGTCTAATAAACCACAGAGAGTTCTCTCATGATGGGGACTGTCTAATAAACCACAGAGAGTTCCCTCATGATGGGTTCTGTCTATTAAACCACAGAGAGTTCCCTCATGATGGGTTCTGTCTATTAAACCACAGAGAGTTCCCTCATGATGGGCTCTGTATATTAAACCACAGAGAGTTCCCTCATGATGGGTTCTGTCTAATAAACCACAGAGAGTTCTCTCATGATGGGGACTGTCTAATAAACCACAGAGAGTTCCCTCATGATGGGTTCTGTCTAATAAACCACAGAGAGTTCCCTCATGATGGGTTCTGTCTATTAAACCACAGAGAGTTCCCTCATGATGGGTTCTGTCTAATAAACCACAGAGAGTTCCCTCATGATGGGGTTGTCTTTAATCCACAGGGAGTTCCCTCATGATGGGTTCTGTCTATTAAACCACAGAGAGTTCCCTCATGATGGTTCTGTCTAATAAACCACAGAGAGTTCCCTCATGATGGGGTGTGTCTATTAAACCACAGAGAGTTCCCTCATGATGGGGTGTGTCTATTAAACCACAGAGAGTTCCCTCATGATGGGTTCTGTCTTTTAGACCACAGAGAGTTCTCTCATGATGGGGTCTGTCTAATAAACCACAGAGAGTTCCCTCATGATGGGGTCTGTCTAATAAACCACAGAGAGTTCCCTCATGATGGGGTCTGTCTAATAAGCCACAGAGAGTTCCCTCATGATGGGGTCTGTCTATTAAACCACAGAGAGTTCCCTCATGATGGGGTCTGTCTATTAAACCACAGAGAGTTCCCTCCTGGGGAAGGTCTTCCTTCTGGAACTCATAGTGATCCTGTGTAGTAAGGTGCCCTTCTAAAGCTCGCAGAGATCTCTCAAGAGTGGAGTCTGCAACATCATCATGGAGCACAGAGGTCCATTGTAGATCCAATCTACTTTTTTGAAGCACACAGATTCCCCAGAAGAATGTTTTACCCTTTTACATATGCAGAGGTCCCTTTTAGGTGGGGTCAGCGCATGGGCTGGTGGAATCCTTTTTGAAAGGCACTGAGAGGTCCACCTGGGTTAAGGCCTGACCGCTGAGACATGCAGAAGTCCCTGATAGTTGGGGACCACTGCATGCCCCCCATTCAACACCCTTGTGTGCCCTTGAAAGCACACAGGATCTCTCTTAGGTGGAATCTATCATTTAAAGAACACTGAGGTCTCCCCTGGGTCGAGTCTGTAAAGTTTTTTTTTTAAGTTCCCTTTAGACACCAACATGTATGACATGTGACCCTTTGTTTAATTAAACTTTGTCTTAAACAGGCCAAGACATATGTTTGAACATACAAATCAATCAAATTAGATAAAACTAAGGTTAACAAATGTTACAATTATTTTATTTAAAAATTATATAAACAGTACACACAATTCATATATTAAAAATCAATTATCTCACAATGTATTCCCATATTCCACAATAAATCACTATATCTTGTATCACATTTAACATAGAAAAGAAATACATCAACAATACAGAGAAAACACAAAATCAGACAGGTGCCTTGGTCATCAAATTGACATATCCCTTTACATATGAAGGTGCAATCTGGCCACACTCTAATTTATGCGGTCCCACAACAGCATACTAACAGGATTATGTCATCAAAAATAGCGTTGACGCGTTTCAATGTTTTTTTCTTTACTCCATCTTTATCAAGACATAGATTCTGTTTTCTCAAATTACTCTCACCCTTATTCCAATTATGTTTGTATTCCACAGATATACAAGACAAAGCTGTAGTCAAAAATATCTAATTATATAACCAGAACATAATAATTTGTCACAAAATCATTCTTGACTCGTTTATAAGTCTTCCCCCTTCTTCTACTCCTTTTCATATTAAACGCTTTTCTCCCAATATTTATGTCCAGTAACATAATACAAGACAAACTGCTTTTTCAAGTTCTTGCAGACACAATTCTTATTAGGTACATATACATTTCATCCCCTCTTTATCTTTAAAAAACGTCATAAAAACATAGACTGATTTGTCTAGTTCGTTCGTGGAGTCTGTAAAGCACATAGAAGTCCCAGAAGGGCAGAGTCAGTCTTCTAAAGCGCACTGATGCCTAATGGGCACAGTCTGTCTTCTAAAGCACCACGACAACTCTTGTGGTGGGATCTGTTTTCTAAAGCACATGGGGATCTCTGCTGGGTAGGGCTGCCTCAAACAGCACTCAGGGATTTCTCCTGGGCAAAGCCAGCCCTCTAAAGCACAGAGGTATCTCTCATGGATGGCCTGCAACTCATTATAAAATGCACAGTGATCCCTCGTGGGCGGAGTCTTGATTTTAAAGCCTACCGAGAATCATCAAGGATTGGTTTGCCCACTCATGCATGAAGGAGTCTCTTTGAGGTTCGGTCCGGGGATATGTTTTCTGGATTTCTTTCCAGAACAAGGCCAAGAAATGGGCTTTGTAGACCTTCTGGCACTAAGGACTTAGTCAGTATGCCAACCTGAGACAGAAAACCCAGTAGACTGCAACCGGCCACTGAGCTTTGCTTGAGTGAGGTGCCTTCTACGTAACAATCAGGCCTGTGAGATTTCACAGGGATAAGTTGTGGAACCCAAATCTTCTTTAGACAACAGCAGGCACACTTAAAAAACTGGGCAATCAGGAACTGAATTTAAAGATGTATTAAAATTCAAAATCCTATCCAGTTCACACAATAAAAATAGTAACTAACATAAATCTAAACAAGATAGTGGCATGATACTTATCTGAAGTCACAATAATATAAAATATTATAACATTATGACAGGACCATAAAGCTTCTTAGCATCAATAGCCCCAGACCATTTTCTCTTGGCTAACTGAGCATAACTTAGCACCTAAGGAGGCCTATTTCGAGTTTCAACGATGGTTCAAACCCACATACCTTTAAGAACAATAGAACTAATGTTCAGCAAAGAAGTCACTGCTGTCCTTGTCTGCAGCTGCAAGCTAGCAGATAAGGTAAGTGAAGGCTGGATGTGCCTTCTCCCTAGACGTCAGCATAACAGGGTGATTAGGGCTCCGTATGACCCACAGTCTTGAATCCTTGGTGTGAAGTTCCTCTCTATCTTATATAGGGGTGGGCGAAATCTCTGCGAAACGGTAAAAAATCTCTGCAAACCCGCTGAAATTTCACGAACACTCGGAATTGCCTGTTCGCGATGCTTTTTTCCTGTTCGCAATCACTGTTTGCATGCTCAGGGGAAAATATCTTGTGAACACGCATTTTGAGAACACAAACAAGCAAAAAATTTTGCGAACTTGCAGAATGCAGAATTTTGGGCAATTTTGCGTTCTCCTCAGAATGCGAAATTACCCAAATTCCACAAATTTCGCGAGCGGAACGGAATTTACCACCCAGGCCTAATCTTATAACACTTTGTTTTCCTTCATATATTCTGTCTGAACATTGTTGAACATTGTCAAAATAAAGAATTAGTAATAAAGCACTTCGAACTTTTCGCTTACTTACATTCTGTGAAAATATGCTCAATATTTAAAAAGATATGAGTGTCCTGAAGAAGATCCTGGTGGTTAGAAGGGATCGAAACAAATGTTGGCTTTTAGTATTTGGTTTTTCTCACACAGCATAATAATTTGGTTATTTTTTCATCTTCTTTGTGCATGAATAAACAATTGTGCTAAATACCAACTGTAGAATGTTTTGGCAATTTTTGTTGGAATATATATTTTGGTGAACTATTTGATGCACTCTGGTTTCATAGTTTTATTTATTCACTTGGCACCTCTGAGAGTCAAAGAGCCTTTAAAGTTCCAGTACTCTTGCACTGACACAAACACCTCACCTTCAGAAACAACTGTACACTCACATTTTATATAATCGTAGGACAACTACTCCTTGAAGCCAGAAGACATATTAAACGTTTTGAGTCTTGGCGCCATATTCAAACTTCCATTCAGTTAGCTCCTGGCCCAGTCCAAAATGAGTGGACCTACACGCAATACCATGCAGAACACAGGTTCCCCACAAGTTGTCAACCCTCTGCATCTTGAGAAGACATCACAGATGTGGAAAGGGGATCACTCTGAATTTACCTGCAATGGCATCATCGTTTACAAGGAAGCCACCGCAACAGCACCCATTATTAGTGAAGTGCAGCAGCCCCCAAACAGGCACTAACTCAGAGCCATATATAAAGGGTGTCACATTTCTCATAGAACACAACCACTTAGTCCATTGCCTGTAGCTGAAGCGTTCATCAATGTGAGGAGAGCAACCATCGGTATTATATATTCCATCCCTCAGGCAGGACCAAAACGCACAGTCCCCACCTCCCCAACCTAAAAATGTGTAGAGCGCCCCTAGTGCAGGGAAGAATCCCATTCAAAATACTTTGCACCATCCACAAGGCATAGAATGTTCAAGTTACCTTTAGCCATGTTTGTAGATTGAAATGATTCGTTTAATAAGTATCCAAAACATACTCTCCATACAATGAATTGTTATGCAATGTACTGCAAACTGAAATGAACAAACTTGTACAGCACTCCATATATGTAGACTGACTATCACATATATATAGGAGACAACAAATGTTTGCTTTTTAAATCATAAAGAAATCTCAAAAAAATAAAATAAACATATATTTTTGTACCATGCACATTGTTTGGATACAGTTATTACTGTCTGATGTCAGTTTATGTCCACTAATTACTTTTGTTCCTAATTACCTGTTCCTTCAACCGATTTGTGTATCCCGAATCAGGAACTATAGTCGGGGGTACCCCCTCCTTTTTTGCATACAAGCTCTTACTATGTCACAAAGATTGCAATATTTGCCTTTTATAAAATGCTAAATGCATCTTTTGTGTCTGTCTGACAACTGTCAATAACAATGTTAATCAAAGCCACTTTGTGGTGCTCGGTTTATCAACCTACAAAAGGATGGAAGATTAATCCGCTTTGCTGGGATTCAAACTCTTATCATTGGATCACCACCATTGTCAGTGTTGTTCACTTAGAATGGCTCCTTCCAGATGTATCTTCTCATCTTCCAGCTGACCAGACACCAAAGGTTGGTGTCCACAAATGGCTTCCCACTCGCCTGGCCGAGCAGCAAGGGTGCAGTATTTTCAGCACTTCTGCTATCTTGACTGCTGGAGGTCTCTCCACTCACTGATGTCAAGGAACACATTACCAAAAAACGAAGACAACCTGGTACCAGCTCTCTCTTCTAAAGAAAGTGAAACTGTTTATTTGAAAAGGCTGTTTCAAAACTGCGGTTCAAGCCCTTGTACAGTCCCATCTGAGCGGTGGTAACACCCTGCCCCTTCGCTTCCCAGACTCCACACTGGCACCCCTTAAGGACATCCTACATTGTGCTGCACATCTCATCCAGGGCCTGAAGAATTATGGTCACATGACCGCCGTCCAGTTGGAACTCCATTGGCTGTCCTTGTCGACCAGCAAAATTTCCAAAACAAGATACAAAGCCATCACGACCAGCACCCCGCTTATTTTGCAGCAAACTCTCTGGTGAATCTCGGCACACCCACAGCCAGGACACCAGCAGACTGCAGAATAAGAAGTATAAAAAGAAAAAACAAGACAGCAGGCCTTTTCCATCTATGCACCCGGGATCTGAAACAGCATCCCCGTATACATTAGGACAACCCCAACACTCCTCCAATTTAGGAAAGAGTTAAAGATGCACGTCTTTAAGAACACTACATCACCATGCATTAACCATCCACAACTGAGCTCCATGTCCTATTACTCATTCACGTTGTGCTTGCATTAAACCTCGTAGAATACTCTGCTCCCTTATGGGCAAGTTTGCATTATATAAATACCACTTACATACACATACAGGCAGAGGTATAAAATGTAATTTTTGTATCCTTCTGTTGTTGCGTAGTGCCACCATTAAGTACATCATCACAAACTTCTGCCTTGGCTCACTATGCTGAAGCACTAGCTCTCTGACCAGGAACAAATTGTTTTGGGGGTTGCCTATCACTTGTTCTCCTCCGCGGCTGCTAGAGGTAAGAGCGGTGGGGCCAGCTCGTGGGGATTTCGAGAGATGACCAGAAGGGAACATTAAATTAATATTCTCTTCTGGTCGTCTTTCGAAATTCCCCCCAGCTGGCTCCACCGTTCTTACCTGCAGCGGTCGGGGCTGCTCCTCCCTAAACTTACCACTGGAGGAAGTCTATCCGCAACAGTCCATCGGACTAATCCCGCCCTTCCTTTGGTGATGAGCACCGCCCCCACTGCTTTGAATGTTTGACTCTTTCTTCACCCTCCTTCCCTTGTAGCACTCTCAAACAGTTGAAACATATTGTAATAAAATAAAAAATGAATGTTTGAAAAGTGTTTTAGAACAGCTTAATCCTCTCTGTGATAAAAGTGCATTCTGATCCAGCTACGATCCTGCCTACAGCACACACGACTGGTGTGCCCTCATTTCCAAACCTCTTGACATACAGTGAAAGTGACGCAAACAGAGATGAAGTGACACGCGCGGGAAGGTTGCCTTCATTAGAGCCAGAGCAGTGCTAAAGAAACAAGGAATAATATCCAAATCAAATCAAAATAGTCTTTATTCGATATTTTTCAATCATGAAAGACATTTACAAGTACAAATTCATCCCCCACCCCATAGATAATAAAATCCACATTTGATCAATCGCTACACTATATCTAAAAAGATTACATACATGATTACAAAGAAAAAAAAATTAAATATCACATTTAAAAAGTTAAAACAGTATTAAAAAGATAATTCATTCAGTGCTAGGTATATCAATTTCTCAATACAATTTACACATTCAATTTTCATCTGGATCTTCTGGATCTAGGAATTATGATTGCGGTAAATGCTATGTCCCTAAAAAAGTTGACCTCGCAATAGTGAACTCATTGAGAATAAGACTCTTAAAATCCTGGCTGTGACTGCAAGGACTTTACCTGTAGGTATTTTCCATACATTTGTCAAGACTTACGCCTGATTCCGATCTTGGCGCATGGGTTACTCCATCACAAACATGACGGATAACCTGTCCGCCAAATCACAATTCCGTTATATCCTACTGAACTGGTTATACGGCGGACGTCATTTCCGTCACATCTGTGATAGAGTATCTCATCCGCTAAGATCGTAATCAGGCCCTAAATGAAATCTTTCACTGGGAGCAGACTCAAGATTCCTTTCTTCCGTCTCTCCGGAATGCCCGCGCCGTCTCTATCTTGTCCGGTGAATGACCGACTCCTCGATTCGATTGATTGTGATGGAATCAGTGACCGCAAGGGTTTGAGCCGAGCTCACATTAGCGCTATGCTCTACAGATTTGCCTCTACAGGCTCAGAGACTTCACCACTACACCCTCTCCAGCCTACTACTCAGATTTTATTTTTTTTAGAGTTTTATGTAGCGCGAACTAGACCAAAACATCAGGTATCAGAGCGCTTTACATGAGCACCACATTCGTTACAGACGGACACATAACTAGAAAATGGGGAACATAACTAGAGAATGGGGAACACTTTTGCTAACTTGGGTCTTCTTTTGGAATAATTCCCTTCTGTCTACACTGTAGATATTGTTCTTTGGTGTTTCTAGCTTCTCTCCTGCTAAAAATTGGTTTGACACTCAATTTTCTTACAAAAAAAATGTCAATTCTAAACAGCAGTCTGAATTGACCATTTAAACATTGTATTAAATTTAGGTCAAAGGGAAGCTTCTTTTTTATGCATTAAATTGTTCTTCAATATTTCTTTACTCTGGACTGCGAGCTCTACCAGTCAAAACTCATTCTTGTAACAATTTATGTGGTATTTTTTGCAGATCTTGTCGCTATTTTTTTCTCAGCTAAATTGCTTTCCTGTTTTTTTTCTAGGAGGTTAGCAGCTCCTTGAATGGGAACAGGAGGAAAAATGTGTTTTGTAATCAGTTTGTGTGAAGATGCTTTTCTCAAGTTCACCCTGAAATGGATGCTGTTCTGCTGTTCGGAGATATTTCATATTTAATTCATTTACACAGCAGGCATCTTTGTGATTTAGAGAACTTGCCTAGCACAGCCGAATGTCCTCGCGCTTTCGGGCAAGTCAGAATATCCAGCTCCTATACACAGTGTTTGCTGTGTTCTGCCTGCTTCTAGGCACTCAAAGAATCACTGAGTGACAGAGGTATGAAGAGGTTCCCAAGATCACACTATTCCGGTCACGTGTTGAAACAGGATTAGGGTGATGTTCACCTAATTCCAAAGTAGGCGCTTTGTCACTTCTTGGTGGTGCGTGAAATTCATGTCATTTTCTATTGTGTGATTATGCCTAACATTAAAAAATCTCACAAAATTATTTGAAATGTAACACTTTATTTTAGCAAATAATGGAACCTCACATCCATTTTCGGCGTAAGGACGCATTTTGTGCAAAAAAACACAAAACACACATACCATGAACAACTCCTGCTTGTATTTTGATAAGTTGCATTGTTCTCATGCTCTTGGGCTAACATTTTGAGATAAATGCTGCAAAATTCTGCCATGTGACTTGATGGTGTAGTTTCACAAATTTCGTATAACAAATATAAAGCAAAATTACGCGAAATTGCACCAGCGTGACAAAGATTTTACTTGGAACGCATTACTTGTACAAAACTAGAAGTTCTGATCTTCAGCAGACCTAACACCATCCGGAATGACTCCTTGTGGATATCAGAACTCGCACCCACCCCCACTCTGAAAGACCGCGCCCGCAACCTCGGCATCATCCTGGAGAGCGAACTCTCCATGAAACGTCAGGTCAATGCCGTCTCATCAACCTGCTTCCATACCCTCTGCATGCTCTGCAAAGTCTTCAAGTGGCTCCCCATCAGCACCAAGAAAGCAGGCCCTCATCACCAGCCGGCTGGGCTACGACAACACACTCTATGCAAGCACCACCACCGAACTCATGAAAAGACTCCAGATGATCCAGAACGTAGCTGCCAGACTGATCCTAAACCTGCCCAAGAGGACCCACATCACCCAGCAACTAAAGGGCCTCCACTGGCTCCCAGTCCAGAAGAGATAGGAATTCTAGCTCCTGACCCATGCCTACAAGACCTTCCATGGCCAAGAACCTGCCTACATAAGCCACCGCCAGCATTTCCACCGATCTCCCAGGAACCTCTGCTCTGCACACTTCGCCCTCGCACAGATACCAGGCATCCGCCACTGCCGCTCCGGAGAACGCTCCTTCTCCCACCTCGCTTCCTAATATTGGCACACTATCCCCCTCCACCTCGGCACCTCACCTTCATTGACCCGCTCCAGGAAGGGACTCAAGACCTGGCTTTTCGACTGAAACCTGTAGCTCATCACCTGGGTACCCTCTCAATTGATAAGCGGGCTATAGAAGTATGACTTGATTGATAATTACACAAAACATCAGGAAACAATTGAATATCTGGTTTTAGCCAATTTAGTTTTCCGGCATATGCTATTACTTCTACGATTGTGGCAAAGAAGTGTCCTTTCTTTAAGTTACAGATCAACTTTGCATTGGATCCCTTTGCACAAGTTATGATTTTGAAGGCTGCAGTTCTGAATATTATTTCATGAGCCATTAAATTATTCAGTGCCTTAAAGTTGGTGGAATTATTGCATTTTCAGGGTATCTATATCTCAGACGTGACTTGATCTCACCTCTGAGTCTCCGTGAAGGGACACTATTACGGCAAACTTCAAATGATCCTTTGAGGACCTTTCTGTAAAGTAAAAACATGACTGACCAGGTTCCTTGTGTTTCTTTGGTTTTTCCAAGAATTATTTTTAGCAATTATCGTTTTTTAATTTTACATACATTTTGCCATTATTAATGTTGAGGTTTGTGTTTTGAAATTGCAAAGTGCTCTCATGTCCACAGGGGTGCTGAAGTCCAATGCTAAGTTCAGATAGGTCAATAAACCACCTGATCTGGAGAAGTCCTGACCATCTTGAGGCTCGGAAGCTAAAATGTCCTACAGGTAGAGGCAGTGGCGTAACGAAACTTAAGGACGCCCCCTTGCAAAGTACATGGAGAGTCCCCCAAAGCTCCAGGCCCACTCAAGAGCTCTGAAGACAGGGGCCTGCCACCTGTGCACAGTGCCAGAGGAGGCCCCCCTGGAGCTAGGGTACCCCCCTACACCATAGGGGTGCTGGGGCTATTGTTACACCACTGGCTAAAGGGTTCCAAGTTTGGAAAACTCCCTGTCCAAGAAGCGCTCTTTCGCCGGTGCTGGGCCTCCCCCCTGGAATTTCCTGCCTCTGGATGTTAGAACTCACTTATTCTCCTCACTTTTGAGAAACACCAAAAACTCATCAGTTCCAGCTTTACTTGAATTAACCTCTTCTGTGGAAAGGCACTCGTGTATTCATCCTTTTTCTGACCCCCTCCAAATGTTTACCTGTTTATTGTGTTTTTTTAACAATAGAGTTTTACATAAAGTTCTCTAATTCTCATGCGTTGCAGGTGTGCTTTAAAAAGATGTTAAGTAAATAATAAAGAAATGAATAAATAATGAGGGCTAATGGGTTCAAAGGGGCATATTGTTATACATTTATGTTTCGTTAACTTACGTAATCATAGAAACACTTTTAAAATAAGACAAACAACTACTCATTGGTTGAAAAGCAAAAAGGTTCCCTGATCTAGTAAATGTAACATCACCTAACATATCAATTTCACTAGTTCACTTTGCATGCATCATATGTTATGTTATGTTCTGTTATGTTATGGTATGCTATGCTATGCTATGCTTTGTTATGTTATGGTATGTCATGTTATGCTGTGCTATACAATGCTATGCTATGTTATGCCTATTTGAAAGGAGTGCATATAGCCCTGGAGGGTATCCTAGCACTATAGAATGGGGATGTGGAACTGTCTGGGTCAAATTGGAGGAGCCAGGTTTTGAGTTTCTCTCTAGGAGAACTCTAGGATTGAGCTGGAAGCTCCGATGTGACAGGGATGATCATTCTAGACTTTGGCGGCAAGAAAAACCATAGCCCCCAGCTCTGGCTAGGCCGATATGGGAAAAGGTTGGCTGATTGAGGTGTTGGGCTGGTGTGTGAAATTAGATGTGGCTGTTGAGGTATCCTGGGCTTTGGTTGAGAAGTGCTTTTAGGTGAAAGTTTAGGATAACATAGAATGACTTAACGTAACATAACATAAACCAAGTTGTAGCATTTTTAATACACCTGTGAGCATTAATTAGCAGCCAGAGAACTCCAGCAGCAAGAAGCTTAATCAGAAAGGAGTAGAGAAGACCAAACTCCTCAGAGCCATCTTGTCCAACTGCCTAGATGCTTCCTGCTTTGAATGTCCAATATCATTCGAGAAGCGACGATTCTACAGTAGAGTTTGAAGATATCCACATAAGGTAAATTTGTCCATGGTAACAGGAATTCCTTTTACATAGTCACTCCTTTTTTGAACAGGTTGTGGAAGATGTAACAGATGGACTGAGATCCTGAGACAGAAAAGAAAGAATGAGGGTTGTGGTAACCAGTTGCCTGCTTTTAGCTTGGAGAATGTCGATAATCTTGTGGAGCACTCGTACCACGAGGAAACGTGCTGGTAATTTTGCAGATTGACTCTTTAAAAGAGAGAGAGGAAGCAAAAATAAATCCTAACTTGTGAACAAAGGGAAATGGGAGCGTCTAAGTTCAGATGGCCAGGAGTTAGAATTCTATAGGTGAGAACTAACCCTGAAGAATCTGTTTCCTTGCTGCTAAGGTGGAAGATGTTACTATTCATGAAGGGTACACCAGCGCAGATACACTTTAGAAACTTAAAATGGGTATCCGGGTATCAGATATGTTGTCATGGAAGGTGTCTACGGTCTGGGCATCATCAGGGGCACCACAAAAGAGATATCGAAGGAGCAACTCAGCATGACCAGGGGGAACACACACGGGTTGAAGAGAGGGGGGCTTACAGCAGAATCCTAAGGAACTTCACACTGCAATGGTTGGCCAGAACAAATAAAAGGAGGCGGGTGAATATCCTGGAAAATTGGATAGAAACAATTTCACCAAGGAACGGGCAGTGCATTGACAACAGAGCTAGAAACGTCTTTTGCAAAGGAAGTCAAGAGAAACAGTATTGAAAGCAGTGCTGATGTTAACACGAATGAGAGACGCCTTGCCTCCAGAATCCCAGCAGAGGCGCATGCCATCAACTACAGCTATAACAGCGGAATCAGTCCCACAAAGAGGGCACAATTCAGATTAAGAAATGTAAGAAATTGGGTTATTGGTTGAGAGGGGTGGAAGCTCCATTCTTGCAAGAACCACTATCAATGGCAGGGTGTCCTAGAATGACAAAAATCCAATCAGTAGAACTGGGGATATTCCATTTCAAAATGTTTGGTGAAAAGCAGCACCTGCGCGCAGTCATCTGAATGCTCTAAACTGGCAGAATGCCACAAGTTCAGGCCCTCTGTGATGGAAGAGTTACCTGCGGAGTTTTGACACGAGCAGTACCGTTCGAGGCTGAGGAGGCTGCAAGGAGCAGAGAGGGCATTGAGGATGGCGATCGCGGTAGCACTCAGAGCAGGCCGGGCCTTGCGGCCTGTCGTTGCTATAGAGAAAGGAGCCGTTTGGGTGTCACAGATGGTCTTAGCTGGAGCTTCGCACTGGTGGTCATCGCTAACTGTCATGGATGTAGCATGGAGCCTTGATCTCACGTTGCCAGTTGTCGCTGGCGGTCACTGTAAAGTGCAGAGCTGGTCTCACCACAGCTTTGAGTTTGGCGGTCATCGTGGGCAGCAGAGTCTCATTACGAAGGAGCCTGTTCATGGTCTCAAAGAGCCCAAACTTCAGGATTTCACCTCTTCGTTTTTGGAGTAGCTCAACCTGATACCAACTGTAGGTCCAGGACCTGGGGGGGACCTTTTGGGGATCCGGAACTCACTGCAGAAGACGTCAACAGGGCTCAAACAGCTGGGCAGTAGCAGGGAGGCCTCTGGAGCTTGCTATGTCTCTGTAGCTCACAGAAGAGGAAAGCCAACTGACCCTTGGAGCCACTCAGGTTAGCCAGGGATGAAAGTAAGCAAGGCAGTTCTCAGCAGCAGGGCAGTTCTTCATCTGTAATGGCCACAGGTCTAGGTGCGTTCTGAAGAGTAACTCTTGTGGTCTAATATTTATCTCCGGTGCCAGCCATTGTACTGTGGTATCCCCTATACTGTCCCTCATCTGGTTACGGAAAGTTCTTCCCATTACCCTTTCAAGGCTCCAAACTGTATGGTATGACAAAAGACAGGATAGGCCTGTTGATTTCTTTGTCTCTTCAGGAGGCAAATCTCTTTCAAATGTAAGTGGGGCTGAGTACAACCACCCGGTGTCATACTGCCAAGATGGCTCATCCTACCCACACCTAAGCCCCCTTTGT
The DNA here is from genome assembly GCF_964263255.1 of Lissotriton vulgaris. Lineage (NCBI taxonomy): Eukaryota > Metazoa > Chordata > Amphibia > Caudata > Salamandridae > Lissotriton > Lissotriton vulgaris. The sequence goes on from NC_141698.1 coordinate 1,093,333,449, forward strand.
GTTACTGTCTGGAAGCAATACACAAACCACAACAACATAACCCAGGAAACGAGTAGAATTTTTTTCCAAGCACAGACAAGATTGGCTTCCAACAACATCTTCCATGAGCTTGGTGACAAGTTGAGATATGTCACCAAGCTCCTTCTCAGCCTGCTTCACATGACGTAGGTTGGGTACAATGGCATTCAGTGAAACATTTTCTAAATCTTTTGTGCCGTGCTTGGTTTGTGCGGGCCCTGTTGCTGAGCACTCGATTTTTCTCTCTCTCCTTCGCGCCCGCACGCAGAGGCAATGACTCGTAATGAACTGCTTCAAGTGTTAATTAAAGCGCCTCTTAGTTCAAGTCTTGAAGGGACGGCCTCTGTGGCGGCTTCATTTAAATGCTGCGTCACTGGAAGAACTGAGAGGGCGCTGGACGCAAGCGCCAAGTAGTTACAGCCTGTACTGTGTGTTCCCTCACTGTCTGCACCCATGGCCTCGCTTAGAGCATCGGGAACACCCTGGCGGGAATGTCCAAATGTGGCACTTTAAGGGTGTGCTAAACTGGTGCAATTTGCTTTTCTGACATTAGGCAAAATTTCATAAAAATTATGCAAAATTACACGTAATCACATGAAAAGCAAAACTAGCATTTTGGCTATATATTTCGGCCTGAAATGCATCTTGACGTCCATTTTGGATGAATTGTGTGCTACAAAATAGTGAAAAAACACAGCTGCAGTTCGTGTTGTGGGAACTTGTGTTGTCCCTGTGCGCTCATGCTAACTTTTTGATGCAACGAAGTACAATTACGCGACATGGCATAATAGCGTAACATGACATTACACAGGATTACACCGGCATAATGGAATTTACACCTACGCCTAGTATTACAATTGGGCATGACCCATTCATTTCCACCAAATTTCCAGATATGAGATAGAGAATTAGCAAACATACGCTGTAATTCATTAATCAGATATTTCTTCTCATTATTTAGCTCTTCCTTAATACTTGTAATGGACTCATGCGAACAGAACACTTGAGAAGCTGGAATGACAGGATATTACCATGTATTTATAAATAAGATTGTAGCATAAAAATATGTGTGAACACCATGGGCCAGATGTAGGTGGCCCAATACCGGTCGGTAACGGCCGACATTACCGAATTTCGCCCGTTACCGACCGGTATTGGGCATTTGAGATGTAGGTAACCAAATTGTAGGATTCGGTAATTTACCGAATCAGTAATTTAAGGAATCTGTAAATTACCGAATTCTTAACATACTGATTCGGTAAATTATTGAATCCTTAATGTATAGAGCACTCAAGTGAGTGCTTTTTACATTTAAGGATTCGTTATTTACCACCAACTATTAGTTGGTGGCAAATTCTGAATACCTGTAAAAAAGCAATGTTTAGCTTTTTATTCAGTGCCATGTGGCAGACATACATGCCTTTAGGGCATGTATGTCTGCCACATGTGCACCCATGCACTATTCAGGGGTGCAACAGGGAGTCAATGTGCCACCCTGCCACCCTTGAAAGGGTTCCCCCTATTACTGAATCGGTATTTACCGATTCGGTAATTCCTATTCATTCCTATGGGGCTCCAGGCCCATAGGAATGAATGAAAATTACCGAATTGGTAAATACCGATTCGGTAAATACCAAATCATACCGATTCGGTAATACATACCACATTTTTTCCTACATAGCAATTACCGATTCTAAAATACTGAATTGGTAAAATTCGGTATTTTAGAATCGATAAATTGGGATTACCTACATCTGGCCCCATATGTTTTCTGTAACACTGCACATTGCTGTAACACTCATAATTAGACCCGGCTTGTTTTTGGTTGGGCTCTCTGCAGCAAGTGCATCTATTTCCAGATGCATGTCATTTTACCAGCCTTGCCTGTGCATATGGTAAGGGTTTCTAAAGTGCTTGCATATCACCAAAGTGCACTCAAGACACAGAATCTTTACAGGCATGTTGGAGCATTGAAAGAGGTGTGCATTAGAGGCCAGTTTCAAGTACCAAAGACAGATGGACAGCATATATCTTCTGAATATATTTTGGCAAAGTGTTCTAGATTGTCGCCTAAATTAAGGAAAGTACTTCTCTGTGGGTTCTCGGCCAAGGCAATGGATAGCCAGTAGCCAAGGATCAATGGAATGTGGCCGCCTGGGTAGCACAGAATCAGTGCTTAAAGCTTAATTTGAGCTGGTGGTTTCCGGTGCTCTGTACCGTACTCAATTGTGAACACTGGCACTTATGACAGTCTGCCACATGGCGGCACTGTGTGTAATTTAGAGATGAGTAGAACAATAGCTGTTTATTAATTCAATATACATTAAAATATATCGAATCCTGCAGCACATGCCATTCTTATAGGCCTGGGGGCTTGGAATAGTTTGAAATATCACACTTGTTAGAGTGTGATGGTTAGTAGTTGTGTAGGTATTGTTTTTGGCAGCGCTGGCAGGGGCCATGGGTGGTGCAAGCTGCAGTGGACTCCTGACGAAGGCCCTGGCACTTATTTTTTTTACAAATTAAGCACTGCACGGGTTATCCAACCAAATGTTACTCGTTTCATCAACCTTGGAAAGAGGAACTTCTGGGTGAGCCCATCAAGGTTCAAACCTGAGACCATACGGGGAAAGATCCAGGGAGTGGATACATTAGTCTTCAAAGCCACCAGACCCAGCCCGAGCAAAGCAAAAGCGGAACAGTCTTTGAACTACTGTACGGCCAACAATAGGAAAGGCACTTGGGATCCGGCCTGTCGATGGTACTTGCTTCTAATTTAAAAGGCCCTACGGTGTTCAGGCTGCAGAGGGCGTGCTTGCTAGCCCAACAACAAGAATTGTCGCCCGAAATATATGGAACTTCAATGCAACAGGATCCGAGGGAGGAGGGTGATTACGCGCCTACCAGTGTAGGTAGTAGCAGAATATTGAGTTTGCAATATTGTGCTATTTTCCATCCAAGATACAGTGCCCACTGCCTTGAATGATAAGAATATTGCAAGTCACTGAGGACTTCTGTGTCCGTCTAGAGGAACCAGGACAGAGGTTGAGTTCCTTTATAAGGTCATGAAACTTCAAAGTGGCTTTGAATATCCTTTTAATGTATGGCAGAGAACATTTTATTCCTTATAACACCTTTTCAATGAACTGCTCAAATCCTTTGTGCCCTGCCCTTTCAGGGTCACTGCAGACAGGAAGAATAAAAACAGAGCCTGCACTGCAAAGCACACCTAAAAGAGTTAGTCGTTTTTTTGCCAAAAGATTGTAGGATTATTTTCATGTAATTTTAGTTTTAAGAAATGCTCTGTTGACACATGCCGAGATTGTGTCTCCTTTGTGCTAAACATTTTACATTTTAGAAATACACATCTGAAGTAATAAATTGCAGTTGTTGCTGTTCTCCTTGTTTACACCACAGCAGTAATCATGCTCCGCGACCGGCCTTTCTCGTGGTTGGCGACTTTGCCAGCGGCCACTGTAACACCAGAAGTCAACAATAATAACTCATTACAGTCGTTTCTTTATTACAAGCTACTAGAGGTGTTCTTAAGTCACCTGTAATAAGGAAATCTGAGCGTTTTTATATAGAGATTACAGGCTCCCATGTATTATAAAATATTCCAGCCAGAACATTGACTAGAAAATCGTGAAGGTGACTAAATATAGGTAGGTATGTGTCAACCACACTTAGCTCTACATACATGTGTCTTCGCGATACATATCTGCTAAGTATGACGATGTGGAGCCAGTAAAAGTAACTCTATTCATATTTAGCGCATATTGCACCTATCTATATATATATATATATATATATATATATATATATATATATATCTTTACATTATCTTGACAGTGGGTGAACTGGCTAGGATATTTGTGTTGCACAATATTTTCTGCTCCATATTCTGACATATAATCATGTCTGACATCAAACGATGGAATGCAGCTGGCAATAAACGGAAAAACACACATTTCTCAGGTTGTTATTTTCAAAGGATCGTGAACTCGCCGAGATCTTACGCCCTCGCCTGCTTCCTGCGTCTCTTCTCCGAGCAGGAATGCGGCTTTCCTGCCACAGTTGCGGCCCCCTTATACTTCAGCGCAGTCATTTTAATGAGCTCGGCGCTTTCATTCCCGTGGGGCCCGGCTCGCCGCGCCGTGTGCCCCTCATCACTGGCACAGCGCGGGCACTCACACGGGAACGAGTGCGCCCGTCTCGTGGAGACAGCGCGCGGCCCGGCGGCAGCGCGCAGATGAGGCTGCCCGCGCTGCGCGGGAGAGCTGCCTGCCTTTCTTGGGTAACACCGGATAAATGTCAATTTAATGTAACTTAATGCAAGGCGGCTCCACGAGGAACATGCATTAGCCTCTGCTTCTTTCTAGCGGTCGGAGGCTGCTGCGTAGGCGCTTGCTGCCCATCAAGGGCGCACTGTGGACGTGGCTGTTGGTAAACGTGGTTCACGCAGTTTAACAGTCGCTTTAATTCTAAAATCCCCTGAGACTAGGACAGGTACATCTTTCTCTTAGAGACTAGGGACTGAATTGGGATTCAAAATCGCGCGGGCCACGCTTAAAGAAAGTGGCCCACATATGCGTATTGCCTTTCTTCAAACACTGCTTCCGTGAAATTTTATTTAAAAAAAAGGGGGGGGGTTAAAAAAATCACATATTCTGCTCAGTTCCCCTGCCCTGCTAGGTATGCATACATTAACGAATGGGCCGGCCCTGCGGGACAAAGAAATTGACACCTCTGCCTGTTGCTAAACATGAGGTAACGAGCGCCCATCTGCCTCTAGAAAGGCCACTCAGACACCCACTGGGCCGCTGGCTGTATCCGAACAACAGAGACACCGCCCAAATCTGCCCCAGACTGCTCCAAAAACCCACAGTTGGAACTCGGCACCGGCCCCTCGGGCATTGCCCGGGTGCCCGCGTTACCTATCCGATGCTGACTAGGGGGCATATGTTTGAAGCCCATTTACCATTTGCAAACGGGCATTTCCCAATTGGCAAACAGGAAAAATCCTTTTGGGATATATCATCCCAAAAGGACCTCGCAAAATAGGGAATCACAAAATTTGCAATTCCCTATTTTGCGGATGTATTTAAAGAATCGCAAATTGTGATTCCTTAAATGCGATGTAGAAAGCACCCAAGTTGTGCAATTTCTCCTTAAGAAATCGCAAATTACCACCAACTTCAAGTTGGTGGTAATTTACAATTTCTTTGAAAAATGCACTTTTTGTCATTTTTCTAAGTGCCATGTGGCGCACATACATGCCCCTAGGGCGTGTATATGCTCCATGTGCACACATGCTCATTTCAGGGGTGCAACAGTGTGTCCTTATGACACCCATGCACCCTTGAAATTGCAAGTACATAATGGGTACTCGCAACTTGTAAATGTTTTCCCATTCATTCCTATGGGCCTCGAGGCCCATAGGAATGAATGGGAAGTCAAGGAATCACAAAATATTTGTGAGTTTTTAGTTACATCTCGTTTTGCGATTCTCAAGTAGCGATTCTCTAATAATCGCTATTTGAGAATCGCAAAAACAGTATTTTATACATAAGCCGATGGGTATCAATCTATGACAAAGCGCAAGTCGCCTTCTGCGCTACATTACAAGGACAGGGCAGGAATGCACTATATTTATCACAATACGTTGCATTCCCGTCCTTTCCACTGTGATCGCGTACAAAGTGCTGCCGAGCGCCAATGCAGGCGCCCTTGCACTGTGGTGGAAGACTGCCTGTGTTGTAAGGAGAATTGTTTTTGTGCAGGAAGGGTCTGGATTTATCAACCAACTCAGGGCCCTGCAAGGCTGCTTTGCATGGCTTGATAAATTTGCATTTCAAGGAAGGCGGAAGAGGGAGCCCCAGGGTGCCACATCATAGGTAAGACGTTTCACTTACTTTTAAATTGTTTTTACACCTCTAATTTAATTGTTAAAAGGGCGGGAGGGAGGCAAAGGCTGATGCAAACTCCGTTCTGCTGCAGAGTGTGTGGGGTGCTGCCTACTCCGCGAAATGCGGAGTAGGCAACATTCCACAAATTCCGTGAGCACAGCGGAGCTCTCCGCCCACCCCTAATGCAGGTCCACTGGAGATATGCCACTCTGTGGCCGTGGCATTTTTTGCATAATTATGGATTTGCCACGTTTGCCACATAATCCATCATCTGGTACACAATTGCAGATTTTAACAAAAAAATAGTTTTTAGCTCAAACGGTTCAAAAGTTACTTAATATGCAGAGACATATGTTGCTGCAATGTGGAAGGTCCCTCTCTAAAGTTGATTTGCCATGTCAGTAACTTATTGCTGTATTTGAGTGTTAAAGTGGTACTAATGAGATGAAACCTTTGCTAAAACAGTGTGAACCTGGGGTAAAATGACAAAATAATGAAGTAATACTGTCACGAAATGTGCCAAATTGTGCCTTTTCATGCTGCATAATTTTATCAACTCTGCCACATAATTTGGCTTTCTCCACAGGATAATTCCAGTGGCATTGCTGGTATGTTACATATCGAAAAGGACCATAAGATCCAACAAGCATTGTTCACTGACAGTTCATGCACTCTTAAAAATCCCTAGTCACTCGAAAGTGCCCCCCACTGGCCATTCGTAGTGCCTACCAGCGGACTTTCAGAGTGCCTACCATGGGCTTTCAAAGTGCCTATCACTGTGCTTCAAAGTGCCTAGCACTAGACTTTTGAAGTGCATATCAGGGGCTGTCAAAGTGTCTACTACAGGGCTTTCGAAGTGCCTATGACTGGGCTTTCGAAGTGCCTACCGCCATCAGGCTGTCCACACCACTCCAGTTCCTTTTCGAGTTTGTTAAGTTTTACACCCTCATTGTTCTTTTTACCTCTCTCTTTGTAAAACGTTTCTGGTTGAAATGTTATTGCTGCTAAAGAAATTACCACAAATAGAAACAGTTGTTGGAAACATTCAGGGTTGTAGTGAGGTCGCAAATATGCTAGGACAACTAACAGCTTGGGATCTGGTTTAAAGCCAATAGTGACAACAGGTCATCATAGGTCTGTCCGAAACGTTACATGCAGCAAATATAAAGTCTCAGCATAGAGGTCAACAATTGAATGGGGCGGGATCAGGACTCCCGTTTTCTCCACTTCCCCATTCAGGTCGCGGTGGAGAAAGATTAGGTAACCTGTGGGGAGTCGCCTGCGTATTAAGAACACGGCGTGAAGATAACCCCCTACCGTGTCGGCCCATGCAATGCGATAAAAAAAGCCTCCTGTATTTGGCCCCAGCAATTAGCTGAGTGTGCCTTTTTACGGCATCAGCCGTGAATATACATAAGAAAAGTATTAATTTTTAACCTTTTTTTCACACTAATATCCTCACGGTCGGATGCACCTTAGCGCGTGCAGACCACCGGGGGATTACACTACTGGTCCTGATGAATGCTGAGTGACTCAGGCTCCTTTAGCAGAAACATGTTGACCAAATTTGTTTAATATCTATTGAGGACTAGGGGTCTCCATTTAATGAGACTTTCCCTATGATTCCACTCATCACTTGTTTTTAACCAGTGCTGGTTGTACTATTAATAAAATAGTTGACAGTCACAACCTAGCATTTTTTATCCTTGCTTTCCCCCCCTTTTTTGCATTTCACCGAGCACAATTGGGTTATCCTTATCACTTCAAGACACACAAGAACCAGCTCCGCTGTAAACAGGCGTTGTAGCACACTGGGAGGACGCTAGGTCCTTCCAGTGGGAACCCAATGATGAAGCATGTCACCACCAGGTTGGTGAGTGAGGGTTCTTTCTAACTATCATTCTGTGTGTTTGCTTCACCACTTTTTCTTTCGCTGTTCTTGTCTGTCCCTCACATGACTTTTGCGAGGTTTCCTACTTTTCAGTTGTTTCACTCTCTTGTTGTTGATCAATATTAAGACTAGGGGTAAGAGAGTGAATACTTATACCCTTACTCTCTTGTTTGATTTTGGGCCTAGCAATGCTATGTCCTTGTGCATCATTGTTTGCGGTATGCCCTTCACACTGAACCTGACTCCTCATGCGGGTGGGTTCCCACTACCCACATGGTGTCCTTGCTGTGCCTCATGGGCACTTTCATTGGCAGGAGTTTTGCTTCTTCCAAAAAGTCAGGGCTTTAAGTGGGCCGGGACCTGCCAGTGTTCAGCACCATCAGTTCTAAAAAGCAGGTGCTTAGATGGGTCCCTGTTGGGCTCTCGATTTTTGTCCTCACCCTCAGGGTGTAAATAAATCTTACCCCTGCAGCAGTGCCATCCTTCACTGCCTTTGATGTAACTTCAAAGAGACTTTTCATAGTTCTTTCGTAGTCTTATCATTTCAGAACTGAAGCATTTTCAATGTTCTGTACAATGAAGCCATGGTTGCCTATTTACCTCATGCAACTATCAACCATTGACAAAGCCAATAGTCCTTGCTTGGTGTAGTTGTAATGTTACTTGTTGCATTATATATCGGACGGCACGCTATGCTAAACACAGGTTTTTACATGACTGTTTTTAAGCCACGCCCCTAATCATATCGGCCACACCCCCTTGAGAGACATCCCAGTGTTTTCATCTCTCTGATTTCATCATAATCTCGGGCAGGGTACTTGTCAATCTGGTTTTAGATCCCTCCTGGGTTGCTCTTTCCTCTGACTTATCTTACTAGTGCCCCTTCCTCGTCACTGCTCAAGGGCTGACGCACCTTTTACTACTGGCCTGGGGTGTGCTTGGCGGCCCTGCAGCCCTACACCTCCCTGACTGCTCTTAGAGCGCACTTCACTCAGACAGCGGGACATTCAGAAAGTAGGATCAATCAATCCAAACACACTTTCTACTGTTCGCCCCGTTTTAATCAGACCGTCAGGAGGACAGAATAAAACAAAGTTGTCCTACCAGACAGGTATTTCTAACCTCTGAAGCACCCTTCTAACTCCCATCCCCCATGATTTTGTGTAGAGTATAGAGTGCTCCTGTGTGTGTCAGATGGAGCAGCAAGCCCGGCACCATAGTGGAATGGAAAGAGCCCAGTGATGAAGCATGCCACCTAGGGGCACCCTGGTGGGTGAGGGTTACACATCAATAGGTCTTGTGCTTTTTCAGAATAGGAGAATTGGCAGGCATGTCTGAGTAGGACTCTAGTTTTTTTTATTTACTTGCAGATAAGGAGGATGACCCCTCCCCTGCAAATACCTTTTGTCTACGCCTTCTTTATATAGGCCAGAGACTGCCAGACTGAGACAGCATTCTACCACTTTAACACCATTAACAACTTGGGGCCGATTTACAGAACTAACTTAAGACAAAATCCTAAACTTACTACTTTTGTTATTCACAGAAGTTAGGATTTTGTCTTAAGTTTGTCTTAAGACAGACTTAAGACAGACTTAAGTTAGGATTTTGTCTTAAGTCTGTCTTAAGTCTGTCTTAAGACAAACTTAAGACAAAATCCTAACTTCTGTGAATACTAAAAGTAGTAAATTTAGGATTTTGTCTTAAGCTAGTTCTATGAATCGGGCCCCTTGTTTTAATATATGCACTTCATGTTACACCACTGCCATCTCTAAGCGCTGTAAAACAAAAGATGCAACCATTACCAATTTTAAACGGCACTTAATTTATTGGCATTGGATGGCTGAGTGGGCTTTAGGAAGACTCAGAAATGTTACATGCATGCCTTTTAAGGGTTTCATCAACACGAGTTGAACCCACTGAGACATTGTGCTGGCTTTGGAAGTGCAACTACACCAGGCTGGGTTGGTTGGAAGCAACTGAAAAACACTCATTAAAAGGAGAGATACCTTGGGGTCACAATCTCTGTGTCATGCTCCAGGTGTTTAGTTAATAGGGCACTGCACGCTGGACTGAGTAGGCTCACACTTAAAATTTCAACGCTGAACTACAGGTTCCAGAATGCAAAGTGTTTGGCTTAGCCCCCTAAGGTACCTGGAAGTTTTTCAAAACTTTCTGTAAAAGATAACGGCCAGATTCATGAAAGACCCGTTTTGCGAGTCTGAAATAGCGATTCATAAGGAATCGCTATTACAGACTCGCAAAACGGGATTCATGCAGGAATCGCAAAATTAAATGCGATTCCTACAGATTCCTTATTTGCGATTAACAAATTGCTAATCGCAAATAAGGAATAACTCCCCATTCATTCCTATAGGCCAAAAGGCCCATAGGAATGAACAGGGAGTATTCCTTATTTGCGATTAGCAATTTGCTAATCGCAAATAAGATAGCGATTTGAAGGGTGCCAGGGGTGGCCAAAGGACACCCTGTAGCACCCCTTAAATGCACATTTAAACAGGTGTTGCGCACACACATGTCCTAAGGACATGTGTGTGTGTAACATGCAACATAGAAAAATGCTTTTAAAAGCATTTTTCTCAGTTTTCGCTATTTACCACGCGGTTTGACCTCACGGTAAATAGCGGCCGAAATTTGCGAATTCGCAATTTTAAAATGTTTCAAGAATAGCATTTAAGGAATCTCTAATAGAGATTCCTTAAATGCTATTCCTCGCAAATTTGCGAGTTTCTAAATAGCGATTTTTGCACTTGGGATGATGAATCCCAAATGCAAAAATTGCACTCGCAAAGGGCCAGATTCTCAGAATCTGGCCCTTTGCGAGCGCAAATATGATTGATGAATCAGGCTGTAAGTAAATAGAGAAATCAAAGTAAGCCAACGCTTCTGAAATTGTCAAACCACTTTTGGATTAAGGTCAGTGATATGAAGGGAAATATGTTTCCTTCTCCTATGCCTCCTCCAAGAAGCCCCCGGTGCATAGTTCGGTGGCAGAATGTTAGCTCCTCGACTGCCTAAAAGGATCATTTATCCGCTGTGTCCTCAATACATTGTGTGCGACAGGCCCGGTGGGAACTCAATACCTCTTTAGAGCAGCAGGCAATCTACATAAATTTGTTTCCACTCCCAGAAGGATGTGGTTTCCATTTCAGCCCCTATCTCTTAAATCTCCCCGGCCTTCGCCCTCCTTTTCATTTTTAATGCTCTATGCGGGACCATGCACTTTTTAATCATTTCAATGGAGAGTATGGGGGCTCAGGAGATGCAAGCTTTCTTGAGGTAAGTGATGACGTACTTTCTGTCTACCGGGCTCTGTGATGGTCCTTGCAGTGTAATGACAAGGAGCAGCAGCCATAACATCATTTAAGACAGAGATGGTTTAAGCATCGGATCTGGCACTCGTAACTCCCTAGCCAACGCGTTTCGTGCAAAAAGAACTTCCTCAGGGCAGCAACCAAAAAATAGTAATAGGATTGGACTAAGGTGAAAAAATTGAGTATATCAATAACATGTCTCATATAGAAAAAAATTAAACAATGCAAGGGTATGCTTCTGTCCGATGAGCATAAATGCAAAAAAGTAAAAATAGTTGTTAACTATCTGGTAAGAATTAGAGGAAAGATATGGTGAAAAAGTTCTAAAGAAATGTAAGGAAAAAATGTACAAAATATAATTACACTAAATGTAAAAAACGCATTTACATAATAGAATTTTCAAAACTTTATTGTATTGATGATATAGTTGGGGGTCGAGGTATTGCTAACTTGTAATACATATTTACCTTGCTATGTAGTGACCCAAATATACCGAAGGCGGCATAGTGCTTGGCAAGTAGTGGCAAACGATATAGGAACATGGCATAAGGAAATTTGTTAAGAAGAGTCAATTCTTGCAGAGCCTGGGATCAATAGTAATATATCCCCTGGCCCCATACTTTCACGTCAAGCGTCATGTGCCCCCTAAAGAAGGAAGCCAGTGCGTCATCACGTCCTTCAGTCGAGTTTAGCAAGCAAAAACTCCTGCACTGTAACGTTAAAAAAACGACAGTGAAAAATTCGAAACAAGAGATAAAAAAAATAAGTACAGAAGCAGAGACTTGAACAGTAACTGCAAATCCATCTTGTTTCCCAGCACATTAAATAGTGCTGAGCAGGAGGAGATGAAACTCTCTTATCCACAGATCTTGGCGGAAGAAGCAGGACGAAGGGAGGCAAACGTGCTGGGCGTGCCAAAAAGCGAGGAGATGGGGTGGAAGGAACAATACGGAAGCAGTCACAATGCATGAAGCAGTCGGGACAAACCAGGGTGTTGCCAAAGCATATACAGGGGGGATTCTGAACTTAAAAGAAAGTAACAAGAAAACACAGAACCATAAAAAATCTAAGGTTTCACGTAAACCCATGCCTATATAACCTACAGTGACTTTATAGATTGCAGTAATATTTTCGTCAAGGAGACCTGTACCACCTCAGTGGGAGGGAGTGAGTGACTATACCTATGCAGGCGCAATGCACGCTAACAGGCTTTTAGGCGCTTGTGGTCCTTCAATTTGAGGATACAGTGAGGCTGAAAGGTGCTGCTGGGTTTTACAGCCTTGAGCCTGATGCCCTCCAAGGACGTACAAGGGCCTCACAATATGCAACAGGGGTCATGACATTGACTATAGAAAGGAGGGATCACTGAAATAATATCGAGGGACAAAATATCGACTTGCAAAAATATCGTGGACAAAATATCGACAGTCAAAATATCGAGTTTGTATCTACAAACAGGTAAGTACAAAAATATTGAGTACAAAATATCGTTTACAATAATATAGGTGTAAAAAATATCGACTTTATCAAAAACAGTGTTAAATTAAATTAATATTAAAATGTAATTACTAAAATATACTTAAAAATACTTACATTAACTTATAATAATTAAATAATAAATGAAAGTAATAAAAATATTTTTTTACAATATTATTTGTTAAAACATATATATATAGTAACATACTATAATTAAATAAGATACTGAAAACTGACCCTGAACCCTAAAAATACCCCTTTACCCAAAAACCCAAAACTGACCCTGAACCCTAAAAATACCCCTTTACCCAAAAACTGAAAACTGACCCTGAACCCTAAAAATACCCCTTTACCCAAAAACTGAAAACTGACCCCGAACCCTAAAAATACCCCTTTACCCAAAAACTGAAAACGGACCCTGAACCCTAAAAATACCCCTTTACCCAAAAACTGAAAACTGACCCTGAACCCTAAAAATACCCCTTTACCCAAAAACTGAAAACTGACCCTGAACCCTAAAAATACTCCTTTACCAAAAATTAATTAATATTATTTAAATACCAATTAATTATTAATTAACAATAACAATAAAGTAAATATATTAGCACATTAGCTGTAATTATTTAATTTAATAATTAATATTATTTTTCCCCAAAAAATTAATTAACAATAACTAAAAATTATATATATAAATAAATTACTCTAATTAATGTAATTAACTAATTAATATTATTTAATTACCAATTAATTACTAATTATATATATGTACAAAATTATATTAATTAATTAACTAATTAATATTAATTAATTACCAATTAATTAATAATTTAAAAAAATTACAAACATATATTAATTAATTAATTATTATTAAATTACTCCCCACCCTTATCCCTTATTAACCCAACATCCCGCTACTAAACATTAACTACAATTTATATTACTATTAATAAAAATTTGTAATTTTTTTAACCTTTTTTCTACATAATATTGAAATTTTTTACTTTGACTATTTATATATATTTTGTCGATATTTTTGTACTCGATATTTTTTTATCATTATTTTAATCGATATTTTGACCAACGATATTTTTGTGATCGATATTTTATTATTATCGATATTTTTAACTCGCTATTTTGTCCATTCGATATTTTGGAGTCGATATTTTGTCTGTGCACCAGAAAGGAGGTGTGGATCAGTTTCTTGGACTCTATATCCATTCAGTCTAGGAGACAGAAAACAGGCCTACACATTTAGGGGCTAATTACGATGTTAGTTGGAAAAGCTCAGAATGGCATTTGGTTTTACCTAACCTGTGTCAGAAGACATGTTCTGACCGAATCAGAACCATATCCGACCGCCCTTTTACAATACCAGGTAACCATTCCGTCTTTTCGACTCGGTTCTGACCGGCATTCGGAGAGTTCGATTCGGTCAGAGCCGAATCGCACAGCTCTACCGACCGTGTTTCGGAACGACCAATATTGATGTCGGATTCTAACAGCCTTTCCCAACAAAGACTGACTGTCAGAAACTGACTTTTAGGGTCTGTAGCAGGCACCCTTCACCCGGAGGCCTCGGGTTCGGGACCATGGGGGTATCCCTGGGTCCCCTCTGTACAACCATGCACAGTATGGCAGGCACCATGGGGTGCCAGCCATAGGGTGCAAGGGTCCCCACAACCACCCCATTTTTCAATGGGAGCCTGTGTTGTCGGTCGGCCACAGGCTCTCATTGAAGTAAATGGGAGTCTGACCGAACGGTGTTCGGAAACATCGTAATTGGTTGGTCGGACTCTCCGAACTCGAGTTATCAGGAACGATTCTGACAAGGAGTCGGTTGGCATGCTTTCCGACCAACATTGTAATGAGGGCCTTAGGGTCAATTGTGATAGTGAATATGGTGAAAGGCATTGGGGAATGTGTGAGTAATAGTCCAAAAGTAGGGCAGAATAGTGAGTAGGAGTGAGTTATGTTTACTATGGAAGGGCATTTTAACGCCATCAGCCCCAGGGCAAGAGCAGGACCACAGTAAACAACAGGCAGGTCAGTCTTGTGGTCTAGTTAAACCTTTTACCTTTTAATCTGGTGATGTTACGCTTTTTTTGTTGAGCTGTCTCCTGAGATAGTGAGTTTAATTGCCAGTAGAGGGCACACACACTGTTACTTCCTTGTAGGTGATGCAACAGGTCTTGAAAATGATGCCAGTCTGGAGACGGAACTAGTGCGGGTTATAGGATAGAGGAGGGATATGTTCTTACAATGTAATCCTTACATGAGTTCAGGGCCTGTTCATAAGTGTTAATAAATAGGTCAGATAATAGAGTTTAAAAAAGGAATAAAAGTAAGGGGTACCGTATCCCACAATGTGTGGATGCTAAACTTACAACTCTGAATTCACTCAATGGTCTAAACACATTTCTTGAAAAATATGTGCAAAGCCATCAGACTTTAACTTACACAAAAAATATATTTTTTTTTTAAATGAAAGAGGAGTCTGATGCGGTATCTCCAAGCATATTCAAACAAGCATTGGCTCAGGCAGCAGGCCTGGCTTTGGCTGCTATCCTTTCAGCTTTACTAAGATAAATGGCCAATAAGGAGATCATTGTGTGTTTCATTAATGGTTACTTCTGTTTTATTTTTATGTCCACGTGAGAGACATATAGAACCAATCATATGTGCAACTAATGTCAACAGCAAAAGAGTTTCAGGAATCAAGAGGTGTCCACGTGTGAAGACATACAGTGAATGAGCTTTACAGCAAAACATTGAATGTTCAACACGAGGCACGTGAAATAGCAAGAGCAAACATCCATCATATATGAAAGGTAAACAACAAACGTATGAATAAATGTATGATAATGCACTTTTAGTGAAGAAAGTAGTATGTAGAGTGTAACACCTAAGTTATAGATTCATTTATCTTGGTAGTTGGATTTGAAACAAAAACTAGAAAAAATAACCAATAAGGAAGCACGTAAATAACCCACTTGTTGGCCACTTACCTCAGTATTTACTGATACCCAAAAGAGTAAGGGGTTATCGGGGTGCCCCTTCTCCTTTTACTGCTGAATGTGTAGCTTTTTGGCTTTGTTATTGTGTGTTATATTGTATAATTATTTATGCAAAGCATCATCATCGAGGAAACTACTTAGCTCTCCTCTATTAAAAAAATGGCTGAAAGCAAAACAAATTTGGGGGGAGGGGTGGTCTCAAAAAGCACACATTGCCACACCAGTCCCTGGCACTGAAGGGAGCTACTTTGCATGTGTGTGTGCTCCTGTGAAAAAGCAAAATGCAGTTGCTCACATTGAAACTAGCCAATGGCTGAAGTGGGCTGATCCATTGCCAGATGCTGTATTCCATAGTAGGACGCAGAATAATGTGAACAACAAAATAACAGACAATTGGATTAAGAGGGCTGGCTGAAAAATGCCATAAGTATATTATATATTGTAAGCATAGTATGCACAGGGCCACTGGAATTATGTGATTGTGCGGCCAGAGAGCTTGTCGCATGATAACAGATTTGGTACATTTGTCACATAATCCTTCATCTACCAAATAATCTGCAGATCTTGCCCCACAAAATAGTTTCTAGCTCAGACAGTTGGAAAGTTACTAAAAATGCAGTGACACGTTTTGTCATGCAGTGGAAGGCCATTTGAAAAGCTGGACTGGCATCTTCCATTGCTTATTGCTATATTTGAGTATTAAACAGGTACTAATGAGGTGCCTTTCAGGAGAAGCGGATGACCAGGGTAGGTGCGACGAGCGGCTCGTACTCGATAACCTTTAGCATGCCAGAGCGTGGCACATCTGTCTCATTTCATGGGGTGCCTCAATTTGCAGTCTTAGGTTGGACAGCCATACCAACACTAGTAGGTATCACTCTCAGGATTCCTCTTTTGACACAAATGTGGGGTAGGAAAATTCACCCATATTTATTGTCCTGAAGAAGCGCCACACATCATTTTTGACCACTAGGGGCACGAAACATGTTGACCAGAGTTTGAACCTATTAAGGGTGCAAACATCAAATTACTAGAGAATATCATTACCCAATTAGTAGTACTAAGGTCTGAGGTTTTTTAGTCTGACAGGGGAATCTAGATATTAACGGTTTAGGTGATATCCCGAATCAATTTTACCTCCCAGCACAGCTATCTCACCAGCACCCCACTTAGATATTACTGGCACTCAGCAAAAGGCAAAAAAGACAAAAGATTTCCGCTAAAGTGACCCTTTGGGGGACCCTTAGGGCATGGCAACACCAGCCTGACGAGGAGCATCCGCCCTGTGATAAAGCATGACATTCCGTCGGATGTGTGAGGGCAGCATGAAACCGTCTTGACTGTCCCCCACGATCTGTCCAGCTTTCAGTAAGTTCTCCTTCCCCTTTCCCTTTTTAGGAACAGTGACCCCTAGTTTATGGATTTACTAATGAGGTGCAACCAAGGCCCAGGCAGTGTTGCCAAGTTTTAAAATGACAAAATAATGAAGTAACACTAATACAAAATGCGCTGCATTATGCCACATAATTTGCCTTTTCTTTCCTCATGATTTACTGAACACTGCCGCATATTTTGCCCCTCTCCTGTTGCATAATTCCGGCGGCCCTGAGTATGCATATCATTTTGATACAATCAGGTGGTCGTGTCGACCCTGACAGGGCCGCATTTCCCCCCGTGGTAGCACACCGCCGGATTAAGGAGACAGACGTCTGTCTCTGGAGCGCGGCACATCTGTTCATGATGCGCCCCGGGCGCGCACGCGAGGCCCCGCCTCGGTTCCCGGAAAGCGCGAGCTCCTGAATGGTGTTCTTTCACCGGCTGGTGCCTGAGATGGAGGCCGGGCAACAATGGACCACGGAAGCCATGTCAAGCCCGCCCGCGCCGCAGCCAAAGCGCCGCACAAAGAGAGGCGCTTTTTTTCCCAAATGAGATCTGAAATCCCTTTCTGCGCGGTTGGCCAGAATTATAATTAATTCTCCTTCGGATTAGAGATGGGGCGGGAGGATTACTCTGGACGACAATACCCCCCAGCAGCACCGGGCCCGGCCAAACGTCTCAATTAAAAAGCCTCTATTAAGGGCATCAAATGCCTGCGCGCTGCGCGCCCCCGACCTTGTTCGCCAGGAGCACGGGGACGCGACCCTCTGGTACTTTTGTTCACTTTTCCTGTGAGCTACCGGAAGTTTGCATGAACTGTCCCTGCACCGCATCCGAGAGCCCGAGCTGGGTGGGTTGGGTCTGCGGCAGGGGCCCTGCGCGGATCCTGAACCCGAGCCGCCACCTGCATGCGCCACAGATGCGTAGCGGGTCCCTGAAGCAGGCAGGGCCCTTATCAGCGGTAATCCAACTCGAGGCCCCGACTTGTAGGACACTTGTTATGCAAATGCCGCTGGCTCCAGTTCGAGCATCTTCCGAAACGTGAGCCATGCATGTCAGCGATATCCCGCCGGCGGCCGGTGGCCGGCGCCCGGGTACCGGGGCCGCGTCTCCGTGCGCGGAGCAATGCTTATTGCGCAGACAAATTGAGCTGCGGCGCGCTGACACCGAGCGGCTTCCTCTTCTAATCTGAATGGAGCCATCCTGGACGAGCCGCTCCCTCATGAATATTCATAAACCGGCCTCCGCCGTTCGGTCGGGAGCAGAGACTGGAGAGGTTGGCACGGGGCGAGTGTCCTCTCAGACCTTCACTCGTGCCATCCTGATGGGGCGACGAGTCCTGTCCTGAAATGGCCCGCTCCTAACATCTTCAGAAATGTATATCGAGCGTGTGTGCGTGTGTGTAGATAGGTATATTGAAACAGATGGACAGACGCCTGTTTGACTGTCTGTCTATATATGCATCTGTCTATCGATAGATTTCACCTGCGTGAACCTGCCACTAAGCTGCCACCAGCCTTCCACGTGGGTCTGTAGGAGTAGAAACCAGTGGCCTCGTCGCCATTCTGGCTGTGGATCAAATGGACCAGTGCCGCAAGCTGCTCTAATCTTGATGGACAGACACTGGATGTCACCTCACAGGGAATATAGCACATGCCCCATGTTGTTATCTCATGCACACCATTGATTCAACAAGCAGATTCAGCTGCAACAGAAGCACTGGCCACAGAACGCTTTAAGTAGCCACGCTCCCAGCGGGTGAAAGGTTGGTAGACTTTTGGTGTTGGGATATACAGCAGGGACGAAGAGCTTAGCCGCAGCAGCCAGTACATTTACAGGACACTATAAAGTCCAGTGTGACGTCACTGTACCAACAGTGCCAGCCCATGACCCTCTCCTTCCCCTGGGATGGAAGAGTCTCAACCCACCCTTCCTTCTTGTCCAATCAAGAGAGTCTCAAGATGAAGGACATGAGACCTATTGTATTTCGAAAAGGATAAGAAAGTAGTAACGTGGTCCCTCCCTCTAATGTTGAAAGGTGAGTTCAAAGATAATCATAACAGGCAGATTTGAGAATCAACTTAGAACCACCTGAGGTGAAACACGCGTCAGGTTTGTCCTGGAGCAAGAAGAACATTAGTTCAGAGATATTTTCAGGGGATCTTCATGCGCCAAATATCAGCCGCAGAATTGAACCCAAACATTCATCTCTGTCCCCTGCACTAAATTCCCTTAACACATTGATCTCATTAATGACTTACAAATCCTGGTTGCAACGACAGCAAGTTACTAAGGTGCACCTACTCATTACCTCTCAAGGACTACATGAAGCACCTCTGCTTACTGAGATATCAGGGAATTGGATCATTAAACAACAGAAAGGTGATACAAGCAGTGATAGCCATCTTACATACCAAGAAGAGAAGCCACATCACCCAAACCAAGAGAAGTCAACCACACAAACCAAGAAGAGAAGCCACATCTCGCGTACCAAGAGAAGCCACATCACCCGATCCAGAAAGAGAAGCCCCATCACCCAAACCAAGAGAAGCCACATCACCCGAACCAGAAAGGGAAGCCACATCACCCGAACCAGAAAGAGAAGCCCCATCTCCCAAACCAAGAGAAGCCACCTAATCCGAACCAAAAGAAGCCACATCACCCAAACCACGAAGAGTAGCCACAACACCAAAACCAAGAAGAGAAGCCACACCACCCAAACCAAGAAGAGAAGCCACACCACCCAAACTGAGAGAAGCCACATCACCCAAACCAAGAGAAGCCACACCACCCAAACCAAGAAGAGAAGCCACACCACCCAAACCAAGAGAAGTCATCCACACAAACCAAGAAGAGAAGCCACATCTCGCGTACCAAGAGAAGCCACATCACCCGATCCAGAAAGAGAAGCCCCATCACCCAAACCAAGAGAAGCCACATCACCCGAACCAGAAAGGGAAGCCACATCACCCGAACCAGAAAGAGAAGCCCCATCTCCCAAACCAAGAGAAGCCACCTAATCCGAACCAAAAGAAGCCACATCACCCTAACCACGAAGAGTAGCCACAACACCAAAACCAAGAAGAGAAGCCACACCACCCAAACTAAGAGAAGCCACATCACCCAAACCAAGAGAAGCCACACCACCCAAACCAAAAAGAGAAGCCACACCACCCAAACCAAGAAGAAAAGCCACACCACTGTAGTTCCGTAGTTTGAGGGTCTGTGGTTCGGTGGTTCCGAACCCGTTCTATAAAGGTCATCGGAAATAGACGATTCTGGTGTCAGCGGACCGCAAATCACGAGTGCGGTGTGTACGAGTGTTTTCGTCTTAATCAATCAATGAGAACACTACGTATTCAGGGATTTCGTTTGAACCCTCGGGTTCCATTTTGTGTGCAGCAGCCATTTTGTGTGGTTGCCCTCACATAGGCCGATGACTGCGGCCGAGCGAGTCCTTGGGACACGTACACCTTAGCTGACTTCTGAATGACCTGGCCGAACTGACTCCCTTGCCCGAGGCTGACCTCGCTGAGCCAGTTTCCTTGTTAAGCAGCTGGTCAGATAAAGATCAAAGAGCAGGACATGCCAAAGTTTATAGTATACTGCACCCAACTTTCTATCTTACTTCCAATCTGTTTCTGCTCCTTCCTTTACGACATAATCACTGATTTGGGATGAGGTTTTATGATGGGTTTTGTCCGGCCTGATTGAACAGGATATTGGAATGTGCTTGGTCATTTCTGGTGGGCTGTATAATGGAAAATGGGATTGTCGTCATGCGCTACTTTTGAAATGTCACATCGCCATTGGTCAGTTTGTGTGTAACCGATGCTACTTTGCAATGTGATTTTTGGCATAAAAGACCATGCTCCGCTCATTGAAATTGTGCAGTCTCTAGCGAACCACCCGTGTTGTGCTTCGTAGACCTCTGTTCCTGGTTGCAGCCAATAAACTTTGGTCTTTGATGTCATCAAGAAGTGTCCCATGTCTCTGTTTGCCGAGGCAGGGGAATCCGAAGACTTCGAGCGTTTTCCCTGGCGCTGCTGGGTTCTAAAACCCGGTTCTTCACCACCCAAACCAAGAGAAGCCACATCACCCAAACCAAGAAGAGAAGCCACACCACCCAAACCAAGAAGAGAAGCCACATCACCCAAACCAAGAGAAGCCACATCACCCAAACAAAGAAGAGAAGCCACACCACCCAAACAAAGAGAAGCCACATAACCCAAACGAAGAAGAGAAGCCACACCACCCAAACCAAGAAGAGAAGCCACACCACCCAAACCAAGAGAAGCCACATCACCCAAACAAAGAAGAGAAGCCACACCACCCAAACCAAGAGAAGCCACATCACCCAAACCAAGAAGAGAAGCCACACCACCCAAACCAAGAGAAGCCACATCACCCAAACCAAGAAGAGAGCCACATCTCCCGAACCAAGAGAAGCAACATCACCCGAACCAGAAAGAGAAGCCCCATCACCAAAACCAAGAGAAGCCACCTCATCCGAACCAAGAGAAGCCACATCACCCAAACCAAGACGAGAAGCAACATCACCCAAACTAAGAAGAGAAGCCACATCACCCAAACCAAGAGAAGCCACATCACCCGAAACAGAAAGAGAAGCCCCATCACCCAAACCAAGAGAAACCACATTACCCAAACCAGAAAGGGAAGCCACATCACACAAACCAAGAGACGCCACATCACCCAAACCAAGAAGAGAAGACACACCACTCAAATCAAGAGAAGCCACATCACTCAAACAAAGCAGAGAAGCCACACCACCCAAACCAAGAGAAGCCACATCACCCAAACAAAGAAGAGAAGCCACATCACCCGAACCAGAAAGAGAAGCCCCATCACCCAAACCAAGAGAAGCCACCTCATCCGAACCAAAGAAAGCCACATCACCCAAACCAAGACGAGAAGCCACATCACCCAAACCAAAAAGATAAGCCACATCACCCAAACCAAGAGAAGCCACATCCCCCAAACCAGAAAGAGACGTCCCTTCACCCAAACCAAGAGAAGCAACACCACCCAAACCAGAAAGGGAAGCCACATACCACAAACCAAGAGAAGCCACATCACCCAAACCAAGAAGAGATGCCACACCAACCAAACCAAGAGAAGACACATCATCCAAACCAAGAAGGGAAGCCACATCACCCAAGACATGGGACAACTGTCCAGGCTTCCGATCTAGCCTCATGAAACACTGGAGCTCTTCTGGACCAGACACACGGCTACCTACTGCACAACTCTGCAGTAAATTAACAACTGGACCTCTCTCCCCTAACCCAAAATCAACCTGCGCTCCAACAGAACTATATGTTTCTAGTCAAGTCGCTACTTATAAAGCTGTTATGCACCCAACAGAAAGAGAAGCCCCATCACCAAAACCAAGAGAAGCCACCTCATCCGAACCAAGAGAAGCCACATCACCCAAACCAAGACGAGAAGCAACATCACCCAAACTAAGAAGAGAAGCCACATCACCCAAACCAAGAGAAGCCACATTACCCAAACCAGAAAGGGAAGCCACATCACACAAACCAAGAGACGCCACATCACCCAAACCAAGAAGAGAAGACACACCACTCAAATCAAGAAAAGCCACATCACTCAAACAAAGAAGAGAAGCCACACCACCCAAACCAAGAGAAGCCACATCACCCAAACAAAGAAGAGAAGCCACATCACCCGAACCAGAAAGAGAAGCCCCATCACCCAAACCAAGAGAAGCCACCTCATCCGAACCAAAGAAAGCCACATCACCCAAACCAAGACGAGAAGCCACATCACCCAAACCAAAAAGATAAGCCACATCACCCAAACCAAGAGAAGCCACATCCCCCGAACCAGAAAGAGACGTCCCATCACCCAAACCAAGAGAAGCGACACCACCCAAACCAGAAAGGGAAGCCACATACCACAAACCAAGAGAAGCCACATCACCCAAACCAAGAAGAGATGCCACACCAACCAAACCAAGAGAAGACACATCATCCAAACCAAGAAGGGAATCCACATCACCCAAGACATGGGACAACTGTCCAGGCTTCCGATCTAGCCTCATGAAACACTGGAGCTCTTCTGGACCAGACACACGGCTACCTACTGCACAACTCTGCAGTAAATTAACAACTGGACCTCTCTCCCCTAACCCAAAATCAACCTGCGCTCCAACAGAACTATATGTTTCTAGTCAAGTCGCTATTTATAAAGCTGTTATGCACCCAACAGCCGCTAAGCACTTTCAATATAGATAATTAACCACATAAGTAAGTTGTTCTTTGGTGCCCTCCTCAAAGGGGGAAGCTCTTGCAAGCTTGTATACTTGCAAAAGATGCCCCAGGGAGGGCTTGCCTGACTTGTGATGGCTTTCCCTCCCTCCCTTGCATCCCTCTGAATTGTCTGGACATTTAGGAAAATCTTACGACAATCGCTGGACCTTGAAGCACATCCAGGAATACAAACTGGCAATTTGCTGCACATGGGTGTTGCACGAAAGAGGGACTTTTAGACCAGGATCAAGGTTTTACATTTGATTCAATCTAGTTTTCTCAACACAGATTAATTTGTGAACTCCAGTGAGTATCTCTTATGACCGTGGTTGCCTTCATCGTCACGTCAAATGATGGTATGATTACCACTGCATAATCTTGATTCCACCTCATGTAGGCCCCCTTTCTCCACCACCGGGAACTCCCTGCCAGTTGATTTCACTCTTTCACCTTCATTGTCACTCCTTCCTTCTTACTTTATCACTGTTTTTCCATCTTTGTCTTCGTCCTTCTTTCCCCCTTTTGTGTTTTTCCTCTCTCATGCTCTGAGCCAAAGTCTGGTGACAACAAATAAGTGACAATCCCCAAAAATGTGTGCCGGTCGCCTCAACTGAAAACCACCAGCTTAAAGTAAGCACTACGCAGACCTCTGACCTGCTAGAAATAGGACACCTAGGACAGACCTACAGACAGAAGAGATGCCCTCACCCGGCGCACATTTAAGATAGAGCATCAGAGTGGTCCCCAGAGAATGACGTCTCAGTGACTCATAATATTTAAGGTTGGTTTTGGAAAGGACATTGCCACCGCACCTGCAGCCATTGAACATGAATGGCAAAGGTTGACCATGAGTAGAGCACAAGTCCTATTGGGAAAAGTGTCCTATTTCGTAACAGATCTGATGTGCAGAGTAGAAAAGACTGCTTGAAGATAGTCCTCAGTGGAGTATTAAATGTAACTAAAATTAAAATCTGACATCTCTCCTTCTTTGCAATATTACAGTTTTTAGAAGGGTAAATCGACATCTAGGGGGTCATTAGAAAGTCCGCCCGCCATCCTTTTGGTGATTGGGACTGCCCGCCATAAGGGCGGGGGTCCTGTGGGGGGCATTAGGATGAGCTCGCCACTGTGGCGGGCGCATCCTGCATTTTTAACATTGTGGCGGGCGGTGCTCTCAGCACCGCCTGCCCCAATGCTAAAAAATGCACGTATGCATTTGCACACACAAAGCGACAGGCACTGCGCGGTGCCTGCCGCTTTGTTTATGCAAATGCAGGGAGGTACCACAGGTACCCTCCATGTGCACCCCCCACCTCTCCTTCACTCTGGGGCCCACAGGGGGCCCCCAAAGTAAAGACCGCATGCCTTTCCGTGGCGGTATCGCTGCTACGGAAAGGCATCTAAAGAAGCCCATGTTAATATGGATGGCGGTGTCTGATAGACACCCCCACCATATTAAATTTTTTCCGTCCCGGTCGCCTTGCGACCAGGGCGGAAAAGCGGCGGACGGTCTTTCCGCCCGCCGCGGTCCCCCCCCCCGCCATCCTAATTTGGCGGGGGGTCATTTAGGTGAGGATGGCGGGCGGATTGCCCCCGCCAGGCCGGCGGTGGCTACCGCCAGCCTGGCGGGGGCAATCCGCCCGCCATCCCAATGGCCTCCTTAATGTTGCAGCTATACAAGGCAAGACCTCTATGCCGTTGATTGGAAACGTCTCTAGCAAGAGGAGAACCTTTATTTAAATCAGTTTAAAAGGATTTAAAGACTGTGTGAATCTTCAATAATTTCAGACTTGCATAATTCCACTTTAAATTTGGGGTGGGTGAATTTAGAATATTGTCAGAAAAGTATTAAAAAACGACCTAACTTTGCAACTTCAAGAAGAACAACTTCACCTGCAGGTGTAAGTTTCTGAAAAAAAATATTTCCGAAGATTTCTCCCCCATAAACCAGTATCTCCTGCAAACGATACTTTTTATGGTATATTACACACATTTATTTTCTAAAACCTTTCCAGTTATGTCAATTTCTAAGGGCCAGATGTACAAACATTAGGAATACCGAATTCCTAATTGAGATTCTCTCTGAATACCAATAAGGAAATCGGTATTCCTAATGTATGAAACTTCGATTAGGGATTCCGTGTGGGTCGCAAATCGACTTACCTCATGAATATTAATGAGGTAAGTTTCAGTTTGAGGCCTATTAGGAATCACAGTGATTACAGGGAGGTTGGCCTGCTGAGCTAAGCAGACCACCATATCTGTGATTGCTTTTAATAAATCATTTTATTTAAATACTGCCCATTTGCCTTGAAAGAAAATAGAATGTGTTGAAAAAGAAAAAAAATCAGACTCCTCATGGACATGTAGGGGTAGATTTCAGTTAAGTTTTAATGCAGTATATGTTTGATAAATTTACTTTTATTTTTGAAAGGCATTATGCTATGTCGTTAAAAAAGCAATGACAGTATTTCACTCTGTTGACTACACTGACTCCTTATGAGTGCTCCTGGGTCTTATCCGTGGCCTCACAAGACATAAGCTGAGATTTTACATTCGAATATTTGATGCTTTCATTCGCAAGAAGTGTTTGGCCCGGAGATCCTGGGAGTGCATGGTAGCAGAGCTGGGTAAGGTGTAGCTCCATCAAAGGTGTATGGCTGTCAAGTTGTCTAGCATAGATTGGGCCAAGAATGCCGCTGTCCATTCAGGCTCCCACAAAAGGTGGGAGAAATATAAGCATGTTTGCTGTAAATGCAGACACCACATACACATGCGTGTACACCCACTGTAACTGCTCTGATGTACTGTGTGGTGAAGACAAAACGTAAAAAGCATCAACTTTTGTTTAGAAGTTTTCTTGTGGACAGCCTGCCTGTGTGTGAACCTTCCCTGCCAGCCAGAGAATTCTCATTCTCAGGGGAAAACAATGGAATGTACATAACTCACAGTAATTCCCCAAGGCTTAAAGTCTTAACAACCCCCCTCTTTCTAATATTAATAAGAAACATACAAAAGCACAAAAAACAAAGGAGAATAAACCCATTACCTTGCTAATTGAACAACATCAGACAGTAAAGGAGAGAAGCAAATGAATCATGAATATAATCTTCTGAATACACAGGTGGCCTTAGAAGCCTCTAAACATGATTACCATCTCGAAATCATCTTGTTGTTTCATGCAATGAACTTAGAAGAGGTTGAATGATGAATCACAATGTTGGAAAACGAGGCAGCATCTGTGAGGCCTGCACAAATAACATGACTGCATTTGTCCTTCACTGGGAACCAAACACCCAATTGTAGCGCCTGACTCTCAGAGGATAGCGTTGCTGAGCAGTCTGAGGCTTACCCAAGAGAGGTGGTGTGGGCTAGTAATCTCCATTGGCATGTGCGCAGAAATAACACTCAATAATTGATTGTCCAGTCTGTACTTT
Source organism: Lissotriton vulgaris (assembly GCF_964263255.1). Lineage (NCBI taxonomy): Eukaryota > Metazoa > Chordata > Amphibia > Caudata > Salamandridae > Lissotriton > Lissotriton vulgaris. The sequence goes on from NC_141698.1 coordinate 1,093,360,199, forward strand.
GCTTTATAAAAGTAAGAGTACAATTATTAAACACACACACTACTCAATACTATGCACCAATTTACAAATATACAAAAGCTGTTGGAATTACTTTGTGACATTGCATAACATCTCCACCCCTCCTGCAGGGGTTGGGGTCTAGTACCACCACTCCCATTGCACTTAGTTGAACATAACCTGGAGCAAGGGCCCTGCGCACTGGCACCATCTCAGTGGCGACCCACCCCATTATCTCAACAAGCATTTAAAATAGGTAACCCTGCCTTGGTGACACATAACCCCGACTGAGCATCTCCTACTGACCATGAAGTATACAACTCTATATCTTAAGGGCTAGCAGTCTGGGTTCTTCACCTAAGGGCAGCAGCAAGAATACATGTTTAAGCATCACTTGAGAATGACAGTACTCATCACATTTGTGGATCATAAGAATGCATTGCAATTATAGCCCCTAAAGGCATCACAGATGAAATCGCAGGATTACGCATATACCGCCAGACACCCTAGCAGGAATGTCTGGCAACATAACCCCACTGTACTTATGACATCACCTTCCACAGGTACTTCACATTACACATGTGACCTTCAGTCCCTCTAAAGTGAATAAGCATTGTATATGCATTTATGGTGCAATTACACCTCTTTATCTCCAGGAGATGCCCTTCTCCAGACATCCCCAACTCAGCCCTTCACTCCTTGATGAACTTATCCATACACCCTCAGCTGCAGTACAAAAGTTCCGGCCTAGAAGGTGTTAAAATGCTAGCTAAGCCCTTGAGGGGTTATTCTTTCCAAGTCCCCATGAGACTTAGGGAGGGACATTTCTTTGTTGTGCTGGGGAGACTGCATTGCTATTGCAGGTCCCCCTGCACCCTGGCATGCATGTGGTGGCAACCCCGTCCTCCTGGGGCCACCTCAAGCCGAGAAAACACAGATATTTCCTTGCAGGCCGTTCCTGGCCTGCAAGGCATTACGGGGCACAACTTTTCGATTTCCTGCATATCATAGCAGCGGCTCTCCCACTGCATCGGGGAGAGCAGTGATGTGGGCCTCCGGCCACTGTGGACTTTTGTGGGAGGGTCTGGTCCCACCCAGACCCCCAGGTGAGGGCTTCGGCTCTGTGAGCCCACCCCTCGCCGCTCCGCTGATTTTCAGGGGCCAGGTCCCACCTGGGCCCCTTACCGCACTCTCTTTTATTTTGGGGCCCTGGTCCCACCCAGGATCCCCGCCTGCCTTCTTCATTGGAGGGCAGCCCGGGGAGCTCACCCCTGGCTGCACCCGCCATCTCCCCCTGCAGCCAGAACCCTCACGTGCTGCTGTGGGAGACGGGCCGTCATTTCTGGTCTGCCCGCTACAGCGGGCAGACACGCTGACTGCCGTTGGCCCAGCGAGGGCCCGGGGGAGTGCAATGGCACATCCCCCTCCTCACTGCATCACACAGGGGCCTGGAGTTGGGGATCCTGGGCCCCCTGGGGGCCATCTTCACGAGGAATGTGACAGTACTTCCCAACTTGGAATTGGGCCCAGGGTTGGGGTCCCGGTCCCCAGGGCATCTTCTTCAGGGGCCAGGGTGGGCTCCTGGCCCCCCTGCTCGGCTTCACAAGGAGAACAATGGTGCTCCCCGACTTCGCTTTGGGGCCTGGGGATGGTGTCCCCTTAAGACCTCTTCGCGGGGGGAAAGACAGCACTCACCGCCCACTAAGCATGGGCGAATGTTGCAAATTTGCGATCCGCGAATTTGTGGATTTGCGAATTCGCGATCCGCAAAATTCGCGAATTTGTGCGAATTTGCGGATTTTTGTTTTTTTGCGTGTTCGCAGGGTTTTTTGCGTGTTCGCGGGGGTTTTTGCGTGTTTGCGGGGATTTTTGCGTCTTCGCGAGCCGCTTGCATAGCGAAGTTACCCATGCAGTCGTTTATGGGAGAGGGAGAGAGAGATAGATAGATAGATAGATAGATAGATAGATAGATAGATAGATAGATAGATAGATAGATAGATAGATAGATAGATAGAAAGAGAGAGAAAGAGAGGGAAAGAGAGAGGGAGAGAGAGAACGAGAGAAAAAAAGAGAGGCCGGATCTCTGAAGGGTCAGATTCCTGAGTTGCCCCTACAGAACATACAGCTTTTTATTTTTAGCAAAATGCATATGAAAATTGTGCTGTAAAGGTCTCTTTTTGTTTAACCCCTCCTGACAACTCAAAATGGGTGTATTTGCCATCCTCTCCCTTCTTCCTGTTTTTTATATCTGTAAGTGCTTCCTGATGAGGTTTAATTCCTTGGACAGGTGCCTCGTTGCCTACTTGTAACTATTCTCTGACCCTGCTTCAAGGGTCAGAGCAGGGTCAGAGAATAGTTGCAAGTAGGCAACGAGGCGCCAGGAAGCAATTAGCAGCAGGTGTCCAAGTTGAAGTTAATTTGTTTGTAACCCTTTTGTAAAAAGTTACAAAGAAATTAGGTTCAACTTTTGCACCTGCTGCTGTAACCCTTGCTTGGCTGAAAATTCGTCCCCGCTGATTTCGTGAGATTCGCGGATCGCGAAATCGCAGAAAATCCGCAAATTCGCCCGCGAAACGGATTTTACGCCCACCCTTACCGCCCACCTCCATCATCGGTGGGGGCCAGGGTGGGCTCCTGGCCCCCTAGCAGGGCATTTTCACGGACAGCGCGACGGCGCTCCCCGGCTTCCGTTCTGCTGGGGGCCGCCCCCAGGAACTGATCCACCCCGGGGGCATAGTGGAGACTGGTGGCAGAGCCCCACGCGCTTCGTCATCAGTCCACTGAGGGGTCAAAGGTCGCCTACCTTCTGGGGGCACATCTCGGCCCCCAGGTGGCCGATTTTCACAATTTTCAGCTCTTCTTGCTCCTCTTGGCCAGCCCCAGCCACTGGGATCACTTTCCTTCACCCTCCTGGTCTCAAGAAGGGTGCATTCAGCAGGGAGCTATCTTCACTGGCTCCCTGCGCCAGCCTTTCGCCTGGTTCTCCTCCTTGGCCTCTCTTCTCCCTGCGCAGAGCCCCCTGCTTCTGCACACTGGTCCTGGTCCCTTCTCCTCAGCATACCTCACCACAGGGAGAGCTCCTCTTCCTGTGCAAACACTTTTTAAAGTTTGGGGAGGGGGCTTGCAAGAAGTCTCTGTTGGCCCTATCACACAGCGACACATCACTTCTCTGCCCCGGCTCCCTCCTTCCTGCCCAGGCCTCTGGGTTGGTTAAAGATGGCGTAGTCCAGGGTCTCCGGCCACATGGTCTCTGAAAAAACCCCTTCCCCCAGGGCTGCCTTCTCCCTGGTACAGCCTGGTGCCTGGCTGGCACCCAGCGATAGCTGCTGATGGATGAGCCTGTAGCTCCACCCCTCTTCTCTTCCTTGGAGAGGAGGCCTTAGCTCGTGGAAGAAAGGTTATGAATCCAGCCTGCTGAGGTCAGCCTTCAGCCAGGCCCCGGTTATGGCTGACTCAGAGAAATATGACATTTCTGGATGACCCAAAAGTAGTACACAAAGGACTTTGGACTCTGCAGAATACTTCTTCTCTCACCCGTTAAAGTGGGCTTTAGTGTGTGTCTGGAATCTGTAGGCGTTAGGAAAGTTAATCTAGCCTGTGGGCTCCACATCCCCATAGGGGAATAATGAAGTGAAAAACAGTAAAACACACTGACTTTCCCTGGCATGTTTCTTCCCAGTGTATAAAGCCTATTCAATGTCACCACCCCATTATGCATAAGCCCTGCCACACGAGTCTATCTGAACCTGCTGTTTGGCTGCGCATGATAGGAATCTCACCTGCGCAGCCCCTACATGTGTGCACACCCATGTACACATGGGTCTGCATGTAACCAGCCTGGTGTCCCTTACTCCAGCTGCTGTGCAGTGGCCTGGTCAAGCCAGGGGGACACCAGTAAAATCCCCATGCAGTCTCTTTCATTCTGAGTTCACTGTGGGGGAGTCCCAACTTATGAGGCTCCCCCACAGTACAAGCTCAACAATTAGACCCTCAAAAGTGAAAAATCAGGGCAGCCCATACTGTCAGATCCACCTTCTAACACACAACCAATATAACATCTCACCATTTGCCTTCTTTCTCTGCCTGGTCTACCTGATCTCTTCAAATCATTATTTTCATGAACATGAAAGTCCTTTACTCTAAACATCTCTGCACACCTCCTTTTTTTATATAGAGATACTTTTCTTTGGTTCCATTTGTCACCATTCCCCAACACAATCTGCCACTAATAAACCTCCTTCACCTTAAATGGGCCGCACACTTTTGACAACCCAGTTTATATGTATCCACTATGTACTTTCCCTAAGTCACCCATTTCAATCAAACCACATTTACTTATTTTTGAGAAACTGGCAATCATTGCCACCCATTTGACGTTGACATAACCAATTAGGAAACAACTTAGTATCATAACCTAAAAAGGTGAATCCTTGGTTACACTCATTTCGGAGGTGCAAGGAGCCCACACCATTTCCCAAACCAATTCCATCACATCCACATTATTTACTGAACCCTTCATAGGACTGTTGGCCCTCTCCACCATGCCACTAGATTGAGGGTTGTACGATGCTGTGCAATGAGGTTTGATACCTCATCTTTGACTTCATAATCTGAGAAGTCAGTTGTGTGCCATTGTCTGTCATACAAGAACAATCAAACCTTACTCCCTAAACACATCTTCCAAAACAAAGATGTTGGCCTGTGTGGTTATGTCACCCATTAACTCGATCACCAACCTTCTAGACTGTACATCTACAAACAATAAAGCAAACCTCAATTCACTCCTCACATTAGTGAATAGTCCTATAAAATCCATAAAAATACAGGTCCAAACTTTCCCTGGATCATAAATATGACTCATCTCAGATTGAATACTAACTTTGAGCCTCTTCTCCAACTACTTACAGTCACACCACATTTCTACTCACCTTGTAACATGATGAGCTATACTCAGAAACCAAACATTTTCCCTAAACCTCCTTTCTGTTAAAATTTGACATATGTCAGCCTTGTAAGCAAATTGCATAATTTTCCACTTCAGACTTTCAGAAGGAACAAACTTATCATTTCTCATGAGCAAATTCCCATGACAGCACATAGATGACTCGTCTAAAATCTGAACATAAGGTCAATAAGAAGAGGCTGCAGCACTTTCTATTTACCCCCCTTTAATCATCAAACTTTCAACAATGCCGTATCCTCAGCCACACCATTTGTCCACTCATCCATGGTAAAAGCACCCACAGCACACTGTTTAATGCCATCAATCAAAGCCACAGCACCTTCTTATGCTTTTGACAACACTGCTTCTTTGTCAACCACACACCAATCCATTGATAGCCTAGAAAGACAGTCAGCCTGGATATTGCGCCAACCGCATTATGTTCAACATTATGGCAATATTATTGTAATCAAGACACTAAACTTGCAAGTCGAGCTGATCCCTTCCGAGCCACCCTGGAATTTTTACATTGACCAACAGTTTATGGTTAGGCCAAAATTTAAAACTCATACCCCACAAATACATTCTGAAGTACTCTGAAATCCATGCTGATGCCTGAGCCTCAAACACAATCACAGAATCACCACGCTCACCATCTGCCAATACGCATGATGCAAAAGTCACAGTTTTTAACCCTGCACATGCATTTATATTAATGTTGCCTTTATAGCTCTGCCATGGATATGCACAGTAAGAATTGTCTTTAGGTGAGTGTCAAAAGGTATGCCAGCACAACAAATCTCATCTTTGATTTTCTCAAAACACTCTTGTTGTTCCTTCTCCTTTTTAAATACATTGCCATTTCTCGAAATCACTCTAAAACTCTCAATTTTAACAGCAAAATTATCAAGAAATTTTGAGTAATATTCAATGAGCCCTGTGTCTTATCTTAGTTGTTATTGTATTTGTCTTGAGGAGATGAAGACAACTTCATGGCTTTTAAAAGATCTTCTTTAGGTCTCACCCCATCACCAGAAATAGTTCAACACAAATAGTCCATATCTTTGCCCAGAAATTTATATTTGTCTTTTCTGAGGGTAATAGCAGCTTCAGGCAATCTATTTAAAGCATCTTTCAGTGCCCAGTTGTGTTTTTCTTCTTTCACTCTAAAAATCAAAGTATCATCTTGAAAGTTTATGATATTGAGCAAACCTTTGAACACTTCTGACATAATCAGCTGAAAAACACTAGAAGCGGATGAGAGTCTAAACAGCATCCTTGTGATTTCAAATGTATCTTCCATGCTGATAAAGGCTGTTAAGTTCTTAGAGTTTTCACAGTGACATGATTGATGGTAAGCATTCATGCTTATAACAAAACCTTTCACCCATTCAGCAACAATACCAACTCATTGATATTCGTTAGAGGATAGTTGTCAATAGCAATATTCCTATTTAAACTCTGCTGGTCTACACAAAATCTTAGAAGGCAATCAGTTTTTTTTCCTTATGACCACAGGAGAAAACAAATTTCAAACTTTAATTAGTTCAATGATACCTTCTTTCACCGTCTCTTCAAGCACACGCCTGACATCACTCCTAACGAACACTGGGACTTTTCTCATTTTATTCTTTACATGGATAACTCATGGAGATACTTTTGTAAACATATCCCTTCAGTTGACCAAGTTGTTCCCTGAACACCTCCTTCACCCCACTGATGATATCATCCACACTCAATTCTTTCACAACCATCATCTGATTGGGAGATCGAGGGTTAGTAACTATATGCAAGTGATACGTATGCATCTGCCCTAAAATGGGTGGACCTTCTTCTGCAACATATACTTTCCTTTGATCTCTCTGTCCTTATGTTAAAATTAAAATACCCCAGATTGTCATCAAGGCCGGACCGGGGAATCAAAAGCAGCCCAGGCAAAAAGGCTCAAAACAGCCCCATCCTTTCCTCTCTACACTTGACCTCTCTGTCTGATTTACCTATTCTATTCCTTTCTACCTTCCCCTCCCTCTCCTGAAGTCCCTCTGTACCTGCTGAAATTCATTCGGGGAGCTGGAGAAGTAGCAGAGGCATCATGTGCGGCCCTTCCAATGTTTGCAACCCACTGAGGAAATGCCAGATGGAATAAAAGCCAAGTCAGGCCCTTAATGTTGATCTCTTCCTCTTGGTAACTACCTGGACAAATATCCTGTGTGGATAAAACAATACCAGGCCATTGCTCATTAAACACTTTTTAAAATATAAGTTTATAACTGTCCTAAATCCACCATTAGTTCAATATCTCTATCTTTAGCTGCAAAGATTGCCTTTGCCCTATTCCACCTCCAATCGGAGATTGGATGCTAAATTTTTCTTATCTCAAATCACCTCACAGGTTGTTGGAAGCCACAGACTAGCCTTTTGTTGCTAAAAATGTGGTGAAGACAAAAGTACAAACCATCAGCTGCTTAGAAGATTTATTGTAGAAAGCCTGCCTGAGTGTGATCCTTTCCTGCCATCCAGTACCAAACTGCACCAGCACAGAACTAAGGGTGGGCGTAGTTGGCGGAGTACTACTATGAAGAATTCCACTAAGTTGAACAAAAGCGCAGTGAACCTTTTGGTGAAATAACAAGTATCTCTGTCTTAACATGCTAAAATGCCTATAGTCATTTCACAAAAGGGAAAATGAAAATTTAGCAAGCAATGAGAGAGGTGATGATTTTGGGAACCACCCTAACCTAGGGAGAGAACGAAGCAGATGCCTTGAAAACAAAGAGCACATCTTGCTGAATGATTCAGTGGTGGTCCCATCCTCTTAGGACCACCCCAAGCACAGTTATTATGGGCAAAAATACAATCCCAACCAAAGGCCCTGCAAAGCACTATGGGACGAGATTAGCCGTGGGCAGTGAATATTATAATATCCAATATCAAAATAATTCTACAAAGAGCTGCAGTTCAACTCGTCATTATTAGGTGACCCTCACGAGACAAATGCAAAAGCATTGAATAAAGCTGCAGTTCCACTTGTCGTTTCTAGATGTCCCTCACGAGTCAAATGCAAAAGAATTGAAAGCCTGAGCTGAGAGCTAATACTACAAATTCTACAAAGAGCTGAACTGCAGTTTCATGAAAGGGTTTCAATGCCTTTGCATGCCCACAGCTAATCTCGTCCCATAATGCTTTGCAGGCCCTTAGGTTGGGATTGTATTTTTGCCCATAACTGTGCTTGGGGTGGTCCTAAGAGGATGGGACCACCACTGAATCGTTCAGCATGATATGCTCTTTGTGTTCAAGGAATCTGCCTGGTCCTCCCCCTAGGTTAGTAGGGACCCCAAAATCATCACCTCTCTCATTGCCTGATATTTTTCAATTTCAAAATTTACTTTTGTGAATTTGTTATATGCTTTTTAGCATGAAAAGTTAATTTATCAAAGCATTTGTGGGTGCAATTTAGTAGCTATGTGGAGGAGTGCATTTTCAAATTCCGATACCGGAGCGGCCGAGAGCTAGCTTGCACAATTGTGTGACTAAGACCATACAGATGCCTTGAAAGGCAGCTACAAAAACAAACACATCACGGCTTGGGCATCCTTGCGGATAGCATTCAAGTCCGTGAAGTGAAACTGATTGCCCTGGCTTTCATGATGTCTTAATCATCTCTAACGCTGAATGAGGATCTTCTGCAATGTAGCTGACAGCAGGACCAGCAGGAATGAGTGACGGACTCAGTGTGAAATTCGTCCCCCCGGGGCGTAAACACTGAGTACCATTGGTTAATATTAACACATATACAAGGACTCAGAGACAATTCAGATTGTGCACTGTGATAAACCAATTAAAAATAATGTTTCTTCCAGGATATGAGGACAGACGGGTGAGCTGCCAGCTCCCAAGAAACGCCCCCGTTACTTACAGGTAATCTTCATTACTCTGTGTCCAAGTCTTGCTCGCTAGAGTATTTACACGATTAACGTTTTTGGGGGGTTCTGTATGAGGGCTAAAGCTCATAGTGTAAATGCTGGGACGAGGAATATGAACGAGGCGGCTATGATTTTATGCTCAGACCCCAGACCATGGAGACCCACAGCCCACCATGACAGCAGCCTTGAGTGAGCTCCAGCACTCCAGCTTCCTTCACTATGACTCTATGAAGCATTCTGGAGTCTTCTGCCCCCACCAAGATCCTCCCATGCAGTCCTTCCGATGCCTCTCGCTGTCGACACTGAAGGGCCCCAGTTGCCCCTGATTGGATTTGCAGCACTGCATGGGTGCTACACATAGGTCAAGATGAACACTTTATATTTTCCATGCATAGTAGGCAATACATCTTGGCAAATTTTCACATGTTAGAAGCAGGCATATGTCATCGCCTGCAAGAGGCACACCAGATGCCAGCTCAATGTGCTGTCCATACAGTTTCCAAAACAACATAGTTGAACATTTCTAGTGTTGCGCATGCGGCTTTATCACGCCTCCAGTTTCACAGTTCCTGCACGACATTTTCAGGTCAGTGAAAGCTTTCCGCAGGTATACATTTTGCACTCATCATGTGCAAAAATTAAAACACAAATCATGCAAAATACAGGAATCAAATAATGAGGAATTCAGCAAGATTTGTTTGCAACCTAAAATTGTCCATTCCTTTGTTCATGTTATTTTGTATAGTGTCAGTGCTATATTTACAAATAATACGTGCCAGGGCTCTCGTCGGGAGGCCACTGCAGCTTGCATCACACATTGTCCCTGCCTGTGCTGCCAATGATAGGAACAACACAACTACTCACACTCCCAGAAGTGTAACATTTTGGACTATTCTAGGCACCCAAAGCTATAAGAATGGCTTGAGTTAATAATTTCCTGTTGTTGTGTTATTCTCTAAATTAGCCAGACAGCGCCACCTTGTGGCAGACCATCACAGGCCCCAGTGCTGACAATTAAGTGCTACTGCGGAGCACCGAAAACCACAGGCTCAAATTAAGCAATGTATAGTTCTCACACGATGTCTAGGACTGCCTTAAAACACTTTTTACAACTGGTTAAATTAGGAAGATTCCAATTTATAACCCATCAGCGAGGAATGATCAAAGGAGAATCCATCAATTCATAGGTGTTCAAGTACTGTGACCGTTATGCAGGGCAACTGTAATTTTGCGGCAGGAGAGGGCCAAATTATGTGACAGCGTTGGGTAAACTATGCATCAGTACAAGGTAAGTTATGCGGCATAATGCGGCACATTTTGTAATAGTGGTACTTCATTATTTTGTCATTTTTAAACTTGAATGAATATTTTTATTGTTGGTTACTAAAAACCATTACATAAAACCAGCGATACAAAAGTCATCACGTTACAAAAAAAAAAAAAAAAAAAATTAAGGACATTTTTAAACTTGTTAACACTGTCTGGGTGTTGGTTGCACCTCATTAATACCCGTTTAACACCCAAATGTGGCAATAAGCAACAGAAAGGTAACCAGTTCACCATTGCTAAAGCTAAAGCTAAAGGGCCTTCCACCGGGGAGCAATACGTGTTGCTGCATTTTTAATGAATGTTGAACCGTTTCAGGTGGAAACATTTTTTTTTAAATCTGCAGATTAGGCAGCAGATGATGAATTATGTGGAAAATGCGGCAAATGTATAAAAATTCAAAAATAGCCGAATAATTGCATAATTCCAATGGCCGTGACATTAGGGGAAAGGCGCAGCTTAGTAAAGGGTTGGGGTGCGGGCAGTGCCTGGTAACAAGGGTCTGCTGCTTTACAAGTGCTTGTGGAAGGAAGGAGACAGGGATGAATTTTAAATGGGTCGTGTTTCTGAAGGGGAGGAGCATAGCACTAGCACTAGAAAATCTGCAGGAAGTGACGGGGGAGGGGCTTCACTTCCAGTTGCCATTGACGATTCAAGATGGCCACAATAGGGCTTTGGTTAAAATTCCGAAGACCTACATAAAGTCGACAATCTGATAGCAAGAGGGAGATGCTGCCTTTCTCCTTCAAAGGACCACTCAGTCTACCAAGGCATGTGACTATTTGGAGAGAAACAAGGAGCCAGTGAGCCTTACTAATGGAATGGAAAATCCCCAGGAAAAGACTGCAAATATCAGAATGGAGAGCAATGATCAGGAACCGACAGTGGACCCCGGAGGGAAAAGTAGGGAGAGGGTGGAGGACATGAAGCAATAATTCCACAGGAAGGGAAATGTTGAATAAAGCAAGACATCTAAACCAATAAAGTGCCAGATGTAGAAAAAGTAGGAGATGTAATTTCCAAATTGCGATTCTCATGAATTGCAATTAGGAAGTTTCAAATTCCTTATGTAAGAAAACTTACATTTGCTAATTATCGATTCATAGTGGGTCGCAAATCGACCTGCCTTATGAATATTAATGAGGTAGGCCACAAATTGTGACCTATTAGGAATTATAGCCATCACAGGGATTGTGTCTTGCGGAGGTCAGCAGACCACCATGTCTGTGATTGCTTTAAAAAAATCTTTTTCTAAAGAATGCATCCCTTTTTCTTAAAGGATAACGCGATGTGTTTAGAAAGAAAAAATGATTCCTTGACGTTTAAGTTTTTTAAGATTAGCCAGTGGTCCGTGGAACCACTGCCTGCTCTGAAAAAAACATGTTTTTTTTTTTTAAATCTTTATTTTGCAGTATAATAAAAAGGGAAAAGAAGTTAGGCGACATACCGCCACGAAACCCCACACAGGGGGCGCAAAAAAGGGGGAGGGACTCATCCAAAGGGAAAGGGCGATAGAGCTCCATAGTCCACCCATAGTAGGGATTCTAGTCCAATATAGGCAGTGGCAGAGCGAGGCAGTGCTCAGAGTCCGCACGTGGCACCGTAGCCCTCCCCAGGCACAGTCAGTCGCAACGAGAGAAAAGGGAGGAAGGAGAACATAAGACGGACACCCCAACTATCCCCCACCCACAACCCTCCCCAACATCACCCACCCCCCGGTGACGGCGACTAGCATTCATAGCGTTCAACACAGGCATTCTTGAAATCAAATTTGGAAAAGATGGAGAGATCGCAGCGTTGGCGGGCACACAGCTGAGGGCAAACCGCGGGATAGAAATCTCACAAGTGAGCCCCAATTGTACACGAAGTTCTTAAAGTGCCCCAGGAAGATGTCAGAAAGGCGTTCCATGCTTAACAAACGCCACAGTCGGGCATGCCGCAGGGAAATAGCCGGGGCAGATGGGGACTTCCACGCTGCTGCTAGAGTCTTTTTGGCCGCACCCAAACACAACCACATCACCCGCTTATCCGCCTTAGTCTGGTGTTCAAGCAGCGGGTCTCTAAGTCCCAGTAGGACAAAGTCCATGGAGTTCGGTATCGGGTAACCCAAGATGTCTCTAATGTGGGATAGAATCTCAGCCCAGTACGGCTGGATGGTAGGACAGTCCCACCAAATATGTTGAAAGTCTCCCAACATCCCACAGCCCCGCCAACACCTATCCGAGGTAGCTGGGAATATGCGGCGCAACTTGGAGGGGTACAGGTACCAATCAAAGATAACTTTCATATGTGCTTCTCTGAGATCGGCAGAGTGATTGTGCGCTGTCACGTCTCTCCATAGGGCCCGCCATTCGGCAGCAGAGATGTCCCTCCCCAGCGTGGATTCCCAGTGATCTTGATATCGTGGGCGTGGTGACAGGGCAGAGTCTAATAACAGTTTATACAGGAAGGAGACCGCACCCCTCATGGTAGTAGTGTGAAGAAGGAAGGACTCAAATTTTGACAAGGGTCTGGTAGCCGCGTCCACCACTGCAGGCGATGTTGCCCAATGCAGGAGTTGGAGATGCCTGAAGCGCTCCGTCGGGAGGACACCATAGTCCCTCATACAGTTGTGGAAAGTGAGGGGTTCGGTGCCATGGAACAAATGGGTGAGTGCTCTACAGCCACCCTCCCTCCAACCGTCAAACGGTCCCTCCGCCAGAGCCGGTGGAAAAGCCGGATTGAAATGAATTGGGGTGAAAGGGGACGGGAACGTGGTCCAGCGGTCGTCACCGCTCACCGTGTCCCATACCTTCAGCACCGTGCTCGTGGGGGTGCTAATGTAGGCATTCCTGGGGCGGTCCGCCTTAGGTTTCCAGGCTAAGTCCCAAATGGAGCGGCCCGCCACGCTACGGTCCATGTGGAGCCAGTGCTTCTCCGACTGCTGTTGGGACCACTCTACCAAGACCCTCAGCTGGGCAGCTTTGTAATATAAATGCATGTCCGGAAATCCCACCCCCCCCTCCAAGCGTGGACGCCTCAGGACGTGGAACGGGAGCCTTGCTCGGCCGCCCTGCCAGACATAACGGAGCATCATGGTCTTCAATTGGCGGAAGTAGTCCAGCCCTATCGGAATAGGTAACGCCTGGAAGAAATATAACAATTTGGGAAGGAGCACCATTTTAAGGGCGTGTATCCTGCCCAACCACGAGATGTATTTAGGCTTTCAGCGTTCCAGCTCAGCCCTCACGGAGGATAGCACCGGGGGGAAATTAGCATGGAATAGGGCATTCACGGTAGAGGTCAGCCGGACGCCCAGGTAGAGCAAGGACTCTGATGCCCAGGCAAGTGGAGTGAGCAGCCCGGCCGCGCGCACCTCCCCCGCCGAGAGAGTCAGGTTGAGGATGTAGGATTTATTGAAATTAACCTTAAAGCCCGCCACTTCCTCGTAGGCCGAGAGCACTGAGTGGACATGCGGCAGCGACAGCGCTGGATCCCTGATGGACAGCAGAACGTCGTCCGCAAAGAGCGAGATCTTGTGCTGTTCACCCGTAAAGGGGAGACCTAAAATCCCCTCATTATCCCGGACCGCTAGCGCTAATGGTTCAATACTCAGAGCAAAGAGAAGGGGTGAGAGGGGACATCCCTGGCGCGTCCCTCGGGAATGGCGAAAAGTCGTGGATCTATGGCCATTGACCAATACGCGGGAGGTGGGCCCGCTGTAATTAGCCTCAATCATCTTCACGAACGCAGGTGAGAAGCCGAAAGCCACTAGGGTCCGATGCAAAAAGCCCCAGTTGACGCGGTCGAAAGCCTTCTCTGCGTCGAGCCCCACGAGCACCGTGGGTATGCGGTATCGCTCCGCCTTCTCGATGAGGTGTATGACGCGGCGCAGGTTATCGTGGGTCTGTCTGCCCTTGATAAATCCCGATTGATCAGGATGGATCAGGGCCGGCATCAGGTCCTGCAGCCTATTCGCCAAGATAGAAGAGTACAGTTTGGCGTCCAAATTGAGAAGTGCTATCGGGCGGTAGGATGAACAAAGGGTAGGATCCTTCCCCGATTTGGGAATAATGCTGATTAGTGCTTCAGCCATAGAATCTGTGGTTCTGCCATCAATCGCCATTGCGTTGAAGAGGGAAACCAGGTAATCGCATATTTCAGAAGCAAATGTTTTGTAAAAGAGGGCCGTATAGCCGTCAGGCCCGGCCTTGTGCAGCTTCAGATTTTTAATGGCCTCCAAGATCTCCTCACGGGTGATGGGGGAGGATAGGGATTCATTCCATTCTCTAGAAACCTTCGGGAGAGACAGGCCCTCCAGGAATCTGGACTGTGCGCCGGGATCGAGAGTATCACTCGAGTAGAGTGCCGCGTAAAAGCGCCCGAAGATGGCCGCTTTGTCCGCATCTCTATGCTGGACAGAGCCCGCCTGATCGCGAATACCCCCGACATAGTCCTTCTCGTGCTTGTCCCGCAGTTGTCGGGCCAAATGACGCCCGATCTTGTTGCCCTGAGAATAGGAGGTACGCCTGAGTCGCAGAAGGGTGAATTCCGCCCTGTTATTGTAATGGGCTCTCAGTTTCCCACGGACCGCTGTCAGGGGGCGTAGGGTCACCCTGGATGGGTTCGCCTTATGGGCCTGCTCCAAGGCAGTCAATTCTAATTCCAGAGCCTCCCTCTCCTTGCGTCGCATTTTATTCAGGTTCGCGTTGAGAGCGAGGCACGTGCCCCGCAGGGAGGCCTTGCAAGCGTCCCACGTGGTATACACCGATGTGTCCGAGGGTGGGTTAAGGAGGAAGAAATCCCCAATTGCCTTGCGCAGTGCCTTACACGACGTCTCATCCCGGACCAGAGCCGCAGGAAAATACCACTTACGCCAACCATCCCCCCCAGCGGCCCAGTGCAGTCCCAGAACAACAAGGCTGTGATCTGAAAGCGAAAGCGGAAAAATATTCGCCAGTTGTATATCCCCCCGAAGAGCTTGGCTGAGCAAGATATAGTCAATGCGGGAGTATGTGTGGTGCACGTTGGAAAAGAAGGTGTAGTCTCTGGTCTGTGTGTGAAGGAAGCGCCAGCCGTCAAACAACCCTAAATCTCCCAACTGCTGCTTAGTTTTGTCCAAGAAGACGCCTGTGTCCGCCCTGCGGCCCCCAGAGCTATCCTGCCCCCCGTCCCACACCATATTGAAATCGCCTAGCATTATTAAGTGACCCTCCACAAAGTCCCCCATTCTGTCCAGCAGGTCCTGCAGAAAGCCATTCTGACCTGCATTAGGGGCATACAAGACAGCAAAGGTACACAGGCGGTCCCGCAACAGACCTTTCACCAAAAGCCAACGCCCGTCTCTATCCGCACTCACACCCATGGGTTGAAAATGAAGGGAAGCCCGAAAGAGCAGGGCCACCCCTCTGTGCTTCGTGGCCGCAGAAGCCCTGTAGATAAGGGGGAACTGCCGATGTCGAAGCCTCAATTCATCTTTCCTAGCCAGGTGGGTTTCCTGGAGGGCCACTACGTCCAGATGGTGATCTATGATGTACTTCCAAAGCTTCTGCCTCTTCTGCGGGGAGTTAAGGCCCTTGACATTCCAAGTCCCTACGCTGACAGGCATAAGGGCTCACACAGACTCCACGCCATGCTCACAGTCAGACGGCCACGGGGCCCGCTCCAGACTCGTACTTGCCCCACAAGCCAAGCCCAAGGAGAAAGAACAACCACGGGTCCTCCCGGGGAGAAACCCAGCCACAACCAACTCAGGAGGCCCCCCCAGCCACCCCGCGAATCCCATGAGGCAACCCCATCCCTAAGGCACATAAGAAGTAACAAGGGCAGTTCCCAGAACCCTACGTAAAACACAAATGAAAGTAACGATAACGAACCTGTCATCTCACATTCACCACACAATGTCGCCGCCACCCCTTGAATTCCCAACCCCAACTCAAAACACCCCGCTATGTCACCCATAATCAGAGCGCCAACAATCCCCCCCAGCACCCCCCCAAGAACAAAGAACAACAAAATGCCACTCAGGGCACTGAACCTGAGCCTCGCAGTCTTCAGTTCCAGCAGGTCACGGCTCAAAAATCCCCCACTGGGCTGTAGTAGGGGCAGGGGAGTCCACCTTGGGACCCCCAGGTCCGAAATCTGGGGTGTCTTCACCAAAAGTACCTTAGTACCCCGAGGACCTCAGGCCAAAAGCCCTCTCCGACGCCACTTCGCTGATGTGGGGTCAAGCTGCTCCAGAGCTCAACTGGGAGTCCGCCACAGTGGCGGAGGCCACTGATGCTACCGCTGCATCCCTCTCCTGTGCACTAGCCGCCGAATCTGGTCGCCGCCGCTCCGGGGATGGGCCCACCCTATGCCACGACGAAGAGCGCCGTCGCCTACGGAATGGCGAGCTACGTGCCTCCTGCGATGGTGCCGTCTCTTCGATGCCCAGCAGCTCCTTCGCCATCTGTAGGGAGTTGATCTGTCTCAGTCTATTCTCCCACCGAAAGACGATCTGAAAAGGGTGACCCCAGGAGTAGGACACCCCGCGCTCCCGGAGGAAGGCGGTCACAGGTCGGAAGTCCCTCCGCTTCTGCAAGGTTGTCGCCGCTAGATCCTGGTAAAGCTGGGGGTGATGGCCCCTGAATTGCAATGAGGAAATGGTTCTAGCCTTCCTCAATATCCTTTCCTTCATCTGGAAGTCGTGCACACAGACAAGGATATCCGGCGGCGGGCCCCCACCCCTCCTGGGCAGCCCCACTCTGTGCACTCTGTCCATCTGGATATCCCGCACTTCTTCATCCTCTAGGATCTGGAGGAACAAGGCTTGGACGTACCCACGCAGGTCCCCCGCTTCACCATCCCACGGCACCGCCTTAATACGGATGTTGTTCCTTCTTGAGCGGTTTTCCAAGTCCTCTGCGTGGGTTTGTAGGTCCAGATTCTGCTCCGTGAGACGTAGGATGTCCTGCTGGAGTTGGTGAACATCATTCGCCATGCTAAGGTCATGGTCCTCCAGCGTCGCCACCCTCTCGCCGATCCCATCGACATCCCTCCGCACCTCCCTGAGGTCCGAGGCCAGCTGTGCACGAAGTTCGGTAATGTCCTCCTTGATGGTAGCGAAGAGCTCCTTCATGAAAGCCTTAGTCGCCGGTGCCTCATCGTCCGACTGTTTAGAGGAACCACTGGCTCCTGGCGACGCAGGTTGCTGAGATGATTTGGGGGCCCCCTCTTTCCCCTTATTCCCTCCTCTGCGCTGGGAGTTGGACATGGCCGCGAACTCCGTCACGCTCCTTGCACCAGACTCTAGGTAGACGCAAGCGGGAGGACAAGGCACAGGCAAGGGACACACAGCGTCGGGCCTCCTGTCGGCGGTGCAGTTCACCTCTTCCCGTATTCATGCAGACATGCCCAGTCGGCAAGGCGGCTTCTTCCTCTCAGGGCGTTTACTGCACGCCGGCGCACGAGTTAGGCACCCACCTCCAGCGCCCACAGGACCAGGCGGGCCGTCGCGGGAAGAGATCCCCTCCCGGTGGTCAGTAAGTGCAGCTCGCCACCATCCGGTCTCCGTGTCCTCCAGCTGCGTCCCCTCCTCCACTGTAGGGCGCAAGGGGCAGCGCCACAGGTCCAGCGGTCAGCCGGTCGCAGGTGTGGGGAGAACGCGGTGGGCGTCCCCAGCCAGCACTTAAGCCAGAGAGACCGTGAGGACGAACGCCAGACAGGGGTTCACCAAGATGGCGGCGCCAGCCTGCTCGGCGGGCCGCCCACCTCAGGCAGCCAATCGTCCCGACCGCCGGTGCGTGCAAAGTGCTCCTCCGGGCAGGACCAAGCAACGTGGAGGAAGCGCCCCTGTTTCTCAGAAACTGTGGTAAGCGAAGGATGCACAGGGAAGCTATGGAATTGTTCCAGTAGGCACACACGTGGCAGCACCTGTGGGACGAGGAGCGTCCCTGAAGGCAGTCACCAATGCACAGACCTTCCCCCAGGAGGAGGATTCCTCAGTAACGTGGCGCTCTAGCAGGCAGCTTCCCTAGTGTAGAGGAGCCCAGAGCGCCGTCGATCAAGCTCCCGCCCCTCCAGGGGCCGAGGCGCCGCTCCCGATCTGCCCCCGGGCTAGATCCTCCTCAGCTGTGGTGTCCCTCACGTTCGCGCCAGTGCCCCGCGCCTTACCGCCGTTCCGGCTCACTTTCCGCCGTGTCCTGATGGCGGGGGCAGCAAAGGCGCCTCAGCTGGTCCGCCCCCGTCAGGGCTCAGGGTTGCTGTCCGTGGGCCCGCCTCGCCGGGACCGCCGACGCGGTCCTCCTCACAGCACCCTGCAGGGACATGTCCCGCTCCTCTTCCGACCCACGCCGGGGTCGCCAGCAGCGGCCGGACCCGACAGGGGCGAGACGCCGCTCAGGCCGAGGCCGGACCTCCAGTACGCGAGGACGCGGCGCCACAGGCCGCAGCTTGGATCGGCTCCCGGAGGCGTCAGCAGGCTCCAGAACACCTCCTCGGCGGCACCGGAGCACTCCGCCAGTCGCCACAGTTCGCAGAGCGCCGTACAGCACTCTCGGGACCCCGCTGTACGCTGCTTTGTTGAAGCGGCGTCGGAGAGGCTTGAAAGTGCGTCCTACTCCGACGCCATCTTGGCCACGCCCCGAAAAAAACATTTTTCAACATTCTCAAAAGGAAGGGGTTCCCGACGACCCCTTCCCATTTGTGAATCAGTTTCCACCACTTTTAAAATGGTGGTAAAGTATTAGTGTTTTGCAACCGAAATTGGGTTGCAAAACAGTAATACATACTGTACCAATTTGGTATTTGGAAGGGTTGCTCAAAGTATGCTCTTTCCAAATACTGAACTGATAATGCAAATTGTTATTTGGTAACAAGTTACCAAATCACATTTTGCATTTTGTACAGAAGAAAAACATTTTTACGGTCGCAAATGGGCTGATTCTGCGAATCGGGTAATTTGAGACAGGATAATGCTTTGTACATCTGGCCCAAAGTTCTGTTTAAGAATCCAAGCGGTGACATCAGAATTTTATTGACTGTGTGCAACCTAGCAAGCAGAAAGTGCTTAGTAGGGAAGAAGGGTTAGGCGCGCTTAGTAGGGAGGGAAGGGAGGAGGTGTCTAATAAGATGATAAGAGTGTCATCAGCACCTCCGTCACAACATTCTCTCCGAGCCGGAAGTTGTGGGCCGTGAGGTTATGGGAGGGGGGAGGATGCTGTGAGTTCCATAAAGATCTTCTGCTTTTAATTGAGTTTTAAAAGCTTACAACAATCTGGTAAAAAAAAAAAAAAACCTTATATAGGTCAATGGAAGCCTTCTATTCATGACTTGAGAGTTTAATGGGAAGTCAGATGACGTCAAACCTACATTAATGAAAACACAGATCTCTACAGTGTGTTCAGCAATCAGCCCACAGACTCTGGACGCAGACACAGTCGCCCAATGGTTTAAAGCTCTTCAGATGAAGTGCTTTTGGCTTACTTTAAAAGATTAGTTTTAAACACACTGCGGCATGAGCTAAGGCACTTGGTTCAAGTGAGAGGGGATATAGTAGGGCTTGGAAAAGACTCCCCTGGCCCTAGAGTTGCTTTAAACTGGTCAGAGTATGGATGCACCTCAAGATCCTTAGGGTGCAAGAACCTGCCCAACCCATCCCACCATTGCACATCGAATGGCAGTAGCCAAGCCACGACGGCGGCTGTGAATGTCCACATAGGTGTAAGATCAGGTTAGAGTCAGAATGTTTTTTCACATTAACATTCTGTCCTAAATATTATCTACAAAAATATAACCCTGTCTAAGATAATGCTAGAAAATGTACATCCAATGGAATTATCCCCTAGATTCATCAAAGTCCCGTTTTGCGAGTCCTTAATAGCCAATATTAGGGAATCGCTATTAAGGACTTGCAAAACGGGATTCATGTAGGAATCGCTAAATAAATTGCGATTCCTACACATTCCTTATTTGCGATTAGTAAATTGCTAATCACAAATAAGGATGCGATTTAAAGGTGCTAGGGGTGTCCAAAGGATACCCTGTAGCACCCCTGAAAGGTAAATTTAGACTTATGTTGCGCACACGCATGTCCAAAGGACATGTGTGTGTGTAACATACAACTGAGAAAAATGCACAAAAGTGAATTTTTCTCAGTTTTCGCTATTTACCACGAAGTCAGACTTCGCGGTAAATAGCGGCAAAAAATAATGAAATCGCAATTTATTATTGGTTCATGAATAGGATTTAAGGAATCTCAAATTGAGATTCCTTAAATGCGATTGCACTTTGAAAAATCGCAATTTTTTGCGATTTTTCAAATTGCGAGTTCATGACCCATTGATGAATTCCTAAATCCATTTTTGCGGGCGCAAACGGCCGAATTCTGCGATTCGCACCGTTTGCGCCCGCTAAAATGCTTCATGAATCTAGCTGTAAATGTTTATTTGTGCCATGTACCCTGTACTCTTCTGCTACAGTACACGAAGAAAGGAGCTGCCTCCTTGCCCTGTCTACCACACCCAACATCATGGATGGCATGGAGCCGGGTGGAGGACCAGCCTTGCCACACCAGTCTAGGTGCTCAGGGAGAGCTTTTCGACCATGTCTCAAGATATTCACTGCATCAGGTACCTTGTACAAGAACACACCACATGCATTTATCTTTTCCTACCCCTTCCACCTTTCAAACAGAATATATATGAACTTTGGGGCATATTATCAAGCCCCTGTTGCCACCACAACGTCACTTTTTGGGACGTTGTGGTGGCGACTAGGTCAGCTTCCTATTATCAAGGCAGAGTTAAGCCACTTAACGTGACTTAAAGCCACGTTAAGTGGCTTAATGCTGCCTTGGTAATAGTGCCCCTTTCACTCGAAATTTAGCATGGAAGAGGCGTGCAGTTGGTGTTGCGGGGGGCGTTCCACTGCAACACTCAAGGGTGGCGATAATAGGTGGCTGCGCCGAACTCAAGACCAGGAAAATCCTGGTCTTAAGATGGCGAAAAGAGGAGAAATGCTTTATTTCATCTCTTTTTTGCTTTTTGCATGTGTGCAGCTCAAATGGAAAGAGCACAATGCCATGTTTCTTTTCTGTACAGGAAGGTGTCCCTTTGTGTACATAAAATGCCATTTTATAACCTACATGTGTGCTGTATGAAGCAGCACACATGTAAGTTACAAACTGGCATGTTAGGTTTGTTTACGTGCAGAAAGAGACACCTTTCTGCACATGAACAAACCTTCCTGCTCGCAGACACCCTTGCACTCTGGTGCCTGCCTGCGTTGGCGCTAAGTTGTAAAACTTAGCGCCATCACAGGGGGAAATGCCAGGCTGCACCATATCCTTGATAATAAGATGCAGCCTCAAGTTTCCGAAGTGGCAGAGAGCGGCGTTAAGCCAAGAAGGCGAAAGGCTCTCTCCGCAACCTCCTTGCTAATATGCCCCTTTGTGTTTATGTGATGAAGAGAGTGAACAACCATGTGAAAGGGGAAAGGGTCTTCAATCATTGGGTCCTTCAACCAGAACCCCTGGAATTCTGGAAAATAGGACATTTTATGCCAGGAGCAGGTGCCAGGCAACTTAATTTAGTGTCAACGTGAGGGGAAATGCAGGGGTTTACTGTATCTTTGTAAATGCAGCGCATCCCTGCATTTTCAGAAAGATGGAGCGTGCAGTTAGCAAGTTTTCGCTTAATGCACGCTCCGTCTTTCTGTTACACATATGCCCAATTGTACAGGCGATGGTGAAGTTAAACTAGGAAACTTCACAGATTTCGGGTGAGGTAAAAAAATGAAACCATCGCAAACCCCTGCTGGCAAAAACAAACAAAACAATTCACATAACTGTAACATAACAGCTACTATACTTGTAGGTCAGAGTATCCAATGCACGAGCATCATCTGGCAAACAAATCATGCTCTTAACACTGTTTAGAATATGGCCCACTGCATGTAGATGGTCTATTATTAACTTAATTACATTCTGAAAATATTCCTGCCCCGCTCCTAGCGCACACCTCGAAGGAGCCGGCTTGTGGCGCTTTAGACATTAGTCGCAATTACACCCGAGCCGCCCCCGACAGCTGAGCTTTATTAAATCCACAGGCTGCTGCAATATTTAACATTCTCCACTATATTTTACAACTAGGCTATATACATATATCTTTTCAACTCAACATTAATTTAATATGTTATTTTGCACTTGAATTCAGACCACCGCAGTTTAATGTGAGTAGTTTAGTGATTTGTGGGACGGCGGTGAGAATACATGCACCAATAACATGTTATTTAGAGCAACTGTACTAATGAACACAACTCCCACATGTATCACTACAAGGGTAATGTTTGAGTTTATTGGCACAGTGCAGCATAACTGTTATGAGGAAAGCAATGCAGGCTTGCTCACAAGCAGCATCTGCCAATTACTTTACAGGTGGAACCAGCTCTCTAATAATCAAGAGGGCTCTTCAAAGTGATGTCAGCTTCCTGTACAAATGTAACCCTTTGCATTCTGGTTTTGGTTCAATAAGCTTGGTTAAAACAAATGCGCATGAAAGTGTCATGGCATAGACCGTACATGCAGTGTGGGGGATGACAACATCGTTCACGACGCAACTTTTAGCACGCAGTGCTATTACAACGCGGTTTTTAAATCGCATTCTATTACAACGCATGACTCTGGGGGGCGCTCAAGGATAGGGAATACTTTAAATTTACTATCCAACACCTTCCCTAGTGTCAACGGGGACTGGTGTTAAAATAGTAAATTAAAATATTCACTATCCAACACCCCTTTGTATTATGCGTTGTAAAAGAATGCGTTATAAAAACCGCGTTGTTACAGCATGCGTGCTAAAACCATGCGTTGTAACAACGTACATCCCAATATGACCCACTGGAGACCCTCGATCATGGGGCATGGCCAACCCCACATTCAATAGTGGTAATAAATAATATATTACACCCTGTGGATCTGTATCTATACCACATATGCCATGTCTGTAACACACACTGCAAACAGAACTATGGGCCTGTTTCGATTTCGTACGGACCACCACCGACAGGTTGTCAGTGGAGGCCCACCCATCCTCCAGGGCTGTGGTCCAACCCCCGGGTTAGGATGCTGGCGGGCAGAGCTCTGCGGGCGGAGGGAAAGACCGCCACCTCCAACGGGAATTGTGGTGTCCCAGAAACATCCATGCACCCTGTGCCAGGCACCCCATGGTGTTTTCACACGGAGCAGGGATGTTTCTAAACATGCCTTTTTTGCACTGAGGCTTGTGCTGCTGACCCTTTCCGGGCCACAGTACAAACCTCAATGCGCCCACCACTTACACGGCGATCAGATAATAATTTGGAGGTCGGGACTGCTGCCTACTTATCGGGTGGACCCAATCCCAAAATGATGGCTGTTGGATGCTCATCCGACCATCATCGTAATCAGCCCCCATGTTTTAGTACTTAAGTACCAGGCTTTAGGTGCTGGTACTCAATGTAATGCTTTTCAATATATCAGCCTTGGAATGATGAATAGCTGAATGGCTAAGGCAGGGTTTGGACCTGGAAGGTCACCAGACCTCACTGCATCGGGTGCTGAAAAGGATGCTCAACAGAGGGCCAGTGATTAGGGCCTCTGGGTTTTACTGCTGAGCCCCAAAGCTCCCCCCAGTAAGTGACTGTAAAATATTCACCCGCTCTGCGTAAGACATACACCTGTGCTCATGAAACTCCCTTATAATTTGCCACACAGTGTTTTTACTAAAAGACTAATGTGAATGTTTGAGTAGCATAGGTCTTTCTAACACATTTATAGGACACTTCTCAAGCTGAACTCTAGATCCTGTTACCCAGTAAAGATGAAGAGTGTAACCGCGCCTGCCAGCATTTGAACCCATGAAGGTGTACACACACCTCTGCAGGTGCGGTTTGACTTTGCCTTCACACATTTAATGTTTAACACATTATACCTTCATGGTCCTGACTGGGACAGAATATAAGCCCGGGCACCAAAATAAAAGAGACCCCCATTACTGGATTAGAAAGCTAAAAAAGTGGCCTCTGTTTGCACATGGAGGCAGTTTTGAACTTGCAAAGACATGCTCTATAAATGTTTTGCAAGTTGTGGAAAACTGCATGGATTTGAGCTTGCTGCAGGCAATGTTTGCTTAAAAATCAGGGAATTCAACAGCAAAAAACAGCCCAACACACTTTAAAACAGGCCCATAAACAGTCAAAAAACAGCCCACACATGGATCTGAGGGACCAGCCCATCAGACACACTGCCTGACTGCCACAAAGGCCAGACCGACCCTGATACTTTCCCCTGCCGGTAACACTCTCCTCTGCATCCCAGCCTTCCTCGACTCTGTCTTTTCACACTGTTTGCAAGACTAGAAGCTCAATGAATCCAACATACCACTGTCTGTCCTTTCTAATTACAGCAGTAACACCTGCATTACATAATGGTACAGCAATAATCAATGATATATGCTTGGAACCCATCATAGTTGAGCAAAATTAGGAAAATAAGTGCCTTGAAAAAGTCACTCGTAAATGTGTTTTTAAAGTCTTGATTTGCCTGTCGGAGGTCACCTATTACCTGTGGAAAGTGTTCGCCACCAACGCCAAAGAGGGGTCTACCCTCAGCGACTGAGCACCTGAGCACACAATGTCCGTTCAAAAGGCTGAACCATGGATGTACAAAGCAGTTTTCCTGCCACAAATAGCCCGATTCACACAATCAGGCCGTTTGCAACTAGAAGAATGCCTTTGGGGATCTAAAAAGCGCAAATTGTTATTCGGTTACCGAGTCGCGATTTGGGTTTTGCTATTTGGTATTTGGAAGGGGGGTCTTGAGTGTGTCCCTTCCAAATATCGAATTGGGATGGTGTGTAAAAATGTTTTGCATCAGAAATGCATTCGCAATTTACAGCCAATTGAAAGTTGGCGGTAACCCATTCACAAACGGGACGGGGGTCCCAAAGAACCCATGCCCCTCTGAGAATGGTTGGTAAAATATTCTGTAAGATCAGACAGTGGTCCCAATGATCACTGCCTACTCTGTAAAAATTAAACTTCCAAATGTAATTTTTTCCTTTTTAGAAGCTCTCTCTTATCCTTTAAGGGAAATGGGCAGTGTTTAAAAAACACAAAAGATTGCATTATTTAAAAGCAATCACAGACAAGGTGGTCTGCTGACCCTAGCAGGTCACCATCTCTGTGATGGATGCAATTCCTAATGCGTGGAAAATTGCGACCAACATCATTAATATTCATGAGATAGGCATAGTTGCGACCCATTAGGAATCTCTAATGAAACTCAAAAGAGTTTCATACATTAGAAATAGGGATTTCTTAATTGAAATTTGCATGAAAACACAATTAGGACATCACTATGTAGGACTTTTGTACATCTAGCCCCACCATCCCTGGAAGTGGAAGTCGACCAGAATCCGAGTCTATGAGCATATCCTGAGTCCAGGTGCTCTGGGAACTGACCGCAACTTGAACTGCTCAGCCTGCTGTCCACTACACTCCATGCAGAACTGGGTCCCACTCCCATCTGCACCAGGTAGGACTCTCCACCAGGATTCTCCCAAACTCACCTCTCACGCGTACAGTGCTCTGAAGTGCCAGAAAAGCCACCCACGCTGCTATATAAAACTATCAAATATATTCGCAGCAGACTTCAGCGGGAAGTGTTGGCTGCAGCGCTGTAGCCAAGACGCCCACTTGCAAAAATATCAATATGTGCAGATTCCCTAATGAAGTGTGTTGGCTAAACATGCCCGTCTCCAGTCTAAACAAGAGACGGTGGGTCGCGCTCCCCTATTCGCGGCATCATTTGTTTCGGCTCCATGGAAATTGATTTGCGGCGCTTCGGTTGGTTCACTTCCAGACTCAGGCTTCCCGGAATAGCTACCGCTGTGGCTCATGAGCTGTCAGTCGCTTCACTTGCTGGTGCTTATTGGAAGGGATAGCAGGTGATACAAGGAAATTGACCAATGATGATCCAGACCCCTCTGTTTCTGTGTTTTCTAACATCTACTTGATTTTGAAAATGTATCGCTTGCCACATTTGTGGTTTTAGCACTGTGTACAGCAGGAGTTTCCAACCAAGGTGCTCAAGAGCCTAATCCATGCCAGATTTTCGGGATATTCACAGAAAAAAGCATTTACAAGCAAATAATCTGAATCAAACAATTTACATTGTGATCATCAAAGACATCTTTGACAGTTCTTTGGGCTGGACAACCCTACACTACAGAATGCTGAGATCGTCTCAGCCAATAAGAAGCCTTACAATGCGGGCATTACCAGTAGGTGGAGGGCTGTTTTGCAAGCCTTTCTGAGTTCAGTGAAAGTCCACAGGACAGTGCGTTGTAGGCGGGGGATGGCGGTGCCAACACCATTGTCGCACACATGCTTCTGGGTTTCAACGACTGTCATTCCTCTCCCTTAAAATACACCCTTGAATTCAACCCCGACACATGCAGAGCAGGAAAATAACAGTCATTAGTGCCCTTAGTAGAGGGCAATAACACTGAATTAAGACATTGAAACGTTGAGAGATCCATTGAAGACAATGGCCTGGCGGAAGGCATAGAATGTGTTATATAGGCCACCTACCTCAAAACTCCAAAGCTGCGGCAGCGGGCACATGCATGTTGGGGTGGGGCAGGGAGAAGCAGGGGGAAATCGACAGATGATGAAATCGGTATAATTTTTTTTTTTTATTGTACCTATTCCGTTGTCTAGCGAAATTAACCCCCTCCAACCCCAATCCGCCCCTGCCTTACCAAGCTTACCTGTGCCAGCCGCCACTGATCCAAAGATCCTTTACTGTTGCTGCCAGTTTTAATTAAACATTCCACCTGCAATGGGTGAAATGCTTGTATAGAGTGATATCTCTCCCAGCAATGTCTATACTGGACATTGAATGCCCTTCCCCACCTTCTAGGCTCATGCCGCATAATTTGGTGCGCTGCTGCGTACTATGGTAACACCGTACAATTATGGAGATAAGTCAATAAGGAGTTTAATTGATCTCAAATGAAACCCTGCAAAGCAAAGGGTGATGTACATTTGCCCTAGAGAACTAATTAAATAAGATGGCTCCAATGATGTGATCATTCAAAAAATGAGGAAAACATCTTTATGTAAAGGGATGTATAGAGGTACATTCTATGATATAACCAACATGGGGCATGCTGTCCCACTTGCTGCATCTCATCAGCCCACATTTCACCCATCAGCTTACAAACGTCATTACCCTCAAGGCTTGTCAACCTCACCACATCGAGGAGCCCCCACTTGGTGAAATGAGGCTGTGATGGCGAGTATCTACCAGAGGTGAGTGCCTGTCCCTGGGAAAAAAACTCTGACTGAACAGTGTGACTGAAGATTGGGGTCCACCAAGGACTCAGCTGAATGTATCCAAGTGTCACCAGCCTACCAGGAAGGTTTCATGTGAAAATACAGACACACACAACTGAGGCTAAAAAAGAAGGGACTCAACCAAGCAAACAAACAGATATATGGACATACAACAGTTCTGGCCATTAAACAAACCGATACAAATCCCAAACCAACCAAGCTTGTCAACTACAAATGACAGGGCGAAATGCGTCTTCTAGGAGGAGGTGTCCCCATCGAGTGGAGGCCCCAAAGTAAGGATCACAAAAGGAACTGACCAGAGACCATGGCTGAAGGATTGGGAAGAACTCGCAGGCCATATTTATTACATCCAATTAATTATATAAAAAATATATCACAAACTTATATCACAGAGAAAATCTTGGGAGTGTGACACATTTGCAAATCTAACTAGACATTGACACTTATAACCAGATTTGCCAGTAGATATCAAACATTTGATAAGCTTCGAGAGAGATAGATAGAATGAAAGAATGCATTTACCCTACAAGAGTTTAGACCTGGCGACCTGCAGGTGACATAAAACCCCTGCAGCAAGAGCTCACCCCTCTGATTTCACAAGAGATTCTCCCATCCATCGCTGTCCAGAGTTGGGCGCGAGAGACACCGCAAGGCCATGGTTTCAGGTTGAGCAGATGAGACAGAGTTACACACCTCAAGTCTCTACCGTAGTTATTACAAAAAAACCTGGCAGGGTGCGGTACTTCTGTCCCCTCGATGGACACACCTGCTCCATAGTGTGCGTCCTGCATTCCTTCTGTCACCAAAATATTTATTTCAGTTTCCTTTTCTATTGGAATGAAGACTCACAGGGCCTGGTCCACAAAAGTGAGCTTAAACTTGTGTGTAAATGGACTACTTTGCGGAGTTCTCCACCCCGATATCAGTCTCTGGGTGCGGAGCGATCCAATATAATATATATGAGTTCATAGTCTTGAAACTCTACAATTACTTTCTGCATAGTGCATACCAAAAAGAACTAAACTCAAACAAAAGTGTAAGTTCACCATTGTGATTCGGGCCCTATTGGGGTGCACCTCTTCTGGCTCCCTGCACTGCCTTGCAAAGTGTATACATTTCTTTTCATTCCGTCCTTCTTTTTGCCCCGCATTGAGCACATCATGTTCATTTTGGAACAATCGGTCCCATAAAACTTCAGTATGGAAACAGTTTATTCAACAAACTCGATGTGAACTGTGCAGGATGAGTAAAAAAGTCAATACTTGACTTTATCTGTGTTTCTTAGCATCATGAAACATGGCATCTCTATGCGAGTGCAATGCACTAGTGAACACACAGCAAGCACTTGAATGTTGAAGCAGAAGAAAGACAAAAATGCCTGCTGATTCCATGCATGTCCTTCACTGGTTCTCCTCCCACCTTTCCAACCGACACCAGTTTGTTCACGTGGGGAGCTTACTGCTCCCAAAAGAACCCATCGCCTGCTGAGTTCCCACGGCTCCACACTGTCCTGTTCATCTCCAACCTTTACGTATAGCTGCTGAGTGCCATTCTCACAGATAACAGCATCAACCGTCACCAACACGCCGATGATAAACAAATCTACTTGAAAGTCTCATCTGCTTCTGGCATCCAGTGTCTCAAATATGCTTGCATAACATCTAAACGTGGATGTCCACCGACTACCACAAGCTCAATCCAACCAAGGCAGAATTGATGTTTGTTTTCAAGAGCAACAAACAAGAACCTGTACATACCGGGCTCAATGACATGAACCTTGATGGCTTCGAACTGCCACTTTCACTGAATCTCAAATCACTTGGTTTTGCCCTGAACACCAGCCTCATACTCAAGGAACACATGGCCAAATATACAAACTCAGACTAGTATCAGTTCTCTCTTCACAAGAAAGGGAAACTGTTTATTTAAGAAAAACACTTCAGAACTGGTGTTCAAGCTATTGTACACTAACATCTGGGTGGTAGTAATGCTGTGCTCGTTGGCCTCCCACTGACGCCTCTTAAGGGCATCCTACACACCGCAGCATATCTCATCCAGGTCCTGAAGAAACCGGATCACTTCATCCTCATCCTAATGGAACTCCATTGGTTCTCCTGGCTGATGTGTACCATCTTCAAAACCAGATGCATCATTTACTACACCATCGCAACCAGCACCACTGCTTATCTTTCAGACAAGCTCATCATCTCTGGTGAATCTCTGCATACCCACAGCCAGGAAACAATCAGATTGCAGACTATGAAGCCTAAAAAACGTAAAAACAAAGCAGCAGGCCTTCTCTATCCATCCTCCCAGCATCTGGAACAACATCCGAGAATCCACCAAGACCGCCCAACAATTCTCCAATTCAGGAAAGAGTTGAAGATGCATTTATGTAAAGACCACTACACCACAATGCATTAACAGTCTATAATCCAGTTACCTTTCATATCGCTCATTGATTATATGCTTGTCTTTGACCTGTACAGTGCTCCATTGACTTTTTGCTAGATTTGCATAATAACAATACCACATACATGCATGCATAAACACATGGGAAAATGGACTGCAGAAACATGCTTAGCAAAAACACAGGCTACAAAGACACAGTATGAAAATGTGAAGTTTACATGATTATCTCCCAGAAAAAAGTTGGACTTGAATTTATTTCCAGTTCGCACACTTTACACTTAGTTTCTGGGTGTCTTACTTTATAAATGTAACACCAGTCCCAGCATACGTAGGGAAACATGCTAGACAGTCGGTGTCGGTGTGTGTTCAAAGATTTCTGATGTGATATTTCTGTGAGGTCAATGTCCTGGTAGTCTGTGGTTTTCACACAGGATGTGTGTGCAGTCTTTCTTTCCACATGCTTCCATCACTGTGGAGAGTTGCCATGCCAGGGATGGAAGTGGTCTGCAAAGGTCTGCAGATGCCAGGTCTGAACAGAGCAGGCGCTGTCGGACCTGCTCTCTTCTGCCCCATGCCCTCCCGAGTTCCACAGTGGGGCACTAAGGGTATTTTAAATCAACACAAAAGGAGGTGCCGAAGGGCCTGCTCAGTCCCACAATTGCATGACACTCCTAAGCTCAACAATATTGACCTACAATTATATTGCCTCAAGTGCACCGCCCACCACTGCTGCCTCTGGGTAGTTTTGTTGTGGCTATTTTACATCCATATTGTCCACCTAGCCCCATTCTTAGGTTCATACTTGTCTGTACCACCTTGTGATGTGGTGCTTAGATCGATGTGATGAATGTGACTATAGTCGGGGTCCCCCCACCCCCGAAGCTCCTCAGCCCCGGACTAGAGCATTGGGGCAAGTATCACTCAGCAGAGTGTAGAACCAGCTCAAACAGGGAGCTCCTGCTAGAGGCACCGGAGGTGAGGCGTGGGGGTCCTTTCTCAGGCCTGGGGTCTCCTTTGTTTACAATGGGGCCTTCATCATACATGATGAGCAAAGGGGGTCTCGCTGGATCTCTCGGGAGTGGGGTTATGACACATACGTCCCTGTGTCTGATTGCATGTGTGTGGAGAGGGCAAGAGGCTTCAGGAGATGTTTGCCTGCTACAGACAGACACAAAGAGGAGTGAAAGGGTTACTGAGGGGTGCAAGAGACAGGGGTGAAGCTTCAAAAGAGTAGGTGAGGTGCAAGAGACAGACAGAACGAAGACGCGTGGGCACAGGCGTGGTGTTTCATAGGACGAGGGTGAGACTTTTAAGGAGAGAAGGTGCACCAGGGGAGTAACACTGGCCCTTGTAGCCCCTGCATCTCAGGGGGGGCATGCATTCAGACCCCCGAGGAGCACTTCAGGCTAAGGTCAATGAATATCTGTGAGATATGGGAGACTCAGGGGGTCCCTCATCACATTCTGCATGCGATCATTTTGCATTGTGCCACTGGAGTGTGTTAGAGGCAGGGAGCTGAGAAGTGGAATGGGTAAGGGTGGGTACAAAAGATAGAGTGGTAACTGAGCACACATTCATGGGGGAGTACAGCAGACTGACACAGACGAGTAACTGGAAGTGCGGGCAGTAGGCTGGAGCTTTCGGGGGAGAGGTCTCATGAAAGTGAGGGGGGAGTACAGCAGATGGACATAGAATAGTTTCCAGACAATGTCATAATAGATTCTTAACTAGTGATTTCGTCATATAAAAACAGCCAACACGTTTCGCAATTACATGATCTTCATCAGGTCTCATACAATATATCAATGTCATGATGGAAGCTTGGAAAGTATATTCAGATAATCTGATCTTCCGATAAGGATATTACCTTTCTTGTATGGAATTTAGCCAATTAACCCAGACCAGAAGACATGGACCTGCTGCAAATGTGAATAGGCCTGGTCCCTGCCCTTCTGCCACCAGCTGTGAGACTCTGCAGTGCCTTTGAAGCAAGTTTCCCCTGCCTGTGGTCGGGGATCCCAGAGGCTGACAACAAAAGATTTTGAAGGTTGGGCAGCTTGACCACCTATCTAATGGGAGATTAATATGGATGTTATGGTACATTATTTAAATGTGAATTTCTAAAGTGCATCTACACCATTAGGTCGCTTGGAGATAAACTGGAATATTGACCAGTGCTACAAAAGAATCCAGAGAAGAGGAACGTTTTACGTTGTATCCAGGACATTCTGGGCTATGAAGTGCATTTCAGATATTAAGGAAGAGAATTTCAGTGGTGGAGAGCCCAAAAACAAAATGGTTTCCCATCTTAAGTGATTTTTCTAAAGAAAGGTTGAGCTGGAAGAAAAGATGTTGAGAACACAAAGAGCAAGTGGGGACACATTTTTTCATTTTTTTTATGACAAGTGAAGGCAGAAACGGTATTGACGAATTTGTGGATCGAGGTCATAGGAAAGCTAGATGGGTGACAGATACCCATAATGGAGATAGAGATTTTCGGTGACAAAATTGTGGTGGTGATCAAATGTCAGCAATGGCATTCGCTATGGGTAACCAGAGTTTTAGTGGTAGTACCCCATAGGAAACATGTGGCTGAGTTATACTGTACTGTATGTAGGTTGGTGTATATACATTCCTCAGGTTTGAATTGTTACATTCGCACATGTTCCTGTTTGACATTTTTCTGCCCATTTGTAGTTATTTAGTTCCATTGCTTGCTTTCTGCTGCCTTGTCTTGCCTTATAAAATGGTGTGCTACCCCAGCACCTTGTTTCTGGAGTTCCATGCATCCCTCCCTTAACAAGGCAAATGTTGTATGGTGGTAAAAGCGCGCGATGCCTCTGTTGTCGGTGAGCACATTCTGTTTGTGTGCAAATGCTGCCTAGTTTTCTAATCTTTAATCAAGTCCAGCTACATGTGTGTGTTTGATGTATATGAAACAAACCAAAGAACATAAACCTATTTTGATTTGTACCAGTGTCAACCGCCTAATTTATAATGGTGCGACCTCCTCATATGTGTCCGTAAAATGTGCATCATCCGGAATTTTTGTTGGGAATTGTGACCCTTTCTCCTGAATTTTTACAGTCATTGCGCTGAGCTAGCCTCCATGTGAGGTGGTCACCTTAGCCTGGAAGTGAGTGCACGTGCTTAGGGGGTAAGACATTTTGTGAGAGAGAGGGGCGTACAAGAGACTGACACAGAAGGCGAATGAAAATGAGTGCACGTGCTTGAGGTTAGAGAGGCCCTTGACTGGAAGTGAGTGCACGTGCTTGAGGGGAGAAAGGCCCTTGACTAGATGTGAGTGCACGTGCTTGAGGTTAGAGAGGCCCTTGACTGGAAGTGAGTGCACATGCTTGAGGGGAGAAAGACACTTGACTGGATGTGAGTGCACGTGCTGGAGGTTAGAGAGGCCCTTGACTGGAAGTGAGTGCACGTGCTTGAGGGGAGAAAGGCCCTTGACTGGATGTGAGTGCACGTGCTTGAGGTTAGAGAGGCCCTTGACTGGAAGTGAGTGCACGTGCTTGAGGGGAGAAAGGCCCTTGACTGGATGTGAGTGCATGTGCTTGAGGATAGAGAGGCCCTTGACTGGAAGTGAGTGCACGTGCTTGAGGGGAGAAAGGCCCTTGACTGGATGCGAGTGCACGTGCCTGAGGGAAAAGAAGTTTTGTGAGAGAGAGGGGCGTACAAGAGACCCACACAGAAGACAACTGAAAGTGAGTGCACATGTTTGTGGGGAGAGAGGTCCTTGACTGGAAGTGAGTGCACTTGCTTGAGGGGAGAAAGGCCCTTGACTGGATGTGAGTGCACGTGCTTGAGGGAAAAGAAGTTTTGTGATAGAGAGGGGCGCACAAGAGACCCACACAGAAGACGACTGAAAGAAAGTGCACGTGATTGAGGGGAGAGAGCCCATTGACTGGAAGAGAGTGCATGTGCTTGAGGGGAGAGAGCCCTTGACTAGAAGTGAGTGCACGTGCTGAGGGGAGAGAGGTCCTTAATTGGAAGTGAGTGCACGTGCTTGAGGGGAGAGAGGCCCTTGACTGGAAGTGAGTGCACGTGCTTGAGGGGAGAGACCTTTCATGAGAGAGAGTGAGAGGGGGTACAAGAGCCTGACACAGAAGGCTACAGAAAGTGAGTGCACATGCTTGAGGGGAGAGAGGTCCTTGACTGGAAGTGAGTGCACGTGCTTGAGGTAAGAGAGGCACTTGACTGGAAGTAAGTTCAGGCCCCAGAGGGGAGAGATGCCCTTGACTGAAAGTGAGTACAAGTGCTTGAGGGGAGAGAGGCCCTTGAATGGAAGTGAGTGCACGTGCTTGAGGGGACAGAGGCCCTTGACTGGAAGTGAGTGCATGTGCTTGCGAGGGGGAGAGACGTCCTTTACAGGAAGTGAGTGCACATGCTTGAGGGGAGATAGGTCCTTGCCTGGAAGTGAGTGCACATGATTGAGGGGAGAGAGGCCCTTCAATGGAAGTGAGTGAACATGCTTGAGGGGAGATATGCCCTTGACTGGAAGTGAGTGCACATGATTGAGGGGAGATAGGCCCTTGACTGGAAGTGAGTGCACGTGATTGAGGGGAGATAGGCCCTTGACTGGAAGTGAGTGCACATGATTGAGGGGAGAGAGGACCTTGACTCGAAGTGAGTGAACATGCTTGAGGGGAGAGAGGTCCTTGACTGGAAGTGAGTGCACATGCTTGAGTGGAGAGAGGCCCTTCAATGGAAGTGAGTGAACGTGCTTGAGGGTAGCGGTCCTTGGCTGGAAGTGAGTGCACGTGCTTGCGAGGGGGAGAGAAGTCCTGTACAGGAAGTGAGTGCACGTGCTTGAGGGGAGAGAAGCCCTTCACTGGAAGTGAGTGCAGGCACTGGAGAGGAGAGAGGTCCTTGACTGGAAGTGAGTGCACGTGCATGATGGGAGTGAGGTCCTTGACTGGAAGTGAGTGCACGTGCATGATGGGAGTGAGGTCCTTGACTGGAAGTGAGTGCACGTGCTTGAGGGGAAAGAGGTCCATGAATGGAAGTGAGTGCACGTGCTTGAGGGGAGAGAGGCCCTTGACTCAAAGTGAGTGCACGTGCTTGAGGGAGGGGGGCAAGGGGTGAACAGCACAGAAAGCAAAAGGATCTAATTCCAGGAAAAACCTGTGGCGTTAAATTACTGCTTTGTTTTCATCGCTAATATATCGGTTATTCCTGTTCATTGTATTGACTATGCAGTATTACCGTAGGCGGCATGGCATTACGCTAGTTTCAAATACCGCCAGCCGTATTTGCAGCCAGTGGTAGCCGTCCCACTTCTGCTACGCATTATTATTTTCTGCTGTTCAGCAGCTAAAGGTGGCACTTTTTTCCTCGACCAACAGTAGAATTTTCCACAGCAGTAAACAAGCAAAAGTGTGAATTTGAAAGGGCGGAGATAGAAACCTGTGGTACAAAAGGGGGTGGTGATGGACGGAGCATCTGAACCATTCAAACACTCACACCCAGTCAACAGATCTGGGTTTAATCCATCACCGTTCTTTAGCCCACTCTGCTACCCCTGTTCAGACATGGCCATATGCAAATCAGTCTGACCCTGTGCCTCATGGGAACAGTCCAGCCCGAACTGCCAAGCCATGCCTTCCCTGGACCGGAAACAAGCTACAGGACCGGTTTCTGGCATTCCAGCTGTCTTCAGCCCGGCTTGCTTGAATCCAGTGGCAAAGTGAGCACGGGACTCACGTTTGAGCATACCCTGCCACACTTATGGCAGCCAAAAGCGGTACAAAAGGGGGTGGTGATGGACGGAGCATCTGAACCAATGACACACTCACACCCAGTCAACAGATCTGGGTTTAATCCATCACTGTTCTTTAGCCCACTCTGCCACCCCAGTTCAGACATGGCCATATGCAAATCAGTCTGACCCTGTGCCTCATGGGAACAGTCCAGTCCGAACTGCCAAGCCATGCCTTCCCTGGACCGGAAACAAGCTACAGGACCGGTTTCTGGCATTCCAGCCGTCTTCAGCCCGGCTTGCTTGAATCCAGTGGCAAAGTGAGCAAGGGACTCACGTCTGAGCATACCCTGCCACACATATGGTGGCCAAAAGCGGTACAAAAGGGGGTGGTGATGGACGGAGCATCTGAACCAATCACACACTCACACCCAGTCAACAGATCTGGGTTTAATCCATCACTGTTCTTTAGCCCACTCTGCCACCCCAGTTCAGACATGGCCATATGCAAATCAGTCTGACCCTGTGCCTCATGGGAACAGTCCAGCCCGAACTGCCAAGCCATGCCTTCCCTGGACCAGAAAACCACCCCCTTTTGTACCGCTGTGATAGAAACCCGGTCATGATCGACGTGCGCCCTGACACCCCCTCCCGTGCCTCAGCTGCTTCTGGCTTTGACGGTATTTAGGATAAACTTATTTCCGGCGATAAATGCCACTGTGTTTTTTAAACTGGCTCCTCTTCCTTGAAATGAATGCTGGTCTGGCGGCCATGTATTTACCTGGTGGTATTTTTACCGCCACCTGGATTCTGCCGCTTTTCCTGCGGCAACCGTGGCGTGGTTTTTTTCACCTGAGGGCGGCATGTTCCCCTTCTGGCTTGAGACTGTCTTCCTGCCGCTGCATCTGCCAATATCTCTGGAATGAGGCCCCGGGGAGAGGCTGCGGAGACTGTGAGCGGGGAGTGTGTTAATGAGAGAGGGGCCTTCAAGGGCCGGGGGCGCGGGCGAGTTACTGCAAGTGACACAGGGCCATATGCAAGAACACATGTTCCCATAGACACAGAATGGGCAAAACCCTTTGATGCATCTGGACCACGGTGCTTAAATTGTGCAGGTGCGGGCACAGCATTTGGCAGTGACAGGGGTGATCTCATAAGAAACACTTTAAGCACCTGCACATATTTAGTTGTTTTACAAATGCAGCACAGGGCGCGAGCTCTAGTGCACTCGGGCAAGGGGTTCAAGAGGCTGAATACACAGCTGCAGCAGGGGAATGAGGGAGGAAGGGGTTCATCGAGAAAGGGGCGTGGCCAGAGACTGCCATAGGTAGGTCGAGGGAGCGAGTGGTGTTCAAGAGTGCGTGAGGGGAGGGCCCTGTGGTGGGGGGTGGGCAGAGTGAAGGCCCTGATGTCTGCAGCCGCCAGGGAGCAGGTGTGCGAATCCAAGAAGCGAAACGAAAAGCGAGCGGGAGTGACTGGGGGTGGAGGAGCAGGGGAGGGGGGAGGGTGGGGTGGATGGAAAGAGAACTCACGAGAAGGGAGGGATACGAATCCGTTGTGAGAAAGCTAGGGGGGAGGAGTGGGGGCAGTGGAAGTCCAGGAGAGTCCGGCAGAAACGGGGTCAGCAAGAGAACCAGTATGCTTTGAAATGGTGGAGACCACCAGCTGAAATGAATCCCAACCGAGGCCTCCTGCGGGTTTAAGCAAATTGTGTTATCTTGGTTTCCTGGTAAGGCCACGAGATTCATTTCCTTTATCTGCCCAGTTTGGAGGTCCCACTACAGTGAAGGCAGCATTACAAAGAGCAGAATTACAAAAGACATATGTAGTAACGTTTGTGGAGGGGGGCAAGTCTGGTGGATAGGGGGTGGAGCGGAAAAATCCGTGGTAGAGATGAGTCAGCAAAGTCATGTATAGTGCTTGATGCTGCCAAGTCCTTTCATAGCGCTGGGGAGAACAGGGAACTGCCGGATTAAGTTAATGTCGTTTTATTGGTGAGCTGGGATGCCTTAATGCAAAGCAGAAATGCCCCTTTCTCGATTACACCAGGCCTCTAATAGCGCAGCTGCTTGTACCCACCTCTGATGACGTAGGAGCCTAGAAGGCACCTCTAATGAAGAAGGTGACATGCGCCCATCGCACTAGGAGCACTTTTCCATCCAGTGTATGGTGGTCGTGAATATATATACCCCTTGTAGGGCCGCACGTGAGGGTGCTGCGGGCGGGGCAGCACGCACACACGCACCTCACCCACGAAGCACTCACAACAGAGACCACCCCAGCAATCCCAAAGCCCTACCACTTCAATGAATGATTTCACCCAGAGTCAAGGCGTAAACAAAAAATATCTAGGAAGCACATTTTCACCATTCTTGGCGACATCAATAAAGGCTTTAGTCACTGGCGTAATTTAAAGACTTCTCTCAAAGATAGTCAACAACCACAGACACGGTGTGCCCCCCTCGAGCCCGGAGTGTGAAGGCCTGCTTTGACAATAAAGAAGTTAGAGAGAACAGCTTAACACCAGTGAAGGTTTGGTATTGTTGTGAAAATGAAGCGAATGTCCCTGCGATCCTGCGTAAATCGCGCAGTCGCCCCCTCCCGCCCCCCATCTCTCGGGGCTGTAGACGGGGACTCGTAGGCGCTTCGCACTCGCGCGCATTCCAGAGCAGCTGTTTGAGGCCACGAAGCTGATTGCAACTGGGCAGAGCGTGTGTCCAGGGCCCAAGAGAGCATCAGGCTTGGCATCAAGTGTGTGTGTGTGGGGAGGGCGGTGATGGGTGAGGGTAGAGGGCGAGGCGGTATCGTATAGGTGGGGGCAGGGGGAATTCTGAACCATAGAGCACTGGGGGTGCCTCCTCCGGTGAAGCATGGGAGGAAAGCATTCACTCCACCTGAGCTTTAAACAAATGCTCCCTGTTTCACCAAACGGTGTGATCCTCGACAGGCCGCTTCATTCCTCCGTGTACATCGGTTCACTTATTTGTCAGCTGCCAGTCGCGCTTTGAAACCGAGTAATCTCTTTCTGAAGAGTTGTGTGCGTCTGGTCTCTGGCAATGAGGTCGGGAGTCCCAGCAAACAGCGTGACACGCGCTCTGTACTGAGAAGAGCAGATAGCGGCACAAGGACGGGCCCTTATGTAACCGCCAGTGGCTGCCACGACAGCGCGCTGGGGTTAGTGGGAGCAATGCACACAGGAGCAGAGTCTGTACAGCCAGAATAGGGGGCAATTTAGGATGCAGCGGGGTTTACAGGAGTCACCAATGGAGGAAACATGGGTCATCTATGCCAGGTTCAGGCTCACCACGCCGGTACCAAGGACCAGGTGTGATCGCCCCAGTCCGCCCTGGGCGTTCCAGGGTGCTGATTGCTGAAGCAGCATCTATGGGATCTCTCCATGGTGCTGAAGCAGTTCACAGCATTGAAACCATCTATGGGATCGCACCATGGTGCTGAAGCAGTTCACAGCATTAAAACCATCTATGGGATCTCTCCATGGTACTGAAGCAGTTCACAGCATTAAAGCCAGCTCTGGAGCTCCCCATGGTGCTGAAGCAGTTCACAGCATTAAAGCCAGCTCTGGAACTCTCCATGGTGCTGAAGCAGTTCACAGCATTAAAACCATCTATGGGATCTCTCCGTGGTGCTGAAGCCGTTCACAGCATTAAAGCCAGCTCTGGAGCTGTCCATGGTGCTGAAGCAGCTATCCATGGTGCTGAAGCAGTTCACAGCGTTAAAGCCAGCTCGGGAGCTCTCCATGGTGCTGAAGCAGTTCACAGCATTAAAGCCAGCTCTGGAGCTCTCCGTGGTGTTGAAGTGCATCACACCGTTAAGACTAGCTCCGAGACCTCTTCCAGGTGCTGAGGTACTTCATTGCATTAGATCCAGCCGTATGATCTCTCCAGGGTGTTGAAGTAAATCACACCATTAAAGCAAGCTCTGGGATCTCTCCATGGTGCTGAAGAATATCACAGCACGAGAGCCAGCTCTGGGGCATGTCTGAGGCGCTGCAGCAGATCACAGGTGTAAAGCTAGCTTTGTGATCTCTCCATGGTGCTGAAACGCATGCCAGCCTTACGTTTAGCTTCTGGTGCTGAAGTGCAGTATTACATTAAATCCAGCTCTGGGATCTCGCCATGGTGCTGAAGTACATCACAGCAATGGATCCAGCCGTGGGATTTCTCCAGGGTGCTGAAGTACATCACATTATGAGAGCCAACTCTGGGGTCTCTCTGAGGTGCTGAAGTATATCCCAGCATTAAAGCCAGCTGAGTTATTTCTCCATGGTACTGAAGCCCGTCACAGCATCAGTTCCAGACCTGAGATCCACCCAGGGTCCTTTAAGCAGGTCGCAGCATTAAAGCCAGCGGAGGGATCTCTCCGTGGTGCTGAAGTTCATCACAGCAAAAAAGCCAATTGAGTGGTCTCTCCATGGTGCTGAAACACGTCACAGCATTAGATCCAGCCCTGAGACCCATCCAGGGTGCTGAAGTAGATCACGGCATTAGATCCAGCCCTGAGATCCTTCTGGGTTGCTTGAGTACATCGCAGCATTAAAGCCAGCTCTGTGATCTCTCCAGGTTGCTGAAGCAGATCACAGCATTAAGGCTAGCTCTGAGACCCCTCCTTGGTGCTGAAATACATCACAGCATTAGATCTAGCCATGAGATCTCTCCAGGCTGCTGAAGTACATCACAGAATGAGAGTCAGCACTGGGATCTCTCCAGGGTGCTGAAGCAGATCACAACATTAGATCCAGTTCTGGGATCATTCCATGGTACAGAAGCAGACCACATCATTAAAGCAAGCTCGGGGGTCTATTTGTGGTGCTGAAACACATGGCCGCATTGAGGCTAGCTGTGAGACATCTCTCCTGAGTGCTGAAGTACACCACAGTATTAGAGTCAGCACTGGGATCC
Source organism: Lissotriton vulgaris (assembly GCF_964263255.1). Lineage (NCBI taxonomy): Eukaryota > Metazoa > Chordata > Amphibia > Caudata > Salamandridae > Lissotriton > Lissotriton vulgaris. Next base: position 1,093,400,786 of record NC_141698.1, read on the forward strand.
CTCCAGGGTGCTGAGGTGCATCACAGTATTAGATCCAGTTTTGGGATCATTGCAGGGCGTGAAGCAGATCACCCCATTAAAGCCAGCTCTAGAATCTCTCCATGGTGCTGAAACACATGACAGCATCAAGGGTAGCTCTGAGACCCCCCCCTTGATGCTAAAGTACATCATTACATTAGATCCAGCCGTGAGATCTCTCCAAGATGCTCAAGTAAATCACCATCTAAAAGCCTGCTGAGCGGCCTGTCAATGGTGCTGTAACACGTCACATCATTAGATCCAGCCCAGAGATCCATCCAGGGTGTTGAAGTACACCATAGCAACAGATCCAGCCGATCGGGGGTGCTCGAGTACATCGCAGCATTACAGCCACCGGAGGGATCTCTCCGTGGTGCTGAAACAGATCACAGCGTTAAAGCCAGCGGAGGGATCTCTCCATGGTGCTGAAACAGATCACAGCGTTAAAGCCAACAGAGGGATCTCTCCGTGGTGCTGAAAGAGATCACAGCGTTAAAGCCAGCAAAGGGATCTCTCCGTGGTGCTGAAACAGATCACAGCGTTAAAGCCAGCAAAGGGATCTCTCCATGGTGCTGAAACAGATCACAGCGTTAAAGCCAACCGGAGGGATCTCTCCGTGGTGCTGAAACAGATCACAGCGTCAAAGCCAACTGGAGGGATCTCTCCGTGGTGCTGAAACAGATCACAGCGTCAAAGCCAGCAGAGGGATCTCTCCATGGTGCTGAAACAGATAACAGCGTTAAAGCCAGCGAAGGGATCTCTCCGTGGTGCTGAAACAGATCACAGCGGTAAAGCCAGCGGAGGGATCTCTCCATGGTGCTGAAACAGATCACAGCGTTAAGGCCAGGGCTGGGATCTCTCCAGGGTGCTGAAATACACCACATCACTAGGGCAGCCCCAGGTTGTTCCCTGAACACTGAAACAACACACCACACCACGGAAGTTGTCAAACCACGAGGGTCACCAGCTGCAGAGGTCACCCCTCCCCCCAAGGGTCATCGGCCTCAGGAGTTTCCTGCATCGGGGTTCTCTGGGCTCCAAGGTTAGTGGCCTGAGGAGTCAGGGGTCTTAGTCGCCATCACCCTCAGCTGCCTCATGGGACTTTGGGGTCACCAGCCGCAGGGGTTAACCGCTTCAGGGGCCACCACCTCAGAGGACTGTGGCTCAGGAATCACTTGAGAGCTACAGGCCGACGGGGTACCCTGGGGTCGCCAGCCTCGGGCATCGGGAGTTCGGGGGTACCGCCTCAAGGGGCTGTGATCCAGGAATCCAGGTGCAGGGAGTGACCGGGCTTGAGGTCCAAAAGCCCCAGGAGGAGACAGTCCTCGGGTGGGGAGCTGAGGCCTTAGGGGTGACGGGGATTCAAGAGCCTCGGAGGTCAGTGACCCCGAGAGCCGCGAAGCCCAAGAACAGATGGGCTGGGAGCTGGGAAGGCTGGAGTGGGGTGGGGAAGGCCCCCGGTGGAGTCTGCGGGGATCTGAAAGGAACATCGGAGAAATTCGAGTCTTGTTTCAGTTGTTTTGGAAATACCACGCACGCACCCTACACGTGCGAGGCTCGTTGTGGTGAGACAGGTGACGGAACTGGGAGGGGTGTTGTGTCTGGGAGACTCCCTCCCAAGGGGCACGCTTGCACGCGCAGAGGCCAGGCGTGAGAGCTGGGCTTCCGCACCCCCCGACCCGAGGGGTGTCAGCCTCCTGACAGTCTTCTGAAATCCTCCGGGGTGACCCGGTGAGACCCCCGGAAGTTCAAACTTAGACTCCCTGCAGACATCGCAGTAAGACGATGGGTGTGGGTGCGTGCACCCCAGACTTTGTCCTGATCACGCTATCCCCAGAAGAAGGGGGCGTGAGAGCCCTCGCGTCGATGTACCCGGAAGAAAGTTCACACATTGCCCAACAAATACCTCGGCACTCACAGCTGCCCTGTGCACCCTTCGAGGGCTCTGTTCGTCCATAAACGGGGGGCGGGTCTCAACTACTCCCTGGTGCCCCATTGGGCAGGTGGGGACTCTGCTGTGACTCGGTTCACCCCCGGGTAGGGGAGGACCCGCTGAGGAAGAAATACAAACCCCGCTCCCTTCGGTATACCTCTGTGCAGGGAAAACACCCCTCCCCCCTCCTCGGAAGCAGGAGGGGTCCTGCTCCCTGTTATCACATATTCACGGGAAGCCCCTAACCTTATGTGCACCCCATTTACATCTCACAGCAGCAAACAGAGGTGCCCCACCCGCGCACAAAACCAACCCTTGAGAAACACAAATGAGGCCCCTCAAGCCCCACAAAACCGCCCCTTTCCCCGCAGCAAGTTCAGTACTACTAGAGGGAAACGTGTTCAGTCACTCCTCACACCCCACACCACACGACACTCCCCTCTCTCCCCGCAGAATCCTAAATGAGTGCATGAAAACACCCCACCGACACCCCCAGGCTCCCTAAAGTTTCCTCATGCATTTCATGGTGGGGGCGGTGAGGGAGGGGGCTCGTCAGTCAACTTCCAGATAGCCGTGGCAAATGCAATAATCAATTGGTGGGGGCCCCTGAACACTCAGTCACCCCCACCCACGGGCCCAGAGAAAGTTCCAGGTAACTCCAGTTGTAGAGGGTGGCAGACAGGAAGGGTCCTAAGATGGGATGGGTACTCCTGTCTTAACGAAGCTGTCAGGGGGTGAAGGGATACTCATGGAGTCAGAGAGTGCTCGGAGGCAGGGAGGTGCCAGAATACTTAGGGACTCTCGTGAGGTAAGGGGGTGCTCATGGAGTAGGGGGCTTCTAGGAGGCAAAGAGGTGCCAACTGACTGAGAGTCGATCAGGGGGAGGCAGAAGGCATGAGGCAAGGGGCTCATATTGGAGAGTCGAGTTTGCCTGAAGTAAGGGGACGCTCATAAGGTAAGGGGGCGAGTGGAGTGTGGAGGTCCAGGAAGGCAAGGCAAACCCATGAAGAAAGCGAACACTCAGGAGGTACGGGGTACTCACGTGTGCCGTCAAAGCGGGTGGCAATAGTGTCCAGGAAGGTGTTCTGGGGTGCCAGCAGACCCTTCATCACAGGCATGGTTCCAGCTTCCCCACAGAGACCCCATCAAACTCAGCCGGGGTAAGGGGTGAGGGAGAAAGTGAGTCCGCGAGTTCTCGGCACTCCGCGGGCCAGGGGGGCGAGCTCCAGACAGCCCACACTCTTCTCTGCACGGCCTCCACCTTAGATTTGTGCAAGAGACCCCTACTCAAGACTGAATAAAGGACCCCACATCAGGGCTGTGCAATGAACCACTCCTCAGGCAATGCATGGAACGCCCACTCAGGGGTGTGCAAGGGGCCACTCCTCCGGGCAGTGCGAGGGGCCCCACAACAGGGCTGTGCAATGACCCACTCCTGAAGGCAGAGCAAGGGGCCCCAAAACAGGACTGTGCAATACCCAATCCTCAGGGCTGTGCAAGGGGCCCCGCCACAGGGCTGCGCAAGGGCCACTCCTCGGAGCTGTGCACGGGGCCTCTCCTGGGGTTGTGCTCGAGGTCCCTTTCAGGATTCTTCACGAGCCCTCCTCGGGGGAGCACAGCACCCCTCCCTAGGGTGTATACGGTACGCTTCTTCAGGGCAGTATTCAGGCCACTTCTCGGGGTGCTTCCGTCCCGTGGCCCCTCCTTAGGGTTGTATACGTGGCCTCTCTTTGGAGCTGCACACGGGGTCACTCCTCGGGTCCCCCGTCCCCCTTTAAGGTTGCATACGAGGCCACTCTTCAGAGTTGCATACCGGCCCTCTCCTTGGGTGTATACGGGCCGCCCCTCAGGCTTGTATTCGGGAAGGTTCCTTAGGGTTCCATACGCGGCTCCATAGGGTTTGATCCGGGCCCCCCTCAGCTGTGCGCGGTTTCCATCCTCGGATTGGACCGGACCCGCCTTCATTCACCAGGGCTGTGTAGGTGTACGACCCCGAGGCAGCGCTGCATGCGGAGTCCCTCAGCGGGGTCCACCCCCCGACACAGTGGGCGTGCACACGGCTCCCCAGCTGTGCAGGACACCCCTCCGGCGATCTGCAATGAACTCCTTTCGGATGTGTGCACAAGTTCCTTCTAAGCGCTTTGCAGTGCGCCTCTGTTAACGCTGTGCGCGGGACTCCTCGAAAGTGACGCTCACGGGACCCAACCTTTCCTCCGCACCGGGAGCCACCTCTGGCTGTGCACGGAATCCCCCTTCGGATCTGCGCACGGGACCCTCCTAGTGTCTGCGCGCGGATGTTCACGAAGCCCTTTTCTGGCAGTCAATGGCCCCCCTCGGCTGCGCAAGGGGCCACTCTTTGGAACTGTGCACGGAACCCCCTTCTGCAGGGGCCCTTACTCTGGTGTTCACGGGATACTGTCTTAGGTCCGTGCACTGAAGCCCTCCTCAGCTGTGCACCGGGCCTCTCCTGGGCTGTGCGCGCCTTGGGTCAGTGCACGGAAGGTGCACGGAACCTCTCCTCAGCTGTGCACCGAACCCCTTCTTGAGACCATACCAGCGGAGATTTCCTCGGCAGCACTCTTCTTGGCTTTCCCTCCACAGTCCAGTTACGCACGGCTCTGCGCGGGACCCGCTCCCCAGGGCTGTGCACGGGGCCCCTTCTCCGCGGTATGCGTGAGAAGCCTCCTCAAGACTATGCACTGCTCCTGTCTCCAGACTCTGCACGGGACCCTTCACGAGGGCTGTCCACGGAACCCCCCTCAGGGCTGTGCACGGGACCCCTCCTCAGGGTACGGGACCCCTCCACAGGGCTTTGCGTGGGTACCCTCCTCGCGGCTGAGCACTGGACCCCTCCTCTGTCTTCACGGCTCTGCACGGGACCCCTCCTGGGGGCTGTGCACGGGACCCTCCTGCGCTGACCTGGGTCGGCGCGGCTCTGCACGGGCAGCGCGGGGCTCTGTGTGCGCGAGGCAGTGCCGGGCTCCTGAGCGCGCTCCCGGGGGCAGGCTGCGGGCGCGCGCCAGGGAGCAGCAGCCATACGAGAGCAGGGCAGGAGCCTGGGCAGAGAGATAGCGAGCAGGCGGAGGGAGAGCTGGGCATAGCGAAGGGGAGGCACTGCGGGGAGAGAGCAGAGAAACACAAGGATAGATTTATTGAGACAAAAGAAAAGAAAGAAAGAGAACGAGTGAGAGGGAAAAGGAGTAGTGGAAGAGACACAGAGAGAACAAAGGAGACAGAAGGGTGGAGAGTAGGGAAGGAGGAAAGACATCAGGGGACAGAGAAGAGCAGGAGAGACGGGAGTCAGGTGAGACAGAGAAAACAATATTGAGTAGAAGAGACACAAGGAACAAAAGACAAAGAAGGGAGAGAGTAAGGGAAAAAGAAGGAGAGCAGGGGACAGGGAAGATGAGGAGAGAATGTGGGAACAGGTGAGACAGGAAGAGAAGGTGGAACAGAGAAAACAACTGTCAAAAAGAACAGTGAGTAGAAGAGACACAGGGAGAGCAAAGGAGACAGAAGGGGTGAGAGAGTAGGGAAGAAAGATTGAGAGCAGGAGACAGGGAAGAGAAAGTGAGACAGGGAGAGCAAGTGAGACAGGGAGAGCAGGTGAGAAAGAGAACCAAACTGTCAAAAAGAACAGAGAGTAGAAGAGACACAGGGAACAAATGAGACAGAAGGGGGAGAGAGTAAGGAAGACAGTAGGAGAGCAGGGTACAGGGAAGAGAAGGAGAGACAGGGGAACAGGTGAGAAGATGAGACGGAGAGCAGGTGAGAGAAGGGGAGCAGGTGAGACAAGGAGAGCAGGGGAGACAAAACAACCGTCAAAAAGAACAGTGAGTAGAAGAGACACAGGGAGAGCTAAGGAGGCAAAAGGGGCGAGAGAGTAGGGAAGAAAGAAGGAGAGCAGGGGACAGGGAAGAGGACGAGAGACAGGGGAAGAGGTGAGACAAGGAGGGCAAGTGAGACAAGGAGACGAAACAACTGTCAAAAAGAACAGTGAGTAGAAGAGACACAGGGAGAGCAAAGGAGACAGAATGGGTGAGAGCGTAGAGAAGAAAGATCGTGAGCAGGAGAGAGGGAAGAGCAAGTGAGACAGGAAGGGCAGGTGAGAAAGAAAGAGAACAGAGCTGTCAAACAGAACAGAGCAGAAGAGACACAGAGAAAAAATGAGACAGAAAGGTGGAGAGTACGGAAGAAGGAGAGCAGGGGACAGGAAAGAGCAAGCTAGACAGGGAGAGCAGGTGAGACAGAGAAAACAACTGTAAAAAAACAGTGAGTAGAGGAGACAGAGGGACAGTGGGGGAGACAGGGAACCGGTAGGAACAGGAGAGACAGAGAGAGCAGGTGAGATAGAAAAATCAACCGTCATAGAAGATAATTAGTAGTGTTTTAAGTGGAAATATAGAAGTGCTGGTACTCACCAGCCAGAGTACCTGTTGGCTCTTGTGAAGTGCTGGTACTCTTTCAATAAATGAAGTTCAGCGACCATTCTCTCCCATTAAATTTATTGCAGCAGTGCTGAGAAGTGCTGGTACTCATTTAATGCATTGAAGCAATGCTGAGAAGTGCTGTACTCTCGCATTAAATACATTGTAGCAGTGCTGAGAAGTGCAAGTACTCTCCCATTAAATGCATTGCAGCAGTGCTGGGAAGTTCTGGTACTCTACCATTAAATGTATTGCAGTAGTGTTGAGAAGTGCTGGCACTCTACCATTAAATGCATTGCAGCAGTGTTGAGAAGTGCCGGAACTCTCCAATTTAATGTATTGCGCTAGTGCTGAGAAGTGCTGGCACTCTCCCATTAAATGCATTGCAGCAGTGCTGAGAAGTGACCGTTCTCTCCCATTAAATTTATTGCAGCAGTGCTGAGAAGTGGTGGTACTCTCTCAATTAATGCATTAAAGCAATGCTGAGAAGTGCTGCACTCTTGCATTAAATACACCGTAGCAGTGCTGAGAAGTGCTGGTACTCTCCCATTATATGTGTTGCAGTAGTAATGAGAAGTGCTGGTACTCTACCATTAAATGCATTGCAGCAGTGTTAAGAAGTGCCGGAACTCTCCAATTTAATGTATTGCGCTAGTGCTGAGAAGTGCTGGCCTTCTCCCATTAGGCATTGCAGCAGTGTTGAGAAGTGTTGGTACTCTCACATTAAATACATTGCAGCAGTGTTGAGAAGGGCCAGTACTCTCCCATTAAATGTATTGCAGCAGTGTTGAGAAGTGCCAGTACTCTCCCATTAAATGCATTGCAGCAGTGCTGAGAGGTGCCAGTACTTGCGCATTAAATACATTGTAGCAGTGCTTAGAAGTGCCGTACTCTCCTAATGAATGCATTGTAGCAGTGCTCAGAAGCGCCAGTACTCTCCCATTAAATGTATTGCAGCAGTGCTGAGAAGTGCTGGTAATCTCCTATTAAATGTTTGCACTCCAGCTGAGAAGTGCTGGTAACCTCCCACTAAATGTATTGCAGCAATGCTGAGAAGTTCAGGTACTCTCCTATTAAATGTAGTGCAGCAGTGCAGAGAAGTGCAGGTACTCTCCCATTAAATGTACTGCAGCAGTGTTGAGAAGGTCTGGTACTCTCCCATTAAATGTATTGCAGCATTACAAAAAAGAGCCGGTACTCTCCCTTTAAATGTACTGCACTAGTGCTGAGAAGTACTGGCACTCTCTCATAAAATGTATTGCACTAGGGCTGAGAAGTGCCGGTACTCTCATATTAAATGTATTGCGGCAGTGCTGAGAAGTGCAGGTACGCTCTCATTAAAATGTATTACAGCAGTGCTGAGAAGTGCAGGTACTCTCCCATTAAATGTATTGCAGCAGTGCTGAGAAGTGCTGTACTCTCCTATTAAATGTTTGCACTAGTGCTGAGAAGTGCTGCTACACTCTCATTAAATGAATTGCAGCAGTGGTGAGAAGTGCAAATACTCTCCCATTAAATGTATTGCAGTAGTGCTGAGAAATGCTGTACTCTCCTATTAAATGTATTACACTAGTGCTGAGAAGTGCCGGTACTCTCACATTAAATGAATTGCAGCAGTGCTGAGAAGTGCAAATACTCTCCCATTAAATGTATTGCAGCAGTGCGGAGAAGTGGTAGTACTCTCCCATTAAATGTATTGCAGCACTGCTGAGAAGCGCCAGTACTCTCCCATTAAATGTATTGCAGCAGTGCTGAGAAGTTCAGGTACTCTCCCATTAAATACACTGCTGCAGTGCTGAGAAGTGCCAGTACTCTCCTATTAAATGCATTGCAGCAGTGCTGAGAAGCGTCAGTACTCTCCCTTTAAATGTATTGCACTAGTGCTGAGAAGTGCTGGTACTCTCCCATTAAATGTATTGCAGCAGTGCTGAGCAGTGCAGGTACTCTCCCATTAAGTGTACTACAGCAGTGCTGAGAAGTGCCAGTACTCTCCCACTAAATGTATTGCAGCAGCGCTGAGAAGTGCGTCACTCTCCTAGTAAATGTATTGTACTAGTGCTGAGAAGTGCTGGTACTCTCTCATTTAATGCATTGAAGCAATGCTGTGAAGTGCTGTAGTCTTGCATTAAATACACTGTAGCAGTGCTGAGAAGCGCCGGTACTCTCCCATTAAATGTGTTGCAGCAGTGGTGAGAAGTGCTGGTACTCTACCATTAAATGTATTGCAGCAGTGTTGAGAAATGCTGCTACTCTACCAATAAATACATTGCAGCAGTGTTGAAAAGTGCCGGAAATTTCCAATTTAATGTATTGCGCTAGTGCTGAGAAGTGCTGGCACTCTCCCATTAGGCATTGCAGCAGTGTTGAGAAGTGTTGGTACACTTCCATTAAATACATTGCAGCAGTGTTGAGAGGCGCCAGTACTTGCACATTAAATACATTGTAGCAGTGCTGAGAAGTGCTGTACTCTCCTAATGAATGCATTGCAGCAGTGCTGAGGAGCGCCAGTACTCTCCCATTAAATGTTTTGCAGCAGTGCTGAGAAGTGCTGGTAATCTCCTATTAAATGTATTGCACTCCTGCTGAGAAGTGCTGGTAACCTCCCACTAAATGGATTGCAGCAATGCTGAGAAGTGCAGGTACTCTCCCATTAAATGTAATGCAGCAGTGCAGAGAAGTGACAGTACTCTCCCATTAAATGTATTGCAGCAGTGCTAAGAAGTGGTAGTACTCTCCCTTTACATGTATTGTAGCAGTGCTGAGAAGTGCAGGTACTCTGCCATTAAATCTATTGTATCAGTGCTGAGAAGTGCAGGTACTCTCCCATTAAATGTATTGCAACAGTGCTGTGAAGTACTGGTATTCTTCTATTAAATGCATTGCACTAGTGCTGAGAAGTGCAGGTACTCTCCCATTAAATCTATTGCAGCAGTGCTGAGAAGTGCAGGTACTCTCCCATTAAATTTATTGCAACAGTGCTGTGAAGTACTGGAATTCTTCTATTAAATGCATTGCACTAGTGCTGAGAAGTGCAGGTACTCTCCCATTAATTCTATTGCAGCAGTGCTGAGAAGTGCCAGTACTCTCCTATTAAATGCATTGCAGCAGTGCTGAGAAGCGTCAGTACCCTCCCATTAAATGTATTGCACTAGTGCTGAGAAGTGCTGCACCTCTCCCATTAAATGTATTGCAGCAGTGCTGAGCAGTGCAGGTACTCTCCCATTAAGTGTATTACAGCAGTGCGGAGAAGTACAGGTTCTCGCCCATTAAATGTATTGCAGCAGCGCTGAGAAGTGTGTTACTCTCCTAGTAAATGTATTGCGCTAGTGCTGAGAAGTGCTGGTACTCTCCCATTAAAGGTATTACAGCAGTGCTGAGTAGTGCTGGTACTCTCCGATTAAATGTATTGCAGCAGTGCTGAGAAGTGCTGGTACTCTCCCATTAAAAGTATTAGAGCAGTGCTGAGAGTTGTGCAGGTGCTCTCCCATTAAATGTATTTCAGCAGTGCTGAGTAGTGCAGTACTCTTCTATAAAATGTACTGCAGCAGTGCTGAGAAGCGCCAGTACTCTCCCAATAAATTTATTGCAGCAGCACTGAGAAGTGCAGGTACTCTGCCATTAAATGTATTGCAGCAGTGCTAAGAAGTGCCGGTACTCTCCCATTAAGTGTATTGAAGCAGTGCTGAGAAGTACTGGTACTATTCTATTACATGTATTGCACTAGTGCTGAGAAGTGCAGGTACTCTCCCATTAAATGTATTGCAGCAGTGCTGAGAAGTGCAGGCACTCTTCCATTAAATACACTGTGGCAGTGCTGAGAAGTGCAAGTACTCTGCCAATAAATGTATTGCAGCAGTGCAGAGAAGTGCCAGTACTCTCTCATTAAATGTATTGCAGCATTGCTGAGAAGTGCCGGTACTCTCCCATTAAATGTATTGTATCAGCGCTGAGAAGTGCACTACTCTTCTAATAAATGTATTGCCCTAGTGCTGAGAAGTGCTGGTACTCTCCCATTAAACGTATTACAGCAGTGCTGAGTAGTGCAGGTACTCTCTCATTAAATGTATTGCAGCAGTGCTGAGAAGTGCCAGTACTCTCCCATTGAATGTATTGCAGCAGTGCTGAGAAGTGCCAGTACTCTCCCATTGAATGTGTTACAGCAGTGCTGAGTAGGTCAGGTACTTTCCCATTGAATTTATTGCAAGAGTGCTGAGTAGCACCAGTACTCTCTCATTAAATGTAGTGCAGCAGTGCTGAGAAGCGCCAGTACTCTCTTATTAAATATTTTGCAGCAGTGCTGAAAAGTGCAGTTGCTCTCCCATTAAATGTATTACAGCAGTGCTTAGAATTGCAGGTACTCTCCCATAAAATGTATTGCACTAGTGCTGAAAAGTGCTGGTACTCTCCCATTAAATGTATCACAGCAGTGTTGAGTAGTGCAGGTACTCTCCCATTAAATGTACTGCAGCAGTACTGAGAAGTGGAGGTACTCTCCCATTGAATGTATTGCATCAGTCCTTAGAAGTGCAGGTACTCTCCCATGAAATGTATTACAGCAGTGCTGAGTATTGCAGGTACTCTCCCATTAAATTTACTGCAGCAGTGCTGAGAAGTGCCGGTACTCTCCCATTAAAAATATTGCAGCAGTGCTTAGAATTGCAGGTACTCTGCTAATAAATGTATTACAGCAGTGCTAAGTAGTGCAGGTACTCTCCCATTAAATGTACTGCAGCAGTGCTGAGAAGTGCCGGTACTCTCCCATTAAATGCATTGCAGCAGTGCTTAGAAGTGCAGGTGCTCTCCCATTAAATGTATTATAGCAGTGCTTAGAAGTGCAGGTACTCTCCCATTAAATGTTTTGCAGCAGTGCTGAGAAGAGCCAGTACTCTCCCATTAAATGTATTGCAGCAGTGCTGAGAAGAGCCAGTACTCTCCCATTAAATGTATTACAGCAGTGCTGAGTAGTGCAGGTACTCTGTCATTAAATGTATTGCAGCAGTGCTGAGAAGTGCCAGTACTCTCCCATTAAATGTATTGCAGCAGTGCTGAGAAGTGCCGGTACTCTCCCATTAAATGTATTGCAGCAGTGCTGAGAAGTACTGGTACTCTCCTATTAAATGTATTGCATTAGTGCTGAGAAGTGCAGGTACTCTCCCATTAAATGTATTGCAGCAGTGCTAAGAAGTGCAGGTACTCTTCCATTAAATACCCTGCAGCAGTGCTGAGAAGTGCCAGTACTCTCCCAATAAATACATTGCAGCAGTGCAGAGAAGTGCCGGTACTCTCCTATTAAATGCATTGCAGCAGTGCTGAGAAGCGCCAGTACTCTCCCATTAAATGTATTGTATTAGTGCTGAGAAGTACTGGTACTCTCCTAGTAAATGTATTGCGCTAGTGCTGAGAAGTGCTGGTACTCTCCCATTAAGTATATTGCAGCAGTTTTGAGAATTGCAAATACTCTCCCATTAAATGTATTGCAGCAGTGCTGAGAAGTGGCAGTACTCTCCCATTGAATGTATTGCATCAGTGCTTAGAAGTGCAGGTACTCTCCCATTAAATGTATTACAGCAGTGCTGAGTTTTGCAGGTACTCTCCCATTAAATGTACTGCAGCAGTGCTGAGAAGTGCCATACTCTCCCATCAAATATATTGCAGCAGTGCTTAGAAATGCAGGTACTCTGCTAATAAATGTATTACAGCAGTGCTAAGTAGTGCAGGTACTCTCCCATTAAATGTACTGCAGCAGTGCTGAGAAGTGCCGGTACTCTCCCATTAAATGCATTGGAGCAGTGCTTAGAAGTGCAGGTGCTCTCCCATTAAATGTATTATAGCAGTGCTTAGAAGTGCAGGTACTCTCCCATTAAATGTATTGCAGCAGTGCTGAGAAGAGCCAGTACTCTCCCATTAAATGTATTGCAGCAGTGCTGAGAAGAGCCAGTACTCTCCCATTAAATGTATTGCAGCAGTGCTGAGAAGTGCCGGTACTCTCCCATTAAATGTATTGCAGCAGTGCTGAGAAGTACTGGTACTCTCCTATTAAATGTATTGCATTAGTGCTGAGAAGTCCAGGTACTCTCCCATTAAATGTATTGCAGCAGTGCTAAGAAGTGCAGGTACTCTTCAATTAAATACCCTGCAGCAGAGCTGAGAAGTGCCAGTACTCTCCCAATAAATACATTGCAGCAGTGCAGTGAAGTGCCGGTACTCTCCTATTAAATGCATCGCAGCAGTGCTGAGAAGCGCCAGTACTCTCCCATTAAATGTATTGTATTAATGCTGAGAAGTACTGGTACTCTCCTAGTAAATGTATTGCGCTATTGCTGAGAAGTGCTGGTATTCTCCCATTAAGTATATTACAGCAGTTTTGAGAATTGCAAATACTCTCCCATTAAATGTATTGCAGCAGTGTTGAGAAATGCAGGTATTCTCCCATTAAATGTATTGCAGCATTGCTGAGAAGTGCAGTATTCTTCTATTAAATGTATTGCACTAGTGCTGAGAAGGGCTGGTACTCTCCCATTAAATGTATTGAAGCAGTACTGAGTAGTGCAGGTACTCTCTCATTAAGGGGTCGATTCCGATTTGGGAAAAACCGCTCCGAATAGCCGTTTGGAGCGTTTTTCCCGTACGAATTGTACCCTGCAACGTCCCCCATACGTACGATGAAGCAGGAGTAGGACTCCGTACAAATCGTACAAAGACCGTACGACTCGAATCTCCACACGAATCTCCCTCGGAACCCGCTTTGCGCGACATCTGTATGGTTCGCAGCTGCTTTTTCCGACCCAGCAAGTACGATTCGTGTCGGGTATGCACCATACAACCCTTTTTCTACGAGAGCTGAAAACAGCCGTAAAAGCAGAGTTTGACCGGAAACAAGTATGGAACGGCCCCCCCGGGTACGGTGCATACAGCCCATGATCCCAGGGGTACAGTGCATACCCCTGCGATCACGGGGTATACACACCGTACCCCGCGATCTCGGGGTGTACGCACCGTACCCCATGTTCAGTGGGTGTACGGTGCGTATACCCTGCGATCGCGGGGTCCAGTGCGTACACCCCAAGATCACAGGGGTACGCACTGTACCCCTGCTATCATGGGGTGTACGGTGTGTAAGTGATTGTGTGCTTTTCTGTGCGAATCGCCCTTACCTGACGTGGACCGTACGAATCGCATCCTCATACCCCGTTCCGGATCGTACTCGTTGGGTCGTAGGGCATGTGTACGAGTCGTACGGTTCACTTTTTCAGCCTTGCAATCCGTACGGTTCGCGACGATTCGGACGGATTGACGGAATACGGACTGTGGGGGAGCCTCATAATCTGGGACTCACCCACAGTGAACTCATAATGAAGGAGACTGCATGGAGATTTTACTGGTGTACCACTGGCTTGACTAGGTCGCTGCGCAGCAGCTGGAGTATGGGACACCGTGTGGTTACATGCAGACATGGGTGTACATGCATGTGCACACGTTTAGGGGCTGCGGAGGGGAGATTCCTAGCGTGCGCAGTCCTGGAGCAGCTACAAAGTGAATGGTGTTGCAGGACTAAAGCAGGAGGGGGTGGTGACATGGAATAGGCTTTATACACTGGAAGGGATCATGCCAGGGAAAGTCAGTGTGTTTCACTGTGTTTTTCACTTCAGTATTCCCTTATGGGAAGGTGGAACCCATGGCTAGAGTAACTTCCACAAGGCCTACAGATTCCAGACACGCACTAAAGTCCATTGTAGTGTAGGTGAAAATAAGTATTCAGCAGAGTCCAAAGTCATATTTGTACTACTTTTGGGTCATCCAGAAATGTCATATTTCTCTGAGTCCCTGGCTGGGGTCTGGCCCTGGCAGGTTAGATTAATGACCTTTCTTCCCAGAGCGATGATCTTCCCTCCAAGCAGAAAAGATAGGTGGAGCTACAAGCCAATCCATCAACTGCTGTCGCTGGGTGCCAGGCACCAGGCTGCACCAAGGAGGGCAGGCAGTGATGGGGGAAGGAGTTGGGTTTCAGTGGCCATGTGGCCAGAGACACTGAACGGCACCATTTTGAACAAACCCAGAGGCTGGACAAGAAGGAGGGAGCAGGGGCAGGGAAGTGATGTGTCTCTATTTGATAGGACACACAGAGACGTCCTGCCAGCCCCCTACTCAACTTTTAAAAAGTAATTGCACAGGATGAGTAGCTCTCTTTGGGGTGTGGTCTGCTAAGGCGAAAGGTGCTGGAGCCTGGTGCAATGGGCATTTAGAAGGAGGACACCCCTGACTGTCCCCCAGACCCCTAACAGCACCAGAAGAAGAACCCTGGACTGGTGAACAGAAGAAAAGGCCTCTGCTCAGGGAGAAGAGAGTCGCAGGGAGCCAGAGAAGACTGCTCCCTGCAGAATGCAACCTCCTGGAGACCCAGAGGGTGAAGCAAAGAGATCCCAGTGGCTGAGGGGTGCCACCGGGAGCAAGAAGACGCAAACATGGGGCATATCGGACACTCAGGGGCTGAGATATGGCCCCTGGAAGGTAGGCAACCTTTGACCCCTGAGAAGACTGACGACGAGGCGCGTGGGGGTCCGCGGCAGGCGTCAGAGAGGTCGCCGCGGTGGGGCTGCCCCCCAAAGAAGTAAAGCCGTGAAGATACCCCCGCTGGTTGCCAAGAGCCCACCCTGGCCCCCGCTGAATCCTGCGCCGGGAGGCGGGGCTGGCACAGCGGGAGAGCCGCTCATCTATTATTCAGATATAGGAGCAAAATCGCCCCATAATGCCTTGCCAGGCATTTGGAAGCCTGCCATTCTGGTGCCTGGTGGCCCCACAGAAGAGGGGGTCACCCTTAATGGTGAAAAGGTGCTGGGGGAGCTGCTGGAGAAGCGCAGTCTCCCCCCCCCCCCCCCCCCCCCCCCAGACAAGTCACCCTAGGTGTCCTGGGGATTTGAAAAGAATAACCCCTCTAGGGCTCAACCTGCATTTAACACCTTCTGGGCTGGAACTTTTGTTCTTCAGCTGAGGGTGTTTTGATAATTGCATCAAGGAGTGAAGGGGTTGGGGATGTCTGGAGAGGGCATCCTCTGGAGGTGAAGAGGTGTAATTGCACCGAAATGCATTTATTAATGGTTATTTCTTTTCAAGGGACTGATATTCAATGTGAAGTACTGGTTTAAGGTGATATCATAAGCAACGTGGATTTAAGTGGCTAGACACTCCTGCTAGTGTGTCTGACTGTATTTACTAAATCCTGCGATAATCTGTGATGCCTGTAGGGGCTGTAATTGCAGTGCATTTTTAATGATATCCAAATGTGCTGAGTACTGTCATTCTAAAGTGTGCATAAAAATGTATTCTTGCTGCTGCGCTTTGGTGAAGACCCCAGACTGTTAGCCCATAAGATGTAGAGGTGCATACTGTATGGTCAGTAGGAGATGCTCAGTCAGGGTCATGTGTCACCAAGGCAGGTGTACCCCTGTTTAATGCTCGTTGAGGTAATGGGGGGAGGGAACACCACTGGGATGGTGCCAGTGTGCAGGGCCCTCACTCCAGGTTATGTCCAACTAATTGCATTGGGGGCAAGATGATGTGCACTCATGGGAATGGTGGTACTAGACCCCACCCCCCTGCGGGAGGGGTGGAGGCGCTATGCAATGTCACAAAGTAATTCCAATAGCTTATTAAGCATGGGCGAATTTTGCGAATCTCGCGTTCGCGAATTTTGCGGATTTGCGAACTCGCAATTCGCAAAATCAGCGAATTCTCGCGAATTTGCGGATTTTTTTTTTGTTTGTGTTCGCGCGGGTTTCTGCCAGTTCGCGAGGGTTTTGTACAATTTTCGCAAACGCGAACTTACCTGTCGGGTCGCAAGTTTTGCGAACTTGTTGTTTCTACGTGTCCAGCCTGTTTTTAACACTCTTCTTCATCACTGCCACTCTCTGTCACCACTGCCACTCTCTGACTACTCATGCCACCCTCTGGCCCACCCATGCCACCCTCTGTTTCATCACAGCACCCTCTGGTTGTCCAGTCAGTGTACATTATTGTGGCAAAGCAAAGCACACCTTCCCTGCCTCAAGTGACCTGAATTAATTTGGGGCTGATTAATGTGTCACAGAATATTTTTTTAGCTGGCACCTGCTTCCTTAGTGCTTCCTGATTAGTGATCTTTTGCACTTGCCAAGTGCTTTCATTGTTGCAAAATTAGTTACAACACCTGCCCTGCCCCAACTGACAATAATGAATTAGGGGCTGATTAATGGATTTGAACTTCCAGCCTGGCTCCTGCTTGTCTCCCTTAGCTGTAATTCAGGACCTTTGTGGCATATGTGTAACTATTCTGAGGTTCAGAGCAGGGTCACATAATAGTTGCAAGTAGGCAACTGAACTCTGGAGGGGCCCCTCAGGAAGCACTACAGGAAATGGCTACTAATGATGAGCCTGAACTTTTGAACCTGGTAAGTAGTTTCAGTTTTGCTAAGATCGTATTTCTGCAATTTAGCGCTTATTCGCGGGGCGCGAAGTTGTACTGGGAAGCCGCGAACAGTGCGAGCAAAATCCGCTGCTCGCGGATTTGCGGATTTTGCGGGAGATTCGCGAATCTCGCGGATTGCGAATTTACCGAAAATCCGCAAAATCCGCGAGCGAAACGGATTTTCCGCCCATGCTTACAGCTTATGTATATTTGTAAATTGGTGTATAGTATTGAGTGGTGTGTGTGTTTAATACATGTACTCTTACTTTCATAAAGCAAAGTACAGACTGGACAATCAATTATTGAGGGTTATTTCTGCACACCTGCAAATGGCGATTACTAGCCCACACCAACTCCCTTGAGTAAGCCTCAGACTGCTCTGCAGCGCTACCCTCTGAGAGTCAGGCGCTATAATTGGGTGTTTGGATCCCAGTGAAGGACAAATGTAGTCAATCAATCAATCAATCAATGACATTTATAGAGCGCGCTACATACCCGTAGGGTCTCAAGGCGCTGGGGGTGGGGGGGTGCCGCTACTGCTCGAACAGCCAGGTCTTCAGCTTCTTCCTGAAGGAGAGGTGGTCTTGGGTCAGGCGCAGGTCGGTCGGGAGGGAGTTCCAGGTCATGGCGGCCAGGTAGGAGAAGGACCTTCCTCCTGTAGTCGCTCTTCGGATGCGGGGGACGGCGGCGAGGGCGTGGTTGGCTGATCGGAGGTGGCGTTTGGGAGCGTAGAAGTTGATTCGGCTGTTGAGGTAGCTCGGGCCTTGGTCGTGTAGGGCTTTGTGTGCGTGGGTGAGGAGGCGGAAGGTGATTCTTTTGTTGACGGGGAGCCAGTGCAGGTCTCTCAGATGTCCGGAGATGTGACTGGTTCGTGGGATGTCGAGGATGAGTCTGGCTGAGGCGTTCTGGATCCGCTGGAGTCTCTTCTGGAGCTTGGCGGTGGTGCCAGCGTAGAGGGCGTTGCCGTAGTCCAGTCGGCTAGTGACGAGGGCCTGGGTGACGGTCTTCCTGGTCTCGGTGGGGATCCACCAGAAGATCTTCCATAGCATGCGTAGGATGTTGAAGCACGCCGAGGAGACGCTGTTGACTTGCCTGGTCATGGAGAGGGAGGAGTCCAGGATGAAGCCCAGGTTGCGTGCGTGGTCTGTCGGTTTGGGTGCGCTGCCCAGGGCGGGAGGCCACCAGGAGTCGTCCCAGGCGGAGGGTGAGGAGCCCAGGATGAGGACCTCCGTCTTGTCCGAGTTCAGTTTCAGGCGGCTGGTCGTCATCCACTCGGCTACCTCTTTCATCCCTTCGTGCAGGTTGGCTCTGGCGGCGGCGGGGTCGTTGGTCAGGGAGAGGATCAGCTGGGTGTCGTCGGCGTAGGAAATTATGTCGAGGTTGTGTTGGCGTGCGATGGCCGCGAGGGGGCTCATGTAGACGTTGAAGAGGGTGGGGCTCAGAGAGGATCCTTGAGGAACGCCGCAGATGACTTCGGTGGCCTCTGACTTGTACGGTGGTAGGCGGACTCTCTGTGTTCTTCCGTCGAGGAAGGAGATGATCCATTCCAGTGCCTTGTCCCGGATTCCGACGTTGCTGAGTCGCTGTACTAGGGTGCGGTGGCAGACAGTGTCGAATGCCGCGGAGAGGTCTAGGAGGATGAGGGCCGCTGTTTCTCCGTTGTCCATCAGGGCTCGGATGTCATCGGTGGCGGCGATGAGGGCGGTCTCGGTGCTGTGATTTGCTCGGAAGCCGGACTGTGAGGGGTCGAGGGATCCATTCGTCTCGAGGAAGGCGGCCATCTGCTTGTTGACGGTCTTCTCGATGACTTTGGCTGGGAACGGGAGGAGCGAGATGGGACGGTAATTCTTGAGTTCGGTGGGGTCCGCTGTGGGTTTCTTGAGTAGAGCGCTGAGTTTGGCGTGTTTCCAGCTCTCCGGGAAGGTGGCGGTGTCGAAGGATGTGTTGATGATGTCTCGCAGGTGTGGTGCGATGACAGCGTCAGCCTTGTTGAAGACGTGGTGAGGGCAGGGGTCGGTCGGTGATCCGAGTGTATGGAGTTCATCGTGCGGATGGTGTCTTCGGTGCTGATCGGGGTCCAGGCGTGGAGGGTGGTGGTGGTGGGTGGTTGTTCGGTCTTGGTGTGCGTTGGTTGGTTGTTGAAGCTGTTGTGTATGTCCGCGATCTTGTTGTGGAAGTATGAAGCGAGGGAGTTGCAGAGGTCTTGCGATGGGGTGATGTCGTTGTTTCCTGCGCTGGGGTTGGATAGCTCTTTCACGATGTTGAAGAGTTCCTTGCAGTTGTGTGCGTTGTTGTCCAGCCGGTCCTTGAAAGCAGTTTTCTTGGCGGCGCGGATCAGCTGGTGGTGCTTCCGGGTGGCCAGCTTGAAGGTGGTCCTGTTGTCCGGTGTTGGCTCCCTCCTCCAGACTTTCTCGAGGGCTCGGCAGTTCTTCTTGGAGCTCTTGAGTTCGTCGGTGAACCACGGGGCTTTCTTGCTGCCGGGTCTGCAGGGCGGGGTCCTTAGCGGGGCGAGTTCGTCCGCGCAGCTGCTGATCCACTTCGTGAGGTTGTCGGCGGCCTGGCTGGGGTTTGCTGAGCTGGCAGGAGGGTGCTGGCTCAGGGAGGTGGCAAGCTGGTCTGCTGTGATCTTGTTCCAGCTTCTGCGGGCGGCCTGTTGCTGGTGGTGGTGGGTCGTCGTTCTCTTGAAGGTGAAGTGGACGCAGCTGTGGTCCGTCCATTGGAGCTCTGTGGCGTGGCTGAAGTCGATGTCTGTGCTGGATGAGAAGACTGCGTCGAGTTTGTGTCCGGCGAGGTGGGTGGGAGTGGAAACCAGCTGCTTGAGTCCGAGATTGGCGAGGTTGTCGAGCAGGGTGCTGGTGTTGCGATCGTTGTTGTTCTCCAGGTGGAAGTTGAGGTCCCCCAGGAGGATGTAGTCAGCGGAGGGGAGGGCCTGCGGGCTGACGAAGTCGACGATGTCCTCGCTGAATTGGGTGCGTGGTCCCGGAGGTCGGTAGATCAGGGTGCCTCTGAGGGTGGTGTTCGGGTTGGTGTGTGTAGGAGAGTAGGGTCTGCTATCCTATGGTCACCCCAAATTTTTGCTTTTTGCTTCACTGGTTTCTGACTTAATGTGGCTGTGGGCCTGCTAATCAGACCCACAGCCTGCTGTTCTCTCTCTAAATTGATGCCCATGCACTCTAGGTGCATTACGAATTGGAACTGGTTCACCTTATGAGCCCCTGTAATAGTGCACCCTAGGTGCCCAGGGCATAGGTGTATCCAAGGCCTACCAGGGGCTGCAGCACGTATTGTGCCACCCCTGGCCTGGCCTCCATCTTTGACACAACTGGCTGATCACTCAGCTGGGGTAAGTCGGTGTAACCACCTCTTACTTAGGTACAGTATGTCTGTGCCTAACCCTAAACTGGACACATATGTTCCTATCAGCCACTCCTATGGAAGGCCTCATCAATCCTGGAGGCAGAGTGCTTGGAAATATGTGAGATGGTGCTCTGGCATGAGCTGAGCCTGTCTGCAGCTGTCGGGAACAACTCCCTAAGCTGGTCCGGGATATTGCCATACCATATACTCTTAAGTGCATTATAATCCTCGCGGTTAAATGCTAACTTTGGTTTGGCTTTATCAAAACATGTCGAGTAAGGTGTCATACGAATTGGAATACTATCCCCTCGCCAATTCTGGCGACGGGGATAGCATTCCACCCTTCTAGAGGGACACGACATGTGCGTAGCCTTAACCCCGGTTAAAGTTAAACAGAGCCTCAGCTTCACAAAATGGACGCTGCCACCACAGACACAAGTCTGGCCTCCTGCTGCTGACCGAAACTCGGCAGATGGTGGCCTGGACAAAGGGTTTCCTGCCTTGGGAGGTGCGAGCACCACCCCAGACAGGATTTTGTGTATTGGGTAGGACAGGGCTGAATAGAATCAGACATGCCCGGGGCACACAAGGTGTCCCCGTGCATAGGCCAGCCCAAACCGGTTCTGGGGCCTTCCAGCCCCAGTCCTGGCGCGGAGCTGGACAAAGGAAAGGGGGTGTAACCGCCCCCCTTCCTGGTTCCTCCCAGAGGAGGGACCTAGTAGGTGATCCACCCCCTAGATTGGAATAAGAGGGGGAGCAGTGCCATTGCACAGCAGATCATCCCGAAATCAACTTAAACTAAGAAGAAGACTGGACTTCGACATTCTGCTGCACAGAAGACTGAAGAAGAATCTCCCTTGTGGCCAAGGAGTGACCACCCTGTGAACACAGGTACCAACCAGCAACTCGACGTCTGCTTTGCCGCCGCCTCCCGCCGGAGCCCGAGCCCAGAGCCCGACAAGAACCAGATTCCCAGACCTCTCAGAGCCCGATCCACAGTCCCTGCAAAGAAGGGACCCGTGGAGGCACCGAGTGACGTGGGACCGGACCTCTTGAAAGACACCCGAAAAGCTGACTGCGCAGCTTCTGAGGCATCCTCGACGTTGTGCTTTGGGGATTGAGAACCCCCACCACCGAGCAGCCCTTGCACCGAAGATCAGCCCCCCAGCATCTCCACGATCTGCGTGGGGCCCTTTTGCACTGTGCCACTCGACGCGCCATCCCGGCCACTAGCCACGCGGCCAGCGGCCATCTTGGCGACGAACCCGAAGATTTAAACAGCAGGTCTGGTTGCTCCAGACCTACCCAAGCTCCTGTGAAAAGGAGCACCCGCTCTGACCTTGCTGGTCCGAGTGAACAGCATCTTTCAACTTCTGCGTGGCTTGCATTTGCCAAGGCCTGTTTGCTCCGATCAGGTCGCCGACACCGCCAACAGCGAGAAGCCTACGTGGGACAGCTCGTGACCGACTCCTGGACGTCCTCGACCCCGGGTATCCACGTGGCTGCAGAAAGAAGCTACCCGACAACGCCTGTTTGCACCCGACATCGCCTGGTTCCAATCTGGTTCCACGGTAGTCACTGGCTAGTGACTTTGAACACTGTCCCCTCTGCTTTCAGGTCTTCAACTCTTCAGATCCACCCTTGGATCCACCGGAACTCTTCTCATCGAGCCGCCTGCAGCATCTTCAGCTCCAAGCACCATCGACCAGCGTGACGAAACCCGACACATCTTCGACCCTGTGCACCCGCTTCCTGTGGGTGAGGTAACTCAGCTCCGCCGGTGCTCCTGCACTGGTACACATCCCGAGGGCCTGTGTTTTAAGTTTCAGCTCCGTAGGTCACTCGGAAGGTTCCTAACTTTCTAACTTTGTGCTTTTTACGCACCATAGACTTTGTATTGAGAAGTGCGTGCACTTTGAACACTGCACCCGAGTCCCGTGGGCCTTTCCCGACTTAGTTAACTCCAGTCTCGAATAGCTCCAGCGATTCCCAAGGCCCTAGGCCTCTTCACTTTCCTCCTGGTATCTCTTATACCACTTATTTAGTATATGGTTTAGGTGGCCCCTAGGGCTCATCCATATTGTGCAACTTTTGTGTATTTTAAACTGTCTTGTGATTTAACGCTTGTGCTTCTGTGCTCATAAAGAGTCCAGGGGATTTTAATAGTTAATAAATCAATATATATTTTCAATATATATCTGTGTGGTGTCCCTTTCATTTGGTATTCAAGGGGGTTGTGTATGGTATAACAGCTGGCTTCACATGCCTTTCAGAGTTTAGCCTAAGACTGCTTTGTCCACGTTACCACTAGGATAACTGGTCTACAAGGTTGAATTACAACCATCATCATAAGGGTTGCTTGGCATGGTACAAAGTGATCACTAGAACTAGTGAGCATTATATACCAGGCCAACTTCTCACATTGGTGAGCAGCGGATTGGGATCTGAGCTTGCTGTTGTTTTACCATTACAATCTTTGAGATTATCATTTGAAAGATCATACAGGTACCTGCTAGGTACATATAAAACAAGACTAGTATACTTAAGTTCTACTGAACTTAGTTGTTGTAGAGCAAAGGGAGTAGCACACCCTAGCTACAACTACTAGATAGGTTTAGTAGGTAAACACCAGTGTAGGTAGATTGCAACACATCCACCCACACTAGAGCAATGTCTGGAACAGAGGGGTCCAGTGGACTTACTCCTGTTGAGAGTGACCCTCCAAGGGCACCATCCCAGTTTGCTATTTTTCCCTTTAAGGAATTAAGACAGCTTTGTGTCTTAAGGGGTCTGAAGACAGGGCCTACCCCTACTGCAGACCACCTAAGAGAGCTCTTGGATCAGTCTGAAGCTCTAAAGACCTCTAAAGCAAACCCCACAGGGAATGCTGAAGGAGGCCATCCTTCAGAGGATGACACTGTAGACACCCCTACCCCTATCATCCTAGTAGATGAGGAAGCCTCCACCACTGGAGCTCCTCAAGTAGATGTAGAGGAAGAGGAAGAAGAAGAGGAGGAGGAGGTGGAAAGCAGTGAGTCAGATGATGACAGAGATAGTCAGGTGCTGGTCAGTAGACTGAACCAGGCTAACTTAAGTCAACTTGGGAATGAATCAGGTAACAACCCATTCAGACCCCCAGGTGGACTTAACCAGGGCCATAGGAGGAGGAGGCATCACTCAGGTGAATCCAATACCTCCCATGTCTCTAGAGGCTCTCATGGTCACTCCAGAAAGGAGATGACTAGCCCTCAGAGAAGGGAACATGAGGCCAAGATGAGAGAGGCTGAGCTTAGGATCCAGAGGCAAGAGTTAGAGGTTGCCCTGGCTAAGGAGAAACTTGCTAGAGCAAGACAGCCTAGAGAGAGTGGGGTAATAGAACCCACTGGTGGCAGCAATATCCACAAGGATAAAGACAGGTCTTTTGATAATAGAAACCTGAGTAAGATTGTGCCCCCCTACAAAGCTGGGGATGACATCCATAAATGGATTACTGCAATGGAGAGAGCCTGCAGAGTACAGCAGATCCCTCAGGAGCAGTGGGCAGCAATCTTGTGGCTCTCCTTTGAAGGTAGAGGCCGAGACAGACTCCTCACAGTTAGTGATGGGGATTCTAGAAACTACCTGGTCCTGAAGAGTGCTCTGATTGATGGGTTAGGCTTAACCACTGAACAGTACAGGTTAATGTTCAGAGATACCCAGAAGACACAGACTCAGGACTGGTCTGAATTTGTTGAGTGTGCCACTAAGGCTCTGGAGGGATGGTTGCTGGGAAGCAAGGTTACAGACTATGAAGGATTGTATAATTTGCTGATGAGAGAACAAATTTTAAATAATTGTCAGAACCAGCAGTTGCATCAACATTTGGTTGACTCAGATTTGACCTCTCCCCAAGAATTGGGAAAGAGGGCAGATAAATGGGTAAGAACCAGAGTTAAGCAAAAGAACCAGAACCAGAACCAGGGTGGTGACCAGAAGAAAACAGACCAGAAGGGTGGGGAGCAGAAAGCTAAAGACCAGAAGTCTTCAACAGGGCCCCAAACTGAGACAGAGGGTGGGTCCCAAACTTCCAAGAAGAAGAAGAAAGAAGGTCAGAAGAAACCCTGGTGTAAAACTTGTAAGAACACATCTCACTGGACAAGTGAGTGTAAAAAGGGTGGAGCCCCCAACACTGCAGCCCCTAAGGCACCTGCACCCACTAGTACAGTTAGCAGTGTTGGTCCTCAAGCCAAGGGTTTAGTGGGAATCACTTTGGGAACTGAAGGAGATTCTGACCTAGTCAGAACCCTTACACAGGCTGTTCTGGTTTGTGAAGGGGACATAGATTTGACCCCTGACATAAGTCCCAGTAACCTGGGCAAATACAGACAGACACCTTTGATTAACAACAAAGTGGCTCAAGCTTACAGGGACACATGTGCCAGTGTCACTATGGTGACACCTAACTTTGTGGACCCTGGACAATACATGCCAGGCGATGATTACCTGGTGACCAATGCCAGCAATGTCACTACTACACATAATGTGGCACTTGTTAACTTTTCCTGGGGAGGGGTAACTGGCCTAAAGAAAGTTGTGGTTAGTGCTGATCTCCCAGTAGAATGTTTGTTGGGCAATGACCTGGAGAACTCTCTATGGTCAGAAGTTGAGTACAGGACTCATGCAGAGATGTTAGGGATATCATCACATGTCCTTGCTGTGACCAGGTCACAGGCCAAAAAGTGCCTCTCTGAACCTCAGGTCTTGGATCCTGGAACAATGGACCAAGTACCTCCCAAGAAGAAGAACAGGAGGGTTAAGGCTGTGCCTTCCCAACTGCCTACAAGTGAGGATCAGGCTTCACAGGAAACTGATCTAGAGACCCCTGAAGGAACTGTCCCTGAAGAACTTGAACCTGATCAGGTTGAGTTTCTGGGGACAGGGGGACCTTCTAGGGCAGACTTGGGGCAGGCTCAGTTAACCTGTCCTTCTCTTGAACCCCTCAGACAGCAGGCTGCTGCTGAGGCTGCTGGGAATGCTCAAGGTGCCCATAAAGTATATTGGGACGATGGACTCCTTTATTCAGAGGCTAGAGACCCCAAGCCTGGTGCTACCAGGAGGTTGGTTATACCTCTGCAATTTAGGGGCTTCCTACTCACCTTGGCCCATGATATTCCTTTAGCAGGACACCTAGGCCAGAACAAGACTTGGGACAGGCTTGTCCCTCACTTTCACTGGCCTCACATGTCTGAAGACACCAAGGAGTTTTGTCGCTCCTGTGAAACCTGCCAAGCCAGTGGTAAAGCAGGTGGAACAACAAAGGCCCCCCTGATACCACTACCTGTGGTGGGGGTTCCCTTTGAGAGAGTGGGGATTGATATTGTTGGTCCAATGGATCCCCCTACAGCATCTGGGCACAGATTCATACTGGTGGTAGTGGATCATGCCACCAGGTACCCAGAGGCAATTCCCCTTAGGACCACAACAGCTCCTGTTGTGGCCAGGGCCTTACTTGGAGTTTTCTCCAGAGTGGGGTTTCCTAAGGAGGTAATATCAGATAGAGGTACCAACTTCATGTCTGGATATTTGACAGCTATGTGGAAGGAATGTGGTGTAAACTACAAGTTCACCACTCCTTATCACCCACAATGCAATGGGCTTGTTGAGAGATTTAACAAGACCCTAAAGGGCATGATTAAAGGATTACCTGAAAAGCTCAGGCGAAGATGGGACATCCTTCTGCCCTGCCTTTTGTTCGCTTACAGAGAGGTCCCTCAAAAGGGGGTTGGCTTCAGCCCCTTTGAATTGTTGTTTGGGCACCCTGTAAGAGGACCCCTGTGTCTTGTGAAGGAAGGATGGGAGTTACCTCTCAAAAAGCCTAAACAGGACATAGTGGACTATGTACTTGGTCTCCGCTCCAGGATGGCAGAGTACATGGAAAAGGCATCCAAAAACCTTGAGGCTAGCCAAGAATTACAAAAAGCTTGGCATGACCAAAAGGCTGTCCTTGTTGAATTTCAGCCTGGACAGAAGGTATGGGTGTTGGAGCCAGTGGCCCCAGCAGCACTCCAAGACAAATGGTCTGGACCCCATACAATTCTGGAAAAGAAGGGAGAGGTTACCTACTTGGTGGACCTAGGAACTCCCAGGAGCCCCCATAGGGTGCTCCATGTGAACAGATTGAAGGCATATGTCAGCAGGGCAGACATGGGCTTGCTCATGGCTACAGATGAGGGACAGGAGGAAGAGAGTGACCCTCTCCCAGACCTGCTCACTCAGAACCCTGAGGATGGCTCAGTTGATGGTGTGGCCTTAGGTGGCAGCCTCACTGAACATCAGCAACATGACTGCAGACAAGTTCTACAGACATACAGGCATATGTTCTCCTTGACCCCCAGTCAGACTAACTGGTGTACCCATGTGGTGGACACTGGTGACAGTCTTCCTGTAAAGAGCAAGATTTACAGGCAACCTGACCACGTCAGGGACTGTATAAAGACTGAGGTGCAAAAGATGCTGGAATTAGGTGTCATTGAACCTTCAGAGAGCCCCTGGGCTAGCCCAGTGGTTCTGGTCCCCAAACCTCACACCAAAGATGGCAAGAGAGAGATGAGGTTCTGTGTGGATTACAGAGGACTCAATGCTGTCACCAGGACAGATGCACACCCTATTCCAAGGGCAGATGAGCTCATTGACAAGTTGGCTTCTGCCAAATATTTGAGCACATTTGACTTAACAGCTGGCTACTGGCAAATCAGGTTAGCTGAGGAGTCTAAAGCCAAGACAGCATTTTCTACCCCTAGTGGGCATTATCAGTTTGTGGTGATGCCCTTTGGTTTGAAAAATGCACCTGCCACCTTCCAAAGGTTGGTGAACCAAGTCCTCACTGGGTTGGATGACTTTTGTGCAGCTTATCTGGACGATATTGCTGTCTTTAGCTCCACCTGGGAGGATCACCTGATCCACCTGAAGGAAGTGCTTGAGGCTCTGCAGAAGGCAGGCCTCACTATCAAGGCAACAAAGTGCCAGATAGGGCAGAGCAAGGTTGTATACCTGGGCCACCTTGTAGGTGGAGGCCAAGTTCAACCACTGGAGAGTAAGATCCAGACCATCAAGGACTGGTCCCCTCCAACTACCCAGACTCAGGTCAGAGCTTTCTTGGGCCTGACTGGGTACTACAGGAAGTTTGTTAAGAACTATGGGTCCATTGTGACTCCTCTTAATGATCTGACATCCAAGAAGATGCCCAAAAAGGTTCAGTGGACAGAAATCTGTCAAAAGGCATTTGATGACCTGAAGAAGGCCATGTGCTCTGCACCTATCCTGAAGAGTCCTGACTACTCAAGAGAGTTCATTGTCCAAACAGATGCTTCTGAGTTGGGAGTGGGAGCAGTGCTTTCACAGCTTAATGTAGATGGCCAGGACCAGCCCATTGCTTTCATTAGCAGAAGGCTGACCCCCAGAGAGAAACGTTGGTCAGCTATAGAGAGGGAGGCCTTTGCTGTGGTGTGGGCCCTGAAGAAGTTGAGACCATACTTATTTGGCACTCACTTCAAGATTCAGACCGACCATAAGCCCCTCCTATGGCTTAATCAGATGAAGGGTGAAAACCCCAAACTACTCAGGTGGTCCATTTCCCTACAGGGGATGGACTTTACAGTGGAGCACCGCCCAGGGACTGACCATGGCAACGCAGATGGTCTCTCCAGGTACTTCCACTTAGAACATGAAGACACAACTGGTCAAGGTTAGTCTAATGTCCCTGCGTTTGGGGGGGGGTTATGTAGGAGAGTAGGGTCTGCTATCCTATGGTCACCCCAAATTTTTGCTTTTTGCTTCACTGGTTTCTGACTTAATGTGGCTGTGGGCCTGCTAATCAGACCCACAGCCTGCTGTTCTCTCTCTAAATTGATGCCCATGCACTCTAGGTGCATTACGAATTGGAACTGGTTCACCTTATGAGCCCCTGTAATAGTGCACCCTAGGTGCCCAGGGCATAGGTGTATCCAAGGCCTACCAGGGGCTGCAGCACGTATTGTGCCACCCCTGGCCTGGCCTCCATCTTTGACACAACTGGCTGATCACTCAGCTGGGGTAAGTCGGTGTAACCACCTCTTACTTAGGTACAGTATGTCTGTGCCTAACCCTAAACTGGACACATATGTTCCTATCAGCCACTCCTATGGAAGGCCTCATCAATCCTGGAGGCAGAGTGCTTGGAAATATGTGAGATGGTGCTCTGGCATGAGCTGAGCCTGTCTGCAGCTGTCGGGAACAACTCCCTAAGCTGGTCCGGGATATTGCCATACCATATACTCTTAAGTGCATTATAATCCTCGCGGTTAAATGCTAACTTTGGTTTGGCTTTATCAAAACATGTCGAGTAAGGTGTCATACGAATTGGAATACTATCCCCTCGCCAATTCTGGCGACGGGGATAGCATTCCACCCTTCTAGAGGGACACGACATGTGCGTAGCCTTAACCCCGGTTAAAGTTAAACAGAGCCTCAGCTTCACAAAATGGACGCTGCCACCACAGACACAAGTCTGGCCTCCTGCTGCTGACCGAAACTCGGCAGATGGTGGCCTGGACAAAGGGTTTCCTGCCTTGGGAGGTGCGAGCACCACCCCAGACAGGATTTTGTGTATTGGGTAGGACAGGGCTGAATAGAATCAGACATGCCCGGGGCACACAAGGTGTCCCCGTGCATAGGCCAGCCCAAACCGGTTCTGGGGCCTTCCAGCCCCAGTCCTGGCGCGGAGCTGGACAAAGGAAAGGGGGTGTAACCGCCCCCCTTCCTGGTTCCTCCCAGAGGAGGGACCTAGTAGGTGATCCACCCCCTAGATTGGAATAAGAGGGGGAGCAGTGCCATTGCACAGCAGATCATCCCGAAATCAACTTAAACTAAGAAGAAGACTGGACTTCGACATTCTGCTGCACAGAAGACTGAAGAAGAATCTCCCTTGTGGCCAAGGAGTGACCACCCTGTGAACACAGGTACCAACCAGCAACTCGACGTCTGCTTTGCCGCCGCCTCCCGCCGGAGCCCGAGCCCAGAGCCCGACAAGAACCAGATTCCCAGACCTCTCAGAGCCCGATCCACAGTCCCTGCAAAGAAGGGACCCGTGGAGGCACCGAGTGACGTGGGACCGGACCTCTTGAAAGACACCCGAAAAGCTGACTGCGCAGCTTCTGAGGCATCCTCGACGTTGTGCTTTGGGGATTGAGAACCCCCACCACCGAGCAGCCCTTGCACCGAAGATCAGCCCCCCAGCATCTCCACGATCTGCGTGGGGCCCTTTTGCACTGTGCCACTCGACGCGCCATCCCGGCCACTAGCCACGCGGCCAGCGGCCATCTTGGCGACGAACCCGAAGATTTAAACAGCAGGTCTGGTTGCTCCAGACCTACCCAAGCTCCTGTGAAAAGGAGCACCCGCTCTGACCTTGCTGGTCCGAGTGAACAGCATCTTTCAACTTCTGCGTGGCTTGCATTTGCCAAGGCCTGTTTGCTCCGATCAGGTCGCCGACACCGCCAACAGCGAGAAGCCTACGTGGGACAGCTCGTGACCGACTCCTGGACGTCCTCGACCCCGGGTATCCACGTGGCTGCAGAAAGAAGCTACCCGACAACGCCTGTTTGCACCCGACATCGCCTGGTTCCAATCTGGTTCCACGGTAGTCACTGGCTAGTGACTTTGAACACTGTCCCCTCTGCTTTCAGGTCTTCAACTCTTCAGATCCACCCTTGGATCCACCGGAACTCTTCTCATCGAGCCGCCTGCAGCATCTTCAGCTCCAAGCACCATCGACCAGCGTGACGAAACCCGACACATCTTCGACCCTGTGCACCCGCTTCCTGTGGGTGAGGTAACTCAGCTCCGCCGGTGCTCCTGCACTGGTACACATCCCGAGGGCCTGTGTTTTAAGTTTCAGCTCCGTAGGTCACTCGGAAGGTTCCTAACTTTCTAACTTTGTGCTTTTTACGCACCATAGACTTTGTATTGAGAAGTGCGTGCACTTTGAACACTGCACCCGAGTCCCGTGGGCCTTTCCCGACTTAGTTAACTCCAGTCTCGAATAGCTCCAGCGATTCCCAAGGCCCTAGGCCTCTTCACTTTCCTCCTGGTATCTCTTATACCACTTATTTAGTATATGGTTTAGGTGGCCCCTAGGGCTCATCCATATTGTGCAACTTTTGTGTATTTTAAACTGTCTTGTGATTTAACGCTTGTGCTTCTGTGCTCATAAAGAGTCCAGGGGATTTTAATAGTTAATAAATCAATATATATTTTCAATATATATCTGTGTGGTGTCCCTTTCATTTGGTATTCAAGGGGGTTGTGTATGGTATAACAGCTGGCTTCACATGCCTTTCAGAGTTTAGCCTAAGACTGCTTTGTCCACGTTACCACTAGGATAACTGGTCTACAAGGTTGAATTACAACCATCATCATAAGGGTTGCTTGGCATGGTACAAAGTGATCACTAGAACTAGTGAGCATTATATACCAGGCCAACTTCTCACAGTGTGGATCTGGAAATGCAGGTGTTCGGCGGTGGTCAGGGTGTTGTCGGTGCTGGTCGTGAGACGGATGGTGTTCCTGTGGATGATGGCGATTCCTCCTCCCATCTGGTTGGTGTTGCGGTCCCTCCGGACGATCTTGTAGCCCTCTGGGATAGCGATGGCGATGTCGGGAGCTGAAGAGGCGTTCATCCAGGTCTCTGTGAGGAAGGCAGTCATGTTATTTGCGCAGGCCTCACAGATGCTGCCTCGTTTTCCAACACTTTAAATAACAAAAACTAGAAGGGCCCGATTCACAGAATGAACTTAAGACTCAATCCTAAACTTACTACTATTTCGGTATTCACAGAAGGCACTTACTCATTTCGGTATTCACAGAAGTTAGTAGTCCTAACTTTAGGACTCCTAAATGCCTTCTGTGAATACCGAAAGTCTTAAAATTAGGATTTTTCTCAGTTTAGTAGTAGTAAAGTTAGCACTCCTAACTTTAGGACTCCTAAACTGAGAAAAGCTGAGAGAGCAGGTAGCACAGAGAAAGAACACAAGGTTTAGAAGTAGCACAAGGGAATCTGTTGTGACTTAGGATAGACAAAGGAAGAGAATGGAAAGCAAGCGAAGAGCAGAGCAAAAAGTGAAAGAGCAGCGGAGACAGAGAGCAGCATGACAATTAAGGGAGAACAGGGAGATTGAGGAGAATGAAGAGCAGGGAGACAGGAGAGGGAGATGCAAGCACAAGAATGGAGATCAAGCAAGAGCAATTAAGAGAGAGCATGGGTGAAAAGGAGAGCAGAGGAGACAGAAGAGAGCAATGGAGAGAAAGGAAGAGAACTGATGTAGACAAAGATCAGAAGAGACAGTAGAACATGGAAGACAAAGGAGAGCAAAAGAGACAGAAGGAGAACAATGGAGACAAACAGATGGGTAGACAGAAAGGGATAGGTAGGAGCACAAGAACAGAGGGAGAGCAAGAGAGATGGAAGGAAAGCAAGGGAGATAGAGGGAGTGCAAGAGTGACAGAGGAAAATCAAGGGATATAAAGGAAGAGAAGGAGCAATATGAGAACAGACGAGACAGAGAGGAGGGAAAGAGGAAGCGGAAGAGCATGGTAAACAGAGGAGAAGGGAGAGCTGCAGATGGTAGGCAAGGGAGGAGATGGCGAGCCATAGAAACACAGGAAGAACAAACTGCTATGCAAAGGGAGAAATATCAAATGTTGAGGAGACAGACGGAGAGCAAGGCACACAGAGGAACAGCATGGTTTAAAATAAAGTTAGTGTAAGATAAATGGGGAGAGCAGGGGAGACAAGATAGAGGAAGAGGAGACAGCCAAGAGCAAGGGAGATAGAGGAAGAACAAATTATAGAGGAAGAAAAGGGAGGGAGAGCTGGGGAGAGATAGGAGAGATAGAAAGAGAACTGGGAAGACAGACATAGCAAGGAAGAGAGAGGGTCACAGGGTAGACAGATGGAGAACAGGGGAGGAAGCATCGGTGAAGGGAGGCAAATGAGACTAACCAGTGAAGACAGGAAGAGCAAAAAGGATTGATGGAAAGCAGGGGAGCCAGCGAGGAAGAAGGGGTGACAGGAAAAGAACACTGGAGATAGGGAAAGTACAGAGGCAAGAAGAACAGGAAAGATAGGGAAAACAATCGGAGTAGAGGGAGAACAAGTCAAGAGAGACAAAATAAAAGCAAGATGGAGGGAGAGCCATTGAGACAGAGGAGGATCAGAGGAGATGGAAGATGAGCAGCAGAGACAAAGGGAATCAGGAGAAATAGAGGAAAAAATAGGAAACAGAGGGAGGAAAGGATAAACAGATAAATAATCACAATAACAGAGGAAGAACAGGGAGCAGATGGACAGCAAGGGAGACACAGGTGAGCGGAGAAGTAAGAGCAGCCGTGGTCCATGCAAGTAAGAGCGGTGAGGCCAGGTGGGGTGGGTATTTGATCGTATGACCTTGAGGGAAAATTAAATAAATAATTAATTTTCCCTCGGGGTTCTTTGTCAAAATCTACCGGACCCCACTGCTATTACCTACAAAGACCGCTACTTAGTAAGAGTGACAAATTACTGGGAAGTGGGAGGGACAGCACAAAAGACAGGAGAGAAGGGAAGACTCAAGAAGGAGCGATAGAGGGAAACAGGAATTTAAGACGAAATATAAGAACAGGAGATGGGGAAATGGAGAGAACCAAGGTGAAGAACCGGTTTTTAGAACCCAGCAGCGCCAGGGAAAACGCTCGAAGTCTTCGGATTCCCCTGCCTTGCCAAACAGAGACACGGGACACTTCTCGATGACGTCAAAGACCAAAGTTTATTGGCTGCAACCAGGAACAGAGGTCTACGAAGCACAACACGGGTAGTTCGCTAGAGACTGCACAATTTCAATGAGCGGAGCATGGTCTTTTATGCCAAAATGTCACATTCCAAAGTAGCATCGATTACATACAAACTGACCAATGACAGTGTGACATTTCAAAAGTAGCGCATGACGACAATCCCATTTTCCGTTGTCCAGCCCACCAGAAATGACCAAGCACATTCCAATATCCTGTTGGATCAGGCCGGACAAACCCATCATAAAACCTCAACCCAAATCAGTGATTATGTCGTAAAGGAAGGAGCAGAAACAGATGAGAAGCAAGATAGAAAGGTGGGTGCAGTGTACTGTAAACTCAGCAATGTCCTGCTCTTTGATCTTTATCTGACTGCCTGCTTAACAAGGAACTGGCTCAGCGAGGTCAGCCTCGGGCAAGGGAGTCAGTTCGGCCAGGTCATTCAGAAGTCAGCTACGGTGTACGTGTCCCAAGGACTCGCTCGGCCGTAGTCATCGGCCTATGTGAGGGCAACCACACAAAATGGCTGCTGTCCACAAAATGGAACCCGAGGGTTCAAAACGAAATCCCTGAATACGTAGTGTTCTCATTGATCGATTAAGACTAAAACACTCGTACACACCGCACTCGTAATTTGCGGACCGCTGACACCAAAATCGTCTATTTCCGACGACCTTTATTGAACGGGTTCGGAACCATCGAACCTCAGACCCTCAAACTACGGAACTACAGACCCTACTTTTGCCCTTACATAGGCAATAAACCCAAACCCATGTCAGTCTGAATCTACGTCTATCTTCATCAGATCATCGATATGTTGCTGTAGCATCATCCTATTTTTCTTTATTAATTTATTTATTTATTTAATTTATAGAGCGCGACAGATACCCTAAACAGATATTTGAACTGCGGGGACAAAAAGGGTTTTGTATGGGAGACCGAAAGTGCTCACTGGTTGAAAAGCCAGGTTTTGATGGCCTTGCGAAAATATAAGTACCTGTTTTCAAGACGGAGCGGTTGGGGAAGGGAATTCCAGAGCTTTGGGCCTAGGAAGGAAAAAGATCTACCTCCCATCCTAGCCCGGCGTATTTTAGGGACGCAGAAGAGACCTTGTGTGGCAGATCTCAGGTCTCGGGCAGGCATGTAGGTGTGCGCAAGGGTCAGAAGGTATTTGGGGGCGTTGCCCCACTTGATCCTGTGCATGAGGCTGAGAGTCTTAAACTTGACCCTGTTGTCAATTTTTAGCCAGTGAAGTGCCTTTAAGTGACTGGACATTAAGCATGGGTGAATTTAGCGAATCTGGCGTTCGCGAATTTTGCGAATTTGCGAACTCGCAATCCGCAAAATCCGCAAATTCTCGCAAATTTTTTTTTTGTGTGTTCGCAAGGATTTCTGCCAGTTCGCAAGGATTTCTGACAGTTCGCGAGGGTTTTGTAACAGTTCGCAATCGCGAACTTACATGTCGGCTCGCAACGGTCACGATTATGTTGTTTCTACGTCTGGTTCATCATCATAGGTTCGCAGCACCCTCTATTTCACCCCTGCCACCCTCTGTTTTACCCATGCCACCCTCTGGTACATCAATGCCTTATGCCACCCTCTGGTTCATCATCACTGTAGATTATGGGGGGAAAAAGCAAGCACACCTGCCTGCTTCAACTGACATGAATTAATTTGGGGTTGATTTATTAATGTGTCACTGTTTTAAAATTCCAGTCTGGCACCTGTATCCTTATCTGTATTTGCTTTCTGTTGCAGTGCAATTTTTTTTCCAGGACCTTTGTGGCCTACTTGTAGCTATTCTATGAGCCTGCTGTGAGGGTCAGAGCAGGGTCATACAATTGTTGCAACTAGCAACTGAACTTTGGAGGGGCCCTTGTCAGGAAGCACTACAGGGAACGGTTACTAATGATGAGTTTGAACTTTTGAACCTGCTTTCACTTTTGCAAAACTCGTTTTTCTGCAGAGCAGCATTACAGCAACTTTAATTCCCCACCAAGCTTATATGAGAAAGTTGATTTCTAATCCAAAAGTTATCCAAAGAAAATCAAAAGGCCTCAAATCTAAAAAAGTGCAGGCAAATGTCAACCTGAGGAGTTATTCTGATAAAAATAATCATTTTCAGAAGGTCTATGCTGCTTGCTAGTAGATTTCTTGTGCGGAATTGCAATTTTTGTAATTTCGCGAGTGCGAGATTGTTGCTGCCCGCCGCACCTACATGTTCGCAATTGCGAACTTACACCGCAAAGAAAAAAAATCCGCTGCGTGCGAATTTGCGGATTTTGCGGGAAATTCGCGAATCTCGCGGATTGCAAATTTACCGAAAATCCGCAAAATCCGCGAGCGTAATGGATTTTCCGCCCATGCTTACTGGACATACGGTCTCTCATGTTGCATTTACAGAGCAGCCTAGCTGCCGCATTCTGTACTAGTTGGAGGCGCCTTGTAACTGCTTGGGATGCCCCCAGGTAAAGGACATTCCTGTAGTCCAGGCGGGAGGTAATTAATGCATTGACGACTGTCTTTTAGGTGTCACCAGGGAGCATCCATAAGATTTTTCTAAGCCATCTTAGGATCGTAAAACAGGTGGCTGAGAGAACGCTCACCTGGGGCTCCATGGTTAGGTCTCGGTCAATGATAAAGCCCAGATTGCGGACCTGGTACGATGGAGAAGGCAGGGGGCCCATTTCAGATGGCCAGTGTCTGGAGTTCCAGAGGTTCTGGTCGGGCCTACTATCAGAACCTCGGTTTTACTGCCATTGAGTTTGAGCATATTTTTGGTCATCCAGGATGAAATGTTCCTAAGGCCAGTCTGAAGGCGTGAAGGAGTATCTTGGTTCTCATCCGAAAGTGAGAATATGATTTGGGAGTCGTCAGCGTATGTGTACATGGTGAGGCCATCAGATTCAGCGATCTGGGCCAACGGGGCTGCATAAAGGTTAAAAAGCAGGGGGCTTAATACTGAACCCTGTGGGACTCCATGCGGAGAAAAATGGATCTTGGATGTCGCATTGCTAGAGGAAATTTGGAAAGTCCTGAGTGTCAGGAAAGATGCTATCCAATCTAGTGCCTTTCCTCTTAAGCCCATATTGGAGAGGGAAGCAAGCAGAGTGTTATGGGAGATGGTGTCAAACGCCGCGCTGAGGTCAAGAAGAATCAGCGCGGCGGAGTTACCCATGTCGACCAGACGTCGAAGATTTTCCAAGGCTCCAAGTAGAGTGGTTTCCATCGAAAATCCTGTGCGGAAACCAGATTGGGCGGGGTGTAGAATGTTATTTGCCTCCGTGAACTTGGTAAGATGTTCATGAACGTGTTTTTCCAAGATTTTGGAAAGTGCAGGCAGGAGGGATATCGGGCGAAAGTTTGCTAAGATTATGGGATCAGCCGTAGGTTTCTTAAGGAGGGGGGAGACCATGGCATGTTTCCAAGGTGCCGGGACCGTGGCTGTGGAAAGAGATAGGTTTAAGGTTTGACATAGCACGGCCAGGGAAGAGGTGTCCAAGAGTCTAAGTATAGAAATCGGGAGAGGGTCAACTGGCGACCCAGATTTGACTTTCCCTAGGATGTTCTGTAAACCTGGGACGTCTATCTCGGGCCAAGAAGTGAGTAGCATGTGGGGCAGATGAGCTTGGGCCATGCTGACATCGATATAAGGTCCGAGATTATGCGAACATACAGATTGAGCTTGCTGTTGTGATGCTATATCTTGAAGAATGTTCTCAATCTTGGAAGTGAAATATATAGCCAGTTCCTCACACTCAAGACTGTTGAGGGGGGGAGGTTTAGAAGAAGTGTTAGCGCCTGCAAGCTCCTTAACCAAATTGAAAAGAATTTTAGATTTGTTTGTAGCTTCAGCTATGGATTTGGTGACATAGTTAGATCTTGCCTTGTTGCAGGTTTTATGGTAGAGTTTGAGCTCACTTTTGTAGTGTGAGCTGGCAGCCGGAGAGTAGTCCTTCCTCCACAGGCGTTCTAGTTGTTTACATTTAGATTTAGAGGCTTTCAGGTGCTCGTTGTACCATGGGGCAGGTGGGTTGTGGGAAGTGGGTTTTTTGTGGGCTAGGGGCAAGCAGACGTCTAAAGCATCTAGGAGCCATTTATTAGTGATGGTGGCTACCATTTCGATGTCACCGGTGTTTAGCGCTTCCACTGGAGTAGTCAGGCTTAGAGTGGACATGAGGCGGTTAATGACCAGGTTTTTCCAGTTTCTTTTTAAAGACTTAATGGTCTTACTGGGATGGCTGACAGCTGAGTGGTCTCCCAGTTGGAATTTTATTAAAAAATGGTCAGGCCAGTCTAAGGGCAGGGCCTGCTGGCACTGTAGCTGGGGGAGGCTGGAAAAAATAGGGTCCAGAAGGTGTCCCGTTGTGGGTGGGACCTGAATTCCATAAGGTGAGATTCATGGCGGCAAGGTCATGAATTATATTAGTGCCTGGTTTGTTAGCTGGATCGTCGAAATGAATTTTTAAATCTCCTAGAATGGATAGATGGTTGTAATTTACCCTTACTGAGGCAATCCAATCCACTAGTTGG
Organism: Lissotriton vulgaris; assembly: GCF_964263255.1. Classification (NCBI taxonomy): domain Eukaryota; kingdom Metazoa; phylum Chordata; class Amphibia; order Caudata; family Salamandridae; genus Lissotriton; species Lissotriton vulgaris. The sequence continues at coordinate 1,093,438,335 of NC_141698.1, forward strand.
GTAGCCCAAGGCAGAGTGGGGCCGGGTGGGCGGTAAATGAGAAGGCCAGTAAAAGTAAAGGTCGGGTGAAGTTGAAGTTTAAAAAGAGCAGCCTCACTATTGGCAAGAGAAATAGGCTCCAGGATGCATTGCAGCGTCTTTCTGAAAATAACTGCAATCCCGCCTCCGTCCTAGTACTTAGTGCCTCTCTCTGGACAGGTCTCCTTGCACATGAAGTAGCACAGAGGCCACAAATAGCAGGAGCACACTGTACACAGAGACAGAACAGGAAAAGGATAGCTAAGACCATCCCAATGACCATCAGAATCTTCCATCCCCACGTGGATATCAATCCCCAAAACCATCCCATCAACGACCAATCTCCTTTATCTATATGTACAGAATCGGAGATCTTATGTAACTTGGAAATGGCCTGGAAGACTGACGGAGCGTTGTCTGGAATGAAAACGCAGCAGCGCGATTGAATCAGTTTACATACTCCACCTCGGTCTGCAAGTATGACATCAAGAGCAACTCTATTCTGAAGTGTCATAAGTCGATTCGACTGGAGCTCAGCAGTCAAGTTACTAAGGGCACCGGCAGTTTCGACTATGGTGGACTCAACCATTCTCATCAACTGGCGAATGTTCCTGCTGTTAGCCAACGGTCCCCAGAACGGCAGAAAACCCTTAAAGAAATCTCCCAACTCTTGCCCTGCGGTATCTTCCTGACTGAAGACACCTCTAGCAACTCTCGTCTTATGGTAATCTGCCGCGGCTGTAAAAGTGGGAGGCAACAGGAAAGAAACAAAACATGTGCCCGAAAAGTCAGGGGGCAACCATGTATACGCTTTGTCGTAGCAAACGCAATAAGTACCCTTAGATGCTAGAAACGCTGGGGAAGTCTGAGACGTAAATACATAAGTCTCAGTGCAGACACTCTTCTCTAACATAGCTTTCGGACTCTTGCCATTACCCTGCAGACAATAGCGACCCTGATGGGGCACTATCCAAATCGGTGGAAAACTTTTCGCTCGCTGTTTAACACTCAGACTAACTCCATATCCAGTAACGTCCCAACCACTATATGGTTGTTTCTCATCTTTCGGAATAGTCTCAACTGCATTAGTCCCTTTAACCATATCGACTATGCCTCTAGCTAAAGCACTATTCTTCGGATTGTCTTTCGGTGAACGTAGGGGATAGACACTATGGGCATAAATGAACATCGTTCTATATGCCCAAATAGAACCATTCAGGCTGAAAGGCAAAACCAAATACGGAATACCTTTACCGGTCGTATGGGGCAATAGGCCACAAATCCAACAATTTGTCGTGTTCATAACTAGCTGGTGTTGGTGCAAAAGTTGAATAAAGGAATTATTAGCAAATTCCAATCTTCTAACTACTTCGTGTTCGGGCAGAGGGCGAAAAGAATGAGAAGAAATAGTAGATAGAGGTGTAGGTTGCGCAGTGGGAATAAACGTCACTTTAAAAGAGAATGTCACATAACCAATTAAAAATATCATTAAACTCAGTAGCATAAATAAGCACAATATTAAAAATCTTTTTCGGGTCATTAGTTTGTATATCTTGCTCTTAAAGCTTATTGTCTCTACAGGTCTCTCCAACTCGAAGAACTCCATCCTCACTAAATATGCTGCTCGCGGTGGTAGGGTGTTCTATGCTAAGGAATGCCTCTGTCAGCCCAGGGCAACTCCCTTAGGCCAACCAGAACCGTCGACCTATTGTCTCAGGCTTGCACTCCAAAGACTTGTCAACCGCGACCCTACAGCTGATCCCGGATGGCGGTTCGAAAAACAAAAATGAATAGTTCCTCGGAGGAGAGTTAACCTGCAAACAGAAAAATCATAAAAGCTTCATTTATTTTTATTTGTCCATGACTCTCGGTCGCAAATTATAACAGTCTTTTCCAGACAATGTCTGTTCCCTAAGGCTCAGTAGTGTTCAATCGATTCAAAGGAGGCACAGCTTCTTGCAGAAGATCGTCACTTTCTTTCTCAGTGTTCGTTCCAATCAAACGGGCATCGCTGAATGGCAAAAAACGTGGCACAGTTTCAGTTTCAGAGTCTGAAAATCCCTTCTGGACCCACCGGTCGTACGGTAAGGGCAACGGAGCCCGATTACAGTGTACGCCGTGGATCTAGTTTTTCTTGCCTTGCACTCGAACTGCAGAACGTGTAGATAGTAAAACCAGGTGTGGTCCTGCCCAGTGGGGCTGCTCGTTCTTGCTCCGCTGAAAATTCTTCACAAATACCCAGGCACTGGGTTAAATGGCGTGACCTGGATCTTCAGAAGCCTGTGGTAGACTATTGTGAACATGTTGGTGTAAGACACACAGTTTAGCTGTCAGTTCGTACAAGTAATCAAGTAACACATGGTGTTCAAGCTCACTAAACTTTGTCGGTCTTGGCACGCCCCAAATATTCGCCGGGCGGCCAAACACGACCTCATATGGACTCAAACCCATTCGCGAGTGCACAGTCATTCTTGTGGACAAAAGCGCTAGGGGCAAAGCATCTGGTCATTGCAAACCAGAGCTCGCTTGGATTTTGGCCAATTTTAATTTCAAAGTGCCATTATAGCACTCGACTAAACCAGCTGATTGGGGGTGATTTGCAGCGTGGAACTTCTGCCTTATTCCTAATCCCTCACATACTCTCTTCATCACTTGACCCACAAATTCACTCCCATTGTCACTCCAGATCATTCTCGGCAATCCAAACCTAGGGAAAAACTCTTTGATTAGGGCTTTCACTGTGGACAAGGCAGTATTGTCCTTCAAAGGGTAAGCTTCCACCCATCTAGAAAAGGAGCAAACAACCACTAACACATATTTAGGTTGTTGCACCTCTCCATGTGGATGAAATCTAGCTGCAAAGCCTCGAACGGATACGTAGGAGGAGCAAAATGACCAGCCGGGGTTGGAGTTCCCTTACCAGGATTGTACATCAAACACACCATACAGTTCTTAACCAGATTCTCTGCACATTTGGGAATTCCTACATTCTGCCAAACCGGGGCCAACAACTTGCAAATCTCTTTCACGTTAATATGTGCCAATCCATGAGCCATCGTAACAACTGGAAGCACATATGCATCGGGTAACAACCATCTTTGATGCTCAGACAAATCAGTCCAACAACCATTCGAGTCCAATCTACACTTACTTTCTCTCCATTCACTCAACTCATTCTCTGTAGCTTCAGCTTGGATGGATTTCACACTCTCAATCGTATCTTCACACATACTTCCATTTGGAACCCATCTCGCCGGACCTGCAACATACATTCGACTCATCACATTTCTCGCAGTTTCTTTCGCAACTTCATCCGCAAACACATTTCCGCGACCAACATCATCCGTAACTTTCTTATGGGCACTGCATTTCACAATCGCTACTTGCAAGGGCAAAGTAAGTGATTCAAGGAGTTCATTCACCAACTGGCCATGCTGGATCTTCGTCCCATGCGAAGTCAGAAACCCACGTTCATGCCACAAACGTCCAAAACTATGAGCCACACCAAACGCATACTGACTGTCAGTGTACACATTCACTCGTTTTCCTTTCCCCAACACACATGCTCTCGTTAACGCAATCAACTCTGCTGCTTGCGCTGAATTGTGTGGGATACGTGCAGCTTCAACAATCGTATGCAAAGTTGTGACAGCAAATGCCGCAGTTGTATCACCATTCGGCAGCTTGAAGCACGATCCATCAACCCACAAAGTACCATCACACTCTGGAAGAGGAGTATCCCTAAGGTCTTTCCTCCCTTTCGTTTCTTCCTCAGTTCTAAGGAAACAATCATGCTGTTCTTCAACATTATCTGTCTCAGCTGAAATCGGCAACAACGTGGCTGGATTCAACGTGTTGCCTCTCTTAATGTGCCCATGACTCGCTAACAAGGTCAATTCGTACCCCGACAACTGAGCACTAGTTAAATGCTGTGTCTTGGTACGATTCAACAAGGTATCCACTGCATGTGGAACCATCACAATCAGTGTATTATCCATAACCAAACCAGCAGACTGTCGAATTGAAACAGCCACTGCTGCTGTAGCTCTCAGACAACTCGGCAACGCTCTAGCTACCGGATCTAAGGTCGACGAAAAATAAGCACATGGACACTGCTTATCGCTAAACTGTTGAGTCAAGACTGACAACGCACATCCCTCTCTCTCGTGGACATACAATGTGAAAGGCTTACTGTAGTCGGGGGTACCCAACACAGGAGCCGAACACAACGCATTACGTAATTCTGAAAAGCTCTTCTGACATTCGTCAGTCCAAGGAATAGGATTTGGAGTATCCTTAACAGTAAGAGCTATCAAAGGCTTCGCTAACAATGAGAAATTAGGGTTCCACTGTCTACAGTACGATGTAATACCCAAAAACGCACGTACTTCTCTCTGTGACGTAGGCACACTCATTTTCGCAATAGCTTGAATTCTTTCTGGGGTCAGTTTCCTTCCCTCCTTCGATAAGAGGTGACCTAAGTAGGTTACTTCTTGTCGACAATATTGCAACTTCGAGAGAGAAACTTTGTGATGAAAATCAGACAAGTGGCATAACAGCGACAAAGTAGCCTCTCTACAAATCTCTTCATTGTCAGCAGCAAATAACAAGTTGTCAACATATTGAATAAGAGCCGCACCATCAGGTAAAACCAACAAATCAAGTTGCGTCTTCAAAGCTTGGCTATAGATCGATGGACTCTCACAGTAGCCTTGAGGAGCGCGCTTAAAGCGGAAACTTCGTCCTCCTAAAGAAAATCCAAAGATATCTCTACTCTCCACGGCAATCGGGATGCTGAAGAAAGCATTCTTCAAGTCAATCACCGAAAACCATGTGGCTGTAGCCGGGATCAAAGTCAACAAAGCGGTGATATCAGGTACAACAGGAAATTGCGGAACAACGATCTTATTCATTTTGCGGAGATCGATCAGAAACCTATATACAGGAGGCTGTGAAGAATCTGTCCTCTTCAGAACAGGCAAAACGGGACTATTGCACACATTACCTCTCGTTTCCTCAATCACACCCTTTTCGATCAGATCGTAAATGATCGCCAAAAGTGCTCGCTCACCATCACTCGAGATACGATATTGTGGAATACGTGGTAATTTAGCATTCGCTTTCAGTGTCACCACATATGGCGGAATCTCTAAGAGGCCTACATCGTTCGGACCAGTAGCCCAAAGCGAATCAGGGAGGGAAGACAATTCAGGTGGTATTGGATCTTTGGATATATACATCGGAGAGATCACTCTCTCACCCAATGTAAGATGTACTCCTGATGGAGAACAATACAGCGTCGCATACAATCTCTTTAACAAGTCCAATCCCAACAAGTTCTCACCACAACTGGTAGTCAAAATGAGGGGCGCTTCAAATCTACGAGGTCCAACAGAAAGAGGCAACGGAGTAGAAATCAGATTCGTAACTGGGGCACCAGAAAAACCTACCGAAACATTCTTTAAGCCAGACAAAGGTGCGCCAGGGAGTTTAGAGTGCATAATAGAACTCTTCGCAGCACCAGTATCCAACAGAAAAGGCTCTGACACACCTGATGCAATCACTTCAACATAAGGTCCACTCTGATCTACTGGAACTGAAACAACTCCCTCTCTTTGTCTATGGCTGTCCTAGCAATCATTACCATCCACTTCCTCACCTTCGACATAGTAATCGTCCGTATAGTACTGAGCTGTCCTACCAGACGCACCATTCTGCTGATCAAAACTATTCATAGAATTCTGAGGAGGCAAAGGACGCGTGTTCTGACCACGACCTCTACCTCCAGGCGCTTGTTGAGCACCTCGACCTCTCACACCAAAAGCACCATTTGTGTGCTGTAACAAAACCGGACAACTACTCTTAAAATGGCCTTCTTCTTAACAATACGCACACCGATTAGGCCCAGACGGAAAATGTTGTTGAGAAGACTCGTTCCTTTGCGAGTTTCTCGAATATTGCTGATTCTGCTGATAATCGCGTTGATTATTACGGGGTGGATAAGCTTGTTGTAAAAGAACTTTAGTCTTCAATTCCTTAGTCTTCTTATCCGCTTTCTCTACCTCATCTTTGTGCCGATTTTCATAGTACTGGGCCGTAGCTAAAATCTGCGCTGACGTGAAAACAGCCCAAGCACTCTCAGAATCCTTCAAGTTATTACATAACTCAGGAAGTAAATTATGTACAAATTTGTCGACGAACAATCTCTGGCCACCCTCGGTAGCCATGTCCTGACCACTATGGTCTACAAAGGTCTCTTCAAACCGCGTGAAAAAGTCGGACACAGTTTCCTCTTTCTTCTGCTTACACGCAGACAACTTGTCCCAATTAACACGCACTTCAGGCATTAGAGTCTTCATACAAGTAATAATCCTACCAGGAAGTTCAGTAATCAAATCCTCAGGCTTAGCGCCACCTACTTGTCTATCATCAGCATCTCTAAGGTGAGCCCATGTGTCACCTAATTCCTGTGCATGATCTGTGTGACGAATCTTACCCCAAACAGGCTGTGGAACAACATTCCCAAACAACATGTCTATATCTGCCAAATTCATGATACATGAACCCACAGTCTGAGTCAGCTCTTTATAATATCCTGCCGGATTTTTGCGTGGATCAGGCAAAGACTACTTAATAGCTAAAACTTCAACACGCTTCCAAGGAACATGTACCCAAACACGCTGAAAGTGTGCAACAACAGGTGGAGCAGCATTAGCATCAGCAGGTCTCCAAACTGGAGGAACCTCATGCATCAGATATTGACGTGCCTCTCTCCTAACTGACAAATCAGGCTCAAACAGTCGCTCAGAAGGAGTTTCACTCCGGAATGACAATAACGTCGCGACAGCTTTCTCAATCTCGAGAAGACCCACAATGGTCCCTTTCGCAAATTCGGAATGTATTCGGTACAACTCAGAAGGAGCTTGTCCTACTTCTTCAATCCATTGTTCATGAAGGAACACACACATCATTTCAAAGACGTACCATTGCTTTGGTGCTTCCCATTGTTGGAAAACATCCATAATACCCTCAAGATCATACTGTGTAGAATACGTAACCCATTTACGCGCCATATGATCCAATACTGTCCGTTCATTAGCATCAGGCAACTGACTACGCGATTGTCTACGCTCAACAACAGGAGACATACCAAATGATCCTAACAAAGGAGAAAAGATACTAAAAACTGCAGCAGTCATTCTTTGTCTAGCAGAAGGAGAAGATGACAGAATAAGAGAAGACGGAACAATATGAGAAGAATCCAAAGTCGGAACAGAAGGAGTATTATAGACAAGCGTAGGAGTAGCAGACGAAGGAGGAGGCAAAGTTGGCGGCCCTTGAGGAGGCTGCCCCAAAGGAAAAGTAGCCAACGGAAGAGGAGCTAGCTGTGGAGGAATCGCAGGTGGCAAAGCAACCGGAGGTTGCGCAACTACAACTGGTGGCGGTGGTGCCGTAGCATTCTGTGCATAAGGGGGTGGCGAACTCAATAGATGCGACATTAAAGGATCTTTCGCAAGATCTTTCTTTTCTTCCTGCTCTTTAGACAGCAAAACTGGGTAGCACTTATCTACCGCTAACTTCCTAACCCTAGGCATCTGTTCGCTCTCTTGCTCTTCCTCATTATCCCTAAACGCTATAGCAGCTTGCACCATTGACAGACCTTGTTCTCGTTTATTCTTCTTTGCTAATTTAATTTCTTTCTGTTTGGCTTCTTTGCGCCATATGCGGAAAGAGTCAAACATTGCCGGCCGGGCTTTCTTTTTGAACAGTTTAATTTCAAGATTGTCTAGAATCTATGTTTCAAAGCTACCATAACGGGGCCACTGTAGGACACCGTCTTTTCTCGTATATTTAACCCAGATGTCATTATAACCGATGGGGCCCACACCATGTTTTACATAGAGCTCATAGGTCGGAGTTCCAATCGGAGGAACCGGACACGAATCCTCCAACCGGGAATCCCTAGAACAACCACAACCAAATAACTTTCCAAGTCTGCTAAGACCAGGCATCTTCGCTCACTAGTCTAGCTTCAAACTTCAAGGGAAATCTCAAATGATAGTCTCGTGAATACACGAGTCCCTCAGCTTTGGGGCCTGCAGGTACCAAATCAAAGCGATCCTCGAAGGGAAAACAAACTAAGGACTGGGAGACGCTCCACTCATACTTAACTGAAATGTCGATGGCGTCACCAGAAGACCCGTCTATCATCTCGCTCTACAAATCGTCTATGGCTCCAAGACAGGGCGACAGTCAGGGCAGCAGTCCTTCGTAGCCGTCGGAAAGCGGGTAACCTCGCAGCAAAGACTTTCAAAACCACGACGACATACAGGGGTCAATGAAGTGGCAGGCCTTCCTCCAGAATTTCCACACGAAGCTCTCCACGATCTTCGGGCTTGGACCGGTACCGCTGAAGTCGCCCCACGTTGGGCGCCAACTGAAGAACCGGGTTTTAGAACCCAGCAGCGCCAGGGAAAACGCTTGAAGTCTTCGGATTCCCCTGCCTCGGCAAACAGAGACACGGGACACTTCTCGATGACGTCAAAGACCAAAGTTTATTGGCTGCAACCAGGAACAGAGGTCTACGAAGCACAACACGGGTGGTTCGCTAGAGACTGCACAATTTCAATGAGCGGAGCATGGTCTTTTATGCCAAAAATCACATTAGCATCGATTATATACAAACTGACCAAGGACAGTGTGACATTTCAAAAGTAGCGCAGGACGACAATCCCATTTTCCGTTGTCCAGCCCACCAGAAATTACCAAGCACATTCCAATATCCTGTTGGATCAGGCCGGACAAACCCATCATAAAACCTCAACCCAAATCAGTGATTATGTCGTAAAGGAAGGAGCAGAAACAGATGAGAAGCAAGATACATTGGGAACAGTCCAGCCCGAACTGCCAGGCCAGGTCTTCCCTGGACTGGAAACAAGCATCCTAGGACCGGTTTCGGGGTTTCAACCCTGATCAGCCAGGAAAGATTGACTCCAGTGGCATGGAGAGCACGGGACCCTTGTCTTGGCATACCCGTCCCACTCGGGGTGACAAATGGAAAAAGAACATTTGATGGACAGAATGCAGAACAATGTCATACATTCACCCCAGTGCAGTGATCTGGGCCTAAATCCCTCAGTTTTTTGCTCACCATGCCATTCCAGTTTGGACCCAATATGCAAATCAGTCTTGACCCTGTGCCCAATGGGAACAGTCCTGCCCGAACTACTAGGCCAGGTCCTCCCTGGACTGAAAACAATTATCCTAGGACCGGTTTCGGGCTTTCAGCCCTCATCAGCCAGCATAGCTTGACTCCAGTGGTATGGAGAGCATGGGACGCAGGTCTGGGCAGACCTGTCCCACTCAAGGTCATAGTACAAAAAGAACAATTGATGGACAGATTGAAGAACAATGTCATACATTCACCCCAGTACAGTGATCTTAGCCTAAATCCATTGTTTGTTTGCTCACCATGCCATTCCAGTTTGGACCCAGGCATATACAAATCAGTCTTGACCCTGCGGCTAGTGGGAACAGTCTAGCCTGAACTGCCAGGCCAGGGCCTCCCTGGACTGCAAGCAAGCATCCTAGGACTGGTTTTGGGCTTTCAGCCCTCTTCAGCCAGGATAGCTTGACTCCAGTGGTATGTAGAGCACGGGACCCACGTCTGGGCATACCCGTCCCACTCGGGGTGACAAATGCAAAAAGAACAATTGATGGACAGAATGCAGAACAATGTCATACATTCACTCCAGTTTTGGAAAAGGTGATGGACAGAGTTTCTGAATGATGCAGAATACTCCTACCCAGTCAAGAGATCAGGGCTTGATCCATCACCGTTTTTTAGCTCACTGCACCATCCCAGCTTCAGAACCTGGCTATATGCAAATTAGTCTGTTCCTGTCCCAGTGCATGATGGGAACAGGGCAAACCAAACTACCAAGCCAATTCTTATACTGGGAAGGAGACAAGCTACCGGGGACCGGTTTCTGGCATTTCAGCCTCGTCGGCCCGGCTTGCTTGAATCCTGATGGTGCAATGAGCTGGGGACTCACGTCTGAGTATACCCTCCCACACATAGTGTGGATAAAAATCAATTTTGGAAAAGGTGATGGACAGAGTTTCTGAATGATGCAGAATACTCCTACCCAGTCAAGAGATCAGGGCTTGATCCATCACCGTTTTTTAGCTCACTGCACCATCCCAGCTTCAGAACCTGGCTATATGCAAATTAGTCTGTTCCTGTCCCAGTGCATGATGGGAACAGGGCAAACCAAACTACCAAGCCAATTCTTATACTGGGAAGGAGACAAGCTACCGGGGACCGGTTTCTGGCATTTCAGCCTCGTCGGCCCGGCTTGCTTGAATCCTGATGGTGCAATGAGCTGGGGACTCACGTCTGAGTATACCCTCCCACACATAGTGTGGATAAAAATCTATTTTGGAAAAGGTGATGGACAGAGTTTCTGAATGATGCAGAATACTCCTACCCAGTCAAGAGATCAGGGCTTGATCCATCACCGTTTTTTAGCTCACTGCACCATCCCAGCTTCAGAACCTGGCTATATGCAAATTAGTCTGTTCCTGTCCCAGTGCATGATGGGAACAGGGCAAACCAAACTACCAAGCCAATTCTTATACTGGGAAGGAGACAAGCTACGGGGGACCGGTTTCTGGCATTTCAGCCTCGTCGGCCCGGCTTGCTTGAATCCTGATGGTGCAATGAGCTGGGGACTCACGTCTGAGTATACCCTCCCACACATAGTGTGGATAAAAATCAATTTTGGAAAAGGTCTCTTGACTGGGTAGGAGTATTCTGCATCATTCAGAAACTCTGTCCATAACCACCCCCTTTTCCAAAATCGATTTTATCCACACTAAGTGTGGGAGGGTATACTCAGACGTGAGTCCCTTGCTTACTGCACCATCAGGATTCAAGCAAGCCGGGCCGACGAAGGCTGTGATGCCAGAAACCGGTCCCCGGAAGCTTGTTTCCTTCCCAGTATAAGAATTGGCTTGGTAGTTTGGTTTGCCCTGGTCCCATGATGCTCTGGGACAGGGACAGACTAATTTGCATGTAGCCAGGTTCTGAGCTGGGATGGTACAGTAAGCTAAAAAACAGTGATGGATTAAAGCCCTGATCTCTTGACTGGGTAGGAGTATTCTGCATCATTCAGAAACTCTGTCCATCACCACCCCCTTTTCCAAAATCGATTTTATCCACACTAAGTGTGGGAGGGTATACTCAGACGTGAGTCCCTTGCTTACTGCACCATCAGGATTCAAGCAAGCCGGGCCGACGAAGGCTGTGATGCCAGAAACCGGTCCCCGGAAGCTTGTTTCCTTCCCAGTATAAGAATTGGCTTGGTAGTTTGGTTTGCCCTGGTCCCATGATGCTCTGGGACAGGGACAGACTAATTTGCATGTAGCCAGGTTCTGAGCTGGGATGGTGCAGTAAGCTAAGAAACAGTGATGGATTAAAGCCCTGATCTCTTGACTGGGTAGGAGTATTCTGCATCATTCAGAAACTCTGTCCATCACCACCCCCTTTTCCAAAATACATTCACTCCAGTACAGGGATCTGCACCTAAATCCATAGTGTTTTTTGCTTACCATGCCATTCCAATTTGAACCCAGCCATATGCAAATCAGTCTTGACCCTGTGCCTCATGGGAACAGTCCCGCCCGAACTGCCAAGCAAGGTCCTCCCTGGACGGGAAACAAGCATCCTAGGACCGGTTTTGGGGTTTTACCGCTCTTCAGCCAGGATTGCTTGATTTCAGTGGCATGGCGAGCATGGGACCTACGTCTGGGCATATGCCGAAATTTAGTTTGTAACTGAACATTATCTGCGCCATCTTGCCTCTTCCTCAACCTCACACGTAAAAGCGCAAGGCAGCCATTTTAAGCACCATGGCCTCTCTCTGCCCATTGCCGATCATCAGCACGTCCCTCTGGCACCGCAAGCAACTCCCCTGCACGCTGACCGCCCACGCTCTCTCATGCTCGGGCCATAAAACCTCTCCTCCTTCTCGACTTTGCCTCTGAACCACATCCCGTGCCCAACCGACACCTCCCTCCATCCCTTTCATGATCACGCATCCTTTGATAAACCCCCTTCCTCTGTGCCCGATTGTCCGAGCCGATCCCAGGCCATCACCTAGTCCTGCGGATGCAGTTTATTGCCCCCTACAGTAAGAAGTCGCCCCTCTTCAAAGGAGCTACGATTGATCAAAGCCCCCACCCCATGAGATCTGATCAGTCGCACGCATTCCGGGAACCAGCAGAATGTCCAGCCGCGTGATAGACATCACCTACTGTGTTTGGGGTGGGAACTCCTACTGTAGATATGTGTGGGAACGGGCCTGAAGCGGGGACTCCAAGGATGTCTTTCCGTACATCAAAGTTTTAACAAGAATGTGTTTCGTGTAATAAAACCATAAAATTGTGTACAAGAGGCCAGGCCTCAGAGACGCTGTTAGAGCACCTCGAAACGATACCTTGTTGTCCGATCTGATGTGTTTTTCTCCGACGGAATAAAACCTTGTTTCCTGCCTTCCAGTTTCCAGTGCCTGCCTCTTTGTTTGATAATTATCAAATCAGACAACAGGGTATCTTCTCGAGGTGCTCTCTCTGCATCTCTGAGGCCTGGCCTCTTATACACAGGTTTATGATCTTTATTACAGTAACACATTCCTGCAAACACTTTGAAGTACGGAGAAGACATCCTCGGAATCCCCGCTTCATGCCCGTTCCCACACACATTTACAGTAGAAGTCCCCACCCCGGTCTCAACAGGTGATGACTGTCGCGCAGCTGGATATTCCGCCGATTCCCGGAATATGTGTGTGGCTGATCGGATCTCATGGGGTGGGGCATTGATCAGTTGTGGAACCTTTGATGAGAGAAGCTTCCTACTGTATGGGGGCAATAAACTGCATCCGCAGGGCTAGGTGGCGGCCTGGGAACGAGCAGGACAATCGGGCACAGAGGAAAGGGGGGTTTATCAAAGGATACGAGATCATGAAAGGGATGGAGGGAGGTGTTGGCTGGGTACGGGAGGTGGATCCGAGGCAGGGTCGCGCTGAAAGGGAGTTTTATGGCCCAAGCATGTGAGAGCGGGGGCTGTCAGTGTGCGGGGGATGCTTGCGAGGTTAGGGGGGAGAGAGAAAAACACGCTGGCTATCGGCAGTGGGCAGAGAGGCCATGACATTAAAAATGGCTGCCACTTACGCGTACATATGAGCCTAAAAGGGACAAGATGGCGCCGATAATGTTGATGTCGCAAACTAGATTTTAACAGTCCTCCCTTTTCAACATATCTAGCCAGCTTGTTAGTCGATATCTATCCCCATTATATTCCTAACCTCGATATCGTGCAATGCTTTCATTCGTTCCTTTTCGAAGTCCAGAGTCTTAGGGCAGATACAGTTTGCACATAGTGAACACAGAGGTGGCAAGCATTGAATACCCACGCAGAATCCACATATTATGACAACCGGTATCAGTATGATCATAAATAACCTCCACCCCCAGTTCTTCACGGTAATCCAGAACCAACCCCCAAGCGACCATTCTTCTTGTTCCTGGTGAACTTCTGAGGAAAGTCTGTGGAGGTGCTCAATGGCTTTGTACACTGAGGGTGAATTGTCCAGTACGTAGGTGCAACAGCTGGACCCAATGATACGGCATGCTCCTCCATGATCTGCTAGAACCACATCTAGAACAAGGCGGTTTTGAAGAGCCACCAGGCGGACCGCCTGAAGCTCGGCTGTATTGTTGGTGAGGATGCCAGCTGTAATGTTCATTGTCGTTTCAACTGCCTGGGTCAAATGTCGGATGGCACGGCTGTTTGCCATCGGACCCCAGAGTGGAACAAGTCCCTTCATTGCATCCAGGAACTGTGCTCTGGTGGAGTCGGCTTGCTCAATGTCTTTTGCTCGCCTTTGCCGGTGATGGTTTGCTGGAGCCACATAGGTCGGCGGACGAATGAAGGCAATGTAACAGGTACCCCGCCAGCCTTTGGGGAGCCAGGTGTAAGCTTTTGTACCACAAACAAAGTACATACTCGGAGAAGTGACAAAAGAGGGTGGATCAGTTGAGCCCAAAGTTCTGGTGATGTGGCAAGCGCTACAGCTGTGTCCCACGTCCTTCGATGCACACCAGACCTGAGACATTGACGACAGATAGGGCCACAGTCAGGGTGGCAGCCGTTCGTTTCCGGAGGTAGGAGAAGGTGGGTCTGGTTGGGTTGTTGAACACCTGCATCTCGATCCGTTCTTTGACAGGGATGTCCATAGGAATAGAGTTGTTGGATGTCAGGGGGCAAAAGTGTGCAGCAGTTCTCCCTGTTTTGTTCTGCCAGACCCCATGATAGAAGTGTGTCATAGTTCTGCTGGAGGTGGCATTATCCCTGTAGCTTTCTTGCAAGAGGATCAGCCAAGCAAGGCTTGAGCCGTGAACTGAGAAAGGTGAAGGCATGAAGGGGATGGAATGTCCAGTGGAGTGGGGTAACAACCCACATATCCAGCAGTTGGTGGCATTGGTGGCAAGATTGTGCTGGTGCAGCAATTGCACGAAGGAGTTGTTCCAAAACTCCTTACGTCTTTCTCGGAGTTGAGGTGAAAGAGAGACCAGGTAATGTTCTTTCATTGTGGTAGGCTGTGCAGTGGTCAGAAATGTCTCATGAGCTGGTGGGCTCACTTCCACGATCCAGAGGTTGGTCATGAGGAGGAGGCAAAAGAGAAGGGTGATAAAGAGAGCAATAGTCTTTGAGCTGTGGATTTTGTCAGTCTTTGGGTTTCTGTAGTGAATCTTCGGATGTCCGGTTGCTTCCATCATCTTTGTGCCGGGGGCTTCCATCATCTTCAAGGGGCTCGTGGCGGGCAGAACCACAAACTTCGTTTGGCATCTCTCCTGGCAGCCTTAGTAGCGTTAGGCCACCGCTCTGAGAATTGTAACTTAGTCAGTGGTCGGCTTAGCTGAAGCTCCCTCCTTTCGTCGCAGGTTATACCCTTCTCTGGATGGCACAGTGGGATCGGGAAATTCTGTCAGTTCAAGTGTTTCATCAGGGTAACAGCTCAGGGATGGTCGATCTTTGTCCAGCAGCTCTTCTTGGGTGGTCACGTCTTCGGTCATCGTCAGGGTCGAGGAGATCTTTTTACAGTGGTGTACATGTAGCCAGTTCCGCTTGCCTTCCACTCGAAGAGCTGTACGGGTGGTGATCAAGACTTGCCAGGGGCCCGTCCACCGGGGCTCCAGACTCTTTGCACGTTGGAAGTTTCGGATCAGCACAAAGTCGCCGGGTTGGATGTCGTGTCTGGGGCCCCTGGAAGCATCAGGAATGGCATGCAACACCTGTTGATGGATAACAGACAGTGTCTTAGTCAGGTTGTACAAATAATCAGACATTAGGACGTCCGGGACGTCGTGAATGGAAGTTGGTTTTGGTGCAGATCAGACGCTCATGGGCCGGCCGAAAACGACCTCGTAAGGCGTCAAATGGTGTTTGGTGGGGGTGGAACGCATTGATAGCAATGCTAGTGGGAGAGCATCTGGCCATTTTAGTCCTGTTGTAGCCACTATTTTAGCTAATTTGAGCTTCAGTGTGGCATTATGTCGCTCAACTAGTCCAGCAGATTGGGGGTGGAAGACTACATGAAATTTTTGTTTTACACCCAACCCCTTCATGATGAGTTGGATAACTTCGGCTACGAAGTGGGGGCCATTGTCGCTCCACAAAATTCGACAAAGGCCGTAGCGAGGGAAGAATTCTTTCAGTAGTACCTTTGCAGTGGCAATGGCAGTGTTGTCGCGAGTTGGATAGGCTTCCACCCACTTCCTAAATGCGCACACGACAACAAGCACATACTTCAGACCTTGGCATCTTTCTAGGTGGATGTAGTCCATCTGCAGGACTTCAAATGGATGATTGGGAACCACAAACCCTCCCCGGGGTACTACAGTTCCTTTCCCAGGGTTGTGCTGCAGGCATATCAGACATTGTTGGACCAGACGTTTAGCAGAGTCTGCGATCTTGTTGTTGTGCCAAACTTTGGAGACAAGTTCGGTCATAGGGGCAGATCCTATGTGTGCAGGAGAGTGTGCCATGGTCAGTATGGGGATCAGGTATGAATTGGGTAGAAACCATTTGTTCGTGTCTTTTGTCCACCAGCAGCCTTCATCGTCTTTCAGTCCCACCCGTGCCCATTCAGTCAATTCGTGTTGTAAGCTTGCCATTTGGATGTCTCTAATAGTCTCCCTAGCGTCTGTCCACTTTTCTGCTTGTGACCGGGTCACATACATGCGTGTCGTTGTCCTATTCTCAGCAGTGGTTCGGGCAGTGATGTCGGCCAGTGCATTCCCCTGCCCAATGATGTCTGTCACCTTTTTGTGTGCCTGGCATTTTATTACAGCAAGTTGCTTGGGAAGGAGGACCGCTTCAGTCAGAGCAGAGACTAGATCTCCGTGTAAGATGGGTGTGCCGTGTGAGGTCAGGAATCCCCTCTCCTTCCATAGGAGCCCAAAATGATGAACCAGCCCAAAGGCGTACTGGCTGTCGGTGTAAATGTTTGCTGTGGTTCCTGCTGCTAGGATACATGCTCGTGTGAGAGCAATCAGTTCTGCTGCCTGTGCAGATCGTTGTGTGATGCGGGCTGTCTCTACTACAGTTCGGGCTGTGGTAACTGCATAAGCAGCTGAGGTGGTGCCGTCGGGGAGCTTGATGCAAGAGCCATCCACCCACAGCTCTCCGTCAGGGTCTGGGAAGGCTGTGTCTCTTAGGTCAACCCTGCTCCTAGTCTGTTTGTCCATGAGGGTCACACAGTCATGTATAGGGGACACATTGGGATCGTTCTCAGGTAAGGGCAACAGAGTGGCCGGATTTAGCGTGGTGCATCTTTTCAGGGTGATGTGGGGTGCAAGTAGAGTCAGTTCGTACCCAGTCAGTCGTGCGCTAGTCAGATGTTGTGTCTTAGTCTGGTTTAGGAGGGTGTCGACCGCATGGGGTACCAATACCGTGAGGGAGTTCGAGAGTACGATCCCCTCACTCTGTCGGATAGAGATAGCAGCGGCAGCTACAGCTCGAAGGCAGGCATGTAAAGCTCTGGCTACGGGGTCAAGAGTGGCAGAGAAGTAGGCACATGGGCGTTGTTTTGGGCCAATGGACTGGGTCAATACAGACAAAGCACATCCCTCCCTTTCGTGGGTGTAGAGGGAGAAGGGTTTCGTGTAATCAGGGGTTCCTGGGACAGGGGCTGAGCAAAGGGCGTCTCGTAGTTCTATGAATGAGGACTGGCACTCAGGGATCCAAGGGAGCGGGAAGGGGACATCTTTAGCCAGCAGGGAAAGCAATGGTTTCACAATGAGGCTGAAATTTGGCAACCACTGTCGGCAGAAAGAGGTGAGGCCTAGCAGGGAACGGACTTGTTTCTGGGTTTTAGGGACAGGGGTCTCTAGAATGGTCTGGATCCGGTCGGGGGTAAGCTTTCTCCCGTCTTTGGACAAGAGGTGGCCTAGGTAAGTGACCTGGGGTTGGCAGAATTGCAACTTCTTCTTGGAGACCTTGTGGCCATTTTCCGCAAGGAAGTGCAGGAGTTGGATGGTGGCTGTGACTGCAAGTGGAGTGGTGTCGGCCGCCAAAAGGATATCATCGACGTACTGTATCAACACCACT
This sequence comes from Lissotriton vulgaris, assembly GCF_964263255.1. Taxonomy (NCBI): domain Eukaryota; kingdom Metazoa; phylum Chordata; class Amphibia; order Caudata; family Salamandridae; genus Lissotriton; species Lissotriton vulgaris. The sequence goes on from NC_141698.1 coordinate 1,093,456,027, forward strand.
CCATCGGGTAACTGGACTGCGTCCAGTTGTCTCTTGAGGGCCTGGCTGTAGATGCTGGGACTTTCAGTGTAGCCTTGGGGTGCTCGACAGAATCTAACGAGCGGGCTTTTAGGGTGAAGCCGAAGAGGTATCGGCTGTCTGGGTGGATGGGGATAGAGAAGAAAGCATTCTTGAGGTCAATGACAGTGAAGGTGGTGGCAGTGGAAGGAATCAGAGTCAGAATAGTGGTGATATCTGAGTCTACGGGGTACTGAGGTACAACTACTTTGTTAACCTCTCGTAGGTCGATGATGAAGCGGTACGCTTTCTCATCTCCTTCACCTTGCTTCTTTATAATGGGTAGGATAGGGCTGTTGCAAACATTGCTAACTACTTCCTCTACCACTCCTGCATCTATCAGGGACTGGATAATCTTTACCAATGCCTTCTTGCCCTCGGGCGATATCCGATATTGTGTAAGTTTTGGGAGTATTGCGTCCTGTCGAACAGTTATGTGCACTGGATCGATCATCATGCGTCCTATGTCCGAGTCAGTCTTAGCCCACAGATATGGAGGTAGAGTGTCGAGTAGGGACGGGTCAGCGTCAGAGATGGAGAACATGCGCCTGGAGGGACAAAGTCTGAGCAGAGTCGGGTTATCGTACAGAAAGACTCGAATTCCATCTTGCGAACACCTAATAGTAGCTCGGAAATGCTTCAGTAAGTCAAGACCCATAATGGCATCAGGGGTTTTGGATGAGAGCAAAAACGTCGTGTCAGTGGTGTTATTTTCTAAGTCAAAGAAGATTGGTGTGGACAAGGGATTGATAGAGTGCGTTCCATCGAAACCTATCGATGTTACAAGTGAGCCAGACAAGGGTGCCCTTGGAATCAGTCATTTAGATAACGCACTACGTGTTGCACCAGTGTCTACCAAAAATGGAGACTTCGTACCCAGGACCTTAGCGGTGACATAAGGACCTTGCTGGTCAACATAGAGCTCGACTGGATCCCTCCCTTGTCCCTGGCAGTCCTATGGGAAGTCGTGGGCGTCGTCGCAGTCAGACTGCTGGTACTGGTTCTGTCGGGGACGGTCAAATGTGTTCGGTCTGTCTGGCCTGCCGTTGCTGGTGTCGTTTGTGGACCCTCGTCCCTGTCCTCTGTTTCTTGGCCCACCCGCTATATCTCTTGTATCCCTATTCTTATTCATTTCTAACAGGATCGGACACTGGGATTTCCAAAGGCCAAATCCCTTGCAAAATGCACACTGGTTTTCGTCAATGTCTTTACGTCCAGCATAGGTGGCGGGCGTGCGGTCTTTAGGGGGTGGATTTCTAGGAGCATTTGACTGGTAATTTCCCTTGAACTGCTCTCTTCCTATAGTCACCCCTTACAACTGTGCGATCATCACCCTTTCTTTCAGGTCCTTTTTCTTTTTCTCAGTCGCCCTATCATTCTCGTTCTTCTGATACTCGTAATACTGGGCCATATGAAGGATAGCCGAAGGCTTGGAGGCTGCCCAACTAGTTTCGCTAGCCTGTAGTTTCTGAGAGACCTCCTGTGACAGACCTTTAACATAGTTCTGGACAAACAGATGATGTCCGGTTGCAGTGGTCATGTCTTGGCCGCTGTAATCGGAAAACACTGTTTCAAACCGGGAGAAGTATTCTGATACGTCTTCCTGGGGTTTCTGGTGGCAGGCTGTTACTATCGACCAGTCCACCTTCTTTTCAGGGATCAGGGTTTTCAATTTCTGCACGATTTTGTCTGGGAGGTCTAAAATGGGCTTCAAATGTTTCTGTCCAGGCTCTCGTTGTCTGTCCACGCCATCGAGTTGTGACCAGGTATGTCCGAACAGCTCAAGGTGGTCGACTTTCCGGATTTGCTTCCACACATCAGCTGAAAAACAAATCGATGTCAGCTAGGGTCATAATTGTTGAACCTAAGGCTGTACCTAATTCAGTATAAAAGGCAGTGGGGTTTTTTCGTAAATCGGGCAGGGATTTTCGGAACGTCAGAATATCTTGTCGATCCCATGGTTGGTAGACCCAGTTATAAACTAGCCTCCCTTTTGCGTCTTGATGGTTAACATCATCGTGCGTTCCAAGACCTCGTGGAGGGACCCAGTAGGGAGCGGCCTCCCTTATAGGCATCATGGCACTAGCTTGTTCTATTCGAGGTTCGGTCGCTACAGGAGTCGTAGTTTTAGCTTCCGACCCCTGTTCAGTGAGGTGGTGGAAAACTTCAAGAGTTCGCGTGAGGAGATCCATCACATCACACTCGCCCTCATCCCTGATGTCAACCTTTCTATACACAGTCGTTAGGCTCTCGGGACCTTTGTCTTGGTATCGGTCCTCGTAAGCATTTAGGGTATGGTAACAAAATCGCACGACAAAGTGTCGTCTGTGGCTCTCAGTATATGAATTGTACATATCCATTACATACTCCTCACTCTCCTTCCGTTCTACCAGTGTCTTTACTATTTTGTCGATCCCTGCTCGCTCGTCCTTGCTCAACCTGCTCATTCTAGTGGAATCTTTCTTCCAGGTCTCAGGGTTGTCTAATGCTGCTGCTTGCGCTGCGCTGAGTACGAGGGGTTTGGCCGGTGCGGAGGCCGTGAGGACCGAGGCCCTGGCACTATTCTCATCTGTGCTTAGGGGCTGCGGATGCTGTGCTAAGGGTTGGGATGGGGCATATAGAGGGGGCATGTAGATGATCGGAGGACCTAGTAAAAGATCATCGTTCGCTCGCTGCTTCGAGGGTAACTCGGGGTAGAGCGTAGAGGGCGTTCTAACGGGACACTGGCTAGATGTTTCAGACTCTTGCTTCTGCTTGGCTTCCTCTCTTTCCTTAATCTCTACCTCCAACTTTCTGGCAGCTAAGTGAGCTGCTTTTGTAGCTCTTTCTCTAATCTGACTTCGTTTCTCTTTTTCCGTTGTTCTGCTTCTTTGCACCACATGCCGAGACTATCAAGAATGGTGGGCGTTGTCTTATTGTTACGAAGGGCTGTTTCCAGCACGTTTATCTTTTCTTCATCAAAGGATCCTATCAGTGGCCACTGACTTCCTTGATCCTCTCTTGTATATTTATGCCATAGCTTGCTATAGGCTATAGCGATTAGTCCATGATTCATGAACTTGTCCTTATTAGGGGTGCCTTCCAGTGGAGCTGGATGGTTTATCTCTAATAAGCGGTTCGGCTGAACCAACTACCAATCAGTGGGGAGAAGATAGGCATGACAGATTACAATGGGGGACAAAGGTCCGCACTACCTACCCTTCACTACTTGCAAAGACTAGATAGAATATTTCTATTCTACGCTATTTGCAAGCAGCGAATATCTCAAAGAACCAACTTCGAACAATCAATGTTCGGACAATCAATCAATCAGTGGGGAGAAAAATAGGCACGACAGATTACAACGGGGGACAAAGGTCCGCGTTACCTATCCTTCACTGTCTGCAAAGGAAGAGAGAATATTTCTATTCTTCCCCGTTTGTAGGCAGAGAATATCTCAAAAGAACAAACAATCGAAGAGTAATACTAGTATTTTCCAAACAATCCAGCAATCGTTTAGCAATTTGTCATGTTACACGACCTTACCCGGACTGCATGGACAGTTTCTCGTCTTCCACATCCAGCGCCCGATCGTCCTCTATTCTCCGTGACTGTCGCGGCACTCCTGATGGTTCCCAGTCAGGACCGTAGATCACTCGAGAGAGGTCTGCTCGGAGCCGGTGAACTTCGGATGATCGGCTGCCAGACGAGGGTCTATCGGGCAGGAGCTCTCCCGATCGTTGCAGTCCTTCACTCTGTCGCCAGGACCTCTCTCACTGGATCCACGTGTCGCTGATGGGCCCCACGTTTGGGACGCCAATTGTTGAAAAAGGTAGAGCCGATGTCGACCAAGAACCTTTAAGTATTGCCCGGCATTAACCGCCTCTCATACCATTCGAATTTATCAAACAAAGAGGCAGGCGCTGGAGACTGGAAGGCAGGAAACAGGAGTTTATTCCGACGGAGCAGAACACATCAAATCAGACAACAGGGTATCTTCTCGAGGTGCTCTCTCTGCATCTCTGAGGCCTGGCCTCTTATACACAGGTTTATGATCTTTATTACAGTAACACATTCCTGCAAACACTTTGAAGTACGGAAAAGACATCCTCGGAATCCCCGCTTCATGCCCGTTCCCACACACATTTACAGTAGAAGTCCCCACCCCAGTCTCAACAGGTGATGACTGTCGCGCAGCTGTATATTCCGCCGATTCCCGGAATGTGTGTGGCTGATCGGATCTCATGGGGTGGGGGCTTTGATCAGTTGTGGAACCTTTGATGAGAGAAGCTTCCTACTGTATGGGGGCAATAAACTGCATCTGCAGGGCTAGGTGGCGGCCTGAGAACGAGCAGGACAATCGGGCACAGAGGAAAGGGGTGTTTATCAAAGGATACGAGATCATGAAAGGGATGGAGGGAGGTGTTGGCTGGGTACGGGAGGTGGATCCGAGGCAGGGTCGCACTGAAAGGGAGTTTTATGGCCCAAGCATGTGAGAGCGGGGGCTGTCAGTGTGCGGGGGATGCTTGCGAGGTTAGGGGGAGAGAAAAAAATGCGCTGGCTATCGGCAGTGGGCAGAGAGGCCATGACATTAAAAATGGCTGCCACTTACGCGTACATATGAGCCTAAAAGGGACAAGATGGCGCAGATAATGTTGATGTCGCAAACTAGATTTTAACATAACGGAGAATAGAGGACGATCGGGCGCTGGAAGCGGAAGACGAGAAACTGTCCATGCGGTCCGGGTAAGGTCGTGTAATAAGAGGAATTGTGAAACGATTGTTTGATTGTTTGATTGTTTGAAAATACTAGTATTGTCCATCGATTGCTTTTTGAGACATTCTCTGCCTGCAAACGGGGAAGAATAGAAATATTCTCTCTCCCTTTGCAGATAGTGAAGGGTAGGTAACACTGACCTTTGTCCACCCTTTGTAATCTGTTGTGCCTATTTTTCTCCCCACTGATTGATTGTCCGAACATTGATTGTTTTAAGTTAGTTCTTTTTGAGATATTCTCTGTTTGCAAATAACCTAGAATAGAAATATTCTGTCTAGTCTTTGCAAGTAGTGAAGGATAGGTAGTGCGGACCTTTGTCCACCCTCTGAAATCTGTCATGCCTATCTTCTCCCCACTGATTGGTAGTTGGTTCAGCCCAGACCGCTTATTAGAGGTGAACCATCCAGCTCCACTGGAAGGCACTCCTAATAAGGACATGTTCACTAAATACGGAGTAGTCGCCGTAGCCTATAGTAAGCTATGGCATAAATATACAAAGAAGGATCAGGAAAGTCAGTGGCCACTGATAGGATCCTTTGATGACAATAAAATAGAAGTACTAGAAACAGCTCTTCGCAATAATAAAACAACGCCTACCATGCTTGATAGTATCGGCATGTGGCGCAAAGAAGCAGCACAGCGGAAGAAGAGAGAGGAAGTAAAAGCAGAGAAAGAATAACGAAAAGCCGCTCACCTTGCCGCTAAAAAGTTAGAGGAAGAGATAAAGGAGAAAGAAGATGCTAAACAGAAACAAGAGTCCGAAACATCGGGCCAGTGCCCCGTTAGAACACCCTCTACGCTCTACCCTGAGTTACCTTCAAAACAACAAGCGAACGATGATTTACTATTAGGTCCCCCAATCATCTACATGCCCCCTCCACACGCTCCCTCCCAACCTTTAGTACAGCACTAGCAGCCCCCAAATGTAAGTGAGAATAGTACCAGGACCTCGATCCTCACGGCCTCCACGCCGGCCGAGCCCCTTGTACCGCACACAGCGCTAACAGTGACATTAGATGACCCTGAGAATAGAAAGAAAGATCCCACGAGAATGAGCCGGTTGAGCAAAGATGAAAGAGCAGGGATCGATAAGATAGTGAAAACACCGGTGGAACGGAAGGAGAGCGAAGAATATGTAACGGATATGTACAATTCATATGCCGATAGCCATAGACGACATTTTGTTGTGCTATTCTGTTATCACACCCTCAATGCCTATGAAGACAGATAACAAGATAAGGGTCCTGAGAGCCTAGCGGCACAATATAGGAAAGTCGACATTGGAGACGAAGGCAGGTGCGATGTGACGGACCTCTTCACGCGTACTTGAAGTCTTCCGCCACCTCACTGAACAGAGGCCAGAAACTAAGACTATAACTCCTGTAGCGACTGAACCCCGGACAGAGAAAACGGACACAATGATGCCTATCAAGGAGGCCGCCCCCTACTGGGTCCCCCCACGAGGACAGGGAACACACGATGATATCAATCACCAAGATGCGAAGGGAAGGGTAGTGTATAACTAGGTCTACCAACCATGGGATCGACAAGACATCCTGACTTTCCAAAAAACTTTACCCGATTTATGAAAGAACCCCACTGCCTTTTACAGTGAACTAGGTACAGCCTTAGGATCGACGATCATGACCCTAGCGGACATCAATTTGTTTTTCGGGCTATGTCTGCCACCTGACGTGTGGAAGCAAATCCGGAAAGTCAATCACCTTGAGCTGTTCGGACATACCTGGTCACAACTCGATGGCATAGATAGACAACGAGAGCCTGGACAGAAACCCTTGAAAACCATTTTAGAACTCCCGGACAAGATCGTCCAGAAATTGAAGACCCTGATCCCAGAAAAGAAGGTGGACTGGTCAATCGTAACGGCCTGCCGCCAGAAACCACAGGAAGACGTATCAGAATACTTCTCCCGGTTCGAGAAGGTGTTTTCCGATTATAGTGGCCAGGACATGACCACTGCAACCGGACATCATCTGTTTGTCCAGAATTATGTCAAAGGTCTGTTGCAGGAGGTCTCACAGAAACTACAGACCAGTGAGAGTAGTTAGGCGGCCTCCAAACCTTCGGCTATCCTTCAGATGGCCCAGTATTACGAGCATCAAAAGAACGAGAACGATAGGGCGTCTGAGAGAAAGAAAAAGGACCTGAAGGAAAGAGTGATGATTGCACAGTTGCAAGGGGTGACTATAGGAAAGGAACCCTACAAGGGAAATTATCAATCAAATGCTCCTAGAAATCCACCTCCTAGAGACCGTACATCCGCACCCTACGCTGGACGTAAAGACTTAGACAAGAACCAGTGTGCGTTCTGTAAGGGATTCGGTCATTGGAAATCCCAATGCCCGGTCCTGCTAGACATGAACAAGAATAGGGAAACAAGAGACGTAGCGAGCGGGCCAATAAATAGAGGACAGGGACGAGGGTACATGAATGACACCAACAACGACAGGCCAGGTAGACCCAACACATTTGACCGTCCCCGACAGAACCAGTACCAACAGTCTGACTGCGAAAACACCCATGACTTTGCATAGGACTGCCAAGGGAGGGATCCAGTCGAGCTCTATGTTGACCAGCAAGGTCCTTACGTCGATGCTAAGGTCCTAGGCACGAAGTCTCTATTTTTGGTAGACACTGGAGCGACACGTAGTGCGTTATCTAAACGACTGATACCAAGGGCACCCTTGTCTGGCTCACACGTAACATCAATAGGTTTTGATGGAACGCCCTCCACTAATCCCTTGTCCACACCGATCTCCTTTGACTTGGAAAATAACACCACTGACACAACGTTTCTGCTCTCCTCCAACACCCCCGATGCCATTATGGGTCTTGACTTATTGAAACATTTCCGAGCTACCATTAGATGCTCATCAGATGGACTTCGAGTCCTTTTGTACGACAATCCGAATCTGCTCAGACCTTGTCCCACCCGGCACATGTTCTCCATGACTGATGCTGACTTGTCCTTACTCGACACTTTACCCTCATACCTATGGGCCAAAACTGACTCGGACGTAGGACGCATGATGATCGACCCTGTACATGTAACTGTTCGACAAGATGCAGTGCTCCCAAAACTTCCACAGTATCGGATATCACCGAGGGCGAGAAGGCATTGGTAAAGATTATCCAGTCCCTAGTGAATGCAGGAGTGGTAGAGGAAGTAGTTAGTAATGCTTGCAACAGCCCTATCCTACCTATTGTAAAGAAGCAAGGTGAGGGAGATGAGAAAGCATACCGCTTCATCATTGACCTACGAGAGGTTAACAAAGTAGTCGTACCTCAGTACCCCTTAGTCTCTGACATCACCACCATTCTGACTCTGATTCCGTCCATTGCAACCACCTTTACTGTAATTGATCTCAAGAACGCATTCTTTTCCATCCCCATACATCCAGACAGCCGCTACCTCTTCGGCTTCACCTTAAAAGCCCGTTCATACAGATTTTGTAGAGCACCCCAAGGCTACACTGAAAGTCCCAGCATCTATAGCCAGGCCCTCAAGAGACAGCTGGATGCAGTCCAGTTACCGGCTGGAGTGGTGTTGATACAGTACGTCGATGATATCCTTTTGGTGGCCGACACCACTCCACTTGCAGTCACAGCCACCATCCAACTCCTCCACTTCCTCGCGGAGAATGGCCACAAGGTCTCCAAGAAGAAGTTACAGTTTTGTCAACCCCAGGTGACATACCTAGGCCACCTCTTGTCCAAAGACGGGAGGAAACTTACGCCAGACCGAATTCAAACCATTCTAGAAGCCCCTGTCCCTAAGACTCAAAAGCAAGTCCGCTGTCTGGTAGGTCTCGCCTCCTTCTGTCGACAATGGTTGCCAAATTTCAGCCTTATTGTAAAACCACTACTTTCCCTGCTGGCTAAAGATGTCCCCTTCCCACTCCCTTGGACCCCCGAATGCCAATCCTCCTTCACAGAGTTACGAGATGCCCTTTGCTCAGCACCAGTCCTAGGAATCCCAGATTACTCTAGGCCCTTCTCCCTCTTCACCCACGAAAGGGAGGGGTCAGGGGTGCGCTTTGTCTGTTTTGACTCAATCCGTAGGCCCCAAGCAACGCCCTTGTGCCTACTTCTCTGCCACTCTTGACCCCGTAGCTAGAGCTTTGCCTGCCTGCCTACGACCTGTAGCCGCCGCTGCCGTCTCTATCCAACCAAGTGAGGTAATAGTGCTTTCGAACTCCCTCACAGTGTTAGTACCCCATGCGGTTGACACCCTCCTGAACCAAACTAAGACGCAACATCTGACTAGTGCACAACTGACTGGTTACGAACTGACTCTGCTTGCACCCCACATCACACTGAAAAGATACACCACTCTGAATCCAACCACTCTGTTACCCCTATACATGACTGTGTGACCCTCACGGACGAACAGACTAGGACTAGAGTTGACCTCCGAGACATTGCCTTCCCAGATCCTGACGGAGAGCTCTGGGTGGACGGCTCTTGCATCAAACTCCCAGACGGCACCACCTCAGCTGCTTATGCGGTTACCACAGCCCGAACTGTAGTTGAGACAGCCCGCATCACACAGCGATCTGCACAGGCAGCCAAACTGATTGCCCTCACACGAGCGTGTATCCTAGCAGCAGGGACAACAGCAAATGTATACACGGACAGCCAGTATGCCTTCGGGGTGGTTCATCATTTTGGGCTCTTATGGAAGGAGAAGGGATTCCTGACCGTACATGGCACACCCATCCTACATGGAGATCTAGTCTCTGCTCTGACTGAAGCAGTCCTCCTCCCCAAATAACTAGCTGTGATCAAATGCCAGGCACACAAAAAGGTGATGAACATCATTGGACAGGGGAATGCACTAGCTGACATCACTGCCCGAACCACGGCCGAGAATAGGACGACAACACACATGTACGTGACTAGGTCACAAGCTGAAAATGGAAGGATGCTAGGGAAACCATTAGGGACACCCAAATGGCCAGCTCACCACACGAATTGACTGAATGGGCACGATTGGGACTTAAAGACGATGAAGGCTGCTGGCGGAAAAAAGATACGAACAAATGGGTATTGCCCAACTCATACCTGATCCCCATCCTGACCATGGCACACTCCCCCGCACACATAGGGTCTGCCCCCATGATCGAACTCATCTCCAAAGTTTGGCACAATGACAAAATCACAGACTAAGCTAAACGCCTGGTTCAGCAATGTCTGATCTGCCTGCCACACAACCCTGGGAAAGGAACAGTCGTACCCCGGGGAGGGTTTGGGGTCCCTGACCATCCCTTTGAATTCCTCCAGTTGGACTATATCCAGTTAGAAAGGTGCCATGGTCTAAAGTATGTGCTTGTTGTTGTGTGCGCATTTAGCAAGTGGGTGGAAGCCTATCCAACTCGCGGCAATACTGCCATTGCTACTGCAAAAGTATTACTAAAGGAATTCCCTCGCTACGGCCTTTGTCGAATTTTGTTGAGCGACAATGGCCCCCACTTCGTAGCCGAGGTTATCCAACTCATCTTGAAGGGGTTGGGTGTAAAACAGAAGTTTCATGCAGTCTTCCACCCCCAATCTGCTGGACTGGTTGAACGACATAATGCCACGCTGAAGATCAAACTAGCAAAGATAGCGGCTACCACAGGACTGAAATGGCCAGACGCTCTCCCACTGGCATTGCTATCAATGCGTTCCACCCCCACCAAACACCACTTAACCCCCTACGAGGTCGTCTTCGGATGGCCCATGAACCTCTAGACTGCAGCAAAACCGACATCCATTCACGACGACCCGGACATCCTAATGTCTGACTATTGTATAATCTGACTAAAACGCTGTCTGTTATCCATCAACAGGTGCTGCAGGCCATCCCCGATGCTTCCAGGGGCCCCGGACACGACATACAGCCAGGCGATTTCGTTTTGATACGGAATTTCCAGCGTGCAAAGAGTCTGGAACCCCAGTGGACGGGCCCCTGGCAAGTCTTGATCACCACCCGAACAGCTCTTCGAGTGGAGGGAAAACGGAACTGGCTGCATGTACACCATTACAAGAAGATATCCTCGACCCTGACAACGACCGAAGACGTGGCCACCCAAGAAGAGCTCTTGAACAAAGACCGACCATCCCTGAGCTGTTACCCTGATACAGAGACACTCGAATTGGCAACATTTCCCGATCCCACTGTGCCGTCCAGAGAAGGGTATAACCTGCGTCGAAAGGAGGGAACTTCGGCTAAGCAGACCACTGACTAAGTTAAAAATCTCAGAACGGTAGCCTAACACTACTAAGGCTATCAGTCAATTCAATTCAATTCAATTAATTTATATAGCGCGGTACATACCCAGAGGGTCTCAAGGCGCTTGAAGAAGGGTGGGGAATTACTTGTCGAATATCCAGGTTTTAAGTTGCTTTCTGAATGCTAGGTGGTTCTGAGTGAGGCGAAGGTGAATGGGAAGTGAGTTCCAGGTTTTAGCCGCCAGGTAGGAGAAGGATCTTCCTCCCATGGTGGTTTTGTTGATGCGAGGTACAGCAGCAAGGGCTTGGTTGGAAGAGCGTAGCAGGCGGGAGGGGGTGTAGAAGGAAAGTCGTGTGTTGAGGCATTCGGGTCCAAGTTCGTAAAGTGCTTTGTGTGCGTGGGTTAGGAGGCGGAATGTTATCCTCTTATTGACGGGGAGCCAATGGAGGTTTTTCAGGTGACCTGAAATGTGGTCTTTACGCGGGATGTCTAGTATGAGTCTGGCTGATGCGTTCTGGATGCGTTGGAGTTTTTTCTGAAGTTTTGCGGTGGTACCGGCGTATAGGGTGTTTCCGTAGTCCAGGCGGCTTGTAACCAGTGCGTGAGTGACCGTTTTTCTAGTTTCGGTGGGGATCCAGTGAAATGTTTTTTTGAGCATGCGAAGAATGTTGAAGCAAGATGATGAAACGGCGTTGACTTGTCTGGTCATCGAGAGTGAGGAGTCCAGGATGACGCCCAGGTTCCGTGCGTGGTCCGTCGAGATGGGTGCTTTTCCAAGGGCCTCTGGCCACCAAGAGTCGTCCCAGGCGGAGGGGGAGGTGCCTAAGATAAGGACTTCTGTTTTGTCTGAATTCAGTTTCAGACGGCTGTGCTTCATCCACTCGGCTACTTCTTTCATTCCTTCATGTAGGTTGGTTTTGGCGGTGTTAGGGTCTTTGGTGAGTGAGAGGATCAGTTGAGTGTCATCAGCGTAGGAGATGATGTTGAGGTTGTGTTGGCGTGCGATGGTCGCGAGGGGGCTCATATATACGTTGAAGAGGGTGGGGCTGAGTGAAGATCCTTGTGGCACGCCGCAAATGACTTCAGTGGCCTCTGACTTGAACGGTGGGAGGCGGACTCTCTGAATTCTTCCGGCAAGGAACGAGGTGATCCATTCAAGTGCTTTTCCTTGGATTCCGATGTTTCTGAGGCGTTGTAACAGGGTGCTATGGCAGACTGTGTCGAAGGCTGCGGAGAGGTCGAGGAGGATGAATGCGACTGTGTCTCCATTGTCCAGTAAAGTTCGAATGTCGTCTGTTGCTGCGATGAGTGCGGTCTCAGTGCTGTGTTTGGCTCGGAAGCCGGACTGTGAGGAGTCGAGGGATTTGTTGGTTTCGAGGAAGGCGGCGAGCTGGTTGTTGACAGCTTTCTCGATAACTTTGGCCGGGAATGGAAGGAGCGAGATGGGGCGGTAGTTTTTGAGTTCGGTGGGGTCAGCTGTGGGTTTTTTCAGAAGGGCGCTGAGTTCGGCGTGTTTCCAGCTTTCCGGGAAGGTGGCGGAGTTGAGGGAGCAGTTGATGACGTCTCGGAGATGTGGTGCTATGATGGAATCTGCTTTGCTGAAGATGTGGTGAGGGCATGGGTCTGTGGGGGATCCTGAGTGGATGGAGTTCATCAGGCGGATGGTGTCCTCAGTGGAGATTGGGTTCCAGTCATTAAGGATGTTCAAGGGGGGTGAAGGTACGGCAGAAGGTTGGGTGGGTTGGTCTCCGGGTTGGTTGTCAAAGCTGTTGTGGATGTCTGAGATTTTGTCGTGGAAGAACGAAGCTAGGGAGTCGCAAAGGGCTTGAGAGAGAGTGATGTCGTTGGAGTTGGCAGTGGGGTTGGTAAACTCTTTGACGATGTTGAATAATTCCTTGCTGTTGTGGGCGTTGTTGTCTAGTCGGTCTTTGAAAGCGGCTTTCTTGGCAGTCCGGATCAGTTGGTCGTGTATTCGGGTGGCGTTTTTGAAGGCGTCCCTGGTGCTGGTGTTTGGGTCTTTTTTCCAGGCCTTCTCAAGGGAGCGACAGAGTTTCTTGGATTTCTTAAGATCATCGTTGAACCAGGGGGCGTTTTTGCTGCCTATTTTGATTTGACGTTTTTTCAGAGGTGCTAGGTTGTCGGCGCTGTTGGTTAGCCATTGAGTGAGGTTAATGGCTGCTTGGTTGGGGTTCGAAGAGTGGGCAGGGGGGTTTTGAAGAAGCGATGAGGAGATCTGGTCGATGGTGATTTTGTTCCAGTTTCTTCGCAGAGTGGGTTGAGGATGGTTGTGGGTTGTGGTCTTTCTGTAGATAAAGTGAACGCAGCTGTGGTCCGTCCAATGGAGAACTGTGGTGTGACTGAAGGAGATATGTTTGCTGGAGGTGAAGATAGGGTCAAGTGTGTGACCTGCGTAGTGAGTGGGGGTATTAACAAGTTGTTTGAGTCCGAGGTTGGCGAGATTGTCCAGAAGGGTGGTGGTGTTGCTGTTGTTGCTTTTTTCCAGGTGAAAATTGAGGTCTCCCAATAGAATGTAGTCCTCGGAGGGGAGGGCGTGTGGGGTGATAAAATCAGTGATGTCTTCACTGAATTGTGCACGGGGTCCTGGTGGCCTGTAGAGGAGGGTGCCTCTGAGTGTGGTCTTGGGGTCGGTGTGGATCTGGAAGTGAAGGTGTTCGGCGCTAGCGAGGTTGAAGTCTGAGCTGGTTGAGATGCGGATGGAATTCTTATGGACGATAGCGATGCCTCCTCCTGTTTGGTTGGTGCGGTCTTTTCGGATGATCTTGTAGCCTTCCGGGATGGCAATGGTGATGTCTGGGGCTGAGGAGGCGTTCATCCATGTTTCTGTTAGGAAGGCGACGTCCGGAGAGATGGTGTCTAGTAGATTCCAAAGGTCGATGGCGTGTCTGTGGACCGAGCGGGTGTTGAGCAGGATGCATTTTAGGTGGTTGGTGTCAGATCTCTGTTTGGTGATAGTGGATGAGGAGTTGGTCTTGGTGCCGTCATACTTGCAGGAGTTGCATGTGAAGGGTCCATGGGTGTGTCCAGGAGCGGCTTGGGCGCAGTTGGGGAGTCGACTGGGTTTAGGGCTAAGAGGGTGGAGGCGTCGTATGTAATGCGGGTGGGGTGGGTGGTACGGGGGCCAGGGGGTCTGGCGCAGGGCGCGGGCTTGGCGCGGACGGGCGTAGACGGGCTTACCTTTGGCGCACCTTCGGCGCGACTGGGGCGCGATCGCTGCGCGTGAACGCTGCACTTTAGTTGCTCTACCATAAGTAGATAGTGGAGGGGGCGGGGCGAGGGATGGTCAGCTGGGAGGCGGGATGCGGGGTGGAGCTGCAGGCTGGGACGGCACAACAACAACAAGATGGCAGTCAAAGCGGAAGAAAGGACAACGGGGTTGGGGTGGGCAGAGTCGCCGGTACAGTCAGGCAGATGTGATCTGATTAATTTACAAAGAAGCCAGCAAATATGCAACTAGCGTAACGTTTTGACAATGCAAGCGCACAAAACGATAATACAATACTAGCGCTGACAACAATATTACTATTCAAGCGCAGGCACAGTAGCGCTAGCGATTGGCTGGATTACAAGTACAGGCAGGCGCAGGCACAAGCTACGATACCGCAGGAGGCTTGGTGATAAAGCGATGGAGCGTGGTGGGAGCGACCGCTGCAGATGGAGGCAGGACGGTCACAGCGCTTCCTTGGGGGATGCGATCCTAAACTCTATTGTGGGAGGGATGGTCAGCTGTGAGGCGGGGTGCGGGGTGGAGCTGCAGGCTGGGACGGCACAACAACAACAAGATGGCAGTCAAAGCGGAAGCAAGGACAACGGGGTTGGGGTGGGCAGAGTCGCCGGTACAGTCAGGCAGATGTGATCTGATTAATTTACAAAGAAGCCAGCAAATATGCAACTAGCGTAACGTTTTGACAATGCAAGCGCACAAAACGATAATACAATACTAGTGCTGACAACAATATTACTATTCAAGCGCAGGCACAGTAGCGCTAGCGATTGGCTGGATTACAAGTACAGGCAGGCGCAGGCACAAGCTACGATACCGCAGGAGGCTTGGTGATAAAGCGATGGAGCGTGGTGGGAGCGATGTTTGTGGTTCTGCCCGCTACCGAGTCCCTTGAAGATGATGGAAGCACCCGATATGAAGATGATGGAAGCAACCGGACATCCGAAGATCCACTACAAAGACCCAAAGACTGACAAAATGCACAGCTCAAAGACTATTGCCCTTTTCATCACCCTTCTCTTTTGCCTCCTCCTCATGGCCACCTTCTGGATTGTGGAAGAGAGCGCACCCGCTCATAAGACATTACTAACCACTGCACAGCCTACCACCATGAAAGAACACTACCTGATCTCCCTTTCACCTCAACTCCGAGAAAGGCGTAAGGAGTTCTGGAATAACTCCTTTGTGCAGTTGCTGCATCAACACAACCTTGCCGCCAATGCCACGAATTGCTGGATCTGTTGGTTGTTATCACATGCCACTGGACATTCCATCCCCTTCATCCCTTCACCTTTCTCCGTTCATGGTTCCTGCCTTGCTTGGCTGATCCTCTTGCAAGAGAGTTACAGGGATAATGCCACTTCCAGCAAAACTGTGTCGCACTTTTATCATGGGTTCTGGCTGAACAAAACTGGAAGAACCACTGCTCCTTTTTGCCCTGTGACATCCAACGCCTCTTTTCACATGGACATCCCTGCCAAAGAACGGGTTGAAATGCAGGTTTTCAACAATCCAGCCAGACCCACCTTCTCCTACCTCCGGAAACGAACAGCTGCCACCCTGACTGTTGCCCTGTCTGTCGTCAACGTCTCAGGCCTTGTATGCATCGAAGGCCTCGGGACACAGTTGGTGGGCCACAGCGCTTGCCACATCACCAGAACTTTGGACTCAGCTGATCCACCCTCTTTTGTCACCTCCCCGAACATGTACTTCGTCTGCGGTACCAAAGCCTACACCTGGCTCCCAAAAGGCTGGGGAGGTACCTGCTACATCGCCTTCATCCTCCCTCCGACCTATGTGTCTCCAGCAAACCTCCACCGACAAAAGCGAGCAAGAGACATTGAACAAGCTGACTCCACCGGAGCACAGTTCCTGGACGCAGTGAAGGGACTTGTTCCACTCTGGGGGTCCGATGGCGAACAGCAGTGCCATCCGACATTTGACCCAGGCAGTCGAAATGACAATGAACATTACTGCTGGCATCCTCACAAACAATACAGCCGAGCTTCAGGCAGTCGGCCTGGTGGCGCTCCAGAACCGCCTTGTTCTAGATGTGGTTCTAGCTGACCGTGGAGGAGCATGCCGCATCATTGGATCCAGCTGCTGCACCTACATACCGAATAACTCGCCCTCAGTCTACAAAGCAATTGAACATCTCCACAGACTTTCCTCAGAGGTTCACCAGGAACAAGAAGGATGGTCGCTTGGGAGCTGGTTCTGGAATACTGTAAAGGACTGGGGGTGGAGGTTGTTTACATTCATACTAATACCAATCGTGATACTATGTGGATGCTGCCTGGGTATTCAATGCTTGCCACCTCTGTGTTCACTTTTCACAAACTGTATCTGCCCTAAGACTTTGGACTTTGAAGCTGAATGTATGAAAGCTTTGTATGAGGTAGATATACGTAATATAATGGGGATAGATCTGAACTGACAAGCTGGCGAGATATGTTAAAAGGGAGGACTGTCGAAATTTAGTTTGTAACTGAACATTATCTGCGCCATCTTGCCTCTTCCCCAATCTCGCACGTAAAAGTGCACGGCAGCCATTTTAAGTACCATGGCCTCTCTCTGCCCATTGCCGATCATCAGCACATCCCTCTGGCACCGCAAGCATCCCCCCTGCGCGCTGACCGCCCCCGCTCTCTCATGCTCGGGCCATAAAACCTCTCCTCCTGCACGACTTTGCCTCTGAACCACATCCCGTGCCCAACCGACACCTCCCTCCATCCCTTTCATGATCACGCATCCTTTGATAAACCCCCTTCCTCTGTGCCCGATTGTCCGAGCCGATCCCAGGCCATCACCTAGTCCTGCGGATGCAGTTTATTGCCCCCTACTGTAAGAAGTCGCCCCTCTTCAAAGGAGCTACGATTGATCAAAGCCCCCTCCCCATGAGATCCGATCAGTTGCACGCATTACGGGAACCAGCGGAATGTCCAGCTGCGTGATAGCCATCACCTACTGTGATTGGGGTGGGAACTCCTACTGTAGATATGTGTGGGAACGGGCCTGAAGCGGGGACTCCGGGGATGTCTTTCTGTACATCAAAGTATTAACAAGAATGTGTTTCATGTAATAAAACCATAAAATTGTGTATAAGAGGCCAGGCCTCAGAGACGCTGTTAGAGCACCTCGAAACGATACCTTGTTGTCTGATCTGATGTGTTCTGCTCCGATGGAATAAAACCTTTTTTTCCTGCCTTCCAGTCTCCAGCGCCTGCCTCTTTGTTTGATAATTATCGAGTGGTATGAGAGGCGACTAACGCCGGGCAATACTTGAAGGTTACCTATTGAATCTGCCCCTTTTACACATACCCCTCCCACTCGAGGTGACAAATGCAAAAACAACAGTTGATGGACAGAATGCAGAACAATGTCATACATTCACCCCAGAACAAAGATCTGGGCCAAACCCATCATCTTTTTCCTCACCATGCCATTCCAGTTTGAACCCAGCCCTATGCCAATCAGTCTTGACCCTGTGCCTCATGGGAACAGTTCAGCCCGAACTGCCAAGCCAGGTCCTCCCTGGACTGGAAACAAGCATCCTAGGACCGGTTTCGGGGTTTCACCCCTCTTCAGCCAGGATAGCTTGATTCCAGTGGCATGTAGAGCACGGGACCCTCTTCTGGGCATAGCCAACCCACTCGGGGTGACAAATGCAAAACCAACAATTGATGGACAGAATGCAGGCCAATGTCATACATTCACCCCAGTACAGAGATCTGGGCCTAAATCCATTGTGTGTTTTCCTCACCATGCCATTCCAGTTTGAACCCAGCCATATTCAAATCAGTCTTGACCCTGTACCTCATGGGAACAGTCCAGCATGAACTGCCAAGCCAGGTTCGCCCTGGACTGGAAACAAGCATCCTAGGACCGGTTTCAGGCTTTCACCCCTCTTCAGCCAGAATAGCTTGATTCCAGTGGCATAGAGAGCACGGGACCCACGTCTGGGCCTACCCATCCCACTCGGGGTGACAAATGCAAAAACAACAGTTGATGGACAGAGGAGGACCAGGCTTGGCAGTTCAGGCTGGACTGTTCCCATGAGGCACAGGGTCAAGACCGAATGATGGATTTAACCCAGATCTCTTGACTGAGGATAAATGTTTTGATTTGTTCTCCATTCCCTCCATCAATTGTGTGTCTTTTGCCTCATCAGCCCGGATAGCTTGACTCCAGTGGTATGGAGAGCACAGGACCCACATCTGGGCATACCCGTCCCACTCAGGGTGACCAAAGCAAAAAGAACAATTGATGGACAGAATGCAGAACAATGTCATACATTCACCCCAGTACAGGGATCTGGGTCGTAATCCATCTTGGGTCCCTTGCCACTGGATTCAAGCTAACCTTGCTGAAGAAGGGTGACCTACCATGAAACTGGTCCCAGGATGCTTGTTTCTGGTCCAGGGAGGACCAGTCCTGGTCCTGGCAGTTCTGTCTGGACTGTTCCCATGAGGCATAGGGTCAAGACTGATTTGCATATGGCTGGATCCAAACTGGGGTGGCGTAGTAGGCAAAAGAACACTGGATTTAATCCAGATTTTTTGACTCGGGAGAATGTTTGCATTGTCCCTGCATAGCGTGATAAATCTAGAGTAATGCAAAGCAGCACATTTCACCGCCTTGCATTTTACTGACCCAAGGAGTCAGTCCATGGGTGGAGTGTGGGTTTCCTACGAATCCACCCATGGATTTTGGCGCATTCCCAGATTTATTATTAGTGGTAGACCTGGGAATGCATCAAAAAGTTTCACCTTCCCAGGCTAAGTGCAACGAGGAGAAATATGTTTATTTCTCTTTGTTTTTTCCTTTTTCTATGTGTGCAACATCCTGCAGCACACATAGAAAGAGGAAATGCCACTCAGGATTGGTTTTATGCAGCAAGGTGTCCCTTCCTGAACAAAAACAATCCTGCCTACAACACAGACACCTTTTCACCATGAAGCACGGGTACCTGCATTGGGGCTAGGCAGCCAAAAGTGTGCCAGTGCTAGGAAAGGACAGTAATGCACTATATAATGGTAAATATGGAGTATTCCTACCCTTTCATACAGTGCAGCACAACAAGGCGGTTTGCTGCATTGCATGAAATATTGAAAAATCTGCCCCTGAATGGTTAGGACCAGAAAATATTAACTTTCTAAAAGTCGCATTTTCAGAATGGTGTGTTACAATCTAGGTGTACCGTTAAAGAGGGTTTTATATTGCATTTCTTTAGGTACCAAACTTGACATTCTACTTTCTCCCAATTGAAAGCTATCACCTACTTAATGTAAGCAGTTAACCCAATGTTATCAAATGCGAGAGGTGGGCCTTGCGGTAGGGAAAACTCATTTAAGAGTTTTTCACTACCAGGACATGTAAGAGTTAAAAGTACATGTCTGGATACATGTAGTACCACTTTACTTGGGACTTACAAGTCAATTAATTGTGCCAAATAGGTATGTAAATTCTACCATGTTTAAAGGCGAGAGCGCAGGCACTGTAACACTGTTAAGCAGTGGTAAGGTGCACAGAGTCCTAAGGCCAGCAATAATGAGATCAGCAAAAATGGAGAAGGAAAGCAAAACCTCTGGCGGAACACCACCCTAAGGCTGTCAAGAGCCAAATGTTCATTTTTTTCAAACTTCATGAGGAATAATGCAGTAAGAGCAGATCATGTGTAGGCGTGTGTGAGAGCCAGCTGGAGAGGCCTCCGGCAGGGCATAGTGCCACAACCAGGTGTCAAACCTTTATGGTCCTGCTGCACCGAGAGGTAATGATTTTAAATAATCTATTGCAAGAAGGTTTTCCACTATTTTGTTACCTGTACTGATGAGATCGGGCGATAAGAAGGGCAATGGACTGTGGCCTAACTGGGCTTTAATAGGACAGAGATAACAGCACAGATTCTATAAAAAAGCTGAAAAATGGAAGAAAAATATATTTGGCATCACAAAAGTCATACCACTCCCAGAAAACACCATAGTAAAATGTAAAAGATAAAAACTAGATAAAGTTCTGTGACCACTAGCAGGTCAAACCACCTCGTTTGGGACTCAATTAACATGATGTGAACATGGCAGGACATTTAAGAGAAGATAACCGATAACCATAGGGCTCCTACCCACCCTAGGACTTCAGAAGATACAAAAATGGAAACCACCCACTATTCTGTTACACTCCCAGAACCTATGCAGAATCCCCATTCACTGGAAAGAAAATCTTGGGTTATCAGTGTCCATCTCAGTGCCCATACCCCCTGGCTCCATTAGATGCCCATCTACAGTAGCAGAGATTAGGAAAATGTATACGGGTACTCCCAGGAACTCTGTTCCTTCAATGATTCAAAAAGTCACTCTGGAAAAATAGCAGAAAATATATATTGTCACCCAAGGATACCCGACGAAGCCTGAAGCCCTAGAAAGTGGCAAATAATCCAGGAAATAACTGTGACCCCCTTCCTTTCAGGATCCCAGCAACAGCAATCTGCAAAATATGAAAACTTAAGAATGCTATATTAGCCCACCATACAGCTGCATGCAGGAAGCCAGTGGATGCCATGGAAAATGTTAGAAAAGTCAAGGAAAATATCTGTTGCCATTCTTTTGTTGTTACCACTTAGAAGGACAACCGACACCTAGGAAAAAAGACAGGATAATTAAGTAAAATGGAATTGGTGGTCTGCCTTTTTCTACCACTCCTGGACACCTTCAGACAACATACTGTAAAAAGTGTGAACAGTTGAGGAACATTTAAATGGCAACCCCAATGCACAAACCCTTCGCAGGACATCATCAGACATCCTGAGATGGCAAGACAAATATAATAATGCATCCCTGACTTCCTCATGGCCACTATAACTCCTAGCAGCCAATAGGCCACCCTGTGAAAGTGGTAGAAATTAGAAGATAAAATCTTTAAAATCCCTAGGTCTATGGGCCAGATGTAGGTAATTCATATTTACCGACTCTTAAATACCGAATTTTACCGATTCGGTATTTAAGAGTCGGTAAATATGAAGGGGGGAGATGTAGGTATTACAGATTCTGTAAATACCGAATCGTTAAGATTCAGTATTTACCGAATCTGTAAATACCGAATCGGTATTGCCCATTGATTCCTAAGGGCCTTAAAGCCCATAGGAATCAATGGGCAATACCGATTCTGTAATTACAGAATCGGTAAATACCGAATTTTGCAAGGGTGCAGGGGGTGTCACTTTGACACCCTCTGGCACCCCAAAAATAGGCATGTGCGCCATGTGGCACACAGACATGCCCTAAGGGCATGTCTGTCTGTCACATGGCTAGGTGTGCATGCATGCACACCTGAATTCGGTATTTTAACTCCCAATTGGATTGGGTGGTAAAATACCGAATTTGTAGGGCCTTTGGGACTCATAAGAGTCCCACCTACATCTGGGAATTACCGAATCGGTAAAAATACCTATTCGGTATTTTACAGATTCTGTAAATTTACTGATTCGGTAAATTTACAGAATCTGTCAAATCTGGCCCCCTACATCTCAAGATGCCAAATACCGGTCGGAAACGGCTGAATTCAGCCGTTTCCGACCGGTATTTGCCACCTACATCGGGCCCCTATGACCCTTCAGAAACCCCTAGAAAAAAAGAACGTATAAAATGCATAAAATTTGAAGAAAACATCTGTGACCCCACTTCTCCCAATCACCGGGTCTGCTGCACCCTTGGAATGTATAATGAAATATGCAGAGAAACCAAGAAAAAAATCTTTGGACACCACATGGCCTCTACTACCTCAGGATACTAGTGGCTATAATAGAAAAAACAAGATAAATATCTGTGGTCACCCTGACTCTTAAGGCCCCCAGCAGATATCCAGTGAAGATGGCAGAGAAAATCAAAGGAAAATGCCTATAGCCAATACAGGGCTTCAGCCCTTACCCCAAAGGACCAATGGGGACACAACAAAAAAGTGGCAGAAAAGATGAAAACAATCTCTTGTGGAGTTTAGCAGTTGCCACCACATGGATCCTACTCCTTTCTGGATTTTTGTCAACACTCTCCAAATGTCACAGAAAACAGTAGGAAATATCTGTGCCCACCCAAGGGTACTGGCTCTTTCATGAACCCATCAAGCACAATAAAAAATAAAGAAAAATAACTGTGGGCACCCATGGTCCCTCAACCTGCCCAGGAAACCAGATTTTGAATGATTGATATGGAAGAAAAATCACCAGAATTCTCTGAGGCAACCCAGGGCCTCTGTCTCCCCAGGAACATAGTAGGCAAATAAAATCAAGAAAAATATCTGAGCCCCTGACTCTCGAGGACTCCAACAGACACTCAAAAGAAACTGCAAAAAATCAACGTAAATCTATGCAGCAGAGTCATAGCACCAATACCAAATGACTAAACTTTAGTAGGTGCCCTGGAAAAGTGGCAACACAGTCAACGCTATCCAGTGGCTGAACACCTTTTGGGACATCCAGCAGATCTCCTTCAAAAACCTAATGAAATCGAGGAGCTCATCTGCGACCCACCATGGACAACACTCCTCTTAAGACGTCGGAAGATACTTTGAAAAATGGCAGGATAATAGTAGGCTATAGTTGTTACCACACCAAGGATTATACATTTCTCAGAAGTTTCAGATTAAACCTCGGTGAAACGTCATAAAATCAAGGAGAATATCTAAGTCATCCTCCCTTTCAGGACCAAAAAAGACCCTTTAAAATTAACAAAAAAAATCAGAGCTTCCCTATGACCTCCAAGGCCCATTGCCCTTCTATCTTGCTTTACACTCCAAAATAAAAGAAAGCCAGCACTCCCAAGATTAGGCACGATTGAAGCAAGAAGAACTACTTTGAAAAGAAACTCAGCACTCACAAAATGAGGTAAATGAGCCTTCCAAGGGCAGTTTCAAAATGAAGAGACGATTTACTCTTTGATAAAAGAACTATGAAATGAAAGTAAGACAATTGCAAAGAAAAAGAGATAAGATTCATAACAAATTTCCATACTAAACACAAGCAGCTAAGAAGGGCATTAAGTAAGTATTGGTATCTGCTACTTTATGATCCACTCATAGGAAGTGAGATATCTAAAAGACCCCTGATTACATGTAGGAGAGCAAGGTAAATGAAAGACTTTTTAGTTAAGAATGATATTACAGTGACAAAGGATTCAAGGTTGACATAATCCAAGTTTCAGAAAATGTGGGTGATGCAAAGTTTGTGAGAATAGTAAGATCTGATTGAACTCATGACCCCATTAAGAAAAGAATTGAAGGTTAAAAGGAGTCCAACATGTAAAACAGATCATGTAGTATACATACTAACATGCCCCTACCCCAAGAACTACACAGGAAGTACAATTTTGCCCATTCACAAATGTATCCTTCAACATCTAAGGGCAATAAAGACTAGAGATAACACCTACCTAGTAGCAAGACATTTTCATGCGGTATATAATGGTGATCACAAACTTCTGACTTATAGTGCAGTAGGCAATATCCCTAAAAATGCAAGGGGAGGTAACATAGAAAAAGAATTGAGGAAGCTGGAGTCCAGTTACATCTTATAAATGGATTGCAGAGAGCCAAAAGGGGTTAATGTTGATGAGGAACTATATGCAGACTTATAAATTGCAGTACTCATAGATGAAATGTTTGGTTTAAAAAATAAAAAATGCTTGCAGCCAGAACCTATGATCTGAAAGGTCTTTTTAATCAAATGTTTTTTATTTTTGGTTATTTTGTTTTATTTCAAAGAAAGGGCAGCAATATGAAATACAAGGTTAGAAGTGGCAACACAGGAGTTTGAGAGTAGACAGCCCGCTGATGATATCATGTAACATCTAATAATTTGTCTATTGATGTTTACTTTTATCTACTATTATCATAATGAGTTTTCAAATATTAAGGGATACTCAATGGTGTGAGGGAATTTTAGCCAATTGGGACTGAAACCATGATTTCTTAGGATAAAACATCTGACAACTGTTTGAAAACCAGGTAGTAGCCCACTAGGGCAGAGTTGGTATGAACAATGAAATGTAGAACTCGAATGTTCATGTTTAAGAACTGTCTGACAAACATACACAATTGACAAGTAATAAAGTGTCAAATTTTCAGGATGTAAGGGTAATATTGCCAGTATAGCCCACTTGGGCATAATATCTGATGAATATAACTTGTATATTCAAACTAACTGAGAGTGGTCTATTAGTAAAGTACTCATACTGGGAATTTTTCATCCACATTGTAAGCACTTGAATTTGTTGCATTAAAATGATGTGAAGTTAAACATGCTCAAAATGGCAGCCAAAAATACTTGGATTGTGTATAACAGCCAGTTTGCTGTCCTTCCTTAATTTTTATGTGTGTGTAGATCATGTGACCTATGAAGTAAAAACGATACTGATACACAGAATCTACATCGTGACCGAGGTGCAATGGCACCGAAACACGTAGATGCTTTCTCCTAAATAAAGCGTAAACTGTATATAACATTTTCTGGAGTGCCGTGGTTTCTCTTAAATCCGAGTGGGAACTGTTATTTGACCTCAACGATCAGGAAACTCTGCAGCAGCTCGCCGGGACAGAATCTACCATATATATCTATACTACTATAATAAAGGAGAAAGTTTCAGGCTTTGAGGCGGGTAAACTCCGGAACCACTGCGCCAATCTACACACCCGATACACCGTAGAAATCGTCAGGGTGTGTAGATGGTTATAGGCTATATAAAGTTTAAAAATAAACCTTATTTGAAAAATTTATATTTAAAAAAACGTAGTCCCCCCCAAAGTAGCGCCGGCCGCGACGTGCGTGCTCACGTTGAGGAGCAGCGTCAGAGCGGCGTCAGAGGAGCTCCGGCCATGGCGCGGGGGAGGAGCGGTCATGTGAAGAGCAGCACGGAGAGGCGGACATGGCGTGGGGGAGGAGCGGTGGCGGACAAGCGGTGAGGTGCAGAGAAATCATGGGCGTAAAATCCGTTCCACTCGCGGATTTCGCGGATTTTTGGTAAATTCCCAAATCCGCGAACTCTCGCAAATTTGCCAAAAATCCGCAAATTCGCATGCGGCGGATTTTTTTGCTTGGTGATACAATATTGCGGCGCGCGGCGTTCACTTACCGTCATTCAGCTTTTGCCAAGTTATTTTTCTCGATATTTTGCGAGTGCTGCGCCATTTTGGATCTTACTGCGGAATCCCGCGGGAGTTTGGCGACCGCGATGACATCATCGCGGCTTGCCACCTTGCACAGCGAGTACGCCGTGATCACGTATCGCGGGAGTTCGTAATTGCGAACACGTAGATGCGGCGGGCAGCAACAATCTCGCACTCGCGAAATTACAAAATTTGCAATTATTATTATTATTAAAAAATTTTATAGAGCGCGTAGTCACCCTGAGGTATCCCAGCGCTGAAGAACCCTACTTCTGTGGGTTCGGCTACAGAGAAGGGGGGAGGACAAGTTTCAGATGAGGGGAGTTAAAATTAAGGAAACAGGTGAGCTTTGAGCCGTTTCCTGAAACATAAGTAGTTGGGTTCTTTTCTCAAATCTCGGGGGAGAGCGTTCCAGAGGCGTGTGGTGTGGACCGAGAAGCGTCTTCCACCCGAGCGGGCTTTCTTGAATCTGGGCAGAATGATAAGGGGCTCCTTGTCTGAGCGAAGGGATCTTGGGGCTTTGTAGGGTTTTATAAATTTCCTCAGAATAGGAGGGCCTTGATTCTGCAGTAGCTTATGCGCCAGGCATAGGACTTTGAAAATCACACGTTCCCTCACTGGGAGCCAGTGAAGGAGCTTCAGAACAGGTTTGGCTGAAGCTCTAGCCGAGGTGTTAGTGAGGATCCGGGCCGCCGCGTTCTGGATTTTCTGAAGTTTATTTAAAGTTGCTTCCGGTGCGCCCAGGTAGATTGCATTACTATAGTCGAGCCTGGAAAGTATGAGGCCTTGGATAAGAAGTCTTTGTGATATGGGTGGAAGTAGGGGCAGGATCTTTCTCATAGATTTCAGTAGTCCGAAGCAGGTACCGGCTACTTTTTTGGCCTGCGTGGTGAATGAAAGATCAGTTTCGATCCATACTCCCAGGCTTTTTACTTCCTGTTTTGGGTCTGGGGGAGGACCCAGACAGGGTGGCCAGGTGTCCAGGGGGAAGGTGAGTCCTTTCTGGCCCAGAAGGAGGATGTCCGTCTTTGATCCATTCAGCTTTAAGTCTGAGTTATTCATCCACCCTTGTATCTGCGTCAAGCAGTTGAATAAGTCCGCAGGTTGTTTACTAGGGTGGGATAGGAAGACGACTAGTTGTGTGTCGTCCGCATAACTGACGATGCTCACTCCAAACGGGGTGACGACCTCCTCCAATGGAGCCATGTATATGTTAAACAATGTGGGGCTCAGGGAGGAGCCCTGGGGCACCCCACATTGGAGGGGTATTTCGGAGGAGCAGGTGTTATTTTCTCAAATCTGAAAGGAGCGTTGGGCCAGAAAGGAGGAAAGCCAGGATAGAGCAGTACCTTCTGCTCCTACCTTTTTGAGCCGTTTGATCAGGAGTTGGTGGTTGACGGTGTCGAAGGCCGCACTCAGGTCGAGGAGGATCACTGCCACTGATCCTCCTTCGTCTAAGAGTGCTCTGGCCTCCTCCACCGCCGCCAGGAGGGCGATGTCAGTGCCCTGTCCTGGGCGAAAACCTGTCTGCGAGTTTTTTAGCAGTTTATTTGATTCCAGAAACTGGGAAAGTTTCTTGTTCACCAGTTTCTCGGCGATCTTACTGGTCCCAGGGAGGAGGGATATTGGTCTGGACAAGAAATCTACCAGCAAGCAGCATAAACCTTCTGAAAATGATGATTTTTATCAGAATAACTCCTCAGGTTGACATTTGCCTGCACTTTTTTGGATTTGAGGCCTTTTTGACTTTCTTTGGATCACTTTGGATTTCACAAGTAAGTTTGTTTGGGGCATTACAGTTGCTGTTCTGCAGAAAAACGAGTTTTGCAAAACTGAAAGCACTCAGCAGGTTCAAAAGCTCAAACTCATCATTAGTAACCATTCCCTGCAGTGCTTCCTGAGGGGCCCCTCCAGAGTTCAGTTGCCTACGTTTGTTTGGGGCATTACAGTTGCTGTTCTGCAGAAAAACGAGTTTTGCAAAACTGAAAGCACTCAGCAGGTGCAAAAGTTCAAACTCATCATTAGTAACCATTCCCTGTAGTGCTTCCTGAGGGGACCCTCCAGAATTCAGTTGCCTACTTGCAACTATTCTATGACCCTGCTCTGACCCTCACAGTAGGCTCATAGAATAGCTACAAGTAGGCCACAAAGGTCCTGGGAAAAAAATTGCACTGCAACAGAAAGCAAATTACAGATAAGGAAGCAGGTGCCAGACTGGAGTTTAAATTCAGTGACACATTAATAAATCAACCCCAAATTAATTCATGTCAGTTTTTTTAATATATATATATATTCACTGAAAAAACCATAGGTTTCACACCAGTTATAATTAGGAATTAGCATTTAAAAAACCTATGAAATTCACTGAAAAAATATAGGTTTCACACATGTTATAGTTAGGAATTAGCATTTAAAAAAAAAAAAAATATATATATATATATATATATATATATATATATATCTAATATATATATATATATATATATATATATATACATATATATACATATAACATTTCTATGGCAAATTTAAACCCCTCATTTTGTTCCTTTTCAAATTAAATGTATTAAGTGTTACCACTTTATTCCAATCAAGATGACTTCAGGTGTGCCATACTTCTGTCATAAGTAAGACTGTTAGGGTTCTAGTTGTTCTTTAGAACACTCTGGGACATTCTGTCATTGGGCTATAGTTGGGCTACATCTGGCTGATATTTAGGCTACATTTGGGCTCTTTTGTCTCTGGTGGCCATCTTGGGAGACTGCATATCAGAATTTTTTTAATGAAATATAAGAGGATTTGAGAAGTCACTCAAAATGTGCCCAAATTTTTCTTTCTTCAGCACTAATCATAATTTCTATGGCAAAATGAACCCCCTCATTTTGTTCCTTTGCAAATTAAATGTTTTAAGTGTTAACACTTTATTCCAATCAAGATGACTTCAGGTGTGCCATACTTTTGTCATAAGTAAGACTGTTAGCGCTCTAGTTGTTCTTTAGAACACTCTGGGACATTCTGTCATTGGGCTATAGTTGGGCTACATCTGGCTGATATTTGGGCTACATTTGTTTTTTTTTGTCTCTGGTGGCCATCTTTGGGCTACATTGGGCTACATTTGGGCTCTAACATATATATAGCCCAATGTAGCCGAATATATATTTTTTCAAAGTTAAGTTTCGTAAAAACCACTGGAGCATATATCTTGAGACATAGCAAAGGCACATCGGGGTACCAATCCCTACAATTTTGCCAAGTTTGGTGGAAATCCATTCAGCCGTTCGGGCTAAAAGTGAGTTCGACCACCCTATGGAAATTAACATGGAGAAAACACGTTTTGGGACCCCCCTTTTATCTCGGCCCCCTCTTGACGAATCCCCCCCACATTTTCAGTGAAGGAGCGGAGCAGGCCACCTACTTTGAGAAATTCGCGAAGATTTGTCCACCGGCGCCAAAGTTATTCTAAATAGAATGTTGCGGATTTCCTATGGAAAGTAGATCCTAACTATAACTACCTACTGGCGACTGCCAGTAGGTAATATATATATATCACGCTCCTTGTCCCCTTACTTGTTACCAAAAGAGACACAGCACTCGCAGGGGGAAAGTCATGGATTTTATTCGACTTTCAAACGCACCAGACGCGTTTCGGCATATGCCTTTCTCTGTGGTAGTACCACAGAGGAAGGCGTATGCCAAAACGTGTCTGGTGCATTTGAAAGTCGAATAAAATCTATTACTTTCCCCCCGTGAGTGCTGTGTCTCTTTGGTAACAAGTAAGGGGACAAGGAGCGTGATATATTGCGGTAGCACTTCCCGCATTAACAGCACCCGTGTAGGAGTGCGTGAGCAAGGTGCAACAGGAGCAAGAATATATATATATATATATATATATATATTCCCCAACACTCCTCCACACGAAGGAAAGACGAGTCGCACACTTGACTTTTCTCTTTGCTGGAATTTATTATTGTTGCGCAGCATGTGGCTTATGCCTGATGCATTTCGTTCCATTCTTGAACTTCCTCAGAGGCGAGCCAACACCTAACACGCCGCCAGCAACCACTGCCTCAATCATTCTTTTTTCACGGTCCCCAGATGGACTTTATATGCCTGTTGCATTATGGGGCTTGTGGTGCGTGTGACATGTCCATTTTGAAAACCCTCCAATGGGCGGTGTTTTAAAACATGCTGCTGCGGAATTCGTTTTTCCTTGATTTATAAGTGTTGTTCGCATATAGTCAATTTAAATCCAACCCATTTTCAAAGTTGGATGAAAAACCCTTACCAAAGACGGTCCTTGGTGGCACTCTATATATATGCAGACAAACCCCTCCATTACCGAAAGAGAGAGGCCACACGGGGAAGTTTCACTTGGAAGCCTTTTATTCAAACCGATGTCTGGCACGATGCATTTCGGCTGGTTAGCCTTCCTCGGGTGCCTCTGTAATGCCAGGATGCTGCCCCACCTGTGTTTTAAATAGTCCTGCATCCCTCCGATTGGTGGAAGCGCACAGTGCTCCTGGTCATGTGCTCGCCCCTCACAGTGTAATGCATTACACACTACATCTCCCAGAGTTCCTCTTGCCTGGGTGGAGGTTGCGCGGAGCCGGATCAAACATCATTCCTCCCTTCTCTACTGGTGCACTGCAGGGGAAACACAGGTGACAGACTGAAAGTATTCCTGGTTGCCGTTTAAAATCACAAAGTGCTTCCTTAAGTCCCCTTACACTCGAGCCTCTTGAAGATAGTGTCCACTGGGCTGTGGGTTTACATTGCAGTGAAGAAAACCCCTTGTGAAGTCACAAGCTGCACCTGGCAGCAGCCCTTGCATCTCCTACTTGCTGAGGGTGGCTGGAGAAATTCCGATACCTCGGATGAAAAAAGAGCGTTCCAGACGCAGGAGCCAGCAGTTCTCCAGCCAGCTTGCAGAGTGGGGCCTCTTGACACGCTTCTGGCTAGCGTGAAAATATGCAGACAAACCCCTCCATTACCGAAAGAGAGAGGCCACACGGGGAAGTTTCACTTGGAAGCCTTTTATTCAAACCGATGTCTGGCACGATGCATTTCGGCTGGTTAGCCTTCCTCGGGTGCCTCTGTAATGCCAGGATGCTGCCCCACCTGTGTTTTAAATAGTCCTGCATCCCTCCGATTGGTGGAAGCGCACAGTGCTCCTGGTCATGTGCTCGCCCCTCACAGTGTAATGCATTACACACTACATCTCCCAGAGTTCCTCTTGCCTGGGTGGAGGTTGCGCGGAGCCGGATCAAACATCATTCCTCCCTTCTCTACTGGTGCACTGCAGGGGAAACACCGGTGACAGACTGAAAGTATTCCTGGTTGCCGTTTAAAATCACAAAGTGCTTCCTTAAGTCCCCTTACACTCGAGCCTCTTGAAGATAGTGTCCACTGGGCTGTGGGTTTACATTGCAGTGAAGAAAACCCCTCGTGAAGTCACAAGCTGCACCTAGCAGCAGCCCTTGCATCTCCTACTTGCTGAGGGTGGCTGGAGAAATTCCGATACCTCGGATGAAAAAAGAGCGTTCCAGACGCAGGAGCCAGCAGTTCTCCAGCCAGCTTGCAGAGTGGGGCCTCTTGACACGCTTCTGGCTAGCGTGAAAATATGCAGACAAACCCCTCCATTACCGAAAGAGAGAGGCCACACGGGGAAGTTTCACTTGGAAGCCTTTTATTCAAACCGATGTCTGGCACGATGCATTTCGGCTGGTTAGCCTTCCTCGGGTGCCTCTGTAATGCCAGGATGCTGCCCCACCTGTGTTTTAAATAGTCCTATATATATATATATATATATATATATATATATATATATATATATATATATATATATATATATATATATATATATATATATATATATATATATATATATATATATATATATATATATATATATATATATATATCATTATGTGTGTGTGTGCACAAGAAAGAAACCCACTAGTAATCCAACTGTCAAATGCATTATATAAAACACAGTTTATAATGGTAAAACGCATGCAATTAATAATGAATGTCAAATGCCAGGAAGAAACACTGTCAAATGCAAGTATAAGTACTGACAAATGCAAGGAATAGGCACAGAAAACATGTAAACAACATAACAATCAAGAATACAAATACATCACCTTTTGAGATAAACACGTCATTCTGGTCAGCTTGAATGGGAAGCCCTTTTCAGTCATCCAGAAGTCTCAATTGGTAATGAACTTGCTTTTTCTAGAGTAAATAACTAAGAGAACAGACGGCCACATGCATCAACCTATTTAGGAAGTGCAAACGGTGCGAATCGGTAAATTCGGCCATTTGCGATTAAATACGTTTTTGGGATGCATCATGCATTTTTGTGAAATTCGCTTTTTTTTTGCTATTTCCAAAAATGCGGTTGCTTTTAAGGAATCGCAAATTTGCGATTCCTTAAAAGCAATTCATGATTGTGTTTCAAATTGCGAATTCGCAATTAGGGGGTGCAAATTACCACGAGGGTGAACCTCGTGGTAATTTGCGAAAATGTATTAAAATGCTCAAAATTGGATTTTAAAACACTGTCATGTTATAGACACACATGTCCTTAGGACATGTGTGTGTGAAACATGCACTTCAAAATACATTTCAGGGGTGCAGGGGGGGGTCCTATATCTCTCCTTTATAAAAAGCCTGGAAGTTCTGTAGTCTGAGAATAGCTTGTAAGTGTTCACACTGCATGACTTCTCACCTCTAAATTTAAATTCATAACAAATCTTTTGATTAAGGAGGTGAGACTCTTGAGCATGGAACCATCTATGGAGAATGAAACACCGACAACATTCCGCCAGCAAAAGGCAAATATATGCATCTCAGAAAACTGCAGCTAACAAGAGATGAAAAGCATCCTCTTCTTCACGGAAAACTACAAAAGGTGTCTCTGAGGCGGTGGTGACACCTGGCAAGAATGCTAACTTTGTTTTTTTCTCTGATAACATCGCACATATCTCAGACAACAAACAAACCACAGCTGTCTCACATGAAAGAATCTCAGTTAATAACGTATTTTTTTTAACCACGAATAGCTAAATAAAGACAATCACACCCATAAAAATCAAAATACGAAACACAAGAGACAACGCCGGCCCCACAGACAAACATTAAAGCAAGAGGCAGCAGTCAAGGTGCAGTTTCTCAATAAAACAGTTAATAATGCAAACTACATTTAACTAAAATTATCCCACTAAAATACCTGCTTACTATGACAAAAATGCAGTCACTATTAACAGTTTCTAGCACTTTTACCATTGTGTCAAGGAATTTTCCTATTCTAACAGATAGCCTAATGTTGGTTCCTTAAAAGCAAATTTTTAAGGTATACCAAAAACGAGTATCAGGTCCAAGTCCCTATTAAAACCAGGCACATAAACCTCATTGGCTTCACGATTAAACCTGGGCCACGTGCGTGCAATATTTTGCTCACAACAGTGTACGCGAAGGGCACGGACAGTCTAGTATTTCAATAAAAAGGAAAATCCAGTGCAGTGAAAAAAATCCCTTTGCTCAAACCACAGCAAATTCATCACCAAGAATAGACGCTCTAGAATGTTTTTGATGATGTCATCTGGGTTTTGATAAGGCACAAGTCCTAAAAAAAAGAGGTGTGGGGGGTGGGTATGGGCCAAGCAAATTGGGCAGTATGCAAGTGACAGTGCATGACATCACAGTGTGTGACATTGCACGTGGCATCACAGAAAGTCACATCACAACCCATGACCTCACAGGAAGTGACATCAAATCTTAAGACCTCACACATGTTTAGCAGGTCTATCATGAATATAGTTGACCACATTATAATATTTATTTTTGTTTAAGAGTTTTTATTGAGTTTTTAGAGTAACAAGAGAAACAGGAATAAGAAAACAAAGGAATAATATCATATATCCAAACAATAAAACAAAGTAAAAATATTCTATGAACAAATGATGGAAAAAATGCAATAGTAATAAAATGCTACTAGAAAAAGAGGGGAGAAATAAAGGAAAAGGGGAGAGGAAAAAACAGAAAAGAGAGAGAGAGAAAAAAAAATTATTCAAGACATAGATGCATGTGAAGTAAGGTAAGTTGTGAAAGGTAACCAAAGAAGATCAGATTTATTTTTCTGGGGTAAAGAGGAAGAGGAGACAGTAGCAATATGATGTTCATCGCAAATAAAATTCCACCAAGTCATTGAGGATAATTTGGAATTGTCTTTCCAACATGACACAAAAACTTTCAAAACTAACACTGTAAATAGGTCAAATAATAGAGATATAGGAGTACAACCTTCAAAATCAGGAGAGGATGAACCTAGAAAAACATTCTGCTAAGATAACGTTATATTACATTTGAAAATTTAGTACAAGTAGACCAAATAGAATGCCAAAAGCTCAAAACATTAGTACAATCAAAGATGTTATGTTTTAAAGTTCAGGTAAAGTTAGAACAAGACCAGCATAAGGGAGACGAGGTAGGGGATAACTTGGATATACAAACAGGAGTTATCACTGCTCTATTGTAGATAAAATAGAGTTATTAAGTAATGCGAGCAGCAGCTGAAATTTTAAATAACTTAGACCACAATTTGTCTCAATCAGTAACAGGTAATGAGAAAGTTAAGACAGTTTCCCAGGCTAATTCTGTAGGAGATTTAGGTTGAACAGAAATATGAAAAGATAGTAGTTTATAGATATGAGCTGTTTTAGGTTTATGTTTTTGAGAAATATTATAAAGCGGTGTAGGTGGAATCAGTGAAGCGGAAGGATTGGAGAGGTCAAAAGTATTTAAATAAGATTGTAGAGCTGTTGATATTAAAATATATTCATCAAGGCAAGTATCAGGTAAACAATATTGCAATTGTAACATCGAAAAGGGAATGACAGAGTTCAGATGTATGAGTTGATGAACAAAAAGAATTCTCTTCTCCTTCCAATGTTTGTAGTAGAATGACTTACTTTTGTATCAAATGTATTTGTTGCACCAAATAGTAGAGGATAAAAAACATTGAAGGGGATCGAGGCCATTGACAAAAATGTTATATAGTAGGTTTTGGAAATATTTCAAAATGGGATTATTAGCTATGCATGTACAATTAGACATGCAAATTATATTACGAAATGAAAAATCTTTTAATAAAGATCGTTCAAAAGAAATCCATCACGGTATAGGAGTGTCACCAAATTCAAAGGAAAGGGCAAAAAATGTTCCGATTAAAAATGCAGTGTGATATGTTTTGAAATCAGGAAAACGCACACCTCCCTCAGTTTTGGGGTGGATAAACCTTGCAAGGGAAAGGTATGGGTGTTTATTCTTCCAAAGAAATTTATTGAAAATAGAGTTAATTTGATAAAAATATGATAAGGGGATTTGAAAAGGTAACATAGATAAGGTATATTGGATATGAGGGACAATCATCATTTTAATGGCGTCAAGTCTCCCCCACCAGGATAAATGAAGAGGTGACCAAGAGAGTAACAGACATTTAATCCTATTGACTAACACATTGAATGTATGCTTAAGTGTGACATTCAAAGTAGCTGAAAACCATATACCAAGATACTTTATTTTATGAGGACACCAAGTAAAATTAGTATCATTAAACATATATTGGTAACACAAAGAATTCAACTGTAGTACCTCTGTTTTTGAGAAGTTCAAATTATATCCCGAAACATCGGAATATAACTGACCCTCGTCTAGAAAGGGAGGAAGTGATGTGATAGGGTTAGACACATAGACTAATATATCATCAGCATAAGCTGACATTTTAATCTCCTGAGAGTTATGAGTGAGACCAGAAATATGAGAGTGAACACGGATACGTTCAAAGAATGGTTCAAGGCATAGGACAAATAATAAGGGTGAAATAGGGCAACCTTGGCGTGTACCTCTAGATAGAGAAAAACATTTAGAGAAATGGTTATTTACAAAAATACTAGCTCTGGGGTGGGAATATGGCAGTTTAATATAGGATATAAAAGTTGGGCCAAATCCAAACCATTGAAGTGTTTTAAACATAAATTGCCAATTAATACGGTCAAAAGCTTTCTCGCCTTCCAAGGATAGTGCAGGGGATTTAATGTTCTTACTTAGGGAAATGACATTAGCAAACATACTTGCATTGTCCGTAGCCAATCTACCTTTAATAAAACCTGATTGATCAGTTTTAACTAGCAACGGGATGATATTCTCCAAACGGGTTGCAAGTATCTTTGCAAATATCTTACAGTCATAAGTAATTAATGATATAGGACGGTAATTTTTACAAAGAGAATGGTCTTTGTCGGGTTTAGGTATAGGAACAATCAAGGCTTCCATGAAAGAACCAGAGGCTTTGAATTCAGCAATAAAGGAATTAAAGAGTACTTAAAGCTTGGGAGTGAAAATAGAGGAAAAGGTGGAATAAAGTTCAACAGAAAAAACATCAGGCCCTGGAGCTTTTGACTTCTTCAAGGATTTAATAGCATCAGTTATTTCTTGTAAAGTAACATCTCTTTCTAATAAGTCAAATTCATCGGGTAGGGAAGGAGGTGAGGGGAGGCCAGAGAAGAAGATATCTAAATTTTGAGGGGAGGGTTTCGTATCGTCGGAATATAGTGATTGATAATAATCATGAAATACAGGAGAAATGTCTTCATCTGATAGAGCAAGGGTATTAGTAGATTCATTCAGGATAGGACCAATATTTTTACGTTCAGATTTGATTTTTAACTAGTTAGCCATACATCTTACCGGATTTATTTTGACCTCCATGATATTTAGATTTAATTTTAAGAAGGACATTACACTTATCAACGGTAGACAATTTATTAAGCTCAGATTTAGCCTTAACCAATTCATGCAAAGTTGAGGGGGATTTAGAGGTAAAATATGTATGTTCCAAAAGTTTCAGTTGTTGCAACAATGCTGCATATTTAGTGCGAGCAATTTTCTTCTTGTTAGCAACATATGAGATAGTAAAAGAATGAAAAGATGCCTTAAAAGCATCCCAGGTATTAGAAGTGGAGGTGTCAGAGGGGTTATTAAATGTGAAAAATTGATTGATACATTTAGTAGCTGCTGCAACGAAAGGGGTATCAGATAACAAAAAATTATTTAACTTCCATCTGCTAAATTTGGGAGAGTTTAAAGAAAGGTCCAAAACAGAAATAACAGGAGCATGATCAGAAATAAAAGTAGATCCAATCTCTGATGACAAAAGTGATGGGAGTAGGGATTTACCAATCAAAATAGAATCAATCCTAGACGAGTTTGATGAACATTAAAAAAAATTAAATTCAAGAGAATCAGCATTACAAGTTTTCCAAGTGTCAAATAATGAACGAGAGGCAATGGCAGATTGAAAGGCTTTTTGGGATTTATCCGGGTTAAATTTACATTTTGATTGTCTTTCGGAGTGGGGATCTAACCATTGAATGAAATCCCCAGCAACTACAATATTTGGACAATCAATGGAAGTAAGTAAAATTTTGATGGAATTCCAAAATTCAGGATCAGGCCTGACTAGACCATATATATTCAGAAGAACCTATTTTTTACCTTGTATACCAACCTTAGCCATTACCCATCGTCCAGCAGAATCATTCTGTGTAGACAAAATTTGTACATGAAGAGATTTATGGAACAATATTTCAACACCCCCCTTGTTACCAACTGAAGGAGAAAACACAACTTGACCCACCCATTGGCGCTTTAGTTTCAGCAATTCAGTGTCATTACAATGTGTTTCTTGAATAAAGGAGACTTGAGCATTTAATTTTGATAAATGAGAAAGTACCTTTTGCCCTTTGAAGGGATGACCAAGATCACGAACATTCCACGTAACAAAGTTATACATTATAGTGAGTTGGGAAGGTTTTACATGAGATGACACATTATGAGGGAACAGCTAAAAGAGAAAAAAATACACCATACATAAGTTAGAAGAAAAAAACACATCATAATACGATAAACAACATTGATGAGCACATGCAACATATGAGGTACAAATTAAAGGAAGAAACAACAACAAAAACAGCTGAAAGGAGAAAAACACCATAAATAAGCTAGTAATAAAGAACACATCATAATGCAATATACAACCCTAATGAACACATGCAACATATGAAATATAGTTCAACAGGAGAAACCACTATGAAAGGAATGAAAAAAGATGAAAGAAATAGGGAGGAATAGAAGAAAGTAAAGGTAGATCAAGGAAAAAGATCCAGATCTAAGAGAAAACATCAAAGATGGACGCATGGGGTACAACTGCACAGACAGAAGATGAAGCGACGGAGATAGAGATAAAAAAGAATATAGGGGCATATTACCAACAACTAGCGATAATTATCTCTATGTTGGCTTAGCGGCAATATTTTTATCGCCGAGCTGCGGCGATTTTTATCGCTTAGGAACCTTGCTATTATCAAGGTTTATCTCCTAAGCGATAAAAATTGTCCGAAATGCATGAATATCGCTGAAAAATCAGCGATATTCATGCATTACCGAGCTAATGCTCTTAGCCATGTTATCCACCTACCATTGGATAACATGGCTAAGAACTGCAGGGGCAGGTGTTAGCTTTTGGAGATATTTGCGCTTAGCGCGAATATCTCCAAAAGTTGGTAATAGGAGATAGCGATGTTAGCGACTGTTTCCAGTCGCTAACATCTTGGCACGCCCACTTTTCATGTCATTAGTGATAAATTTCACTGACATGCAAAGCGGGGCCCAAGATGGTCGCTATCTCCTACTAGCTGTCGCTAATTGGTGTTAGCGACAGCTGGGTAATAGGGAGATAATTTTATCTCTGCTTTCTTGGCTTTTAAAGCCAAAAAAGCGGAGATAAACCCCCTTGATAATATGCCCCATAGGTATTAATAGCCATCATAGAAAAGATAGTGAACAGATACAAGAAATTTAGCGAAGAGGTGAAGAGCCGGCAGCAGAATCCGGGATTAGATTGTTTAGAAAAGTTCTCAGTTTAGTAGGGTCATCAAAGGTATGTGAAGAACCCTCATGAGTAATTTTACAGAGGCATGGATGTAAAATGCCATATCGAATATTTAACTGTCTCATTTGAGAACGAAGAGCCAAAAATTCGTTTCTATGTGCATTAGTTGCAATGGAGAGATCCTGTGACAGATAGATGGTATGACCGGACCAGATGAGACAACGCTTTGTTTTAGCTGCTGTAAGGACCCGCATAAGGTCTGTAAATTCCAAAAATAGCATAATAATTCCTCTTAGCCTAGAGGCATTAGGTTGAAGACAACCTAGCCTATGAGCACGTTGAATATTTAGAGAGGGCACAGTAGGAAGATCTAATAGTTCTGGCTGGAATTTCTTAAGGAAAAGAAGCAAGTCCTTCAATTTTCTCTGGTAAGCCATACAGGCGTAGGCTATTGCGTCAATTTCAATTTTCAAGGTCCTCAGTGTGGAGTTTGAGACAATGGATTTCCTGTTCTAAGAGTTGAATCTTAGTAGTGGTATCATGAAGATCACTAATGCGTTGTTCCATATCCAGAACTTTTGCTTCCATACTAATCCATCTGTCCTCTATCTGTTGAAGTTTCTCATTTATCGTAGACATACAAGATTTCAGCCCCCTCACCTCATCTAAAATGGTATCCAGAACTAGAATTTTAGAGGACAAGATGGGTGAAGGAGGGTCCTTCTTAGATCTCTTGGGTTTAGTACCAGTAGACATGGCTTTAGCCGAAATTGGTGCCTCAGTAGACATTCTGGAATATCGTGAGGAGTGAGATGTGATTCTTAGCAACGATTTTTGTCTGACCATAAATTCAAAGGAAACAGATCTTAATTGAAGAGGAGGCCAAAAAAGCAAAAG
Organism: Lissotriton vulgaris; assembly: GCF_964263255.1. Classification (NCBI taxonomy): domain Eukaryota; kingdom Metazoa; phylum Chordata; class Amphibia; order Caudata; family Salamandridae; genus Lissotriton; species Lissotriton vulgaris. The sequence continues at coordinate 1,093,495,316 of NC_141698.1, forward strand.
CAGAGATATATGCCATACTCCAGTTGCAGACCAGCACAAGTTTGGTGAGCATTTAGTAAATCAAATGCCTAAAAATGGTTAGATGCTGAAGAATAATACAAGAAGTGTGGAAAGCATAACCTAATATGCAATAATGATTAAAGCAGCAGTCAAAAACAGCATAAGAATGTGGAAACTGCATGGAAAACAGTGCAGAACTTGTCGAATTTATGCAGGAGATGAGAGGTATTTGTGATAGAAACCACAACTGCATGGGTAAAAACAATGTAATGAGGAAGCATCACAAGAAAACAGAGCGATGTATGAAAAAGATAGAATTACTCCCCATGAGCGAAAATGCAGAGGTCAACATCCAAAGCAAGTTGGTAATAGCAGTCATCACAGGTGAATTGTATAAACCAAGTACAGAGACTGCTGCTTCTTCTCAGAAGGATATTATCATGAACTCCAGGGTAGAAGGGGCAATAAACTGAAGAAAGCTTCACATTTAAATAAGAAAAAGTTCTTGCAGCAATAATCACATTGTTGAGGCAGCAGAGAATGAGCAGTACGAGAGAAAGCAAAAATAACGGTGCCATGCGTTCACCTTTCGTGAAAGAAAACTGCTGGTGTACCTTGAAATGAAAGATGACGCGAGCTCCGCTGAAATAAAATGGCGGCCGCTCGTGTCAGGATTGCCGGTATTTTAATCCCTCTGTCCCTGGGTCGTCCGATGCAGAAAATAAAGCCAGAGCGACTCCATGTGCCGCCCCGGACCCTCAGCCACCAGGTATGTGCATCTGCCCGTTGCCAGGAAAAGAAAAGCAGCTATATTCAGGAAAAGAGCTCCGTGCCCGTGAGGAGCTCAAAACAAAGCCGCCATATCACTGCTGCGCGAGACCACGCCCCCCCACATTATAATATCTAACAAATTATATTGTGTGTTGCGGTTGTGCCAAAAAATTAATGCAACCCCAATGCAAAATCTTGGCCTCAACGTATACAATTATTTTTAAAAATACTGCCACAAAGAAATAGGAAACAAGGAGAAAAATGGCAGTAAACCTGTTCTGATTAATTGGTTGCAAAGCCTGTATTTTAAAGTATCTTGAGGGGTCAAGGCACCTGTTGCAGAGGTCTTTGTGAACAGGCTAAATCTCAGGGAATAATAAACATGGTAAGATGACTCTGGAGGGTAACGTATTGCTGTAAAGATCTGTGTTTTGCCTGGTCCTAGTTTTAAATCAAAGTCCATACACGGTTCATATTTCTCCTGAAAATCGCATTATGTAACACGCAGATGACAGACTTTTATTTTATGTAAATGGATAAGTGGGTTACTGCTTTTAACACAGAGATCCTTTGGTACTTGCACTTCATAAATTGTAATCCTTCTAATATAGCACTGTGAGCTATGAAGGACTTGTGGTTTCTACAACATGTAGCCCTGTCTTATGTAACACATCCTGTACATTGATTTACACACATAGGATTTATTGTCAATGTATGTGTACGTGTGGTGTAAAGTGCTCTCTCACTCTGCAATAGGATGAGTAGTGCTATTGAAATATAGTGGTATTGAAACATGGTATTTGTGTAAATACTGGGACCAACCAACACATCTGACATTCTTATAGTGCATGCATATCTCTTATATATGAGACTGAACAAAGTCAAAAGCATACCTCTCTTAAGTACCTGTGAAGTGATAAGCTGTGTTCCTATGTTACCCATCCATTGCATTTATGTGTGAGTATCCCAGCCAGGATACTCCAGCAAAAGGAGGCCTGCTAGCCTGTTAACTTTGACTTTTTTATGGGCCTGTTGGAAGGTGGATTATTGGTAGGGGTAAGAATGCACCGACCAATAGCAGTAAGGCCACCAACGCAACACAAGGTCCAGATAAGGTCTCAATACATTACCCCCTGGCTTAGCCCTTTGTTGAAGACTGCAAGCAGGAAGACTTAACTCAAGAGACAGGTATGCAAGCATTTACAGACACCAATATATTAAATAAGTAGGACACAGCACACAATAAAAATCCCATACCAATTTATAAAAATAGGAAATATTTGTATCCTTAAAATGACACTAAGACGACAAAAATCCAATATAGGGAACCCAAGATACGCATTGTTAAAAATAAACCACTTTGTAGTGCTTAAAAACATATGGTGCCAATTTGGGACATCTAGTCATGCTTTACTGGGACAAAGTCAAAGTTTGAAGTCAACCACAATAGAGCCCTGGTCAGATTCACTAAGTGGGAGGCGCCAGTCAAAATTTTACCTTTCAACGTAGGAACGTTTCTGGAGGATTTTCTCGTGATGCTGTGCGGTCCTTTCCAGCAGGCTGATTTCAATTAGGCCTGGGCGTAGTTCGCAGAGTTTTGCTACGTGGAACTTTGCGAAGTTACAGAAAAACTCTGCGAAGTTCCGCGACTTGAAGAGTGCAGTCCGAACTGCAGTTTGTGCTGGTATTCCTGCCACTTGGGTAGAAATTCTACCTGAGCGGCAGCTCGCGCTCGCGAACTTACCACTCGTGCTCGCGAACTTACCGCTCGTGTGCAGGGAAAAAACTACACTGCACATCGCGAAGTGGAGTTTTCTGTATTCCGCAAGCTCCGTGGAGTGCAGAGTGCAGAAAACTCCGCAAATTCCACTAACGGAGCGAAGTTCACCACCCAGGGCTAATTTCAATGCGACGTCATAATATTGCTTCTCCGCGAGGCCCCCGTCATATTCTGGACGCACGTCAGGATGGGGACATCTTTAGGGAAATTGTGCATGGAAGCTCTGTTAAAATGCTGCTTTCATGGAGTCCACTCCTTAATCCTTTTTGAAGCAAGGCAAAGTCCTCATGGCTGTAGTTCCAAGTGTTCAAAAGTAGCAGTCTTTCAGTTTGGAATCATTTGGGGTGCAGACCAGGGTTCCAGCAGGACAGTCCTTCTTCTCCTTGTAGTTTCAGGCAACAGATCTAAGTTGCTATGCAGCTCCCACATATTTATTCAATGATCTGGGTCGACAATCAGGGGGGTCACTCCTGTCCAATGAGGTGTAAGATGTCACCTAAAAGCATGACAGCTTCCTTCAAAGTGTGACATATTCTTGTCCCACAAAGCACTGCACTTTAAAATTCAAGACAGAGATTTCCTCTCCAGGAGAGTAAGACCTGGCTAAATCAAACTACTGGTGTGGCTCATTTACATTTACACTCCCTCTCCAGGCCATCTTCAGATTCCTTTCCTGGGCCTGCTATTTGGTTGGGGATACACAAAGAAGGGGTGGGACTGGCTGGCGTTCCTTACTGTCCTGCTATCTTTTAGCCTATTTTGATATACCTTGCCACCTTTCTTACCTGTGCTCTGCAGGTACAGAGCTCCCCATCAGATAACCTCTGCTCTAGGCAGCCACTTATCACCCCACCAAACCCGCTTGGCTAAGCCCGTTAAGTCTGGCCAATCAGGAGAGGCAGCTAAAAGACTGGATTTTGGCTCGCAGAAAAGAAAGTTTGATAACTTATTTTCCGTAGTAGTTATGATAAATCAAACAATGGTAAGTTGTTGGATTTATCATTACCAATACTTTAAGTTCTGGATTTACATTTTCAACTCCTTCCTAGCAATATTATACTTGAATAAAAATTCAAATATTAACCTATGGAGCTAAGTACCTACCATGCGGAAAAATAAAATAAAGTTTTTCCCTCACCAGGGCATATAGATTATCTGTTATAATCTCCCTGCTTATAGTTACATGGCACCCCACCCCTGGGGCACTTAGGGGAGACCTTAGGAGGGACTTATATGTAAAAATGAGGTAGATTACCACTTTGGAAGAACCTTTAATTCCAAAGTCATATTTGCATATAATTTACTTTTAAAGATAGTCTGTAAGGCAGGGATGTTGTTTAGAATTACAACAAGCAACACAACAGTGCACACCCCAATGCAGGAAATCTACTGGGCTTCTAAACCTAAATATTATATATTAGGGGCTTAGAGGTAGTTTGAACCCTCCTTGCCTTATTGTATACTAGAGACTTACAGGGGTCTGTCTTTGCCAATTGTAATTATATCAAATTAACACATACCTTTTTCATCAGAGCACTGGTCCATGGCCTGATTAGCAGAGCCCAGGGCCTCAGTCAAAGTCAATTACCACCAGTATCAGTCAAATAATGGGGTGAACAGGGCAAAAAGAATGACCTTTCCACAGGGCCCAGCTGGAATCTGACCTGCCCCTTCCCCGCCTGAAAGCAGACAATGTGCAGGCGCTGCTGAAAGTGTATCAGTGTCTGAAAATTACACTGGGACACGTTTAGCAGATTTCTGTTGGGTCCAACCTCTTGGCAGGGTAGACAGCATCCATTTTGTGAAAATAGTGGATAGATGCCATCTACCTGTGTGTACCCTCGACTTGTGGCTTGGGTTTTGAGGCCTATTGGGATATCATTTTCTGGATAGCCCCTTTAAATGCCTATTCAGATAGAAGGTCAGAGTTCTAAATGCATGGTGATGGTGGTGGGGTTACAGAGGGTGTGGACACCTCCTTGCATCACATACACAAGATGATAGTGCAGACAGAGGAGTTGACTACAAAAAGTTCAAGAGAGTGTCAAATGTTGGAATTTGGTAAATCTGAGTTTATATCAAGTTCCTGTATACCCTTTCGGCACATATGTGCATACAGTTAAAGGAGGAGATTGGAAGCATAGTTTAATGTCACAACACCATTTCTGATTATACCGGATCCACCAAATGGGTGTTACTAAAGGCAGAACCAGCAGTGGCTTAAAAGTAATAGCAGAAAGCAGAGGACTATGTACAGGAAATCTACTTGTTTTCTTGGAGATATACTATTACTGTCCTCCTCTTAAAGAGGCCATGACTCCCCACACCAAACAATCTGCGAGCCTTTCAGAGTCTGCGTGACAGCGCTTCATAATTTGAATATTGAGAAACAACTACAGAAGGGAAATAAAGTAGATATAGTACACAGGACATCAACCAAAGAAACACATCCACCACAGCTCAGGTAACAGCAGAAAAGTACTAACTTTACAACCAACAAAACTCTACTTCGAGGAAGCCACATTTGTGAATATGTACAATGAAAGGCAAAAAAAGGCATATTTTTGGCCGGTGTTATATCGAGGTGATGTATCATACGTACTTGATCAACTCAGGTTGCCTCTATCAATGTTTCCCCAAATAGCCCCTTATCCTGATTGAATGGATGTTGTGGTCGCATGGCCAGATCACCAGGCATCCGCCATCTTGGAATAACAGTGGAGTGCAATAAGGGAAACCAGAACTTATCCTAACCTTGACCACTACTAATGGCACGCAAAGTATAATTTCGATCCTTTATGGAAAACTCTGACTGCATTAAAATATATATATATATATATATATATATATATATATATATATATATATATATATATTACCTATATAGTTAGTACCTAGTTACCATAGGAAATCCCCAACATTCTATTGGGAATAACTTTGGCGGCAATTGAGGAATCTGCGTGTAATTTTTCTTAAAATTGCTTCACCCCACTCCGCTCCTTCCCTGAAAGTTTCGGGGGGATTCATCAAGCGGGGGCCGAAAAGGGGGTCCCAAAATGTGTTTTCCCCATGTTAATTTCCATAGGGACCTTTAGTCACAGCTACAGCCCGAACGGCTGAATGGAATTACACCAAACTTGGCAAAATAGTAGGGCCTGGTATGCGGATGTGCCTTTGCTATTTTTGGTGAAAATCCCTCCAGTAGTTCTTGAGAAAATTGAATTTGAAATTTTTCAAATGGCATTTTCTATGGGACCTTTAGACACGGCTACAGCTTGAACGGCTGAACGGAATTACACCAAACTTGGCAAAATGGTAGGGACAGGTATGCAGTAGTGCCTTTTCTATATTTGGTGAAAATCCCTCCAGTAGTTGTTGATAAAATTGAATTTGAGAAAATTATATATCTATATGCGCTCACCGTACGCATACGGTACGCGTACGAGCGCGTACCCTTATGTGAGCGAGCGAGTTTCTGATTGGCTGGCAGTCGACTCTCAACATTCCAAACTGTCCAAACCAGGAAGTGTTGGCCACCATCTTATTTTTCAGGAGAACTGAGACACAAGAAAGCCCAAAACAAGATCGGAAAACACGAAAAGGGGGCAGTGATTTTTCCACTCTTGTTTTGTGCTCTCTTGCGCCTCACTTCTCCTGAAAAACAAGATGGCTGCTCAGGTGGTCCCAGAAGGATAATCGATACTACTACTATAAAGAGAGAACTTGCACCTTTTGGCCAGGTAAACTCGGGAACCACAGCGCCAATCTGCAGCACACCCGATACATCTATGAAAATGTCAGGGTGTGTAGATGGACATAGGCTATATAAATAAAAATAAAAAAGTAAATAAAAGAAATTAAGTTTGTAAACAAAGTAATCCCCTGAAAGTAGCGCCGGCCGGGACCTAGCACTGGCCGCGACGCGACGTGCATGATGACCGCGACGCGACCTGCGTGATGACGACGAAGGAGAAGCGGCGGTGCAGTGATGAGCGGCTGTGCAGTGAGGAGCGGCGGCACAGGTAAGGAAAGGGAAAGTTCAGTGCGAGACTGTGTGATGCAGGGGGAGGCAAGAAGGAGGCAGCAGTAAAGGAAAATGCGAGTGAGTCGGGCGGGAAGGGGGCAAGAGTGAGTCGGGCGGGATGGGTGCGGTAGTGAGTCGGGGCAGGATGGAGTCGGTGCGGGAGGGGGTCGGGACGGGAGTGGGTGTACTGCCCCAGCCCCTTTCTGCCCCAGGCAACGCTGGGGCGGGCAGCTAGTAACATATATAAACGTTATCCTCTAATAGAATTAGCATTTATAAAACTTTTGAAATTTATTGAAAAAAATATAGGTTTCACGCCTGTTATAGTTAGGAATTAGCATTTAAAAAAACCTTGCAAATTCACTGAAAAAAACCATAAGTTTCAAGCCTTATATAGTTAGGAATTATCATTTAAAAAACCTTGCAAATTCACTTAAAAAACCATAGGTTTCAGGCCTTATGTAGTTAGGAATTAGCATTTAAAAAACCTTGCAAATTCACTTAAAAAACCATAGGATTCAGGCCTTATATAGTTAGGAATTAGCATTTTAAAAACCTTGCAAATTCACTTTAAAAACCATAGGTTTCAGGCCTTATATAGTTAGGAATTAGCATTTAAAAAAACATTGAAATTGCTCCTATATAGTTAGTTGTACTAACTATATTTCGCGCACCCGCAATCCACTGCTGATGATGTCACATATTACATCATTCATGACATGGTCAGTGACATCACTGATGACATCACTGATGACATCTCAAATGACATCACTGATGACATCACTGATGACATCTCTATGAAAATCCTGCTGGTGCATCCTGTGACTAGGCATAAAGCAAGCCCCGGACGCTTCAGCTGTGTGATATGGGAAACTCAGGGGCCCTAATATGGGAAACTCAGCGACCTTAATATGCGAAACTGAGGGGCTCTAATATATGGGAAACTCAGGGGCCCTAATATGAGAAACTCAGGGGCCCTAATATGGGAAACTCAGGGACCTTAATATGGCAAACCCAGCGACCTTAATATGCAAAACTGAGGGGCTCCAATATATGGGAAACTCAGGGACCCTAATATGAGAAACTCAGGGGCCCTAATATGGAAAACTCAGGGACCTTAATATGGGAAACTCAGGGGCTCTAATATATGGGAAACTCAGAGGCCCTAATATGGGAAACTCACAGGGGCCCTAATATGGAAAACTCAGGGGCTCTAATATGGGAAATTCAGGGGCCCTAATATGGGAAACTCTGGGGCTCTAATATATGGGAAACTCAGAGGCCCTAATATGGGAAACTGAGGAACCTTAATATGGGAAACTCAGGGGCTCTAATATATGGGAAACTCAGGGGCCCTAATATGGAAAACTCAGGGACCTTAATATGGGAAATTCAGGGGCCCTAATATGGGAAACTCAGGGGCTCTAATATGGGAAATTCAGGGGCCCTAATATGGGAAACTCAAGGGGCCCTAATATGGGAAACTCAGGGGCTCTAATATATGGGAAACTCAGGGGCCCTAATATGGGAAACTCAGGGGCCCTAATATGGAAAACTCAAGGGCCCTAATATGGGAAACCCAGGGGTCCTAATATTATTCTCGCTACGCCACTGTCACAGCTACCTCTTCAGTAGTCAGTGGTAGCTGTTGTCAATGAAACTCTGTGCTCAGGCCTATGATAGACTTCCGTGCTGGAGAGCGGGCGGTTGGACAATAGCGCCCCCATGCTGCCGAGACCAGCCTCGAGAGCGTTGCATAGAGTGACGCCCGATATGTTGGAGCAGGCGCTTGTGGACCATCCATGCCACTTTTCGGGTGATCTGGAAAGAGACACTGAGGCTCTGCAGCTGTGGCTGACCGAAAGGTTGGACGATCTTGCTCCAAGGGCAGCCCCCCGGCCCACGGCCATACGGCAATCTGCGCTGTGGTTCACGGAGGCGCTGCGTGTGGCTCGCCGCCAATGTAAGGTGGCCGAGCGGGCCTGGCGCCTTATGTACGACGGGGAGGCCAAACTTGCCTATAGGGCGGCTGTGAAGGCCTATCACGGGACATCGTGGGAGCTAAGAAGGAATATCTGGCTAGGAGGATTGAGGCGTCTGCGAACTCCTGCAAGGAGATCTTCACCATTGTGAAGGAGTTCACGACCCCCCGCTCCCACTCACCCCCGCTAGTATCATCGGATGCGTGGGCATGCGATCTCGCTAGCTTTTTCACCGACAAGATCAAGGCGATTCAGGCCTCCTTCGCGTAGAGGTCGGAGGAGGGATGCCGCGGCCCCGGAACGGGACGCGGTCCACCGTGCACGCCTGCTGCTGTGCTGTCAGACTTTCCAGCTCTCTCCAGCGATGCGTCCAGGGTGCTGCTGGCCAATCTTAAATCTGGCTCGCCAGTAGACCCCTGCCCTGCCAAATTCTTGGCCGGGATGGCGGCAGTGGTGAACCCCTTGGTCAACCCCATCCTCAATGCCTCCCTGAGGGAGGGGAGTGTCCCTCGCACCTGGAAAAGGGCGATGGTGATCCCCCTCCTGAAAAAGCCGGGTCTTGACGCCGAGGTTATGGCCAATTACAGGCCAATTTCACTCCTCCCGGCTCTAGCCAAGATCACAGAAAAACATGTCCATGGTGTCTTGTCGAGCTTTCTGGAAGCTAACAATCTGCTCCATCCATCCCAATCCGGATTCCGTCCTAACCTAAGTACGGAAACGGCTTTGTTGGAGGTCTCTGAGATCATCAGGGAGACCTTGGATGTTGGCGGCAAGGCCATGTTGGTCATGTTAGACCTGTCGGCGGCTTTTGACACCGTCCCCCATGAGGCGCTTCTTGCCAGGCTTTATGACATCAGCCTGAGGGGGACGGTGTTCAAATGGTTCACATCCTTTCTTGAGGGCCGCCGCCAGACGATCTGGGTTTCCCAGAGCTCTGCCGAGATGCTGCCACTGGGAGTCGGGGTTCCACAGGGCTCTGTGTTGAGCCCCACGCTGTTTAACATCTTTATGTCCCCTTTGGCGGCCGCGGTGGAGGCTCATGGGGCCCAGATCGTGTCCTACGCCGACGATACGCAACTCCTTTTCACATGCGGTAAAGACCAGGTGTTTGATGGAGAGAGTATTCGGGGCTGCCTGAGAATGGTCTTCGACTGGTTCCAGCGGAACAGTTTGAAGGCCAATTCGAGTAAGTCGGAGGTCTTATTCTTCGGCTGTGCCACCGATCCTGAGTGGCGGGAATGGTGGCCGTCTGATATGTGTCCTCCTGTACAGTCATCATTGGTTGCCAAAAACCTGGGAGTCAAGCTGGACAATCAGCTTTCGTTGCGAACGCATGTTCTCGGTCTGGCTGGCACCTGCTATGGAATTTTGAAAATGCTCCGCAAGTTCCTACCACTGCTGTCTGTGGAGCATAGGCGGATTACTGTGCAGGCTCTCATTGGATCAAGGCTGGATTACGCCAATGCCCTCTTCCTTGGCCTTCCTGATTTTTTGGTCCAGCGCCTTCAGGTGGCGCAGAACTCTGCCGCCCGGGCAATTTTCGGCCTGCACAGGCGAGCTCGAGCTTCCGGGTTGCTACAGACGCTCCATTGGCTGCCTATCTGGAAGCGGATTATGTTCAAATCCCTGATGCTGATGCACAAAGCATTGTTTGGCTCAGGTGCCGGATATCTGCAGCGAAGATTGGCCTTCTACCGTCCTGCCCGCTCCCTGCGGTCTGAATCCCTCTTTACTGCTATGGTTCCGCGTGTGAGGAAGGCCCTCGCTGGGGGGCGCTCTTTCAGCTGTAAGGCTCCCCAGCTGTGGAATTCGCTTCCGCTGACGCTACGCAGCACCGCCAATCTGTTTCATTTCAGGAAGAGCCTGAAGACCTGGCTTTTTAATCTTTAGGCCTTTTCTGTTTTCCTCTTCTTTTCTGGTGTTTGTTTTGCCCATGTTGTGTTATTCTACTTTGAGCTGCATGTGGAAAGCGCCGGGACACTCTTTTTGAGTAGCCGTGCGCTATATAAACGCATTATAACATAACATAACATAACAATATTTAATAACAAAATATAAACATATCGGTGAATCACAGAAACGACTGAAAAGGGTCTTCACTAGAGAAGGCGTGTAAAATGAGCACAGGTAAGCACAACTTGACACTATTAGTATTTAACAAACAAGATTTAAATGGGAATCCCATGGTTTTGAGGAAACGGAGCGAGTTCACGGACGCCTATATCAGAAGAAGAGAAGGAGGCGACCTTCAGTTGCTACAAGAATGTACATCATTTAAGCTGAGAAGCAAGCAACCCTTTCCACCTCAAGAGTCAAGATGTGAAACAGAGACTCTGAATGTCAGAGACAAGACATGGTTAGGAAAGCAGAGCAGTGCCAGGTACATTTATGCTAAAGAAGCCATGTTGTTGCATGTTCATATACCAATTGGAAAAATACACAACTTGAAATGTTGGCAGAATTGTTGCAATAATAACTTGTGTTTTTTATATAGCACTTCATGGCATAGCTTTGTAAATAACATGTTTTGCTATTACCCAACACAGTGGTACTCATTTTAAGGATCTCTGAATTCTGGAAGGCTTTTCTATGCCAGGAGTCAACCAGCAGAGCACCACATTCCTCAGTAGTGAGCGTTTAACTCACCATCTTCTAAGACTGCGCTGCAGAATAAAATGTGTGATCTGGACTATTGCGGGGAGGGCACAATCAGATGTCATTCCACATAAAAGCTTACAGCCAAGTATGCTTCGATTGGCCTATGGTCACAGAAGTCAAAACGCGGCTCCACTAGTTGTAAATAAGAGAAAGACGAACAATAATGCAACTGTGTCCAGGTCAGCTTCTATGCAGGTTCCCACAGCAAAGCTAAGGGAACTTTCAAAATGCACCTTGTTCCCCATAAGTTCATAAGCATTTAGGGCTAGGTGTACAAAGCCTTTTGTGGGCGCAAATGGCCTGATTCACAGATTTTGGAACGCAAAAGGCATTTTGAATTGCAGTATTTTGAAATATTGCTTTACTTAAAAGCAATCACAGACATGGTGCTCTACTGACACCAGCAGGCCACCATCCTTGTGATTGCAGAGAATCATAGTGAGTCGCAAATTGCGGTAGGTCCATTTGCGACCCACTACAAATCACTATTTAAGGAACAGGGGCTAGAATAATCCCCACTTGTACATTAATGACAGCGATTACCAAATAGCCGTTCACAAATATATTTGGTATTCGCTATTAATATTGTTCATATAGCTAGCCCTTAATTCAGAATCACTTGTCTTTTTTCTGAAGTCGGCAGACAGACTTTGCAATTTTAAAATACATTAAGCAGGTCTTTGTAAGTTATTTTTTAAGTTTTTACTTTGAAGATTCTTGGGGAGTAGAGGTTTATTGCATATTCACCTTCGTCTGCATATTCTCCATTTTCTTTGATCACTGGAGCCAAATGTGGCATTACCAACTAAGGGTGAGATTTAGATGTTGGCAGAGAGAGAACTCTGTTGTAACAGTGATGGTGTACCCCCCCCCACCCCAATTTAGATAGGGGCTGCTGCCAAGGGGACTACTCTGTCAGCACTGTAGCCAAACTTCCCTGACAGTATGACTGAGTAAGGGCCATCAGAGCTTTGGCTATATGTTAATCTGCCCAATTTAGATGGGCAGACACATTGCAGTTTTTTCTGACAGTCACCACCAGGCAAACCCTGGTGGTAAGGGACAGCAAAAAATGCAAAATGCCCCTCTAGCCATTGAAGATGACTCCCATGGCAAGGGGGTATTCCATTTTTTATTTTGTTAAAGAAATTCCCACTTCGCGTAATTTATTTATTTCGGCAGGCGGCATCACTGGTTGGGCAATAGAGTCACTTACTTCATCGCCCTGGTGGAGAATTGGATCTCCTACCAATATATAAATTGACCCTAAGACTCAGACTGCAAATATATTTCAGCTGTACAGCCTGAAGTAGAGACAATCACATGAGGGCGAATGAAGTGAGCCTAAGTACCTGTGCCACAAACTTTAAAGCGATTGCCAATATACAATGTGTCAAATAATCATGCATTGGCAGCAAGGTTTATGCCTGGTGCAAGCTATGAACCCCAAAGAATAAGAAAGTCCACATGAATATGACCCAACGGCACAGCTAGAAATACGCCCTAATACATTAACAAGGCCGTGCCCACAGAAACTCCTTTGTCCTGGGCCCTTTCCATCTAGCCTAACTGTTTGGGTCCAATTCCCATTCCCAAAAGAGTTCGTAAAAATTAAGGGCCAAATTTCATCCTAAACTTAAGTTAGATCTTCAAATCTCTGTGGTGATGTCCACATGTGCGCTACACCTCAGTGAGCTAAAGTCCATTCTTCCTCTTCTTTCCGCTACTATGTCTCGAGGCTTGAGTGCTACAATGGGAAGATGATCTACTATTCATGCCATCAGAGAGGCATCTAGAAAAAATAGGAAATCAGCTATTCTGAAGCCATAAAGATCAGAAAATAACAGTGGTGCAACAAAGGTAACACCAGATAAGATTTCCAACAAAGGGGCCTATTCCGATGTCGGACGGACTCAGGTCCGTCCGACATCGGTCAGGAGCTGTAACCGACCGACTGACCTGCTGTCGTCAGTTACGGCCCTGCTAATACGATGTGACCGTACAGGGTTTGGTCACACTCGTATACTCCACAATGTAGGCATGCATTCTGAGTGGAATGCATGCCTGCATTGAGAAAAGCAGGGGTGCAGTTCATCCCTGCACCCTGTGGTCGGCACCCCAAGGTGCCTGCCACCGGGTGCAGGGATTGACAGAGGGACACCATAGGTGCCCCCAGGCCGTCAAATTAGGTGGCCTTCCACCCCTGGGGGTCCCTGCTGGGGGCCCCCCAGAGACAGTTTCCGACTGCCTTTTCATGCTGGAAACACCAGCACGAAAAGGCAGTGAAAAACTGCCATCGTAATTCCTCGGTCGTAAAGAGGCGACCAGGGGAGTACTGAAGGATTTCCAGATGGCAGACGGGCTCTCCGAGCCCATCGTAAGTCACCCAGAAATCAAAGTCGGATATCATTCCGACCAAGGCCATCAGAATGGCTGGGTCGGAATGGAATCCAGCCCGCACATACCGATGCGGTCGAAAGGGCTTCCAAAATGGTTTGGAGCCATCCCGACAGGAATGGGAATTAGCCCCAAAGTAGAACCTCGTTCAGAAAAGGACCTGGTGAAAACTCCCTTCTAGAAATCAAATGATTTGAAGGAACGGGAAAACACTGTGGCCTCAGGTCTCACCAGGGAACACACTACAAGGGCAGCTATAGACCAGCACGTAACACATGCAAAGGCTTCTATCAACTCTTCACGGTCATGGAGAATACAATGAAGGATTGGTAATGAGTAAGCATGGGCAAATTTTGCGAATCTGCCGTTCGCGAATTTGCGTATTCACAAATTCGCAATCCGCAAAATCCGTGAACTCTCGCGAATTTGCGGATTTTTTTGTGTGTTCGCAAGGGTTTCTGCCAGTTCGCGAGGGTTTTGTACCAGTTCGCAATTGCGAACTTACTTGTCGGCTCGCAACGGTCACAACTATGTTGTTTCTACGTCTGGTTCATCATCACAGGTTCACAGCATCCTCTGTTTCACCACTGCCACCCTCTGGTTCACCCATGCCACCCTCTGGTACATCACTGCCACCCTCTGGTTCATCACTGTAGATTATGGGGGGGGAAAGCAAGCACACCTGCCCTGCTTCAACTGACATGAATTAATTTGGGGTTGATTAATGTGTCACTGAATTTAAACTTCCAGTCTGGCACCTGCTTCCTTATCTGTAATTTGCTTTCTGTAGCAATGCAATTTTTTTTCACAGGTCCTTTGTGGCCTACTTGTAGCTATTCTATGAGCCTGCTGTGAGGGTCAGAGCAGGGTCATAGAATAGTTGCAAGTAGGCAACTGAACTCTGGAGGGGCCCCTCAGGAAGCACTATAGGGAATGGTTACTAATGATGAGTTTGAACTTTTGCACCTGCTAGGTGCTTTCAGTTTTGCAAAACTCGTTTTTCTGCAATTTCGCGGGATTCGCGGGGCGCGAATTTGCGTGAGATCGAATTCGGAAGCCGCAAATTCGTGCGAATATGCAATTTGTTTTTTTGCGGCGTGTTAGTTCGCAAGGTTTTGTGCGTTTTAGCGAGCCGCTTGTAGCACAACAGCGCGAAGTTACCCTCACGGTCGTTCACAGGCGTGGCCCTCTTGTTTGCATGACGTATTTCCGTTTCCGGGAGCGATGTGTAATCTCGCAAAGTGTGCGGCTCGCTAGTACAAGTACGCGTGTGATCGCGAGGAGAATCTGGCGCGCACTTACCCACGCGGTCGTGAACAGGCGCGGCCATCTTGTTTCTCATTCATTGCTATGGTTCTGGGCATGCTTTCTGTATCCTCTCTGAATCTCTGCCATCCTTTGCTTGTTTGAAGTTTTTTTTATCTATTTTACTTATTATCTATCCCTCTATTTTTCTAGCTCTATATTTTTGTGTTTTCTGCTACTTTTGGTTAATTTTAAACTACTTTTTTAAACTCTTTTCTTTTCTTCTTCTCTATTCAATTTCTTCTTTAATATTTAGCTTCCTTTCTGCCCACACCATGGTAAAGGGAGCCGGGAAGCATCCTGAGAAGGGGAAGGGTCCCGCACCCTGTGCCCGGCTCCCGTGCGGGCGTTTGAGGGGGGAGCAGGTCACAGCCCAGGAGATCTTCAGCGCAGAGGAGGTGGCCGCACTAGTTTTTTATGTTCAGCACCGCCTCCCCAGGACCATCATGGCAGGTGGCAAGATTGCTAGCGGGTACGGGATCCGGGAGCGCAGGAAGCAGTGGGAGAAGGTGTGCTGGGCCATGTACCAACACTCTCAGGTCCGGCGCACCTGCAACCAGGCCACCCACCGTTGGACGGATCTCCTGGACAGGGAACGCAACTTGATCGACCTGCTCGGCCTGGAGATCCCCGGGCTTGGTGAGTAGTAGTAGCTATTTCTTCACTACTCTGTTTCTCCTGCTCCATACCTGGACTGTGCTGCTGCTGTTTCTAAAGGCTCTCTGTCAACGGCTTGCGGAACCCGCTTCGCGGGTCCCGCTTCGGATCTCTCCCTCTGCTTGGCGCTTCTGTGGGGGTCTGAGAGGCTGCAGGGCTGCGAGTGGAACCCGGGACTCACATTCCCAAGAGTCCCGGTGTAAGCGGCCGTATCACCTGGCCCCGCTCTCCCTGACCGCCCCGCCCCCCCTTCACCAATTGAAAAGAGGGAAGGACCTTGTGCTGCGTGGGACACTCCTTCCATACCTGGACTGTGCTGCTGCTGTTTCTAAAGGCTCTCTGTCAACGGCTTCGCGGGTCCCGCTTCGGATCTCTCCCTCTGCTTGGCGCTTCTGTGGGGGTCTGAGAGGCTGCAGGGCTGCGAGTGGAACCCGGGACTCACACTCCCAAGAGTCCCGGTGTAAGCGGCCGTATCACCTGGCCCCGCTCTCCCTGACCGCCCCGCCCCCCCTTCACCAATTGAAAAGAGGGAAGGACCTTGTGCTGCGTGGGACACTCCTTCCATACCTGGACTGTGCTGCTGCTGTTTCTAAAGGCTCTCTGTCAACGGCTTGCGGAACCCGCTTCGCGGGTCCCGCTTCGGATCTCTCCCTCTGCTTGGCGCTTCTGTGGGGGTCTGAGAGGCTGCAGGGCTGCGAGTGGAACCCGGGACTCACACTCCCAAGAGTCCCGGTGTAAGCGGCCGTATCACCTGGCCCCGCTCTCCCTGACCGCCCCGCCCCACCTTCACCAAACCCCGCCCATTGACCTTGGATCTACAAATACGGATACCAAACGCTGCGCGGGAGCGCGCGGGAGCGACCGGGGCGAAGACCGGGCAAAGAGCGGGCCGTTTGAGGCCGTTCGAGGACTGAGCGGACTGGACTGGCCCATCCTCTTTCGCCCATTGTTCCCTACCACTGAGGACCATAAAGCTCAATTCTTCGCCCTCCATTTCACACATAATTTGTTGACGGGCTTGCTCCTCACTTAAGGTATGTGCACTAGATTAACCAGGAGTAAGGCCTCTAAAGGTGGTCATCCAATTAGCGGTCCAATGGATGACTTCATTACCCGCACCAATTTCGCCATTGATCAGGAAATATCTAAGCTCCAAACTCGGGTATCTCTTGAGTTGGCAGCTGCTAGAAGATTGTCTGAAGTTATTGCTACCTCCAAAAAATCCTCCTTGGGCCCCATAGCCGCGGCGGTCACTCCAGAGCGCCCTCCCATTCCCCATTGTATAATTTCACAGGCTGAGGTTCACCCGACCCCGCTCTTGTCCCTTCTCCACACCATGTCCTACAACCCAATCTAGTGGAAGCGAGTGTACCTGCCACCTCTCGCTCTCAGAATGTCACTACTAACCTTCCCCCTCCAGTGGTATTTAATGCCCCTAGTGCTACCCAACTAAACCGGAAGCCTCGCTCGCGTTCCGCTTATTCACGGAAGAAGGCGAAAGTCGCGCTGTCTCAACATTTGGCACTGACGAAAGGCTTAACACCTACTACCAAAGGCGTCCGGCCTCTTGGGAAGCAGCCCCCAACGGAGGGAGGTGGGGCGGGATCAACCACCGAGCCACCCGATATCACCTTAGAAACTGAAGGTTTACAGATAGAGGGTTTGGGCAACAACGATAGGGAATTTATAGATCTGGTATGGGAATCTCTTAAAAAGCTTCTTTCCCCTCTAGATCTCAGACTCTCACGAATCGAAAACAACCTACTCGAGATGGAAAAGAGCATTATTGCTCTGGCCACTCTCGGTTTGAGAAGTCTTGAGAACCAGGGCTTCCCTGTGGCTGATGCTACTCCTCCAGTTCCCACATCACAAGTACACCAAAGTCTGTCCACTATACCGAGCACTGCACGCCCGGTCCCCAAACCGAGGACTGTGGCTGTGGACCAAATGCCAACTGCCACAATCCCTAAGGCCCCCAAACGGGCTTCCACTCACTTACCTGCTAACACTAAATCTGGTACAACTTCAAAACTCCAGCTTGGCGAGGCGACTATACCGCCTACCCAGGATTTTCAGGTAAAGAACAACTTTAGAGGGGGTTATATTGACCTTCCCCCGGAAGCCAACGACTTTGTAGTTGTGCTGACGGGAGTTCCTCAGATTAGCAGCGGCCAATATGAGAACCACTGGTCCTTGAAAAATAAAATAATGCATTGGCTTAATGTCAATAGACCTATTCCCAATGGCCGTAGAAGTAAAGTTCTGATGGTGCGCAGAACTTCTTGGGTGGGCCCAACCAGGAAAACGAATCCGGGGGATTGTATAGTTGTAACTTTTGATGATCCACACACGGCCCAGCATATATGTTCATGGCCCTGCAGTGAAGGGTCCTCTGTCATCCCGAGGCCATTGTCCTTTTTCTATCCCCCACGTTCCATGTCTAATCAGATGGACAACTGGTCATTAGTTCATCACCAACCAAGGAGAAACCGCCATAACCATCAGGTGGATCCTCCTTTACACTGGAATGGTTTCCCAATCTCAAATAGATTCGGAGGCCTGGAGGAAGTAGATTGACTCTCCAGGCACTCTGGTTTCCACATAGCTGGTAATGTACTACCCTTACCAGCTCATGGGCCTTCCCATCCCCTTTGTGTAGGCACTGAATCCTTAGTCGCTGTCCATCCCTCTGGCTTAGTAAGAACAT
This sequence comes from Lissotriton vulgaris, assembly GCF_964263255.1. NCBI lineage: Eukaryota > Metazoa > Chordata > Amphibia > Caudata > Salamandridae > Lissotriton > Lissotriton vulgaris. Next base: position 1,093,513,600 of record NC_141698.1, read on the forward strand.
CATATAGCCCTATTTCTGAGGGGGGGTTGATAGTTGCGAGCGGCTCAGATCTAGCTGATCTGACTGTTCTGGGAGCTTTTAGCCCACAAGGTAGGGATGACCAGTTGGCACCTTCCCACATCCTATCCAAAGTCCCCATCCAGGCCACACTACCTGTAGGAACCCAGCCTGAGGGAATTATGGTCCCTACATCACCCCTAAAAATTTCCCAAAATGAGCCCTTAGAAAGGCTACCCTTAGTGGCTGTGCCTATACTATCTGCATCTGTTCACTCTCTCAGCCAATCTACCTTAGCTGTACCCCGTTAAAGATTGTAAGCTGGAACGTGGCAGGGCTAAACCGGAACTTTGACAACCCAGAATGGAATGTGTTCTTAGAGCCATTTGACATTTGTATCCTGCAAGAAACCTGGACTCAGGAACCAAAATATAGAGTAGGATTTACTACCTATTTTGTCCCAGCTCTCCAACAAAGTGGATCAAAGGGTCGCCCGTCTGGAGGCCTTCTAATATGGGTCAGCATTGCTCTGGGTCTAAAAGTGAGCCAAAGGTCCACACACTCTCCTGACCTGCAGAGGATCTCAATACATTGCCAGGGGGGAAGGATGTTAGAGGTTTTCAACCTATATCTGAGGGGTGCCAGGAGTGGGACATCAAGCCTACCCCAGACAGGTCTTAGTAACGACCTAGCTGCTTGCAAGATCGACTCCTATATTCTTCTTGCAGGCGACTTTAACTGTTGTTTTGAACCCTTGGCAAAAGAAGATATTCTGGATTCCTTTGACGAAGACGCAAGAAGGGGAATCCCGATCTTGACCCTTGACCCGATCCCCAAATGGACACAAAGTGCGATAGACATCAATGCACTTTGTTTGGAACATAACCTAAGGCCAGTGAATGGTCGATCAAAATCGGACCTTATGGGTGCTCACACTTATAACAGAACGGGCCACACCTCCAGAATTGATTTTATTGTCTTGAATTATAATCTTTGGCCTTTTCACCTAGACATGGAGGTTGTAGCATCTTGCGATAGTGATCATAACCCCCTTTGCCTAACCCTCTCTTCCCTTTGGCAAACTAAGAAGTACGATAAGCAAGTCCATATCTGGAAGTCATCCCATGAAATTGTTCCGTCCAATTGTGGCAGGCGTTTGAAGTGGGCAAAAGTTAAAGAAGATGAGGCAAGGTTGGCGCAAGCCGGGACCATCTTGTCTGTGGTGGAGCCTCGGCTTGACGCTCTAAGCCCATCCAGTACAAAAGTTTTATCACTATTTTCAGAGACCATAGTAGCACTGAGCAAACTGTTTATTATTCCATATACTAAGCCCAGGGTGGTTTCCAAAAGTGACTCCAATGCTAGAGACAAATGGTACTCCCCTAAATGTCGTGTTGCTAAGGGGGAGCTCATTGCTGCGGTAAAGAGTAGGGACCCAGCCGCTATTAGTTCCGCAAGGAAATCTTACAAAAAAATAGTGGCTGAGGCAAAGGAGGCTCATGACTACCAGTTTTGGTGTGACCTAACTGAAGCTAGTAGCATGAAGAATTCCAAAGGGTTTTGGGATCTCCTAAGAGCAAGGAATAAGCCCATCGATCAGCAAATAACCTGCAATATCCCGGGTGACGCTTGGTTCGCCCACTTCTCCAAGCTTTATTCTGCTGCACTGGGCTTGTCTCTTCCATGTTCGGGATCCTTGACCAACACAATAGTTAATCCCCTTGCCATTGACGTCCCTTTCACTAGCCAGGAAGTTGAAAGGGCTATTAGGGGCATCGTCCCCAATAAGGCTCCAGGTCCCGATGGGATCCCAGGTGATTTACTGAAATCCTACCCAGCAGTGTGGAGCAGATTAATCGCTTCACTCCTAAATGAGGCTCTGCTAGGAGGATCTTTTCCTGACTCTTGGAGGGGCGCAGAAGTTGTGCCTATCTTCAAGAAAGGCAGCAGGGACGACCCAGCCAACTATCGCCCTATAAGTTTGTTGGACTCAACACAGAAGGTTGCGGGGAAAGTGGTACTGGGTAGGATTTTGCAGTGGGCCGATGAGGAAAAGATCCTGTCTGACTTCCAGGCAGGCTTTAGAACAGGGACAGGCACCATCGAGCAAACATTCCGCCTTCTAATGTTATATTGGAAGGTGGTGGTCCTGGGAGGGGGCACGTTATATCTAGTCTTTATAGACTTGAGAACGGCCTTCGACCTGGTCCCGCGGGCACTATTATGGAATGTCCTTGATGGATTAGGGCTACCCACCTACCTGTTGTTCTTGCTTAGAAAATTCCATGAAGACAATTTCGCCCAGATCAGGTGGGGGGCTCAAGGAGAAAAAACATCTTGCATCCCAGTAGACAGGGGCGTCCGCCAGGGGTGTGTGCTTGCCCCCACTCTGTTTTCTCTCTATGTCAACGGAGTGGTGGAGCATCTGCTGCAACACCCTGCGGATGCACCTACTCTGGCGGGGAGAAAAATCCCAACGCTCCTGTTTGCGGATGACACCCTCCTGATCTCGAAATCCCCAACGGGCATTCAGAAATTGCTCTCTAGCTTTAAATCCTTTTGTGACACCAAGGGTTTAGCTATAAATATAAGCAAGACCAAATTCCTTGTCCTTAACCCCCCCAAGAAATCCGTCGCCCCACCTGTTTTAGACTCCATCCCTCTGGAGAGAGTCAAAGAATTTGATTACCTGGGAATACGTCTGTGTGACTCAATGAGTTGGAAGGCACACCACCAAAAGGTGTTTCTGACTCATAAAAGGGTCACAGGAGCCTTGCTCAAGGAGCAACGAGCCTCTTCCTTGAAACCAATTGGGGCAGGGCTAGATATCTACAGAGCAAGGGTTGTAAGCGCAGCTTTATATGGCGCAGAACTGTGGGGCACGCAGAGAGTCGATACCTTGGCCCATCTTGAAAACAACTTCCATAAAGATCTGATGAGGCTACCCCACAGCACTCCTACAATCCCTCTTTTGCTGGATGCAGGTACTCGCCCAATTTGTGAACAAGCAAAACTGCGTCCCCTGCTACTTTGGACCCGGATATGGAATGTCCCAGAATTGTGTAGTTACGCTGACGCCCTGAAAGATCTGTTGTCCCTCCCAGGTTGCAATAAGGTACCCTGGCTCAGGGAGGTAAAACGACTGCTCTATGAGCTAGGTTTTGGAGACGCCTGGGTTAACAAAACAGCACCGCCCAAGCAGTTCCTAAAGAACGTTTACTGGTTATGGGTAAAAAACAACAGAATGCGTAATTCCAACCATTGCAAATCTGTTGCCCAGTTCTTACTAGTTAAGGAGCTCCCCCTCAGGGAACCTTCTCTGGACTTAATTCACAACTCCGGAGACAGATCACTATACTTCAAATTCAGGGTGGGTGTTCTCCCTCTAGGATTGTTAACTTCCTCATGGAATCCTCCTTTCCAAACGGTCCCGTTCTGTCCGTTTTGTGATTCAAGGGTTGAGTCTGTCGCCCACCTCTTGTTTGAGTGCAGTGTCTATGCAGCACCCAGATTGAAATGGCTAAAGCCCTTGTGTAGGAGTCTAGGAACAAGATCACATCTAGAAGCTCTACGTATACTGCGCTTTGATGCTCGCCCTTTCTTTGCATGCTGCATGGCAAAATTTCTAGGCTGGGCATGGCGTATAAGAACTGCAAGAAAGCTATTGATCCAGTAAAGTGTTTTCTTTTGATCTGTTTTATATACTAGCGTAAATACCTTGAAGGATATCTTAAATGTGTAACTTGTGTTCCACTGTTTTTATTATGATTCCCTACGGTATTTTTTTTATGTATCTCTGTAATGTTTTTATTTGATGTTTTGTACTGCTTTTATGATATGTACCGTATCGAAATAAAGCTATACTACTACTACTACTATATTGCAAATTTTTGTTTTTTACCAAGAGCAATAATGCTGCTGATTACATTGAAGGTAAATTATATTTCAAAATCTTCTGTGCATTTCAGGTGCACTGCTCTCCTTCTCAGTAGCGTTGCTACTATGCTTATTTGTTTTCGATTTTGTGTTCATTTCATTGGCCTGTGAAATTATGTATGAGTGTAGTTTAAAGAACTGCGTAAAGCTAGACAATATGGGTCAGATTTTTGATTACCGGTGCATCCCTGCAAATTAGCAGGGATGCGCCAGTAATTGTGTGCCACGCCACCACCACCCATGGTCCGCCGCATTTACAATGCGGAGCACAATGGGCCGAAAACGTCACTGAAGCGTTACGCATCTGTGCCGTAAAGGCTGCGCATTGCTGGAGTTGTGTTGCAACGATGGCGCAGCTCCAGCAATGCTCTGGGGTGCCCTATCTCCCCAATGCTGCGTCAAGCCGTACGTCTGCTTCAAGCAGGTGCAGGGTTTGAGTCACGCATCATTGTCCTAAAAGTGACTGATTGAAATCTTGTAGATTTCCCTCAGCCACTTTTAGGATGCGTTCCTGCGCAGGAACGCCCTCCCTTTCGCCGGAACGCCCCCTGATGGCGAAGGGCTTTACAATGTGATGAATCTCCCATATGCGTCACGTTGTTAATATACGCCGCACCATGGCGCCTCTTTTGTTCTGCCACTGCGTCACAAAAGTCACGCAGCAATTGAGCAAAAGAGCCGCAAGGGGCTTCTAAATCTGCCCCTACAGACTCAAGTCCAGTCCTTCCTTTGTACACCTGGCAATAAGAAGAAATAGTGGTGGTGGATTGATAGTTTGAGTATTTTAATGACTGGTTAATGTAGTAGGAAACTTTTTAGTGTTGTCGCTGATCTGCAATCACAATGGACTTTGTCTGTCACTTCGCGTGCTGCGGACTGCTGCCTGCCAGTCCTGGGTGAATCTTTTTAGTAGTTTGTTTAGTGAGTTACATAACTTTCCAAGTCGACGGTCGACAAATCAAGCAATACTAATATCGTAGTAGACCACATGAGATAGGTCAATATATCCCGTGGAATACTTGTCTATTTGCTATTTCGCCAAAATATTTTGTTATTGTTCTTTTGAAATGTTTGATTTGGTTGACAAATATCATCCATGTTTTCTGGTCTTTCTTTCTTTCATGTTGTACATCAGCTCCCCCCAGGGGCAAGAGGGCATTGGAGGAGGCTGCTGCTGAACAAGGCCAGGATCGGTCAGGCGAGGGCTCCTTTGCTGGCCCCGGTAAGTTTTAATTTTAATATAGAGTACCTATTTTTTCCTAGCGTTCCTCATTCGATTTTTTCTAAATCGTCTTTGATCTTCTTGTAGACTGTATTTAAATTCTTATCCTGCCTCGACTATGACTCCCTGTGGTATTACTAGATTATTCCTATTAGTCTGTCTGTGTAGCTAACTAAGATTGCACATTTGGCAAAAGGTGTAAAACAAAACTCCCATTCTAGTCAGCAATAGCTCTATGCACTGAGTGCAGTCCTCTGGGATTGTCCATAATGTCTTTTCAAGTCTTCTAAATGTTTATGCTTTGACAATTACCAACAATAAAAAGGTGAATGACCACCAAGAAAGAATAAGATACTACTTTACTTTTGGTTTGGATAGGAGGACAATCCATACTACTACTGTTGCAGGGACAAATCTGCACAAACAGAACTATGGACACTAAATAGTGCATTGTTTATCAATTATGATAAGCGCAGGTAGACTTTCCACATACCTCAGTGATATCAGACTTTGAAGAACACCCAATCTCCTTACTGACTAGATAGTGTGGCAGAGTCATTTAGCTCCTGAATTCATCTATGATTGATCCCCAATGATGATTATCCAATGCAGGACAAGAGTACGGAGTCAGAGTCCAGAAGTGTCAGAGGCACGGACTCATGCTTGCAAATTGCAAAACCTTTTGCTCATTCACTCATGACCAAAAACCACAGAGTCTATTTAAGTTTTAAAGCTTTATTAAAAGTAAACATATTTATTAAAATCAAGCGTGTCATAAAACATAAACGGTTGAATAAAAATGGAAAAGTGCTTATAGTGATTTTTATTTCACACATTTATTGTGGGCGAGCCGAGCCCTCACCTGGTTTGAACTTTCATTTTTCTTTTTGGTGCTAAATCATTGGTCCCTTCGTCCTAGTTATGATGATGTGCTCTTAGTAGTGAAGCTTCTGTCTGTTATGAGAAAAATGGTGCGTGTTAAAAAGCAAGCATTCATCAGTTGTGCCAAAAAGTGCAGCAAGACAACATCCTTCCCTGGAAAAAGGGACATTTTTACTTTAGAGTAGACAGTCACAAATTATTAGATTGGTTTCTGTATTCACATTTCTTCATTCCTAGACAAAATACTGGTGAGTGGTGTATGTCTATGACATCTAACATTCTTAAATGTACTTTGTAGGTGGAACATCTGGTGCTGGGCCCTGCGTGGAGGTGGAGGAAAGCTCTGGGGAGGAGGCGGAGCAAGTGCTGGACCAAACTGCTGTGCGGGTTGCCACGGTAGTGGCGGGCAGTGGTAAGCTCTTATATTCCTTACTTATTGAGATTGCAGACTGGATAGTGTGCTCCCCGTGAGAAAACGTAAGGTTTGTCCAGATGAGAGACATGAAGAAGAATTATTGACATATAGTTTGAATGGATCATGGTACTATCTGACTCTTAGATAGCATATGTGTATCTAGAGAGAGTAGACGGTCACTGGATGAACTAAGTGTTACTTTGAAGAGCATGTAACACCGCATCCGCATGTCCGTCCCAGTGTAGGAAAGGCAAGGAAAAGAAGTTGTAATTTTGTCCGAATACTACCATGAATAGTAGCAGTAGTTTGTATTGCAAGCACAGCATATATCCGGCTAATACGATGGCCACTCACTACCTCTGTTTATAAGTTTAGTAGAACTCGGTCATTCATGTGTGGATATATCACTGTTCACTCAATAAAAAGCAAAGCACCTAAAGTCATCCCATATGTAAGCAAATACATACCATGTGCAGTGATAGATAATCAATTATTTATCTTCTTCATTTCCTTTTCTAGTATTCATTGGCACTGGAGGGTGAAAGTTAAATTAATTAAGCAGTAGCCCTTGTAACAGAGTATTATCAGTGCCACCCATAATAGAAAAGTAAGAGCATCACCACCTGCATGTACTGGACTGGTACAGTATCGCAAGTCTGTCTGACTCATCATGGCGGGCGTCTGTTTTTCTCGGGTGCAAGTTGACTGCGCTGGCATTATGCCGGCTTGCAGAAGTTAAAGTACCAATTTTGCTAAATAAGACAGAAGAAGAAGAATAAGACTGGTGTACTGCCATAGTCAACTCTAATGGAGTGAGTCCATAGTGCTCGTAGAATTGATTCCTTAAACTCCCACTAATGTTAGAGCAAGGATGAAGGAGTGGGAGGTTAGACAGATACTGGCCATAATAGTTATGTACTGCGCTTGCAAGTTGCTAGTTCTACTGTGACACAACTTTCTGCTGAATCATTTTGTGTTAATCTTAAAGAGCATTGGTTACAGACTATATCTTTCGTTCTTCATATAGATGCTCCTTCCAAACCAACCCGGAAGGAGCTGGCTAGACGGGCCCGGTAACGGAGGCTGGAGGCCACTGTCGCTGAATATCGGCGGCTGGTGGCCCAGGAGGAGGGGGACACGCAGTCTACTACAACATCTACCGGCACAGCTGCATCCTCCTCCGTGCTCCCTTGGCCACCCAGTCAGCGCAGCAGGTCTCCAGCGGTACGGAGCCGGGGTACCGCAGCCACCCGCCACCGCCGAGCAGCAAAGAAATCAGCTGCCCCCCACAGCAGTTGCAAAAAACGAATGCACCGCCTTTCCCTGAGGGTGTCCTACCTCGAGCAGGAGCTCCTCAATACCAAAAGCCTGCTCGAGACCCTCCGCAAGGAGCATGCCGACCTGGCCCGGAAATTCAACAGCAGCAGCCAGCAGTAGGAGGAGACTGTCCATTGCCCCTTTTTTAAAGACGTCTGGGGGGTGGGAATTGGGAGTAGGGTTTTTTGGACTTTTCACAGACATTCGTTGGGGTTAGGGAGTGGGGGTGGGTTGGGTCTTGCGGGAGATTATTTTTGTTAGGGATATAAATATACTTTAAACTTTATCTTAGCATACGTGTTTTTTTTTACTGCTTTTGAGGCTGGTGGGTGGGGGTTTAACAGTAAGTTTGTTTTCCTGAAACTTATGTGGCATCTTGATTCAAGTTGTGTAATTAATTGCCCAAATGTTTTCAAAAGTAAGTGCCTCTTACAGAGTAAGTGAATTCAAAAGTCCTAGGACTTTACTAGTACTAGCGTCAGTCTCTCGTCTCTCCTAATACTCCATTATACTTCCTCCCCCCAAACGCTTATCTTACCTGTAATTTGTGTTTGGAAATAGGGCTAGGCACAGGGCTGGCTGCACGGCAAATGGCGATTAAGGTTGGCAATCCTGGGCGGATGAAATGTCATCATTGCGGTGGTACTAGTGGTGTTACACAGTGGCAGTTGCAGCATATGAAAAAAAAGAAAATGAAACCTTGTTTGTCCTTACCGTAGCATTAGAACGCTACAATAGAGAATATAGCAGGTGACAGTACACTAGAACAGTGCCACAATGTAGCCTAACAAATGGTAAAGTATTGAAAGTATAACTAGTACTTGTGTTGAATTTCTTTGACATTGGCTACTACTACAAGAAATAGCACAGAAGGTGAAGGACACAGCAGCGTAATAATTTGCCATGTCTAGGAGGAGGATGTTCTTGATGACCAATCAAGTTGATGGCGCACATGAAAATCTGCTTTCTTTTGCCAATAGTGACTGAGTGTCAAGCTGAGTAAGAATAGAATATATCCTCGGATTCCTTCACAAGCCTGTTACTATGACCTAATCCTCCCCAGCAAGTGTGTGGAATTATTGCTGTCATTTAGTCACACATCAATCAAAACCACACAGCCCGGGGGAAGAGGGTTAGGGTTTGGAAAATGGATGGGAATGGGGGATTTGGGAAAGTTTTGTTGAGAGAAGAAAAAAAAAGCACAGCATGGACAAACAATAATTGAAGATAAAGAAATCTTTGGGTACAAAGCTAACCATAAATCTTTTAAGTGACATAGAGGAAGTGCATGCACTACTGCATGCATGGTTACTGAAAAGTAAGTAGTACTTTCGACAACCATGAATGAAAGAATGAGACAGTACAGGGCTGCAGTACTAATTATGCGTTTTCACTTGCCTATCTCTGCACTCAGAGAAACACTTCTTACATTAAATTAGGTTTAAAAAATAGCACAAGTAAAACCTATAGAATGGCTGTAGGGATGAATTTAGAAGCAGAGATGAAAGAAATGCAGAGTCACACTCATAGAAGTTCACAGCAATAACATTACTTAAAAGATAATTAGAAAAGAACGGATACTGTATCTGTATGTTGTTGTAGTAGTCCTGTTGAATTTGGTTAGTTGCATGCATCAAACCATTCCTCTTATTAGCGGGACTCCTCCATTCCAGCTGACTCTCCGTCCATCAATGTTGGTGACCAGAAGACACCCTGTCCACTGCCTGCCTGGCAGATGCTGAATTGCGGCTCGCTAATGTGAAGCCTGACTTCATCCTTTTTTTCCCATTGCACAGACTGAAACCCGGCCTGTAATTATTGATGGAAAAACAGGAAGTGATATTAGAACACTACTGACAAATAAATATAAGGTATGTACGCTGTGTAGTGCAAAAAGTCACACTTTGAGTTTCCTAATAGACAGTACAATATTTTTGAAAGTGTGTACTCTGTCTGAGTCTCCTTTTGAAGGATAAATAAGTATGGGTGAATTAATTTAGCGGATCTTTCCCTTCAAGCTAGGTGTACTGTAAACTGTGTTTTAATACAAAATTAGACCTTTCCAGCAGTGCTCCCAGACCCTTACTAAACCTAGTCGCAAAAATGTAGAAGACCCCCAATCAGATCTGAAACAAACGAGGCCTAGTAGAAAAATGGTGACAAAACGTACTTTGAAAGTTAAGTAGGCCCAAATCCCCCCTTACCCACCGTGGATTGTATTCAAACCATTCGCAAGCAAGCAAAAGTATCCATACCCAGCATCGCTCCAAGACTCGCAAACCCCCCACAAACAGCCCCCGCCCAAACACATGCAATACAATACTGCTAATCCTAACGAGCCCTAAGTTAAGAATAGTGGCAAACGCTTTCTCTAACTAGGCCAAATCCCCCCTTTCCCACCATGGATTTTCTTCAAACCACTTGCAACCAAGATTACACATTCCCACGAGTGCTGTAAGACCCCAGAACCCAGTTGCAAAAATCTAGAACACCCCCAAACACATGGAATACAGCTGCTAGTGCTAACCCTAACGAACCCTAAGTTACAAAAAATGCCAAAAGGCTTTTCACCATGGATTTTGTCAAAACCACTTTTATCCGGTATTAGACCTTTCCAGCAATGCCCCAAGACCCGCCAACCAATCCGCAAAAAAGCACAACACCCCCAAACAGCCAAAAAGCAAAAATGGAAAATCTCATACTTACAATATTTTTCGTCCTTCGGTTCTTTCAATTCTGTCCAAACGCGCTGTGCAGCTAGGACATAACTCCCGTTTTCCACCATGGATTTCCTGAAAAACAAATGCAATCAAAATTACACTGTGCCAGCAGTGCTCCCAGACCCCAAAACCCACCCACAAACATGCGGAACCCCCCCAAAGAGCACCTCAAAGACAAGCAAGTCAGCAAAAATGCAAAAAAAATGACGCCTCCGATTTTGTCCAAACCAGTTTTATCCGGTATAAGACCTTCCCAGCAATGGCCCCAGAGATGTCACCCCAGGTGAAAACAAGTAGAAGACCCCTAAACAGCCAAAAAGCAAAAGTACAAAAATGGGGACTTAGTCATTTTTAGGGCAATTTCCAAAATCACTCCGCGCGCGCTCTGGAGCTAGGCCATAACTCCCCTTTGCCACCATGGATGTTCTTCAAACGTCTTGCAATCAAAAGTATCCATACCCAGCAGTGCTCCCAGACCCCGAAACCCACCCACAAACACCAGGAAGCCCCCCAAACAGGCCCCCAAAAACGCTAAATTGAGCGAAATGTCAGAAAAAGCAAAAACTTTTTCCTCATGGATTTTGTCCAAAATTACACTGTGCCACCAGTGCTCCCAGACCCCAAAACCCACCCACAAACACGCAGAACCCCCCCAAAGAGCACCTCAAAGACAAGCAAGTCAGCAAAAATGCAAACAAAATTACGCCTCCGATTTTGTCCAAACCAGTTTTATCGGGTATTAGACCTTCCCAGCAATGGCCCCAGAGCCGTCAACTCAGGCGAAAACAAGTAGAAGACCCTCAAACAGCCAAAAATCAAAAGTACAAAAATGGGGACTTAGTCATTTTCAGGGCAATTTCCAAAATCACTCCGCGAGCGCTCTGCAGCTAGGCCCTAACTCCCCTTTGCCACCATGGATTTTCTTCAAACATCTTGCAATCAAAAGTATCCATACCCAGCAGTGCTCCCAGACCCCGAAACCCACCCACAAACACCAGTAAGCCCCCCAAACAGGCCCCCGAACACATGATAGTGAGCAAAAAGGCAAAAACGTTTTCAAATTCTAATTTTGTCCAAACCACTTTTATCTGGTATTAGACCTTCCCAGCAATGCCCCAAGACCCGCCAACCCACCCGCAAAAAAGCACAACACCCCCAAACAGGCAAAAAGCAAAAATGGAAAATCTCATACTTACAATATTTTTCGGCCTTCTGTCCAAACGCGCTGTGCAGCTAGGTCATGACTCCACTTTTCCACCATGGATGTCCTGGAAAACAAATGCAATCAACATTAGACTGTGCCAGCAGTGCTCCCAGACCCCGAAACCCACCCACAAACACCAGGAAGCCCCCCAAACAGGTCCCCGAAAACGCTAAATTGAGCGAAATGTTAGAAAAAGCAAAACCTTTTTCCTCATGGATTTTGTCCAAACCAGTTTTATCCGGTATTAGACCTTCCCAGCAATGGCCCCAGAGCCGTCAACCAAGGCGAAAACAAGTAGAAGACCCCCAAACAGCCAAAAAGCAAAAGTACAAAAATGGGGACTTAGTCATTTTCAGGGCAATTTCCAAAATCAGTCAGTGCGTGCTCTGCAGCTAGGCCATAACTCCCCTTTGCCGACATGGAAGCTGAGGCTGCTACTACGGAAAGACAGGAAATATCTGGCCCTGGCTCCGGTAACAACCCTTTGGAAGAATCTCCACTTTCTCCACCTACAAGTCTGCAATTGTCTTCTTTAACACCGATAACACCTATGAATGATACTCCTATATCTTCATCTAACAATAATACCTCAGCAGAGGATACAACAAATACAGTAAGAGCAACAAAAGGGGGCAACGCATCGGTTCCAGTGATAGACTCGACTAAAGAGAACAATTTAGAAGGACCGGTTCAACCGTCCATATTATCAGCAGATTGGACCCTCCAAGGGGAGGTGTCCGCTTCATTTCAGACGATATTACAGTTACTTAATGAACAGAAACAAGAAGCCAAGATTCATTATCAACAGATGAGGGAAGATAGCAATAAAACTCAGGCTTCTTTGCAAGAACTGTCAGGTAAACTAGGAGCTGTATCTCAAGAGGTGGAGGAATTACAGCAGAGGGTGGTCCTAACAGAGGAAAAATCACATCGCTCAGAGATTGCTGTGAATAATCATACCTCTCAACTTCTTCAGATGCAAGCTAAACTTGAGGATTTAGAAAATAGACAGCGGAGACAGAATCTACGCGTTTTTGGTAATGCAGAGGGAGTTGAGGGAACTGACCCTAGGGCATTTATTGTCCGACTGTTTCAAAAGGCTTTTCCTGATTTATCAGATTGGGATTGGGACTCTCAGATCCAACGCGCCCATCGGCTTCCCTTATTTCAAAGGAATAAGAGTGGTAAATTTCCTCGCCCAATTCTGATCTGTCTGGGTAATTATTTGCTCCGACAAGCTATATCAATAAAAGCTCGGCCAAATACTCCAGTTACCATTGACTCAGTTATATTTTTTGTTCGATCTGACTTGAGTAAACTCACTCTGGAACGACGCTGGAAATTGAAACAATTTATTGATCCAATTAAGGAATTGGGTAATCAAGCTTTTTTGCAAGAACCAGCAAAACTGAAAGTATTTAGAAACGGTCGCTCTTACTTTTTTCTGGAAGAGAACGAGGTTGAAGCTGCTATTGCTAAGTAGAGACTGGAAAAATGAAATGGATATTGATTAATGCTATGCTTTTCCTACTGTCTTGCTCTGTTGGAAACATTCCAATTTTTTTTTTTTTTTTTTTAGACTGATCTAACTAGATGACTAGCTGACTAGGTGGGAATTGATACATTAGTTATTGATGACTTTAAACACGGTTTTCCTTTTGACTATTTTTGAATACCCGGATCCTACAGGCGGCTAAATCCGCTTGTTGGCTGCCATTATAGCGGCAGCCGAATTCAAGGGAGGACCTGCAGGTAACTTTGGGGTGGGGGAGGCTGGGGTAGAGTGTGGGGTGGGCAAGGGGAAGAAATGTTTTGGGGTAAAAAATGCATCCAAGGGCACAAAAACTATTAAAAAAAACCAAGAGGAATTATAAGGCTGTTATGATTTACTATAGAGGTCATAAAGATAGTGATATATATTATTTGAAATGCATCAAATAAAATGCTTAACCTGGAACGTGTCAGGTTTAAATAATAAAATAAAGCGGCGTCTTGTATATGAGGAGCTTAAGATGTATAACCCTCAAATTCTGGTTCTTACTGAAACTCATATTGCCTATAAAGATAAACACTTGCTTAAACAGCTAGGATATGATGTTTTAGTTTGCACTGACTTTAATGCTTCAATTCGAGGTGTAGCGATTTTAAAACATAAAGGATTAAAATGTGAGATACTTAAAACATTAACTGATAAAGCCGGTAGATGGGCAATATCACAGATAAAGCTAGAAAACCGAAAATATACAATATGTGGAGTTTATGCATCAAATCAAGATGAGCCTATAAGTTTTGATCAGATTAATATGGAATTACTTGCATGGGAGGGGGAATATATTGTGTTGGGTGATTTTAACTGTATAATGAACTATAAATTGGACATTACCAGGAAAAACTCTTTTCAGAGAATGAGGAAAACTAGAGCTGCAATTTTGGATTTAGCTGCTATTCATCTCCTAAAAGATGTATGGAGATGTTTAAATCCCAAAATAGCTGGCTACACATTTTATTCTGCAGCGCATAAGGTTTGCTCACGCATAGATATGATATGGGCTTCAGATTTTATTCTTGGTAATTGTTCAATGGCTATATACCCAAGGGTAACCTCAGATCATAACCCGATCTCTTTAACATTTGAATTAGCAACTGAAGAGTTTTCCTCACGTCTTTTCTCATTTCCACGATACTTGTTTTCTGATATGGTGTTTGTTACGCAACTTAAAGAGCATATTAAAGAATTTATTGATATAAACATACAATCCAGCTTACCCTGGATAGTATGGGATTCTTGCAAAGCCAGTATACGTGGATTCACCCAACAATACATTTGGCGACAAAATAAAGAACTTCGAAATTTAAATGAGGGAAGGCTTATTGAAATTCGTGATATAAAACTTCAAATATCCGACGCTATCTCTAATGGGGTATTGAACTTAGATGCACTAAACTTTAAACTAATTGAGCTCAAAGTCGCATTGAAAGACCTTCTTAGAGGTAAGAGTATTAGCAAATTAAAGAAATATCAATGAGATCAGTATGAAAATGGTGATAAAATCGGTAAACTACTGGCATACAAAGTTGCTGAAGATCGATCCCAAAATATGGTTAAAGAAATTAAAGGGGATAACAATCAATTTGCTTCCTTCTATCAAGTTTTATATACACCAGAAACTGCTATCTCAGATGATAGCATCAATAATTATATAAACTTAAACAAAGCTAAAAATTTAGAGCCGGAACAATCTGCTCAATTAGCCGCCCACATTACAGTAATAGAAATTAGGGATGCTATTAAGTCTTTAGCAATGGGCCAAGCTGTAGGGGAAGATCTTATTCCTCTGTATCTTTATAAACACTGTACTGAGGAACTGATACCATTATTTACTGATGTGATTTGTGCTATAGGTAAAGGGCAACAAGCACCCAGATCTTGGAATTTAACGCAAATTATTTTCTTTTAAAAAAAAGGAAAAGTACCCCAAGAGAGAGGATCATATAGGCCAATTTCGCTTATCAATAGTGATGCTAAAATCTTTGCCAAGATATTGGCTACTAGGCTTGCGCCACTCATGTCCCAACTTGTATCTCCCCAACAACATGGTTTTATTCCTAAGCGAGATACTACAGCGCATATTAATATGGCCATATCTGCCTTTGATGCTGCACGGACTAAATCCGCCCCACTCGGTATGATCTTATTAGATGCAGAAAAAGCATTTGACCGGGTGGGGTGGGGTTTCTTGTGGGCAGCTTTACAGGCATTTGGCATCAGTGGTCAATTTTTACGATGGATTCAATCGTTATACGATAAACCCATGGGTAAGATCTCTTATATGGGCAAATGCTCTACTTTGTTTCCAATTAAAAGGGGGACAAGACAGGGGTGCCCTTTATCACCCCTGCTTTTTGCTTTAGGGATGGAACCCTTTTTAATTGCACTTCAACGCCAGGCTTTAATTTGTCCTTTTTTTAATGGCTTAAATAAACTAGATATTACTGTGTACGCGGATGATGTTGCTGTTTTTTCCTCAGATGTGTCTCAAACCATGAAAGGTATTATAATAGAAGCAGGTACATACGGATCTGTTTCTGGCTATAGACTTAACACTACTAAAACTCAAGTTGTTATGAATTATCAATCACCTGCCCCTATTCCTGGAACGTGTTGTGCGGCAACCTATTTAGGCGTTAAAATCTCTTCTGATATTAACTCTATCATAGCATTAAACTACGAACCTTTATTAAAAGAGACCGCTATGCAATTTAAGAAATGGCATAAATTGCCAATTAGTATGATTGGCCGTATAAATTTAATTAAAATGAAAATTCTGCCTAAGTTCTTATATTTGTTTCGAGCAATTCCCTTACGGGTTAACAACTCTTATTTTCTTAGATTAGAGGGAATCATTAGCAGCTTTGTATGGGGATATAAAAAAGCCCGACGTGCCGTATCATCACTTAAACTCCCTTTTACTCAAGGGGGATTGGCGCTTCCCGACTTCAAACACTATTATTGGTCAGCGGTTCTGATTCGGATACGCAGCTTAACAGTCATTGATAAGTGTTTGTATTTTCATAGGTTCTTACTAGGGCCGGATGCTAATATGTTTCTTTACAGGCTGAATGACCCTAATTATTTCAAAAGGGTTAAATTTAAGACAATACGTGATACTGTTAGTATTTGGCGAACTATCATGGTCAAATGTAATACCTCTCTTCTTCATTATAAAACACCTTTATGGGGTAATCCTGGCTTTCCTTTAATTTTTCATGATCCAACCTATCGATTACTCTTAGATTCTGGTATCAGATTCTTGGGAGATTTATATGACCATCAGGGATTTATGGCATTTGATAAAATGAAACACTGCTATAATTTATCTGAACTGGCAAGGTTTAAATGTTATCAGATTAAAGACTATCTGGTGAAGAAATTAGAACTTACTATGGTATTAGATTCCGAGATAAGGGATTGTATTTATAGAGATGTAGACAAATCCATGATTAGCTTAGGATATAAGCTTTTTTCTGACTTCAGGATTAGCAATGTCATAAATTTAACAGAGAAATGGAATAGAAAACTGTCTTTGACTGTACCAACTGATCTAATTACTAAATCTCTTAAAAGCCTAAACTTATCTGTTCAATCTTCTAGTCTGAAACTGCAAATGTTTAAAACTATTTGTCAATTATACCATCCTCCTGAGAGAATTCTTAAATGGACAATGAATAATAACTATTGTGATCGCACGAAATGCCCTAAATGTGACTTGAGTGGCGCTGATATTCTCCACATGTTTTTTTCTTGCCCACGTCTTAGTGAGTATTGGGAGGGAATAATTAAGGTGATTGCTATTAGACTTGATCAACCCATGTCATTTTCATCTATTGATATATTGGTGGGCTTTAGTGGGGGCAATAGCGCACTTAGAGATTTGTTGAATATTTTAATTACATGTGCTAGACTAACTATTGCGAGAGCCTGGATTCAAAAGAACCCACCAACAGTCTTGGAATGGTGGAGCCTAGTTAAAGAAACATATAATATGGAGACTGCTATTGCTGCCTCAAGGGGTCTACAGGCTAAACGAAAAATTGATAGAATATGGGGCTTTCTAATGCCTCAATAATAGCATTTGTCACGTTTGTCTTTTTCAGAATCCTTTTTCTTTGCTCTTTCTGCTAAGAACTTATGATTGTATGACCTCTTTATTGGCTATTGGCCTATGTAATGTTTTATGCTTGTTCATTTCAGCTACTGAAAAGTGTCCCTTTTGTACTGCAAGTTGAAAAGTTTTATTTCTGGCTTATTTTGTGTGCCCATTGGATGCAAATAAAAAATCTTTAAAAAAAAAAAAAAAAAAGGATTTTGTCCAAACCAGTTTTATCCGGTATTAGACCTTCCCAGCAATGGCCCCAGAGCCATCAACCCAGGCGAAAACAAGTAGAAGACCCCCAAACAGCCAAAAAGCAAAAGTACAAAAATGGGGACTTAGTCATTTTCAGGGCAATTTCCAAAATCACTCCGCGCGCGCTCTGCAGCTCGGCCCTAACTCCGCTTTGCCACCATGGATTTTCTTCAAACCTCTTGCAATCAAAAGTATCCATACTCAGCAGTGCTCCCAGACCAGGAAACCCACCCACAAACACCAGGAAGCCCCCCAAACAGGCCCCCGAAAACATGATAGTGAGCAAAAATGCAAAAACTTTTTCAAGTCTGATTATGTCCAAACCACTTTTATCCGGTATTAGACCTTCCCAGCAATGCCCCAAGACCCGCCAACCCACCCGCAAAAAAGCACAACACCCCCAAACAGGCAAAAAGCAAAAATGGAAAATCTCATACTTATAATATTTTTCGGCCTTCTGTCCAAACGCGCTGTGCAGCTAGGTCATGACTCCACTTTTCCACCATGGATGTCCTGGAAAACAAATGCAATCAACATTAGACGGTGCCAGCAGTGCTCTCAGACCCCGAAACCCACCCACAAACACCAGGTAGCCCCCCAAACAGGCCCCCAAAAACATGAAGTCTGATTTTCGCCAAACCACTTTTATCCGGTATTAGACCTTCCCAGCAATGGCCCCAGAGCCGTCAACTCACCCGCAAAGAAGTAGAACACCCCCACAAGTGCAGAGTCTTTCTTCATTGGGCGTATTTCAGCCCTCTGCTTTGAGGGAAATAGGAGTCTGGAGGAGGAGGAGGATAGAGGAGCATGTTCTTGTAAACCTGAGGAATGCAGACTGCGGCACCTTCAAATCAATAAGCAAATAAGTGAAGACAGTTCTGCTGATGAGCTTGTTTTTGTGATTAGGTGATTAAAGTTTTGATTTATATTGACTTTGCAAAACAAAGAAAGACATACACACAGGAATAAAAGTGAATAAGGATGAAAAAGAAAGTTATTGATTCATTGGCTCATTTTCAGGGCTCGGTGTCAGGGAAGAAGAGTTTGTCTTCATACTCTGCGAATTCAGGCGGGAGTAGGTCACCTGACAGAGAAGAAATTCCCTCATCTAAGTTGGTGTCCTCCTCATCTTTTTCCGGCGTGTATTCTCGTACTTTGTAATCTGGTGGTATGAGGTTCTGATTCATCTTGATCATTGTTAACTTTTCCACATTTTGGGGTGAGAGTCGCGTCCTTTTGCAAGTTACAATGCCACCAGCAGCACTGAAAACACGTTCAGAAGACACGCTTGCGAGTGGGCAAGACAAGTAGTTTATAGCCAGGTTGGAGATCTCTGGCCACAATTCTTTTTTCCCATGCCAATACGCCAATGGGTCATCATGAACATAGACCTCTGTTGAGTCATTAAGATAGTCCTGCACCATCGACTCAAGGTTCTCCACGGTTCCTCCACTTTGCTTACTTTTTGCTGGGACCTTTTGAGTAGCAACCCCAAGCTGAGTTAGCCAATGCTCTTCTTCACACAATGTTACTGTTGTGTCTGGTGCAGATGATCTGGTTGCTGGTGTCTTTAACGGCTGAGAGGTCACTTCTGCCACAGCCACAGGTGCAGAAGTGGATTCTTTTGACTCGGGATAGCCTGCTGATGCTGATATACTGCCTTTTCCTTCAATTTCCTGCCGCTCTCTTTCAAACCTCATGGCTGACACAGCTAGCCAATGTTTGTACATTAAAACTTCTGCGTCACCAAAAGCAAAGAATGCTCTGCCTGCCAGTGCCTTTTTGTAGCGTGGATCCAGAATAGTAGCACAAATGTACTGCTGTTCTGTGTGGATCTTTTGAAGACGTTCATCGCAAAGTAGGCACTGTAATAATTTCTCCGCCAAATCAAAATCTTCTTGTTTTTCTTCATCTTTTTGAAACATAGAAGACACCGCCTTCAGTTGGTGCTCTGGCATGCGCAACAATGGGATAGCTTTTCCCAATTTACAGTCCTCCCTGCTGACTGCACGCGTGAAGACCTCAAAAGGACAAAGCATGTCTGTCAGGCTTTTAACTGGATGTCATTGCTCCGCATCTAGCCTCAGGTCCTTCATAGCTGTACCCAGTGTCAAGAAATACTGATCGACTACCGTAAACTGCTCATACAGACGCTCAAGCATGTAGAAGGTTGAGTTCCAACGTGTTGGCACCTCCTGGATGAGTGCTTTCACTGGCAGTCGACGTTCATGTAGCAGGCCCCTCAGATGCTTCCGGGCCTTAAAAGAATGGCTGAAATGTGTGCACATTCTTCGGCAGGTGGTCAGTAACTCGCACACTGGACTTTCTTCACTCAAGAATTTTTTAACAACCAGGTTTATACAGTGCGCCAAACACAGCACTCTGAAATATTTACCCAGCTCCATGGCCTTAACCACATTGGCGCCATTACCCGTGGAAACATAACCAATCTTGCGTTTTTTTGGGGACAGCCATTGAAAGACCTTTTTGTTAAACTCCTTCAAAATGTTTTCTCCTGTATGACTTGTCTCCATGCCAAACATGGCTAGTGTTGCATGTTTCCGAGCAGCTTTAAAAACGTTGTCCGGGTCAACACCTGCCCTTAGCTTTGCTGTAACTCCTGAAAAAGAGACCCAGTGTGCAGTGATGCACATGTAATCAGTGCCCGCATCGCTGGTCCACATGTCTGTTGTCAGATGTATAGTGTGAACAGCACTCTTCTGCAATGCTGCCCCAATCACCTCCAGCAAATCTGCATGTAGTGCTGGAATCGCAACTCTGGCAAAATAGAACTGGCTAGGAACCTTCCATTTAGGGCTGAGCGTTGCCACTAATTCAAGAAAACCAACCCCTTCCAAAAAAGAAAAAGGGAGAAGGTCCAGAGCTAGCATTTTAGCCAGCTAGTGTTATACAGACGGGTCAGTGGGTGGTTGCGTTCAAATGGCGCTTCTGAAAAAAACATGCTTCTAATGGTGGGCTGGACCATGATTTTACGGGATGATGATGATGACTTCTTCGACCCAGTTACGCTCGGTGATGATGAACTTTTTCGCATTGATGTCTCACTCTCTCCCACACTCTTAGTGTGGCTCACAGGGGGTGTGCTGCTGACAGGCATACTGGGTGTAAGTGAAGTGTTTGACGCTTCTTCCTCCTCGTCATCATCAGATGAAACATCAGCGTATACAGTTTGTTGACTTCCAATTCGGGCTTTCTTGATCTCCTTTAGGTGCGCATGCCATTGGACAGTGTGCTCTCTCTCAAGATGACCTCTCTGGCCTCCGGTACCATAGTTGGTACCAAGCTTACCACGACTAACTGCAAACTTACAAATGCTACAAATGGCCATGTTTTCCCTTTTTGGGCAAACACTAAAGAAGTCCCAAACTGCGGACTTGAAATGTCTGTGGGGGGAGGAGGAGGTGATACTGGTGGTCAGGCTGCTAATGCCAGATGAAGTGGAGGATGTGTGTTGCCGAACTTTACTACGTTGTGCACTTGCACCACCACTAATTGAGGTCGAGGTGGATGGAGGTCCCTTCTGGCGAGAAAGAAATATGGAAGCGGTAGGTGGTGGTGTACTAGTTAACTCCAATGATGGTGTTCCCATTGCCTCCTCGTCGACAACATCACGCTCAGCAGCTTTTCGGGCTAGGGTAAAAATGTCTGTTTGCTGCATGCCCGCTGGGGTGGCAGTGACGTCTATGATGACTGCGTCGTCGTCATGAGAGTCCTCATCAGCAGGAGTATACGCCACTTCTTGTTCAGCGTCATCATCACACTCCATAAGTACGAGACTTTCGGGGACCTTCCTTTTTACGCTTAGCTACCTTTGTCAGATCATGGTGCGCCTCACTCTCAGACGGCAGTGGTGGTTCCCAATTTTGATCCATATCATCAGAAGGAGGTGGGCTTGAAGAAGATGTAGACACCATCCTTGATCTTTTCCTTGCTAGGGATGCGGAAGACAATAAATGATCAGGAGGAGTGGCTTCCTCAAATGATACCTCGGCTTGAATGTCGATTTCCTGATGTGCCCCTACTTCAGGAGGAACAACTATTGTGGGCACTTGTGCCCCTCCATGCACCTCTGCTTGCGCATCTCCTTGCGCTGCCTCTCCTTCCACATGTACTTGGGCTTGTATTTGCACATGTGGTTGTTGTTGCGGCTGTGGTTGTTGAACACTCGTCAGATGAGTTACAACAACCTGTGTTGATTGAGGGACATTGCTGCTACGTTCTTGCGATGAGTCAACATCACTGGTCGATGGTGATTGAACAACAAGACGAAGTGCCTCTGCAGCACTCAAGGGCTTGGACTTAAGTTGGCGGGGTGGTGGTGGCACTGAGCCCAATGGAGCGGGTGTGCTGCTCCCAGCTTGGTCCCCAGCAGATCCCCTGCTGCTGCAGGCGTACTTTTTTTTTATTCCCAAAAAATGTGGCAGGCGGCACACCAGTCTCCTTGGTAACTTGCTTCTTCTGCTCCTTACTGGCAACATTCTTGCTAGAGGAGCTACGGGGTACTTTTTTTGGGGCCATCTTCTTCAGAGGTCAGAACAGCAGGCCGCAGTTGAACGAGTTGCAGAGTTGTCTTGTCTGTGGCCAGACGTGACGTCGTGTGACGTTATGCTGCACACACACCGCTGCAGGACTTCTTCCTGGCACTGGTGGTTCTCTTGTGCACCTAAAAGCAATGGAAGACAGAGGAACATCAGTTATACACCCCAAAAAGTCGAAAAACACATAAAAATCAGCACAATCCCATGCCATCCATTCCCTCCATGATGTTTAAATTCAAGACACCCCACAGAAAGACTAGGCCCATGCACCACTCACTACCCCTGAGCAAAAGGCCCCAACAGCAGCCAAAAAAAATCAAAAAACAAATAAAAATCTGCACAATCCCATGCCATCCATGCCCTCCATGATGTTTACATTAAAGAGACCCCACAGAAAGAATCAGTCCATGCACCACTCACTAGCCCTGAGCAAAAGGCCCCAACAGCAGCCAAAAAAATCGAAAAACACACAAAAATCAGCACAATCCCATGCCATCCATGCCCTCAATGATGTTTAAATTCAAGACACCCCACAGAAAGACTAGGCCCATGCACCACTCACTAGCCCTGGGCAAAAGGCCCCAACAGCAGCCAAAAAAATCGAAAAACACACAAAAATCAGCACAATCCCATGACATCCATGCCCTCAATGATGTTTAAATTCAGGACACCGCACAGAAAGACTAGGCCCATGCACCACTCACTAGCCCTGGGCAAAAGGCCCCAACAGCAGCCGAAAAAATCGAAAAACACACAAAAATCAGCACAATCCCATGCCATCCATGCCCTCAATAATGTTTAAATTCAAGACACCCCCCAGAAAGACTAGGCCCATGCACCACTCACTACCCCTGGGCATAATGGATAAAAGCTAGGCAAAATGGGTGCAGGCCTGAGAACACTGCCTGCATTCAAAATGGCCCCTTGCCACCCAGCACATGGCCAGGGCCTGCCTGGACCAGCACTCAAAATGGCCCCCACCCACATGGCCAGTCCCAATCAACACCCCAAAAAATCGAAAAACACAAAAATCACCACAATCCCTTGCCATCCATGCCCTCCATGATGTTTACATTAAAGAGACCCCACAGAAAGACTCAGTCCATGCACCACTCACTACCCCTGGGCAAAAGGCCCCAACAGCAGCCAAAAAAATCGAAAAACACACAAAAATCAGCACAATCCCATGCCATCCATGCCCTCAATGATGTTTAAATTCAAGACACCCCACAGAAAGACTAGGCCCATGCACCACTCACTAGCCCTGGGCAAAAGGCCCCAACAGCAGCCAAAAAAATCGAAAAACACACAAAAATCAGCACAATCCCATGCCATCCATGCCCTCAATGATGTTTAAGTTCAAGACACCCCACAGAAAGACTAGGCCCATGCACCACTCACTAGCCATAGGCAAAAGGCCCCAACAGCAGCCAAAAAAATAAAAAAACACACAAAAATCAGCACAATCCCATGCCATCCATGCCCTCAATGATGTTTACAATCAAGACACCCTACAGAAAGACTAGGCCCATGCACCACTCACTACCCCTGGGCATAATGGATGAAAGCTATGCAAAATGAGTGCAGGCCTGAGAACACTGCCTGCATTCAAAATGGCCCCTTGCCACCCAGCACATGGCCAGGGCCTGCCTGTACTGGCACTCAAAATGGCCCCCACCCATATGGCCAGTCCCCATCAACACCCCAAAAAATCGAACAACACACATAAATCACCACAATCCCATGCCATCCATGGCCTCAATGATGTTTAAATTCAAGACACCCCACAGAAAGACTAGGCCCATGCACCACTCACTAGCCCTGGGCAAAAGGCCCCAACAGCAGCCCAAAAAATCGAAAAACACACAAAAATCAGCACAATCCCATGCCATCCATGCCCTCAATGATGTTTAAATTCAAGACACCCAACAGAAAGACTAGGCCCATGCACCACTCACTAGCCCTGGGCAAAAGGCCCCAACAGCAGCCCAAAAAATCGAAAAACACACAAAAATCTGCACAATCCCAAGCCATCCATGATGTTTACATTAAAGAGACCCCACAGAAAGACTCAGTCCATGCACCACTCACTACCCCTGGGCAAAAGGCCCCAACAGCAGCCAAAAAAATCGAAAAACACACAAAAATCAGCACAATCCCATGCCATCCATGCCCTCAATGATGTTTAAATTCAAGACACCCCACAGAAAGACTAGGCCCATGCACCACTCACTAGCCCTGGGCAAAAGGCCCCAACAGCAGCCAAAAAAATCGAAAAACACACAAAAATCAGCACAATCCCATGCCATCCATGCCCTTAATGATGTTTAAATTCAAGACACTCCACAGAAAGACTAGGCCCATGCACCACTCACTAGCCATAGGCAAAAGGCCCCAACAGCAGCCAAAACAATCAAAAACACACAAAAATCAGCACAATCCCATGCCATCCATGCCCTCAATGATGTTTACATTCAAGACACCCCACAGAAAGACTAGGCCCATGCACCACTCACTACCCCTGGGCATAATGGATGAAAGCTAGGCAAAATAAGTGCAGGCCTGAGAACACTGCCTGCATTCAAAATGTCCCCTTGCCACCCAGCACATGGCCAGGGCCTTCCTGTACCAGCACTCAAAATGGCCCCCACCCACATGGCCAGTCCCCATCATCACCCCAAAAAATCGAACAACACACATAAATCACCACAATCCCATGCCATCCATGCCCTCAATGATGTTTAAATTTAAGACACCCCACAGAAAGACTAGGCCCATGCACCACTCACTAGCCCTGGGCAAAAGGCCCCAACAGCAGCCAAAAAAATCGAAAAACACACAAATGTAAATGTAAATGTACAGGAATTTATATAGCGCAAATCACCAACCGGTCTCTAAGCGCTTGCTTAGGGAACCCGTCCTGGTATTCCCCTGTGACATAACCCCAGCAGGGTATCCACAAGGTGAAAGCCAGGCATCCCGCCGCGAGGGGCCGTTGTGGAGATTAAGCAAGCTATTGCCCAGAGTCGCAGAGCGTGAACCCGTGAATTGAGTAGGCACCGGAGCGAGAATTGTCGAGTCCATGGACATTTTAGGACTCAAGACCCCGCCGAGCCCGGAATTGAACCCTGGTCCCAGGCTGACCTCTGCTTCCAGGTCTGCCTCCTCTAACCAGTGAGCCACACTTCTCCAGAAATCAGCACAATCCCATGCCATCCATGCCCTCAATGATGTTTAAATTCAAGACACCCAACAGAAAGACTAGGCCCATGCACCACTCACTAGCCCTGGGCAAAAGGCCCCAACAGCAGCCCAAAAAATCGAAAAACACACAAAAATCCGCACAATCCCATGCCATCCATGATGTTTACATTAAAGAGACCCCACAGAAAGACTCAGTCCATGCACCACTCACTACCCCTGGGCAAAAGGCCCCAACAACAGCCCAAAAATTGAAAATTCCAAAACTGTAGTTGCAGCAACTGTAATGCTCCAAACAAACTTACTTGTGAAATTTCTTATCCAAAAGTGATCCAAAGAAAGTCAAAAAGGCCTCAAATCCAAATATCCAGCAGCATCCACAAAAAGTAATCCTTCCAGGTCAAGATCCGAATGAAAGTGACCAGCACATGAAGAAAGTACTGGGAGGAGCCTGCTGGACAGGAACAGGAAGTTGGAGACTGTAGGGCACTTCCTTCCTCCCACCCCCCCCCCAAAATGGACTTCTTGCAAAAAAAAGTGCAGGCAAATGTCAACCTGAGGTGTTATTCTGATAAAAATCCTGCTTGCTGGTGGATTTCTTGTGCAGAATTGCGAATTTTGTAATTTCCCGAGTGCGAGATTGTTGCTGCCCGCCGCATCTACGTGTTCGCAATTGCGAACTCTCGTGATGCGTGCTTTGCAAGGTATCAAGCCGCGATTACATAATCGCAGTCGCCAAATTCCCACGGGATCCCGCAGTAAGATCCAAAATGGCGCAGCACTCGCAAAATAATGAGAAAAACAACTCGGCAAACGCTGAATGACGATAAGTGAACGTCGCGCGCCGCAATATTGTATCACCAAGCAAAAAAATCCGCTGCGTGCAAATTTGAGGATTTTCAGCAAATTTGCGAGAGTTCGTGGATTGCGAATTTACCGAAAATCCGCAAATTCCGCGAGCGGAATGGATTTTACGCCCATGCTTAGTAATGAGCTAATGGGATGGATGCCTGTAATGTATAGAGTGTGCAGGGGAAAATGTTATATGTGACTATTCACCCTATAACAGACATGTATTGAATTATTCTGGGAATATTTACTTCATGTGTCCATGGTAGGAGGGACGAAAGTATACGAATGTTCGCTTTCAGTGACATTCAAGGTTATTCACGAAGTTAACTTTCACTTATGAGTAAATTACATATGTAATTTACTCTTACACTTTTGAGAAACTTTACTACTTAGTGGTCGATTCTGATCTCAGTCAGAAGGGCACTGAATCGGGTTCGGCAGTAGTGGATCCGATTCGGAGGCTGAATTTCCGTCCAAGTGGTACACGGGTCTGGACGTCGAAGTACGATATGAACAAGCGTGAAATCTGTGTCCGAATCGTTCCTGGGTCCGAACTGCTCCGTACCCCTCATCCGTAAGCAAACCGTGCCGTGCAATGGAGGCGAATTTCGGCCGAGCCAGCACGATGCACCCGTTGGACAGCCAGATCGAGCTGGATCTTCTGGCTCGCAATAGCTCTCAGAGTTGGACTTTGGGGGTCCACATCGGACCCCCTGTTACCCGCAGCCCTCCGACTCAGACACAGGGGGAGACCCATGGGTCTCCCCAACACAGGCATGTACGGTGCGGATTGCCCCGGCGTGTACCCACTGTAGGGGAGGCACTTTTCCGCAACATACCCATTCAGTCAAAAAGTTGCCCAAAAGTGTGAACATACATGCTGCCACCCCCTGAAGTACGAGGTAGAGCCAAATTTGGGAGTGTTAGTTACTATTGCCAAAAAGACACAGTAATAAGTCCAACAACACATATGACCAACCACTGGTACTGCAACACCCTCCCATTGAAAAGAATGGAGATAGGGACATACAATCAAGTCCCACATGAAATGATGGTAAAGTAAATTAAATTAATTAAAATAGGTATATAATATAATTATAAATATAAATAAACATAATTTAATGTTTAAAAAGTATCAAAACGAAAACATATTTATGTTTTTAAAATATTTTCTCAATCTTTTTGGGATTTGTAAAAAATCTAGTATTATTTTTTTAAAAATAAAATTACATTATTTGTAAATAATTCTGTATATCCCTTTTAATAATTATTATTGAATAATAACAACATCTAATATTTTCTTTGTTTTAATTTATTTTGTTATTTATACTTTAGGTAGGAATGTAATTTATTTCAGAACCATATTTTACATTTAATTTAATATTTTTTAAATGATCAATGATTTAATTCAAGAATAATTTATTAGTGTTGTTGCATTTTGTTTCTTTTGTCCTACATTTAAAATAGAAATATGCATTTATTTTAAACAAATTTCTGACTTAAAATTACTTTTACTGTTATTTTTCTAGTTAAATACACTTTTTTACTTTTTCCATACTTTCCAAAATGATACATTCATAATTGGGTTGTAGAGCTCTCTATAGTAAACTATGGGGACATTTAAAAAAAACCTTTCATGAAACTTCATAACAAATTCAATTTATTTTTGTTAAACAGTAAAATAAATGAATGATATAGTTTTATTTTAAATGTACAACAAAATAAACAAAATGCTACAGCACTAACAATTTAATATTGAAATAAATATTTCAATCATTTAAATATATGAAATAAAATAGAAATGTCATTTCTGACGTTTCACCTAAAATAACAGTATGTATTATTAATTTTTTTAAGTGATGTTTGGAAATATTAAATGTAATTTGATTATATTTCAATCAAAAGTAATGTTACATAAATTTATAAATTCAAAAAAGGATGTTCAAAATTGCATGAATAAATATGTATTATTTATAGATTTATTTAACAATACATTATAATTATTTTTTTATTTTAATTATTTTAAATCTAGTTTAACTTAATTTAAAATATTTCCAAGGGGTGGTTATTTTGTGTGCCTACCACCATTAATTTCTATGGGATGGTGTTTCACTATGAATGGTTGGCCGTGAGTGGTGCTGGACTTACTACTGTTTCTTTTGGCAGTAGTAACTTACACTTGTAAATTTTGCCTCATGCCATTTTCAGGGGGTGGGGACATGTAAGTGTACACATTGGGGTCGATTTTGATTCTGGAAAAACCTCTCCGAACAGCCGTACGGAGCGTTTTTCCCATACGAATCGTACCCTGCAACGTCCCCCGTACGGATGACGAAGTACGATTCATACCAGGAGCAGGACTGCGTACGAATCGTGCAAAGACCGTATGACTCGAATCTCCACACTAATCTCCCTCGGAACCCGCTGTACGCGAAATCTGTACGGATCGGGGCTGCTTTTTCCGACCCGGCATGTACGATTCGTGTCGGGTACGCACCGTACGACCCTTTTCCTACGGGAGCTGAAAACAGCCGTAATAGTAGAGTTTGCCCCAAAACAGGTATGGAATGCCCCCCCGGGTACAGTGCATTTCCCCCATGATCGCCGGGGTACGGCGCGTACCCCTGCGTTCATGGGGGATACGCGCCGTACCCCATGATCTTTGGGTGTACGCGCCGTACCCCATGTTTGCTGGGTGTACGGTACGTACACCCTGCACTGCGGGGTATGGTGCGTATCCCCCATGTTCACAGGGGTATGCGCCGTACCCCTGCGATCATGGGGGGTACACGCCGTACGGTGTGTAGGTGATTGTGCGCTTTTCCGGATGAATCGCCCGTAACTGACGTGGACCGTACGAATCGCGTCCTGATTCCCCGGTCCGGATCGTACTCGTCGGGTCGTACGGCATGTGTACGAGTCGTACGGTTCACAGTTTCAGCCTTGCAATGCGTACGGATCGCGACGAATCGGACGGATTGACGAAATACGGATCGTACTACGCGACTCGGACGGACGGGTCTGATTCGTACGGAGAGGGCTACAGATACGAATCGTACGGACGTTTTTTTTACCAGGATCGGAATCGACCCCATTGAGTAGGTTTACACTTTGTAAATAGACAAAAGTAGCAACATTACTCAAAAGTGTAAGAATAAATGACACATGTAAACTACGCACAAGTGTAAGTTACCTTTGTGAGTAACCCTGATAATATCAAAAAGCAGGTATTATTCCTCTTGGACTTTAAGTCCACAGCATGCCTGTTATTTTCTGAGAAGACAAAGAACTTTGGTCTGGCTTTGCCCACAATGCAACACCTGTGTCAGGCACTGGATAGTCCTTGAAATTGATACAGTTCTCAAACTTTAATAAAGTGGTAATTAGTAGGTACCTACTACTTACGTATATCTAAAACCCTTACACTGAACGCTGCCAAAGTGCAGTAAACACATTAAGGCTATCTTTTCATTCTCTAAAAACAGCCATAACTGCAAAGTTATCATGGTATACCGTAGCCGAAAATAAAATGAAGGTCTTGCTGTATTATTGGATTGCGGTACCCTTGCATCACGCACTGTGTTGTATGTGCAACGCAATACTTCAGTCAGATTTACAAAGCAATGCAAGGCCACCATGCATGGCCCTGCGCTGATTGGTACATCTGGAGAAAAGCAATGCAGCACAATTAACTATTTTGCATTACTCTTGTCACCATAACCTACTTTGCTGCACATACATCTGTATGCCACGCCACTGTAGTCACTCCACTATGCACTATTCCATTCTATGCCTCTCCAGTCTACACATCTCTACTATACAAGACTCAGCTCTACACAACTCCACTCAATGCTATTGCACTGTACAAAATGCCACTGTATGCCATGACACGCTCTGCTCTTACACTGTACGCACCTCTGCTCTATGCCACTCCAGTCTACATCACTTGCCTGTATGCCACTCCACAGAATGCTAGACCACTGTACTCTATTTCACATTATGCCATTCTACTGTACGCCCCACCATTCTACAAACAACACTTCACTATTTGCTATTTCACTGTATGTTACTCCACTGTATGCTACTAAACGCTATGCCACTCCAGTATATGAGACTCCACTAACACTACTTCATTCTATGCTATTCAATTGGAGGCCACGTCAATGTACGCCACTCCAATGTATCCTATCATATTCTATGGAATTTCACTGTATGCCACTCCAGTCTACACCACTTCATTATATGCCACTCCACTGTATCTTACTCTAATATACACTATTATACTCTATGCCACTCCACTGTACAACATTTCACTCTACACCACTCCACTCTGCGCTACTACAGTGTACACAACTCCACTATGCGCCAGTCCACTCTACACTATTACTCTGTATGCAACTCCACTTTATGCCTTTGCTATATGTTACTCCAGTATATGCTATTGCACTCTATTCCATTACAATGTATGCCACTCCACTCTATGTTAATCTACTATATGCTGCTCCACTCTACCCCACTCAATTCAACACTATTTCATTGAACGCTACTTCACTGTATGCCACTCCACTGTATGTTATTACACTCTACCCCTTTCCAGTGTATGCCACTCTAGTCTACACCACTTCACTGAATGTCACTGTGTATTGTACGTTCTTCCACTATCCACTACTCCAGTCTATGCCACTCTAGTGTACACCACTCCACTCTATGCTATTCCACTCTATGCCACTGCACTATATGCTACTCCACTCTATGCTATTTCACTCTACCCCATCCCGTTCAAGTCAATACCACCATTCAACTGTGTGCTACAACACTATGGGGTCGAATTCGATTTGGGAAACAAATCCGTACGCCGATTCGTATTCGTAGCAGTTTCCGTACTAATCGTACGATTCTGTCCGAATCGCGTAGTATGATCCGTTGTGAGAAAATACGTCTGAATCATTGCGATCCGTATGAAAATGAAGGGTAAATCCGTATGACATCGACCCGCACAGTGAACCGTACGATTCGTAACAATGCCTTACGACCCGCCAAGTATGATCCAGACCGGGGATTGATTAAACGATTCGCACGGTAAACATTGCGTATGAGCAATTCGTATGGAGGGCAACACTATCACATACGCACCGCACCCCTAAAATCAAGGGTTGTACGCACGGGGTGTACGCACCGTACCGTATACCTATGATCTTGGGGTGTACGAACCGTACCCCTACGGTTCGTACACCTATGATCATGGGGTGTACGCACTGGGACATATGCACCGTATCTCTGAAATCCAGGGGTGTACGCACCGTACCCCGATGCACCGTACCCTTGCAATAATGGGGTATACGCACCGTACCCAGGGGGGTCCGTTTCGTACGCATTTTGAGGGGAAATCTGCTTTTATGGACATTTTAAGCTCCCGTAGAAAAAGAGTCATACGGAGTGCTGTCGATACGATTCGTACTTGCTGGGTCGAAAAATGCAGCTTCGATCCGTACGGACATCGCGTACTGTGCGTTCCGAATGCGATTCATATGGATTAGTGAGCTGTATGGTCTTTGTTACGATTCGTATGGAGAACTGCTTTGGGTACACATCGTACTACATCGTACGTACGGGTACGGTTCTGCATACAATTCGCACGGGAAAAAAGCTCCATACGTCTATTCGGAGGGCATTTTACTGAACTGGAATCGGCCCCCATATGTTATTGCTCTCTACACCACTTCACTCTATGCCACCCCAGTCTATGCTACTCCACTCTATGCTATTCCACTTTTTGTGACTCCACTGTATGCTACTCCAGTCTATGTCACTACAGTGTACACTCCTCCACTCTATATAACTCCACTCTACAAAACTCTACTACACTCTATGCTGCTCTACTAGACTCCGATCCACTCTATCTCCGTACACTCCACTGTCCAAATTTGCATTTGACTCTATGCTCGAACACTCTGTTGTACAAAAGTATACAACTGTTTCCAAAACCGTATGACACAGCACTCCACTCAACTATATATAAGACGCCACTCCAGTATGCCACTCCTCTCTACGTCAGTCCATTGTATGATGATGTCATCCACTCTATAAAAGTCTACCACAATTCATGGAACTCTACGACATTCTACTTCACTCTATCCACATACACGTCACTGTCCAACTCTATATTTGACTCTATACACTCCAATGTGCAACACTCTATTACACTATACACCAATTTTCTATGATATAGCACCCCACTCCAATTTATAACAGTTTACCACCTACGCTAAGCCAATAAACTCCACTTCTTGCCACTCTTCTGTATGATACACCAATACACTCTTCTGTACTTTATGCCACACTATGTTGCACCACTCCACTCAACTGTACTCCACTGTACTAAAATACTACACTACTTTACAAAACTCCACTCTATGCAGCTCCAAAGTGTCATACATTACTGTATTCTATACAACTCCACTCTACAATGTGCTACTACACTATTTGCCACTCTGCAACTTTAACTCCTGTCTATACCCCTTCTCCCCATTGTACAACACTGTACTATACTGTATGCTACTGTGCAACACGCTACTGCATTCTTCTCTATGATACCCTAATCCACGATACAATTCTGTATAGAACTCTTTTTTTATCATTGCACCTGACTTTATTCCACCCTATTCTGTTACAGTACTTAACTCTACTCCACTACTCCATTGTATGCCAATCTACTCTACATCACTCTATGCCATTCACTCTACAACGATGTATGCCAATCTACCACGCTTTACAACACTGTACTATACTGTACAGTACTTCACCCTAAAAAAATCAACTAGACTGTATGCCACTGTATGGCTCTGTAATCTACATCACTTTCCAATACTGTATGACACACCACTACACTCTACTGTACAACACGGTACTACAATTTATGAAACTTTATTTAGCTCTATGCTATGCTATACTACTCTACTCTATTGTACTCAATGCCACTATAGTCTACACCACACAACTCCATGCTAAAGTACCCCACGCTAGTGTACTCCATAACATGTGTATTTGTAAAGTGCACATTCACCCAAAGATATCTTGGTGTTGAATAACAGATGTTTATTGTTACCCAACTCAATGGTACTCATTCTATCAACCTCAGAAGGATGAAAAGCTGAGTGGACCTGCCAGGATTTGACCCTGTGACAAGGAGGTTGAGCACAGGCCCCTACAGTGCAAATATTAGTCCAACAAGTCTCCACTCCACTATATTCCACTTTACTAACTTTATACTACCCTACACCACTGAACTACACCCCACTCTAAACTGCTCCACTGTCTGACACTGTATTCCACTGTATGTAATTCCACTCTACAATACTGGACTACACACTATGCCACTCTACTCCACAAAAGGCTTGAAAAACACTGAGTGAAAACAACATAAATCCACATAAAATAAACACTGAAAAGAGGATAACCAAATTTAAATGTAATAAGGTAACCAATTGTTGGTATGGCCGGGATGCCTGTCACCCCCTCCCAACACAATCCCCAAGGATGGGAAGACGGACGCAGTTCTGAACTTTTGGAAGGCGGGAGGGAGTCACCCTCACGGCCGTATTTATTAAAATAGGAAACAAAATTAAAGCATTAAATAAAAGTTTCATATCATGTACAATTTTCATTTATTACATTTCGATGAAGACATGTTCATTGGCTAACCTTAACAAATCTCTAATACAAAGGTTTCCTAGCCGAGTCTAACATCCTGCAAATGCATACATTTCTAAATTAAAATTGTACATCCTAGCATTAAGGGCCAACGGCAAGGTCGCAACCGGTGTCAGATCCCTACTACCAAGACTCTCGCCCTCACGGTGTGAGTGGCGGCCGCGCAGAGGACTGTACCCTCTGTGCCAACTCCAATTTCCCTTGTCTTGTTGGGGGCCCCCATTTCTGCTCGACGCAATCTTAAAGGTCGTCCGAGCACCCGTGTGAGGTATCTGTAGGAAGGCAGCGTGGACTCCCCCCCACCCCACACTCTCTATCACATCCGCCGTCGCGGATATTCGGGCCCCTGGAAATTCGTAGGAGGGGCATATAGCCGCCTCCTCCCCTGGAAGGGGCCTATGGCCGTCTCCTCCTAGGCGACCCATACTTAGTGGGTGCCGCCTCCCAGTGGGAGGGGCCAATGGCTGCCTCCCCCCGGGCGCTCCCATCCATAGTGGGTGGCGCCCACCTCTAGGGACCTTGAAATTACTGCTTACCGATCATGACCTTACCGCCACAGGCCGGATAGTTGACCGGCTATCCGGCCCCCCCACAAACTCCTCCTAAAGGTCATGCTTCCTCAAACCCCTTAGCCATGCTATGAAGTCTCCTATGAGTAAGACATTCCCCTCCCGGGACAAGTGAACCCCATCATTGAGATACATGTGATCACCCCGAATACACCCATGCGGAATGCTAGGCAACTGCGCAGAGCGAAACAATCTACCAATTTTGTTGTTAACCTTCTTCACCGACTGGTTCAGTGCTGACACTGAAAGGCCCCCCTGCCAAACCCTTCTTGGAATAATGTGGGACCAGGCAATCGTGCACCCCGGGATTCTTTTCGCCAACCAGCTAACGGCAGACAAAACTCGCTCGAGTAATACTCGCCTACCGAGTGTCACCAAGTCATTGCCCCCCAGGTGTACTATGATTACAGATGGCGGTGACCTCTGCCGCCCTAAGAGACCCTCAAGAAACGATTCGAACTGGTCAATACAGAGCCCGCCCCTTCCGTGGAAGGCCACTCTGTACCCGTATTCCCCAGCTGCGTGAGTCACGTCACCTGCTTTGAATACGTCCCCGGACCGCCTCACGTATGAGTGGCCCACGACCCACACCACTCTCTCCTCAGCAGGTGATCTCTGACCGCTGGTCCCCTGGTGCTGGGTCGACTGCAAAATCCGCCCCGCATGACATGCTCGCGAAACTGTAAATCAAACAGAAGACAAGAAGCGTGAGTGCATGTAACTTGACTTCACAACATGTGCAATCGCACATACCTTTTAAAACAATTCGAAAACCATCGACCTAACTGTTTCACCTCTTCCGCACTCTGACCCCTGGCTGTAGCCTCAGTAGCAGCCCCTATCCTAAAGGAGTGGGTCCCAAAATCGCACGGGTCCATGCCCGCCCCGCAATTGTCAGTGCTAGCACCCTCTGGAACTGAAACCTCGTCAGTGGGGTGGCATCGATGTGCCTCAGCAAACTCCCCCCCCATGTATCCGCCCTCAGTGCCAAGTATTCCTCAATGCACCTTATCGGGCACGTGGGGGACCCTCGCATGCGCTGGACAACAACACTGTTTCCCATAGCTCCCTGGTCAGTCTTGGACCTAGCTATCGTGACTACCATCGAATCACCCCTAGTTAGGATGTGATCCCTGCACAAGCCTCCCTCCACGTCTTTCTTATTCTTTGCGACCAGTTCACTCACCCGCATAGCCCCATGGAACGCTAGTGCGAAGCTGCCCGGAACAGAACTCCTTCGAATTGGGAGGAGCATGCCGTGACTAGTTTCGCCATGAGTAGGGACAACCTTTCTAAGCCAATCGGGCGCCTCTCGTCTTGCTTACGACCCTCGAGGCGCTGCCAGCCACGAAGGGCTTTTTTCACCAAAAAGGAACCTGTTGGGTCTTTGATGCCATGCACCTGCGCCATGAATGAGATGGCCGCCCTGTGTCTATTGGCCGTTGCCGCTGATCGGCCTTCCCTGTGCAGTGCTACCAGGAACCCTAGGAAGGAATCCTCCTGACCCCAGTTCTGAATCCCTGTGGGACCCAAAAATGCACAATAGGAACGAAACGCTCCTTCGTATGCCTTCCTCGTCCTGGGGGCTAAGCTTGCTGCCATGAGGTCTTGTAATCCGGGGCACCGATTAGCCAGAGTGCTTCGGGGAATGGTGCCGCCGCTAGGTCCGCTGTAGGTAGATAACCCCTGAACGCCTGCATATGTGAACGAGAGAGTGCATCAGCCGCATGATTCAGTACACCCGGCACATGTTTCGCCCTGAACTGTACATTCAGTCTCATGCAAAGCAGCACAACTTCCTTCAACAATCTCAAGATCCATTTGCAGCGTGCTGCCTGATTGTTAATGCATTCGACAACAGTCATATTATCAGACCAAAATACCACAGAGCGGTCTCTGAACTCGTCCGGCCATGCCATCAGAGCAACAAAAATAGGGAATAGCTCGAGGAACCCTATGTTACCTGTGAGACCGCTGGTGTGCCACCACTCCGGCCATGTTTGCGCCGACCATCGATCACCAAGGATGGCGCCAAATCCCACGCTCCCCGCCGAGTCAGTCCACAAACCCAGCTCGTCTGAAGATGCTGGCGGCTTGTTCCACACTACTCGACCGTTGAAGTCCGCCAGAAATGCCAACCAAATGCGCATATCCTGGCGAACCTCAGCTGACAGTCTCGTGCAGTGGTGTCCTTCCTTGAGACCAACCATAGATTGTGCAATAGAGCGTGAAAAAGGGCGGGCCATTGGTATTACTCTCAAGGCAAAGTTAAGCTGACCAGCTGCTTGCTGTAACTGGTGCAGGGTCACTTTCTCCTTACTAAGGCACAGCTCCAGGGAAGCCCTGAATTTAGCTACTTTTCCTACTGGTAAACGGAAGCATCCCTCCACAGAATCAAGCTCAATTCCCAGAAACTCCAGTGAAGTAGATGGTCCAACCGTCTTACCTGGTGCCAATGGCACTCCAAACTCCCTCATGAGGATGCAAAAGTCCTGTAGCGCCTGCGCACATTTCGTGTCGCCGGCTGCTCCCAAGAACAGAAAGTCATCTAGGTAATGCATAACATGCCTATGCCCTGTGGCCTCGGTGAACGCCCATTCTAAAAAACAGCTGAATTTTTCGAAATAGGCACAAGAGATGGAGCAACCCATCGGCATGCATTTATCCATGTAGTAACGTCCTTGGAACACAAAACCTAGCAGACGCTGGTCCTGTGGGTGTACCGGGAGCAACCGGAATGCCGACTCGATATCTGATTTCGCCATCAGCGCTCCGGGGCCCAGGCGATTCAACATGGTGACGGCATCATCGAAGGACGCGTACCGCACCGAACAGACTCCTGGGTCAATCGCATCGTTTACTGAGAACCCCCTTGGAGCCGACAGATTATGGATCAGTCTAAATTCCCCCGGAATTTTTGGGGACCACCCCTAATGGGGAACAGATGAAATTCGCTACTGGCGGGTGCTGATATGGGCCAGCAACCCGGCCTAGGGTCACCTCTTTAACAATCTTTCTCTCCACCACACCTGGATTATGCTGTGCTGAAAGCTGGTTTCTACAAAAAGGTTCCCCACGAAAATCCCCCGCCGGGATGTGGAAGCCATATAAGAATCCCTTCCTCAACACCCCAGCGGAGACATAATCAGGGTATTTGTTTAGCCAGGGAGCATAGCCATGATATCAACGGGGGTAGGCAATTGTACACAATGATCCCCCTCAGTCTGGTTTGGACCCTCCTCTACCTCCCGACCCGCCATTTTTTGACCTGCATGAACTCTCCGGGTGCGAGGAGTTCCCACAACCCGCACAAGCATGTTTGAACTTACATTTCCCTTGCGGTCTGGTACAGTTGCCTCTATTGAAGCCCCAACAGACCCCCGCTTTCCCCCATTCCCGCCAGTTTTCGGCTGGTGCTCGCCACCGGCGCCCGCTCAAAAGGGCACCGCGGGTTGTTGGCGGGAAAACCCTGACCCATTCCCACCTGGCGAGGACGTCCTGGCCGCGCCAGGCAGGAGCTGCTTTTGCCAAGAAATCGAGTCGAGGCAATCCCATGTCAGAGATGAATCATACTCTTTCGCTTTACGGAATTTCATGTCGTAACCCATCCATTCATTCCCTTCATATGTCTCATAAAAATCCATTATACGTGCCTGATAACAAGACAGTTCGGGCAATACCTCGGGCTTACGCTCGCCAATAATCGCAGTAAACATTGCAAAGGCCTTGGCCCAATTTGTTATCGGTTCATCCACCCTGAATCCCGCCATTTTGGCTCGCCATACACTCGGGTGCCATAAATCTTTCTGTGTCTTAGCATACTCCATCTTGCGATGGTCAGTCAGCAACGAAAACATATTAACATACTTGTCAGCCCATATCAATTCTTTCGTGGCCAACGGGATATGTTGAACCACTCTCTCCCGTCTTGAGGGCAATGAGCCCTCCCCGCCACTGGCAAAGCGAGCTTACCCTGTTCGGTCGCTGTTCCCGCCGTTTTCTCGCTGCCAGCTGCCGGTCCTTCCAGGGTCACCTGTGGGAAGACAAGAGGGAGATTCACCTTCGCAGCATCTCGCGACTGCCGCAACTGCTGGATTAGTAATTTGGCCTCTTCGGCCGTGTCTCTGGGCGCCGTAGCACCCCCCTGCCTTTTTGTTTAGCCATGCGGCCAACTGGGTGGCCAATTCGGGAGGCATGTCCTCGTCGTTCGCGGGCGTGATCACAACCGGAATCGGTTGACCCGCGTCTGGGATAGGTACCGGGGCATCAGCTGGTATGGCAGGGCTGACCGGGGGCACCTCAGGGACCGGAACCTCTCCTGCCGCCGCCCTCCTCTTGCCCCATTTCCTTCTCCCCTCGGGGATGATTCCCGGCAATGCCGGGCCTATTACCTTCTTCGGGTTACCAGGCTTGTTCATTGCGGCCAGTTGCTTCTTAATGCCCGCCATATCACGACCAAGCGCTGGAACTTGACCGATGCTTCGTTCTATTCTCGTCATTCTGTTCACCAACATGCGAAGCACCTGGTCTGTCTCTGGACCCTTTCCTGCCTTCTTGCCAGACATGGTTTCGAATATCCACTCCGGGTCGTAAGACGGTCCGGGACTCTTCTCTGTAAAGTCACTGAAAAAGAAACACAAAAATTACAAGTTCTCAAAATTGCTCCTTGTTCCGTCGAGGGCTCACGTGCAACGAGTGGGTGCAGCTTCCAAGCACAGGAACAAGAGGACGCTTCTTCGGATTCCCGCTCTCTTTATCCCTCTTCGGGAGGGCGTGAACCCTCCGCCGGTACGCCTACCGGGCGTGGCCATCGGTGTAGGTGTCTAGGACAACCCCTCTTGGGCGGGAAAAGGCGCGCCCCGGCTACGCCGCTTCGGACATACCAGCCGAGACACGCCCCCGCCCAAAATGGTTTCCCGGGAGGATCGGGGCCCCCAACCATACGTTCGGGGGGACCGAGTGGTCGCCCCTTTCCATTATCCTATGGGACAGTAGGCCAAACAATAGTGAAAAATTATTTTCAGTGTCTTCCACAACGAGGAATGTAAAACTTACAAGCACATAACCGGCCTTATTAATACAATGCACCCTGCCCTGTGGGCTGTTTAGGGCACACTTTAGGGGTGACTTAAATGTATCAAACTGGAAGGTTTAAGCCTGGCGAAAAAAAATTATTTTGCCAGGTTGAAATGGCAGTTTAAAACTACATTCAGGTTGGAATGGCAGGCCTGAGACATATTTTAAGAGGCCAATTTTGGTGGATGCCTCCATGAGTGCTCCTGCCCACAAGTAGCATTTATTCTACAGGCTCTGGGTACCTGTGCTACCATTTTGCTAGGAACTTATAACAACATTACATTTGGCAATGTGTGTAATGCAGTGTTACCATGCTTTAGGAAGAGAGCACAAGCACTTTGGAAGTGATTAACAGTGGTAAAGGGGATAGAGTGTAGTGTAGTTCCTATTTTCCCAATAGGCTCTGCACATGGAAATAACATAAACAGCAGTGTAGACATAGGACTGAGGTCATCTAGGTCTCTACTGACTATGTTAAACTTAATTTAGGTCTGCGCCAGCTAGCTCAGAGGTCACTGGAAACTTTCTTGAATGAATAGGGAGGGATGAACTTCCCTGGCTCAGACAAGAAGGGATTGAGTTTCCGACAACCGCATAAACAGGACAACTTTGCTCCCTCAGAATAAGAGTGTATCTCTAGAGTCATGTCAAAACAATAGGCAGCTATTTCACTCAGTCAACCGTGCATACTTAGTTTCACCAGAGTACAGAGAAATAGAGAGACGGGCGTTTTCAATAAAAGGTGTTATTTATTGAGCAGTCTTCTTTCTCATGCAAGAGAAATTAATTACCACAATTGCAATACTTATCATAAAGTAAAGTGCGTACAGTAAAAGTAGTATTATGAAATAATACTGTAAAAGCATTGATATGGTTTCTTAGCCATAGGATACTTTAAAATGGATAAAATATATACATACATAAATACATTGACTAACGTACTCAACTGGTGCTTCTAACTAAGCCTACCCCTGTGTACCTGACCTACGCCTAATACTTGGGAAGGGATTAGTAAGTAGCAGTTTAAGTTATTTTGCCAAGAATCTGCGTCAAACAGGAGGGGCGGCTTCCGTGGGCTTCTCGCATCAGCTGGTGGCCGCTCTGCTCCAAACACTATGTGTTTGCTTAAGGCAACTGTTGGTATTTTATACCTGGAAGGTGCCGGGTTTGATCTAAGGTTGGACATAAGACGCCACTAAGAACTAACAGTTCTTTCTGGACTTCAGGAGTTCTTGTTCAAATCAAAACAAAAGCAGGGGGGATTTCCCGGGCTGCTGGAGTCTTGGTTTGTTTAAAGAACGCGTTGTGCTTTCTAGGAGTTGATGGGAGTAGCCGTGCTGTGCTTTGGACTGCATGGGCTATTACTGAATATGGATCTGATTCTTTTGCCTTTATCAGGATATTATTGAATATAACCTCACAAGGGCATACATCGGGAATATCGAATTAGGGTCCTAGATATAAACACAACACCCACTCCACGGATTGATGTCCATCATTACTAAAAAACGAAGCAATAGTAAACATTCAACGATGCATGTGTGTTTTCCGACCCACCCCAAAATACATATTTCGCATTTGAAATGGTATAAGGTAAATACACGAAAATGAGTGTTGGTACTGTACGCTTTTCAAGCAGTGTCATCATTCAGATAAATGCATATATATATATCAGCTGAATGAATTGCGAAAATTACACATGAAATGGCTCTGAATACAGAAAAGAAGGTCGAGACCATTCCATCACATATTTATACAAAAATGCAGTATATGTGCTCGAGGCTGAGGTAAAATATTGTCTCTAGTATCCTAAAGATAGAAGCTCTGTTCTCTAAGAATAGTTATACTTTAAGCAGAGTAGCATGTGCCAAAATAAAAAGGTAAATATTTTGGAAAATGAGCAAAAATAATTTCACTTTCAGGGGAAAAAGAGTTCCAAATATTTTCTGTAGCTTTGTTTATCAAAAACTGAAGGCCGAATTCAGAGTTCAGGGAACGCTGTGTGCTCATTGTTTTTATTAAGAGTTATTCTCGTTGACTGGAGAGAACATTATTTCAGACAGACCCGCAAAAAATTGGTCTACAACATCAGGTGAAAGTTCAACCAAGTTTGAAAATACTGCAACTGTGCAGTTCTCTGCGTTATTGCTATCATCGATGGTTGGATCAGCAATGCTCACAGAAGGCTGCACCTGTTTGGTGCTGCTTTCCTCTTGTACCTCACCGCCACCTATTTGTAGTGGTGAAGTCTCAACAAATGCCGTCATCAGAATCTGTAGCTGCTGGGGACAACACGATGCATGAGTCGTTACAGGACCTAGTAAAGTATCTATATCCATGGGGGCGCTAGAGGGCGCACACGCTAATGGCCGCACTTCCGTGAGGCTCTGGCTGCCTGGCCGGTAATATCCTGAAATTATCCGCTTCCCCTGCGAGCTGAAGCCTACAACCCGCACCGAGTGCGAGGCTGGAAGTCCTGCCGGTCCTGTCCGACTTTGGAGAAAATTGGAGGCGCTGAGCCCGAGATATGGCGAGGTGAGCAACCACCGGATAAAGGCGACGCGGAGAGCAGCAGAGGCGCACCGGGAGCTGACCTACGCGAGGCAGCGGCTTCCCACGAGGCAGGTGGGCCTCGAAATCCCTGCCTGCGGGGAGG
This sequence comes from Lissotriton vulgaris, assembly GCF_964263255.1. Classification (NCBI taxonomy): domain Eukaryota; kingdom Metazoa; phylum Chordata; class Amphibia; order Caudata; family Salamandridae; genus Lissotriton; species Lissotriton vulgaris. The sequence continues at coordinate 1,093,555,822 of NC_141698.1, forward strand.
GCGGCCGAAAGAAGGTCTGGCGGAGGCTGGCGGAGGTGAGTCTTGCCGCCCCCAGTGAGCACCGGGGCGGGGGACGGACGGGACCCCCTTTTCTTGGCACCGGGTGGCAATCCCGTTCACCTCGGCGCGCAGCGCCTGGCTCTGCCGGAGGGAAGAGAGACGCACCCGGCCATTTTACCTGCCCCTCCGATTGCATCCTTGACTTGCCTGCTAGACACTACTGGCGTCAGGCACGGAGGCTAGAGGCCCGGAGGATCACCTGACAGACCGAGCTGGCGATCGAGCGCAGGATCGGAGCTGTACTGGCGACATTGCGCTACCCTCCACTGCCGGTGGGCCTGCATCTCTCAATCCTGCACGTCGCTTGCTACCAGCGTGCAGACTCCCCAGGGCGCCCTGGTCACTGTATCTGGGACGGGGAATCGCTACCCCACTTCTTGCTTGACCCTACCCTGATAGAACTCGGCGCAGCGAGGGTGGCTGGCTGGAGGGCCCTGCACTGGTGGGGAGACGTCTACTAGCCACTCATCAGTGTCCGGCCCCGAACGGCGTCAACGGACTGAACACCATGGGCAAAAACGACGCCAAACAGGCGAAACTGTCCTTTGAGGCCGCACCCACCAAGAAACCACTGCGAGGCGCTACGACCTCTAATGGGGCCCCAGGACCATCGAATGCTGATACATCTCCTACATCGGCCGCTCCAGAGCTGCGTCTGCTTTTTGACGAGATGCGTCAGGGCTTCGCAACGATCGTAGATAAGGTAGACCGCTTATCTTCCAGGATGGACGAAGTTGCACAAAAGATGGAAGTCCATGAGGAGCGGCTCACGGAGGCGGAGCGGCGCATCTCAACTGCGGAGGACGTATCCAACACTCATGACACGCGGCTAACCCGAATGGATAATATCCTAAGGGTAATCGCAGCTAAGAACGAGGAATTGGAAGCCAGGAGTAGACGCAATAACATCCGCGTCACGGGAGTTCCAGAATCCACCAACACAGGTCGGATGGAAGATTACGTGGAGCGTATCCTGACCACCGCCATAGGTAAAGAGGCCTTCTCCAGTCAGTTCATTGTGGAGCGGGCGCACCGCTCTCTGGGTCCAGTCCCTAAGCCAGGGGCACAGCCTCGACCTATTATAGCCCGCTTACTCAATTACCGCGACAGGGATGCGGCGCTGAGGGCGGCCCGGACTACTCGGAACTTGACCTGTGATGGGGTACAGTTCTCATTATACCCAGACTTCACGCCCATGGTGCAGGACCAGCGTAGAAAATTCCTGGATGTAAAAAAGAAACTTAGGGATATGCAGATTGACTACGCCCTCCTATACCCGGCACGCCTCAGGGTGACCCATCAGGGCAAACAGCATTTTTTTTCGAACCCGCAACAGGCCGAAGACTACGTAAAAAGACTCCGTGCGGCCAGGAGGGAAAGGCGCAATGATGAGGAGGAGGAGGCCGCAGAACATCAACCCGAACAAGAAGACTAGTAGTGGGAGACTCATGCTCGTCTGCTCGATAACTACTCAATGCACTATGGATACAGCTTTCGGAAATTGTGGGTCCTAGAGGATGAAACTGGCCTGCACTACATATGGTGGTGCCACTGAGAACTATCTGGCCTCATAAGGGAACTGCTGCCAGGCGACTGACAGCTGATCATCGTATTTTGCTGTTATCATTTTGCCGAAATCGTGCAGAGGCATGTCATGATGGGAGGACATATGGATTGTGGAAAGATTTACGAATGACGAGGGCTTCTTTTTTTTTTTTTTTTTTTTTTGGAAGAGTACACTGCTGGCCCTGACGGTGGCCGGGAGAAGGAAACTCGCACGAGAGATGAGTTACTTTGTCACCGATACGCTGCTGGTCGTTGCCCAAGCACATTTGCCCAGCCTCCGGATGGAGGAGCACATTTGAGTTGCATTGAGGTGACGGGGGGGCTTTGGCCTGCAGGGACGATACAAACCAGGCACCACCCCACCTTCTCTGTCCTTCCCGTATGCTGCATGCGGATGGGGAGGGGAGAGTTGGGGTGTTACAGTGTGTACCTCTTTTGCTCCCGAGAGGGAATTCCCCACATGGTTTTTCTAATGTTCTGGGACACATGGGTTGGGGCGGGGGGAAGGGACAAGGTACTGGCAAGTTTGAGTTGCTTCAGTGGGAGGGGGGAGGGAACGGACAGCCAGGGTTGGGTGGCTGTGCACGTGATGGGGAGTATAGTTTTTTTGTTAAGCTGCTAGCTGTTCGAAGTGGCGAGTTTGATGCGTGTGGCACTTGTGGCGAGAATGCAGGTAGTATGGATGACGTGTATGGGAGTATGGTTGATCGGGGGGGAGATTGCACTTGACAGCGGAGTTGTCGACGAATGGTACTAGTCGATTCGGAGCTGGGGCATTGGCTACCGGCTTCATACTGGGATTGAAAGACATCTATAGGCGATAATGTGTTGGATAAAGTTGTCATATTGTCCTGGAATGTCCGCGGACTCAATGATCCCCGTAAATGCAGAAATGTACTTGCATATCTAGATCGGCACCAGGTGCAAATAGCGATGCTCCAGGAAACCCACCTTAGGCCGGGTGGTACTCCCAAGTTTGCGAGTCGGTGAGCGTGTGAGAGAGAGTTTTCCTCTTATTCCACATATTCTAGGGGGACGGTAATACTGGTCAATAAGAAACTTCCATTTCAAAAGCTGGGTGTGCGAGTGGATAGGGAGGGGAGATATGTCATCCTTTGGGGGAGGCTAGGTTCTGATGTAATAATGCTTGTGAACTGCTATGCACCAAATGTCGACACTCCTGGATTTTTCTTGTCATTGTGGGGCCATATGTTGGAGATTGAGGCCGCGCACATTATCTGGGGGGGGGACTTTAACTTATCATTACATAACACGATGGATAGATCCGACGGTAGTGGACATTACAACATGAACGCCACAAACACGCTTCAGGGGATACTCACGGAGGCGGTACTGGTAGACAGTTGGAGGCACATGCATCCGGCATTCAGAGAAGGCACCCACTTCACAGCACATGCGCGATCATGGGCAAGGATTGATTATTGCTTCATCTCACGGGGGCTTGCTGGGGGAATAGTGCAAGCGAAGCATTTGCCTCGCACTTATTCGGACCACTGTCCAGTATTGACCGTCCTTGAAGTACCCGGGCACACTAGGGTGAGACCGCCATGGCGGCTCTTCCCCTCGGCCTTGCTAGATCCTGTCTTTAAGCACGAACTTGGAGAAGAGATCGAAGCCTTTTTCCCTAGAAACAAGGGCTCTGTGGAGAAAGTCGAAACCATCTGGGAGGCTTTTAAAGTTACCGTCAGGGGCGTCACAATCTCTAAAAGCTGCGGGATATTGCGGAGCATAGTGCGCACTCTACACACACTCGAAGGGGAGCTTAGGGCGCTAGAGGTGGAAATGGCAGGAAATACCAGTCCTGAGTTGGCAGCACGATTCAGAGCTAAACTGTCGACTTATGAGGAGGAGGCGGCCAGAGAGGTAAAATTCCGAGGCAAATATTGGACAGCTAGACGGTACTGCGAGGGGGACCGACCGGGGAAGGTATTGGCGGCGCTCACGAGGCACCAACGTTTTGCCTCTCATATCCTAGAGATCTCTGATAAGGAGGGGAAGATCCATCAGGATTCTGAGGGGATTCGGGACACCTTCCTGCAACACTACAGACGCCTATACTCCACACAACAGGAGGGAGAGGTAGAGTTCGGTAATTACCTGGACGACATAGCGCTCTGCTGGTTGAGTGATGGGGACAGGGGGTTCTTAGGGTGCCCTTTCGAACTGGACGAGGTCAGGGAAGCAATCATGTCCCTCAGTAATGGCAAAGCGGCTGGGTTGGATGGCCTACCGGCCGAATTCTATAAATGTTATATCGACATAATGGCGCCGGTATTGAAAGAGGTCTTCGAGGAATCGCTAGAGGTGGGGATGTTACCGGGGTCCATGAGGGAGGTGGCGATCACCTCGCTGTTGAAGCCGGGTAAGGATCCGAAGGACACTGATGCCTATAGACCCCTGTCTTTACTGAACTGCGACGCGAAGATACTTGCGAAAATATTGGCGACTAGGTTATCCCTGCTGATGACTAAACTTGTACTTCCGGACCAATCTGGATTTGTCCCAGGGAGGGCCACGTCCCACAATCTGCGCACGTTGTTCTCGTTAATCCCCTCCATCGCACCCGAATTGCCGGTTGCTGATGTGTTTCTGGACGCCACTAAGGCGTTCGACTCGGTGGAATGGGGATACCTGCTGGCCATCCTGGGCAGGATGGGGTTCCCCCGGATATTCATCGCTTGGGTGACATTGCTATACACTTCCCCAGTCGCTAGAATCGTCATCAACGGGGCGCTGTCGAAACAGATGCCGATCACGAGAGGCACTAGGCAGGGATGCCCTTTATCGCCCTTACTATTCGCCCTGGCGATAGAACCGCTGGCCTGCAGGATACGACAACTGCACAAAGACAGGGCCTTTTACTGCAACCAGCGGCAGATAGGCATCTCCCTCTATGCAGATGATGTCACACTGTATGTGCGCCACCCACAAGATAACCTCAATCCACTTTTGAGAGAATTTGTAGCGTTTGGAGGCATATCTGGTGTACATATTAATTGGCAAAAGTCACAACTCTTCCCCCTCACGGCATCGGTCACCCAATTTCCGCTGGACTACCCCTTGGAGTGGTGCAGCTCTGACTTGAAGTATCTGGGGATTACGATATCGCTGGATAAGGCTGACACCATCCGATTAAACTATGGCGTAGCCATTACACGGCTGGCTGAAAATATCACGCGTTGGTTGGCACTTCCCCTTTCGATGGCAGGTAGGGCCTCCCTGATCAAGATGGTCGTCCTCCCACGATTCTTATATTTATTCCAAAATATACCGTATTACCCAGGCGCCTATTTTTTCAAAAGAATTCGCTCTGAACTGCTTCGCCTGTTTTGGGGTGGTAAACAACCGCGCATTAGGTGGTCGGTCTTAACGCAGCCGTATGACAGAGGCGGCTTTGATGTGCCCGACCTGGAAATTTACTACCTGAGCGCACAGGCGCAACATGCTTATTACTGGATAAGGCCCGTTCCTTTTATGCCACAGGTCGCTGCGGAGGACTGGATAGTGCACCCACTGCCTCTTGAGGGCATGCTAATGGGAGAGATTGGAGATGTTGAGACGCCCGCCACTACTGTGACTTGCACGATCGATGCCTGGCGGAGAGTGACCAAAATGCTGGACGCCCCCCTACTGTATTCGCCGGCGTTGCCTCTGGCATATCATCCGAGACTATCACTCCTACTGGAGGGAGGTTTCCGTTCGATGTGCCGCCGCATAAATCTTAGCACGTGGGGCGACCTCTTTCAGGATGGCCTGTTCCGCACCAAGGACCAGCTGTTCCAGAATACCCCCCCCGACGCCTATGGAGGTGTTCTATTACATCCGGCTACGTCAGGGTATGCGAGATATTCTCCCTAACTTCCCGGAGGAACCAGGGACGGTACTGCCGTTGCATGTTATGCTCGTATCGGATGGGAGACACTTGGTGTCTAAACTCTATGCTGCCATTCGAGAACAACGACCGATCACCCTGGCTAAGGCTCGGACCGACTGGGAGTCGGAACTGCCAGCCGCCCTCACGGATGACCAGTGGAAATACTGCTGCTCGATCACGGCTAGAATATCCCCCAGTTCTCGAATGAAAATTATTCATTATAAGTTTGTGCAAAGGTGCTATTACACACCGGTCAGAAAATTGAGATTTGGCCTCTAAACGGATGATAGATGTGCTAGATGTCGCATGGAAGGCGCGGGGTTCCTGCATCTGGCTTGGGATTGTGGAGCAATACAGACCTACTGGGGCCAGGTGCATGCCGCCCTTCAGGTAATGATAGCCGGCCCTCTCCCGTTAGACCCGATAGTGATGATATTAGGTTATACCAGAGATGTGCCCAAAGCGGATCGCAAGTTTGTTGACATCGCACTACTACTCGCTAAACGGAGGGTTGCTTGCAGATGGGGGAGGGGAAGAGCGCCGAAGTTCAAGGAATGGCTGGATGACCTCCAACACTGTCAGGAACAGTATGGCGTCTATACGGAACTGATGCCAGCCCGATGTGCTCCCAGTGACATCTGGTCCCCTTTACGGGTATACTGGCTGGCTCAGGAGACGCAAAACGACTCCTCCGGGGATGATGACCTGGACCCTGGTCCATGAGCGCATTGACACTGTACATTTCATTCGCCTCACTACATCCGCACTACATGCTACATATGGGGACACCTACATTGAGAAACGTCGATAGACCCGGGGATGAAGAGCGGTGGAGGGGATCTTCATTCAGAATAGGTCATGAGACACAACGCATGAGTCAATTGTCCACCACCTCCCTCTTGGAAGTGACGCTGTGGGGCGGAGGGGGTGTACACACATTATTTAATGAAGCGGCAAGGGACGGCTGATGACAAGTTGGTGGAAAGGCATGGCATGCCGCCCTTAGTCGACAATCATGGGGTCCAGACACAAACACGTCACACGCTGAGATGCAGTGCTGAGCTGCGCACGCTAGGTACGCAAAGATAACGACACTGAGTGGATTCACGTAGCTAGCTGTCAGACATAGACAGAGATGATGCAGGGCTGGGATGGACAGTGCCACTATACCTGTGATGCTCATGCCCCACAATAGCGCAAAGGGATGAAGTCTCCCGGCCTGAATTTCTCCTTGTTCCTTCCCCGTTTTCTCCCCCCCCCCCGCACCCCGGATGAATAAGACGCGATGCCCATACTCGACTAGCTGCCTACTGTGACACATTGGGAACTGTATATGTAAAGTGCTGGTTGCAATGTTAAGATGGACCTTATACACGTGCTCGTTTTTCTCTCAAATGCTGGTACCATACTGCCATTCGAAACTGTAAATGCTGTACCTGTCATGCCTTTGTGTTGTATGCATCTAATAAAGGTTTAAAAAAAAAAAAAAAAAGTATCTATATTCATTGGTACTGCTGATTGTAGTGTAAGACAGACATCCAACATGCATTCTTCTCCGCATAGCAGACATCGAAGCACAGGTATGATGCAATCTTGGCAGATCGGTCTGAATGAAAGAAACCAGGTTGTATTCAGATCTCTTAGCCGGGCCAATCCGAGGTCCTTAGTGATACGGTCTCGGTATTGTATTGCTAGGGTCGTTTCTTCCATCGTTGCTGGAGTCTTGTCTGTGGATTGGCTTGCCATATCGGTGCAGAAGGAGCAAAAATAAAATTCCTGCCATGAGTCCCAAGATTAAGGGTAGGCCGCCTAAGACAGAATGGACAAAACTCTGGAAGAAGCCAGAACTGTTTCAAAGGGTGCTAACAGTCCTGAAAAAACTGTCTTAAATACATGTGCGATGCCACTGGTATCAGACATGTTTAAGATTTGGCATAACATTTCTACGAAATGCACGGGGCAATTTGTTGATAAAATGGAATGTATCTCTGCCGATGTCCTTGCCACTTGCAGATCATACATTTCTTTTGATTATGTTAAAGGCACAGTTGTCTGTAAAATAATAGACTTCATTCTGCTTAAAGTATCAATTCGAATAGAAGAGATTTTCAACGAGGGCCATAACGCAGCCCCATATCTGGATTGCTGTGTGGATACAATACTTGCATACAGTAAATGGCCCTGGAAGTTGCAGTTGTCAGATAGGCTGTGGTCACTTATTAAAAGTAACTGCCATTAGAAAGTGGTCTAAAAAATGGCTCTATCCGTTTTGCAGTCGTGCCATGCAGGTGACATGAAAGGTTATTTGAAGACCTTTCGCAGGCTCCATGCAAATTAATACCTTGACACAGAAGTGTACCGCTTAGTGATTTTTTACAATTTTTACAACTAAGAAATACCTCCTTGTTCCCTTCACTGTAACAGCTGTGTGTATAAGGTAAATCCCAGGTTGATTTGATGTATTCTTTACCCAACCTTTCATTCTGGCCTGCAGGTATATACTCTTGGCAGTATTTAAACTGGAAAGTTGTTATCGGAATTGTAATCGTTCCGTGTATTATCCATTCAATGACAGGTCTCTCTGACATTGTCAATGGTAATCTCTCAAGTTTTTCAATGCTCAGAATCATATAGTCTGCTCCTTTTTGTGCCAAACTGATTTGTTTATCAGTAAGGTTAAAGATACCGAATAATGACGTTGTGTTGATTAAATGCCATGGTACGTAGCCTGAACGCAGATTTTGCAACGTCCAACCAAGCTGTACGATAGAACGTAATTGAGACTGACCATGTTTTAACATTAGTAGGTCCTTCTCTATTATATCAAAAGCAGATGATACAATGCTGTCCAGTGAATATAATCTGGAGGACAGAGTCGTTAACCCATTGTCCACAACAGAAAGTGATTTTTCCAAATGTATACGATCAATTTCTCGTATTTTTTCTGCTGTCTTAATTTGCATTACTTTCCAAGCTTCGTTATACGCAGCGTATATACCGGCCGCTATGAAACCTTTTTGACGATGTTTGTGTGGTCCCAATATGAAATCACGCAAGTCAGCACTGTCTTTAAGTGAAGTCAAGTGTTGCTTAATTTCAGCCAGTGTGGATTTCTCTAGCCACTCAAGGCATCGTTTCCCTACACTGTATGTTGTAACTATCCCTGGATGTTGTCTCTGGGAGTATCTAGGGTCTGGTCTGGTCATTTTGAACCCCTGTGTTTTGTTCAGGAATCTATCTTGACAGTTATTCGTGTCAGTTGGCCAGATCAACCACTTTTTCCAATCAGGATGTGTTTTGTTTTGTTGTAAAATATGGGATATGTCTATCTCCACATCTGTAGTGCTGTCGCTATCAGTTATGGGTTTCGGAATAGACGGTGTATTTAAATCTTTTATCTTAGCTAGGCCAAGACAAGTAGTTTGTTGAATTGTGTCATTCAAGAATATCATTTGTACTGGGATCATGCAGGCCTTAAATAATGCTTCTAGGCCTTGTACTTGCCAATCTTTGGAATCCCAGATCGTTTTTGTTTCAATGGTGTTTTTTCAAAATTCGAAACCAAATGTAGACATTTTGTCATAAAATTTTTCAGAATAAATCAGTTTAGTATTTGTCAACATTGTTTTCATTCCTGGCGTACTTAACATTTTAAAATAAAACGTTTCTGGATCACTGTTATTAAACCCTGAGAAGTACTTGAATTTCTCATAAAATATTTTCAAACTGACTTTTCGTGGAGTTGGACAGTGTTCCCACTGGTTATAAGATAAAACATTTCTAGGCTGAGCAGTTTTATGCAAATAGTGATCACCATAATGGTTATAACAGTATAACTCTTCATAATTCGATGAACCCTGTAAGTAATCATGTTCTGTGAATTTTGCTGACATTACTAAATCTGACATCATATTATTAATGTTTTCAAAGTCCCAATCATCTGAGAATGTACTTGGTGTCACAAAATCACTTAATGAAACCTTGAACTGATGTGGATATTTCAAGAGCTCAACTGGGCCAAAAATGTCATAATCAGTTCTGTCCCATGCTACCCCACCGGGTATTGGATTGGCTAAGATGTTCACAGATGACAGTTCTCTTTTCTCGATGTGGGAGGATGTGTGAGGCTTTAGGACCAAGTGGATGTTCTGACTTGCTGTGTCCATTGTACTATATTTTCCAGCAATGAATTTTCCCAAACATAGAACCATGATGAATCAAAGCAGGAGAGTAAGTACACCTAACACAATCCACGCTGTTCAACCTCTACGTGAGACCGCTGGCTGATGTCGCAAGGCAGTGGGGCCTAACCATGGTCTCATATGCCGACGACACACAGCTGGCGGTTACTCTCAGCGGGGATGCGGAACAGGATGCCCCCAGGTTTCAGTCCGGACTGAAGGCGGTGGCCAGCTGGTTGACAGGTAATTGTCTCCAGCTCAATGCCACAAAAACAGAGGTTATGGTTGTCGGGAAGGGAGTGGAGCTCTGGGGCGATCAGTGGTGGCCTTCGGAGTTGGGCCCCACTCCGACCCCTGTGTCGGAGGTGAAGAACCTCGGGGTCTGGTTAGACGCTGGTCTTACATTTATAGGGCACACCAAAAAAATCGCAGCCTGTTGCTTCGGTCTCCTAAGAGGGTTAAGGCCGGTGCTCAAGTTCTTCGACGCCCCTACCAGACAGCTTGTGGTCCAGGCAACCATCATCTCTCGTCTGGACTACGCCAGCTCTTTGCTGGCGGAGGCTAACCAGGCTGAGCTAACCCGTCTGCAGCGGGTGCAGAACGCCGCGGCGAGAGCCATCGTTGGACTTCCTAAGTTCTGCCCGGTGTCTCATGTCATCCGCTCCCTGCACTGGCTCCCGGTTAGGAAGCGTATTCTCTTCAAGGTCTTGTGTCTGACCTTCAAAATCCTTAGAGGCATAGGCCCTGAGATCCTGGCCAACTCCATCTCTTTCTATGTCCCTACCCGTAATCTTCGATCTCAAGGTCAGGCCCTTGCTGTTGTCCCCAGATTTAGGCTCAGCAGGATGGGGGGCCGTTCTTTCAGGGTGAGAGCCGCGTCAATCTGGAACACCCTCCCAGTTGAAATTCGGCTGATAGAGGACTTGCTGTCGTTTCGTAGAGCCATAAAAACCTTCCTATTTTAGCTTCCCTGTTTTAGTACTTTTCTGTAGTATTATCTCCATGTTGTGTTATGACTGCTTCGTGTCTCTGCGCCGGGATGCTCCTTCGCTGGAGTCGCTGTGCGCACTATAAATTGTTATAACATTAACATTAACATTAACAAATTCAATCCATGGTGAAATCAGATATGTTTCTTTTAGTTGGTGAAAAAGTTCAATTACTTTGTCTTTGAAAGTTTTCGTTAAAGGCGTTTCTTCATGCTCGCTTGGATCTTCAGAGAAATTGTCGAAATTGATGAAGTAGCCGGATGCAGTTCTCTCAATTGTTGGAATTTTTTCCGGATTTTCATTTGCTTTTGCATTTTTCATTGTTTCATTAGCATAGTCAGAGGCTACATCATTGTAGATTGGTGTTTCTTGACGAACTGTTGCAATTTGGGTTTCAAGAGGCACTAGTTCCATGGCATTATTGCATAGTCCTTTGTTATTCACTATAGGCTTATCAAATGTGATTAGTCTCTCAGTATGAGCCTCTTGGATTGTAGCAAATTTCGGTATTCTGCTATTTCTTGGGAGTCCACTTGGCCTACTACTTATTATTGGCCACATGATTGTGGTTTTACCAGGTCGATGGATACAACTCTGTTCTCCCTTTTACCAGCAAGGGGCGGTAGTACAACTGATCTTGTTCCGTTGATACCTAAGACAGGTACTGCTTTTCTGTAAGAATGCCCAAATTCCTTCTTTACCACGATCTTTTCTCTGACCAGATCCCCAATCTTTGGAATCCAGACAGGTCTTGCAGGGACAGGTGGTTTTTCTTCAGTGGTTGTCGGCTGTTGTTTCAACTTTAGGTTACTCAGGTTTTTTCTTGTTTCATTTAAGTCCTGTAAAACAGCCAAACGATCTTTGATATCAAAGGATTTTTCTTCTACCACTGCAGTGTGACAATCAAGGTCCTGAATTAGCATTCTAGTGCCGAACAATAGTTTGTATGGAGTGAGGCCTTTTAGAGAGTTTCTTGGCAGATTATTAAGACTACGTTGGACACTTGTTAAATGTTTGACCCACCCATCACCCGAACCTAATACCCTCGGTGTTATAGATTGCTTTAGGTCCCGTTTTTTTCTTTCCACAACCACATTTCCCTCAGGATGGAAGGGAGAAGAGTACCGCAATGCGATGTCCATGCTGTTCATGGCCTTTTTGTAAGCTCTAGAGCTAAATGCAGGACCCTGATCAGAATGTGGCATGCCAATTGCGTATGTACCGATAAAGACTCGCAAATGTTTTATAACAGTTCTGGCATCAGCCGAGTGCTGGGGCCACATTTTTAAGTGAATTAAGTATTTATTAATTATGGGACGTATTTCTCCGACTGGATTTCTGCGCTATAGATAGCCTGATGCTATCTAATAGTGGTATCTGGGCTACAGGCTGGTCCGGTTCACAACTGCGATCTCTGTTGCAGTCCTAACAATTTTTTGCAAATTTGTAGGTATCTACGCTCATTCCCGGCCACCAGTACTCTGATTGTAGTTCCATCAGAGATTTCAGGATCTCTTGGTGCCTCAGACCGACCCCCATATGTGCTTCTTGTAACAAGAAGATTCTCCGGTTCGTGTTTGGAATTACTCTATCCCCCACTCCAGGGATTCGAGCAAACGGAACGGAGTTTGCATCAATTATGTATGTATTACTGAGTGGATAGTTGAGAGGTAATGCTGCATATTCGCCTTTTAATGAGGCTTTTACTGCCAGCATGGTTTCTCCATCTATTTGTTTTTCTGAACGCTTTTCAGTGGCTATGGAAGCCGGTTGAACCGCTTCCGCTGTGGCTGTGTTAGCCAATGAATTCTCTGCAACGTGAACGCCATCACGTCGATGACTCAGTGCGTGTATCACGTGAGTCTTTCGTAGTTCTTTCTTTAAAAGAACTACTTGTTCCCAAAGCGTTTTATGCTTGATTGTGGCACCTGTGTCATCTTTGTAACCATTTTTACTCCATATCTGCATGTCACTGTTGTATGACTTGACGCAGAAATACGAATCACACACTATTAGTGCGGGAATTCGCTATCGGCATTTTCAAGCGCCATATTTAAAGATCTTATTTCAGCTCGCTGAGCTGAACAGTTCCTGAGTGATTCAGTTTTGGAAATCATTGGTTTGAATTTACCAGAGCGCCAGCGACCTTTAACAATTGCGCAAGCTGCATTGTAGGATTTCATCTCTACATCGTAGGGTTGTGCGAATCTGTCCATATAGATTACACAGGTGTATTGTTCTAGAGGCAGAATTTCAGCTGGCAGAGGATATTCTAGTTCATATTCTAGATCATCTAGTTTTTTCAGTTTCGGGTCAAAATAATATTTCACGTCTACTGCAGCAAAAGAATTTTCCCATTCTATCTATTTTGGATCTGTAGTGTAGTTCCTATTTTCCCAATAGGCCCTGCGCATTGGAATAACATAAACAGTAGTACGGACGTAGAAGTGCGGATCTTCCAAGTCTCCACTGACTATGCTAAACTTAATTGGGTTTGTTACCAACTAGGTCAGAGGTCACTGGAAACTTTCTTCTCTGAATCGGAAGTGATCAGCTTCCCTGGTACAGACAAGAAGGGATTCAGTTTTCCAACAACCGCATTAACATGACAACTTTGCTCCTTAGAATAAGAGTCAATCTCTAGAGTCATGTGAAACAATAGACAGTTATTTTACTCAGTCAGTTTTTTGCAGATTACTTTCACCAAAGTGCAGAGAATAGAGAGACGGGCGTTTTCAATAAAAAGGTATTATTTATTGAACAGTCTTTCTTCTCATACAAGAGTGGTGAATTGCCACAATTGCAAGACTAGTTATTATAAAAAGTGCGTACAGTAAAATGAGGATTGCGAAATAATACTGTAAAAGCATTGATATGGTTTCTTAGCCATACAATGGTTTAAAATGAATAAAACATATATACATTCATATATACATTAGGCTAACGTACTCAACTGGTGCTTCTAACTACGCCTACCCCAGTGTACCTGACCTAAGCCTAATACTTGGGAGGGAATAAGGAAGTAGCTTTAGTTAAGTTGGTTTTGCCAAGGTTTGCTTCAAGAATTCTCTTCTAAGGGTTTAGTCAACACCATACCTCTGAAATAGAATGTTGGAGGTCTTGTATCTCCTTCCAGGACTCGAAATCCCAGTTACTCGCAAGAGTAGGCTGGAAACGCCGGAGCTGGATTTCTCGGCAGGAGAAAAGACAGCGTCTCTCTCAGCGCGTCGAGGAGGAGGAGGAGGGGCAGCGTCCGCGGGCAGCTTGCATCTGCTGGGCTCTGAAGGGGACAGCTGTTCTGCTCCTATGTGCACCACACCATCGCTCGCTGATGTCGTTGAGGCAGCGATAGCATCAGTATCAGCGTAGCTGCGATAGCTTTAGCTTCAGCGTTTGCTTAAGGCAACGTTGGTAATATTTATACCTGAAAGGTGCCTTGTTTGACGTACGTTTTTGGACATAAGACGTCAATAAAGATGTCACTAGGAAGTGATCGTCTCTCAGTGCTCATTAGAGTTCTTTTACTAATCAAAATATAGAAAGTTGGGCTTTCCCAGGTTGCTGAGTTTTATCTTGTTGAAGAACTCGGAGTGTAATCTAGGAATCTTAGATAGTGGCTTCAGCTGTGTCATTTGCACTAATGAGCTGCAAAGGAAGTTGCAGAGAAAGTGATTCTTAAATGTGGCTCTGATCGTATTAGGCCAGAGACGAGTTTCTGAATATTGCATTTGATCGGTTATGCCAATATAGGGGTACAAAGGGATTATAGCCGTATAGTGGCATAAAGGTCACAGTATTGATCAGGGTCCTAGATTAGAATGCGACACCCACTCCACGAATTTATGTCCATCAAATTACTAAAAACAATAGCAAAAGATGCATGTGTAACATTACCCACCCCAAAATACATATATGCATTTGAAATGGCGTACTCGAAATACATGGAATGTACTGTACGTCTTTAAGCATAGAAATCATTCAAAATTATAGCATATGTAATCAGTGAACGATTTTGCAGAAAATGACACATGAACTATCTCTTAATACAGAAAAGAAGGTCGAGATAATTTCATCACATATAAATGCATTTGTTATAAAATGTGCTAGAGGCTGGTGTGAAGTTATTATGTCTCTAGATTTATCTAAAAATAGAAGTAGAAGCTTCTGTTCTTTATGAATAGGTTTACTTTAAGCAAAGAAATTTCGTGCCAAAAAAAGGTAAATATTTTCAAAAAGTGTTCAATTCAAAATAAATTCTTGTTGAACGGGGGAATAGAGTTCCAACGCTTTTCAGCAGTTTTTGTTGATCAAAACTGAAGGCCGAATTCAGAGTTCATGGGAACGCTGTGTGTCGGAATGCTTTTCTAAAGTTATTGTCTCTGTTCGGGTGAGAACATCATATCAGACAGGTTCTCAAAAAATTGGTCTACAAAATCAGGTGACAGTTCGACCAAGTTCGATAGTGCTGTAACTTGGCAGGTGTGAGAATGATTGCTATCATCAAAGTCTGGATCAGCAATGCTCACAGATAGTCGTACCTGGGTGATGTTGCTTTGGTTTCTCGCTCCACTGTCCCCACCTAGTCGTAGCACAGGAGTCTCAACGAATGCCGTCATCAGGATTGGTAGCCGCTGGGGACAACACAATGCGTGAGCCGTTATCGGACTTAGCAAAGTATCAATATCCATTGGTACTGCTGATGGAAGTGCAAGACAGATGTCCAACACGCACTCATCCCCGCATAGCATACATCGAAGCACAGGTAAGATGCAGGTCTGCCATATCGGTCTGAATGAAAGAAACCAGGTCATGTTTAGATCTCTCAGCCTGACCAATCCAAGGACTCTAGTTATTCTGTCCCGGTAGCGGATTGCTAGGATCGTTTCTTCCATCCGTGTTGGAGTCATGTCTGAGTTTTGGCTTGCCATATCGGAGCAGGAGGGTCAAAAATAAAATCCCTGCTACAAGTCCCAAAAATAGGGGTATGCCGCCAAAGACTGAATGGACAAAATTAGGAATGATTCCCAGAATTGCTTTGAATGGTGTTAGCAGTCCTGTAAAAATCGTCTTAAATATGCCTGGGATGCCTATGGCACTAGACATGTTAAGGAGTTGGCTAAGCATTTCTGTGAAATGCACGGGGCAATTTGTTGATAAAAGGTCATGGATCTCTGTAGCCGTCCTTGCAACTAGGAGATCATACGTCTCTTTTGATGACGTAATGGGCACTGTTGTCTGCAAAAGCACAGACTTCATTCTGCTTAAAGTATCAATTCGTATAGAAGAGAATTTCAAATGAGGCCAAATGGGAGTCTCTGTGTCTCCAGGGCCGTTTGGAAACAATGCTTGCATACAGCATTTGACCATGGAAGTTACGCTTACGAGATAGGCTTTTCCTGGCAAAAGGCCACAACATCTGTGATCCGTTCTTAGAATGTAACTCCCATTTGCGAGTTGCATAAAGAAAGGCTCTATCTGCGTTGCAGGTGTGACATGCTGGTGGCATGAAAGGTTGTTAGAATTACCTTCACAGGCTCCTTGTAAATTAATACCCTGGCACAAAAGTATACCGCTTAGTGAATGTTTACAGTTTTCACCACTAAGAAATACATTTTTGTTGCTGTCACTACAGCATGTGTGTGTGTATGGTAATTTCCATGTTGACTTAATGTAACCTTTACCTAATTGTTCATACTGGCCAGTAGGTATGTATTCAAGGCAATTTTTAAATGGGAAAGTTGTTATCGGAATTGTGATAATCCCGTGTATTATCCATTCAATGACAGGACTTTCTGACATTGTCAAAGGTAATCTCTCAAGTTTTTTGATACTCAGGATTGTATAGTCTGCTCCTTTCTGTGCCAAGCTGGTTTGTTTATCAGTAAGGTTAAAGATTGAAAACAATGACGTTGTGTTGATTAAACGCCAATTGTGACTGGCCATGCTGTAACATTAGCAAGTCTTTGTCTATTATATCTATGGCAGATGATACAATGTTGTCCAACGAATATATTCTGGAGGACAGAGTCATTAACCCATTGTCCACTAGAGAAAGTGATTTTTCCAAATTAATACGATCAATTTCTCGTATTTTTTCAGCTGTTTCAATTTGTGTGACTTTCCAAGCCTCGTTGTATGCAGCATAGATACTGGTCACTATGAAACGCTTTTTACGCTGTTTGCGAGGTCCCAGAATGAAATCGCGCAAATCAGCACCATCTTTAAGTAAAGACAAGCGTTGCTTAATTTCAGCCAGTGTGGATGATTCTAGCCATTCAAGGCACACTTCCCTACACTGTATGTTGTTACTATCCCTGGATGTTGTCTCTGGGAGTATCTAGGGTCTTGTCTGGTCATTGTTAACCCCTGTGTTTTATTCAGGAATCTATCTTGACAGTTGTTTGTGTCAGTAGGCCAGATTAACCACTTTTTCCAATCAGGATGGGTTCTGTTTAAATGTAAAATTTTAGATACGTCTATCTCAATATCTGTTGTAGTATTTTCAGGTATTGGCTTTGGAATAGACGGTTTGTTAAGGTCTTTGATCTTAGTTAGGCCAAGACATGTTGTTTGTTGAATTGTTTCATTTAAAAATAATATTTGCTCTGGGATCCTGCAGGCTCGAAATAGTGCTTCTAGGCGTTGTACCTGCCAATCTTTTGTACCCCAGATTGTTTTTGTTTCAATGTTATTTTTCCAATAATCCAAACCAAATGTCATCATTTTTTCATAAAAGGCTTCTGAATATATCAATTTAGCATTTGTCAGCATTGTTTTCAACCCTGTTTTATCTAACAGTTTATAATAAAACGTTTCTGCATCACTGGTGTTAAACCCTGAGAAGTACTTGAATTTCTCATAGAATGTTTTAGAACTGCTTTTAGGTGGTGTAGCACAATGTTCCCATTGGTTATACTTAAAAACATTTCTAGGCTGTGCAGATTTATGCAAGTAATGATCACCATAGTGTGTGTAGCAGAACATCTGTACATAACTAGACAAACCTTGTAAATAATCATGATCTGTGAATCTAGCTGACATTACTAAATCAGACATCATATTATTAATACTTTCAAAGTCCCAATCATCAGAGAATGTACTAGGTTTTATAAAGTCACTTAATGAAACCTTGAATTGATGAGGATACTTCAGGATTTCGACCGGACCATATATTTCATAGTCAGTTTTCTCCCATACTACCCCACCGGGTATTGGAATGGCTGTGACATTTACTGCTGACAGTTCTCTTTTCTTCACGTGGGATGATCTGTGTGGTTTAAGGACTAAGTTGATGTTCTGACTTGCTGTGTCCATTGTATTGTAATAAACTTTCCTAAAATTAAAACTAAAATTAGGCATAGTAGGAGTATGAATACCCCTGAAATAATCCAATGCTCAATCAATGGTGCATCCAGATATACTTCTTTGATTTGTTGAAAGAGTTCTGTTGCTTTTTCTTTAAAAGTCTTTTTTGTTTCTGGCATCACTTCTGGGTTGCTTTGATCTTCAGAAAAGTTATCGAAATTGATGAAGTAGTCAGAGGCAGTTCTGTCAATTGCTGGAATTGTTCTTTCAATTTGTCTTTTGGTAGCACATTCTGATGCCACGTCATTGTAGACTGGTGTTTCTTGATGAACTGTTTCAATCTGTGTCTCAAGAGGCACAAGTTCCATGGCATTATTGCATAGTCCCTCTCTGTGCACTGCAGGCTGATTGAATGTGATTAGTCTTTCAGTTTGAACTTCTTGGATTGTTGCAAGTTTGGGTATTCTGTTGTTTCTCGGGAGTCCACTGGGCCTACTGTTGATTATAGGCCACATGCTTGTGGTTTTACCAGGTCGATTGATACAACTCTGTTCTCCTTTTTACCAGCAAGGGGCGGTAGTACAACTGATCTTGTTCCGTTGACTGCTAAAACAGGTACTGCTTTTCTGTAAGAAGGCCCAAATTCCTTCTTCACCGCTATTTTTTCTCTGACTAGATCCCCAATCTTTGGAATCCAGACAGGCCTTGCTGGGGCTGGTGGTGCCTCGTCAGTGGTAGCTGGCTGTTGTTTTAACTTTATGTTGCTTAAGGATTTTCCTGTTTCATTCAAGTCCTGTAAAACAGCCAAACGATCTTTGATGTCAAAGTCTGTTTTCTTATCTTCTACCACTGATACCTGACTATCTAAGTCCTGAACTCGCATTCTAGTTCCGAACAATAGTTTGTATGGGCTGAAACCTTTTAGAGAATTTCTTGGCAAATTGTTTAGGCATAACTGGACACTTATTAAATGTTTGACCCACCCAGCACCCAAACCTAATACCTTCGCTGTTATAGATTGCTTTATGTCCCGGTTTTTTCTTTCTACCCCACTGTTCCCTTTGGGGTGTGATGGACAAGAATACCGCAAGCCAACGCCCATGCTGGCCATGGCCTCCTTATAAGCTCGAGAGCTAAAAGCAGGACCCTGGTCAGAATGGAACATGGCAATTGCGTATGTGCCGATAAAGACTCGCAGATCTTTTATAACCGTTCTGGCGTCAGCCGAGCGCTGGGGCCACATTTTTTAAGTGTGTTTTGCCTTCATGATGTACAATGGGACGCGTTTCTCTTGTTTGATTGCGCGGATAGATCGCCTTATGCTTTCTATTAGGGTTTCTGACACTACGGTTCTGGCCGGTTCTCCACTGCGATCTCTGTTGCAGTCTTTACAGTTTTTTGCAAAATCATGAATTCCTTCACTCATTTCCGGCCACCAGTACTCTGATTGCAATTCTCTCAGAGAGTCACTGATTGTTTGGTGTCTCAGACCCAATCCCATATGTGCCTCCTGTAATAGGAAACCTCTCCTGTTCATGTTTGGAATTACCCTATCCCGCACTCCAGGGATTCGAGCAAAAGGAACGGAGTTTGCATCAATTACGTATGCATAATTGAGTGGATAGTTCACGGGTAGTGCTGCACAGTCGCCTTTTACGGACGTTTTCACTGCCAGCATGGTTTCCCTGTCTATGTGTTTTTCTGAACGCTTTTTTGTGGCTACGGAAGCCGGTTTAGTTGCTTCAGCTGTGGTTGTATTAGCCAATGAATTCCCTGCAACGTGAACGCCATCACATTGAAGACTCTGAGCGGGTATCACGTGAGTCTTTTGTAGTTCTTTCGGTAAAAGAGCTACTTGTTTCCAGAGCAATTTATGCTTTATTGTGGCACCTGTGTCATCTTTGTAATCATTTTCAATCCAGCTCTGCAACTTATTATTGTAAGAGTTGACGCAAAAATGAGAATCGCACACGATTAGTGTCGGGAATTCACGTTCTGCATTTTCAAGCGCCATCTTTAAAGATCTGATTTCAGCTCTCTGAGCCGAACCGTACTTTACTGATTCAGTTTTTGTTATTTTCGGTCTGAATTTACCGCTCAGCCAGCGACCTTTAACAATCGCATAGGCTGCATCGTAGGATTTGTTCTCTACGTTGAAATGCTGTACAAATCTATCTGTATAGATTATACAGGCGAACTGTGGGAGAGGCAGAAGTTCGATTGGCAGAGGATGGCTGGGCTTCATCCTGGACTCCTCCCTCTCCATGACCAGACAAGTCAACAACGTCTCCTCGGCGTGCTTCAACATCCTACGCATGCTACGGAAGATCTTCTGGTGGATCCCCACCGAGACCAGGAAGACCGTCACCCAGGCCCTCGTCACTAGCCGACTGGACTACGGCAACGCCCTCTACGCCGGTACCACCGCCAAGCTCCAGAAGAGACTCCAGCGGATCCAGAACGCCTCAGCCAGACTCATCCTCGACATCCCACGAACCAGCCACATCTCCGGACATCTGAGAGACCTACACTGGCTCCCCGTCAACAAAAGAATCACCTTCCGCCTCCTCACCCACGCACACAAAGCCCTACACGACCAAGGCCCGAGCTACCTCAACAGCCGAATCAACTTCTACGCTCCCAAACGCCACCTCCGTTCAGCCAACCACGCCCTCCCCGCGGTCCCCCGCATCCGAAGAGTGACTACAGGAGGAAGGTCCTTCTCCTACCTGGTCGCTAAGACCTGGAACTCCCTCCCGACCGACCTGCGCCTGACCCAAGACCACCTCTCCTTCAGGAAGAAGCTGCAGACCTGGCTGTTCGAGCAGTAGCGGCACCCCCCTACCCCCAGCGCCTTGAGACCCTACGGGTATGTAGTGCGCTCTAGAAATGTCTTTGATTGATTGATTGAGGATATTCTTCTTCATATTCTAAACCATTCAGTTTTTCGAATTGCGGGGCGAAATAGTATTTCACATCTTCCGCTCCAAGAGAATCTACATACTGTATCCATTTCGGATCCAGTGACACTGTAGGCAGGTTTACTGGGCTGAATAGCGCCTCGAAGGCGGATTCCGCTGTGAGGATATTAATCCTTTTGCCATGTGCTAGTTCTCGCTCATTTGCTAATGCAGTTTCTACTGCTTTCACAGTATTTTCTGTTGGACTGAATGTTTTTTCTGCTTGTGTGTACAAGTGAGATTTAATTGAAATTGGTACCTTTTCTCCCTCATTAGAGGTCAGGTACGTGAACCCGCATCTTCCTGGGATGACTCGGATTACAAGATTGCGTGTGTTGTCACGTGTATCTAATTTTGTTTTTGCTAACATGTCTGTTTGCAGTGATCTCAAAATTTCTGTGTGTTTTTGAGTCCAATTGATTTGTTTAAAATCAGGTTTAATTAGTTCGTAGAGAGGTTTAACCCTCTCCGCATAATTTAGAATGTAAGTTCTACCGAAATTCAGGAAACCTAGAATCGATTGTAAATTCTTCAGCGTTTTTGGAGCTTGGAGTACAGCGCACTTCTCTAAGAAGTTGTCCGCTAGGCTTTTTCCTTCTCTTGATAATTCGTATCCTAAAATAATACTGTCAGATGGGCAATTCGAGACTTTTTAAAGTTGAATTTGTAACCCTCTGCTGCGAACCCAAGTATAAGGGTGTTCACTCTTTTCAAGTGAGTCTCCAAGTCATCGTCTGTGAGATAGATATCATCTACGTAAGATAATGCCTCATCATCATACATTTGTAGTAACTCTGTTACTCTGGCCCAGTGTACCTGACCTAAGCCTAATACTTGGGAGGGAGTAAGGAAGTAGCTTTAGTTAAGTTGGTTTTGCCAAGGTTTGCTTCAAGAATTCTCTTCTAAGGGTTTAGTCAACACCATACCTCTGAAATAGAATGTTGGAGGTCTTGTATCTCCTTACAGGACTCAATATCCCAGTTACTCGCAAGAGTAGGCTGGAAACGCCGGAGCTGGATTTCTCGGCAGGAGAAAACACAGCGTCTCTCTCAGCGCGTCGAGGAGGAGGAGAAGGGGCAGCGTCCGCGGGCAGCTTGCATCTGCTGGGCTCTGATGGGGACAGCTGTTCTGCTCCTATGTGCACCACACCATCGCTCGCTGATGTCGTTGAGGCAGCGATAGCATCAGTATCAGCGTAGCTGCGATAGCTTTAGCTTCAGCGTTTGCTTAAGGCAACGTTGGTAATATTTATACCTGAAAGGTGCCTTGTTTGACGTAATTTTTTGGACATAAGACGTCAATAAAGATGTCACTAGGAAGTGATCGTCTCTCAGTGCTCATTAGAGTTCTATTACTAATCAAAACATAGCAAGTGGGACTTTCCCAGGTTGCTGAGTTTTATCTTGTTGAAGAACTCGGAGTGTAATCTAGGAATCTTAGATAGTGGCTTCTGCTGTGTCATTTGCACTAATGAGCTGCAAAGGAAGTTGCAGAGGAAGTGATTCTGAAATTTGGCTCTGATCGTGTTAGGCCAGAGACGAGTTTCTGAATATTGCATTTGAACGGTTATGCCAATATAGGGGTACAAAGGGATTATAGCCGTATAGGGGCATAAAGGTCACAGTATTGATCAGGGTCCTAGATTAGAACCCGACAGATCTAAGGCCACTTTAATCAGATTACGTGGAGTTGTTAATGTGTCAATGGCTGATTCTGCTGTATAAACAGATATTCTGTTGCCTTGGGCTACAGCTCTTTCTTTTGCTACAGAAGTTTGAACCGCTGTCACAATTTTTTCTGTAGAGCTGAATTTCATTTCAGCTTGAGTGTACAAATGTGATTTGTAAGCTATAGGTACCATTTCTCCCTCATTAGAGGTCAGGTGTGTGAATCCGCATCTTCCTGGGATGACTCGGTTTACAAGATTGCGTACGTTTTCGTGAGTTTGTAATTTTGTTTTAGTTAACATGTCTGTTTGCAATGATCTCAAGATCTCTGTGTGTTTCTGAGTCCAATTTATTGGTTTGAAATCAGGTCTTATCAATTCATAGAGAGGTTTAACCCTCTCGGCATAATTTAGAATGTATGTTCTTCCGAAATTCAGGAAACCTAGTATTGATTGTAAATTCTTCAGCATTTTTGCTGCTTGGAGTACAGCACATTTCTCTAAGAAATTGTCTGCCGGGCTTTTGCCTTCACTTGATAATTCATATCCTAAAAATAGGACAGTTAGATGGTCAATTTGTGACTTTTTAAAGTTGAATTTGTAACCCTCTGACGCGAACCCAAGTATTATGGTGTTCACCCTTTTTAAGTGAGTCTCCAGGTCATCATCTGTGAGATAGATGTCATCAACATATGATAATGCTTCATCATCATATATTTGTAGTAACTCTGTTACCCTTGCTGAGAATAATCCTGGGCTATTCTTGAATCCCTGTGGGAGTCGGCAGAATTGTTTTTTGCGATCCCATTATTGAGAAAGCGGTCAAATACCTGCTTTTTGTTGTAATGTTTTGACAGAAGAATCCATTAGAGATATCTAATGTCGTTTTATATTTTTTACGCACAATGTTATTCATTAGTGCTGCACTATGTGAGTTTTGTACTGCAAATGTTTTACAACAGGAGTTAAGGTGTCTGTAGTGCAAAACTAGACAATATGAATCGTCTGGCTTGGAGACAGGAAACAAAGGATTGTTCATTTGAGAGGTGCATGTTTCGATCACCCCTTGATATTCAAGTTGATCTAGGATCTCCCTGACTTGCTTTTTAGCTTCTTGTTTAACTGGGGACTGCCTTTGTGCAGTGGGCTGATTTTTTAACTGGATTTTGTGGTGAGGAGAGTCCTCATCTCATCCTACATGATTTTTATATAAGGCAGGAGCTTGGGCCACTGCCCATTTTCTTGCCAATGTGTATTTTTTATGAATCGGAATATGATTTGAGAAGGCATGCATAATCATTTCTTCGTTGTGTCCTCCAAATTCTTGGCATGTTTAATTTTAATACTTGCTACCTTCTTTTTAGGAAATTGTAATTTTTGCTTTGATAAGCAGGTTCCTTGTCTTTGGACTTGACGTGCTCTTCTCTGTGTTCCGACCGTCCTCTTCTTTCCGATTTCTGTGAGGAAGATCGAGAAAGATTGAGTGAGAAGGATCGTGAGGGACGTGTATCAACATCTTGATATCTGTCTGGTTTTCTTATTTTATCCCTATCTCTAAGGTTGTATCTTTTTTCAGAGGGCTCCCTTTGGGGAGACTTGTCTTCTCGGCCTGGAGATCGCTCCCTACGCTGAGGAGACCTTCCTCTGGACTGGAAATGTTTTTCCCTGGGAGTGGATTGTTTATTACCATCCCAACTCTTTTTTGGAGTTCTTAAATTATTTTTAATAAATATTTTTTCGGGAATTTCAGTTAGTTGGGGTTTTACCGGTTTCCCACCCAAACTATCTCTTCCTAGCTCTTCATTGGATTTTTCTATGATTCTGGCAAGTTTAAATGGTTCGTCTGCTATATCTGTTTCATTCAATTTTTGGAGGTTCTTTATATCATCCCTTGCCAATTGAACTAATTCTCTATATGCCTTTGTTAATTCTTTTATTTTAACTAGGAGTTCTTCGCTTGACATTGTTTCCTAGTCTGGGTGTGTTGCATAGTTGCATAGGACCGGCCCCGTTGCTTCTGGTCTACCTAGTGGACCGAGCCTGGTGATGGGATTATTATGTTTTAGGGCGCCATTAAACCAGAGCAGGTGCTCTTGGTAATTTAGTGGGATTTCAACGTCCTCGAAAGGAGTGTATTCATCCGGAGGTTCCTCTATTTTGTAATAGTGGAAGTCTTTTGTCACAGCGTGTGCTGCTGGAAAATGTATCCATGAATAGAATACCTCTGTTTGCCGATATTCATGTGCCTCTACCACGAATATGACTGTACCACCTCGTGATGTCAGTCCATTTTCTATAAGTTTAAGAGTCATAGTTCTCCTTACGTTGACTGGAATGAGTATAACACTCGGGTCATTTTCTTGGAGAGTTGTGTCTTCCTCTATTAGTTGAGCTGCTATTCTTGCTCTTTCGTCGTCGCTTTCGGACATTTTACTGACTGAAAGTTTTCTGTTGCAGATCGAGTTTCAAAGAAACAAAGATTAGGTGCACAATACTTTGGAACACTGTATCCTTCAACGTTGATCAAACCAAAAACTAATGCATAGGAATCTCTTCCTACTAAGTTCCGGCGGATATTAACCTTTCACCCACTCCAGACGTCTATTGGAGTTTTTACTGGAAAAGGGTTCTGTGTGAAAAAGCACGACTGAGTTACTCTAGTGTCTTGCGTTAGATTATCGCCTTACCAAACGTTGGGTGCCATGTAGTGTAGTTCCTATTTTCCCAACAGGCTCTGCGCATTGGAATAACATAAACAGCAGTTTAGACGTAGGACTGAGGTCATCTAGGTCTCTACTGACTATGTTAAACTTAATTTGGGTTTGTGCCAGCTAGCTCAGAGGTCACTGGAAACTTCCTTGAATGAATAGGGAGGGATGAACTTCCCTGGCTCAGACAAGAAGGGATTCAGTTTCCGACAACCGCATAAACATGACAACTTTGCTCCCTCAGAATAAGAGTGTATCTCTAGAGTCGTGTGAAAACAATAGGCAGGTATTTCACTCAGTCAACCGTGCATACTTAGTTTCACCAGAGTGCAGAGAAATAGAGAGACGGGCGTTTTCAATAAAAGGTGTTATTTATTTCTCATGCAAGAGAAATTAATTGCCACAATTGCAATACTTATCATAAAGTAAAGTGCGCACAGTAAAAAGTAGTATTATGAAATATTACTGTAAAAGCATTGATATGGTTTCTTAGCCATATGATACTTTAAAATTGATAAAATATATACATACATAAATACATTGACTAACGTATTCAACTGGTGCTTCTAACTAAGCCTACCCCGGTGTACCTGACCTAAGCCTAATACTTGGGAAGGGATTAGTAAGTAGCAGTTTAAGTTAAGTAGTTTAAGATTATTTTGCCAAGAATCTGCATCAAGAATTCTCTTAAGGGTTTAGTCAGCTCCGTACCTTGGTAATAGAATGTGAGAGGTCTGGTATCTCTTTCCTCAGGACTCGATCTCCCAGCAACCCGCAAGGGTAGGCTGGAAACACCAGAGCTGGATTTTCTCGGCTGGAGAAAAAGACAGCGTCTCTCTCAGTGCGTCAAACGGGAGGGGCGGCTTCCGTGGGCTTCTCACATCAGCTGGGCTCTCGGGCAAGTAGATGGCCGCTCTGCTCCAAACCACCGTGTGTTTGCTTAAGGCAACTTTTGGTATTTTATACCTGGAAGGTGCCGGGTTTGACGTAAGGTTGGACATAAGACGTCACTAAGAACTAACAGTTCTTTCTGGACTTCAGGAGTTCTTGTTCAAATCAAAACAAAAGCAGGGGGGGATTTCCCGGGCTGCGGGAGGCTTGGTTTGTTTAAAGAACGCGTTGTGCTTTTTAGGAGTCGATGGGAGTAGCCGTGCTGTGCTTTGGACTGCATGGGCTATTACTGAATATGGATCTGATTCTTATGCCTTTATCAGGATATTATTGATTATAACCTCACAAGGGCATAAATCGGGAATATCGAATTAGGGTCCTAGATATAAACACAACAGAGCACTAAAGCCCAACAAAACAAAAATAGGTAGAGAAAACAAGAGGGATTAAGGCAAAAGGCTTTAGAGTGACCCTGCAGAGAGGGTCAAGTCCAGCACCTACGATCATGAGGGTAGCTCTTTGTGCACCTTTCCCAGTCTAAACAGACAGCATTACCATGAGATGGGCTTAGGTAATGGAGCACACTCATGATCCGTGCTCGCCCAGAACCAATAATCAGTACCACGGATCCAGATATCGCTGCAGTTAAGATACTCAGGGCTGGGTTGCTAGCCTATCACCATGCAAGGGATTTTTCATCCCATCATATGTCTCATGGCTGTAATTTCGGCAATGTTGTAGAATAAGCTTTACACAAATTTATTTGAACAATGCCAAATTACGCCAGTATAATGAAAATTGTCGCCAGGCCTAATTTTGACCAGTGAATTGTAACTGGGATGCAGAAGTAGTCCACTGTGACAGAGGTGATGAGGACATAGCATAAAAATGTAGAACTAATTGCACATTGGAACCAGAATTTTGGCGATGACTGGAATTTTGGAAACCGAGCTATGCAACCCAGTGGTTTGTAAGGTGTAGAGACAGAATATTGAGTACAAAATATCGAGTTGCAGAAATATCAAGTTGGAAATATCATGGGTCAGAAATATCGACAGTAAGAATATCGAGGTTAAGAATATCAATATTTAGGTAAGTAATATCGATTTAAAAAATATTTAACTGTTTAATATCGTTTGTAAAAATATAGTTGTTAAAAATTAAATTTTTTATTATTGTAATGTATTTTAGTGCATATTTTATATGCATGTGATATATGTTTTTGTGTATAAGACTTGTTTGTATTTTTATTTTATGTGTTACATTTTTAGTAATTATAAAAATAAAATGTTAATCTTGCGCTTTTAGTTCTGTAGCGGGTTCTGGGATACTGGGGAATATGGTGTGAAGTAATTTAATTATTTTAAATATATTCATTTTTAAAAAAAATATTAACTTTGCACTTTTACTTCCGTAGTGGGTTGTGGGTTTATAAGGGAATAGGGTGGGAAGTAATTAAAATATTTTTCTTTTATTGATGATTTTTTATTTATTAATATTTGTTTTATTGACATTTTATAGTGTTAAATGTGTAAATTAATGTATTAATAATTAATTAATACTTGTTTGTGAAGGAATGTTAATCAACTAAGTATGAATTAATTATGGTAATTATGTAATTAATTTTAGGTGTGTGTTGTGGTCTTTGTAGGTATAAATGGTGGGAAGCAATTTCATTTTAATTTATGAATTAATAATTGGTTGTTAATTAAATGTAATTAATTGTAAATTAATTATTGTAATTGTCTAATTAATTTTAGGGGTGTGTTGTGGTGTTTGTAGGTGTAAATGGTAGGAAGTAATTTATTTTTAATTCATGAACTAATAATTGGTTGTCAATTAATGTTCATTAATTAATTGGTAATAATTGTGGTCATTGTGTGATTCATTTTAGCTGTGTGTTGTTTTGTTTGTAGGTGTAAATGGTTGGAAGTAATTTATTTTTAATGTATGAATTAATAATTGGTTGTTAATTAATTGTTAATTAATTCATTGTTAATTAATTATGGTAATTGTGTAATTAATTGTTGGTGTGTGTTGTGGTGTTTATAGGTGTAAATGGTGGAAAGTAATCTGTGTTTAATTAATATGTAGTTGTTAATTAATGTTAATTAATAAATACATATTTTGGGCAATTTTTAAATATTTTAGTTGTTATATTTATTTTTAAAGGGGGTAAAGGGTGGGTATTACCTACATTTTAATGATGTTATTATTAGTTGTTAATAGCAATTGGTTGTAATTTTAACATACATTTTAAATGTGTTTTATTATTTGATAGTTTAATTTATTTTGTGATGAGTAGATTATAGTGTTAAAGTGTGTGTAGTAGATTAATGCTTGTAATTTCTTTATTAGTAAGAATTTTTTAATTGTTTAATAATTATGTAAAATATGTAAGTTAACCTAATTAAGAAATGTGAAAATGTTTATTATTGGAGCCGTGTTATAGGTTAGGAAGTTATATAAATACATTTATTTTGTAATTAATTTTTTGTAAATATTTTGTATTTAAAAAAATATTTATTGGTAAATGTATTTATTATTGTACTATATATAGTATTCTTAAGTTTCTGTTAAATGCAATTACTATTTTTATATGTGTTCTTTGTATAAGTTTTAATCATTTAATTTAAATTTTTAAAATATTGATTATAAATTTGTATTACATTTTAGATTTTTTAATATATATATATATATATATATATATATATATATATATATATATATATATATATATATATATATATATATATATATATATATATATATATCAAAAGAAGACCTGTGCGCTATGACTGCGGATTTGAAAAGGTGCCGACCCCTCTCCCCCACAACAAATCTTATTCTCAATAAAACGCCATCACAACGTAGAAAGTTGTAGCAGTGGAGAAATTTATTGTGCAAATCATGGAGCAAGTGCTCTCCCTATATATATATAGATATATATTCTCTCCCACCGATCTCCGGTATAATTGGAGATGCTGTCATCGGGCGGTCCGAGCAGGGACACTGGAAGTCCCAAAACGTCCTTTCACCAATCTTTGTCGTACCAAAAGATGCTCGGACACTTTCCTTCTGCAAAAAGTGATTTATTGTGGCAACAAACAACGAGTTTCGGCGATTAAGCCTTGATCACGTTTGAAAGTCTCAGTGCACACAATCAAATTAATTTAAATCCATTGGTGTAAAACATAAACATAAATATAGGACTATTTTCAGGTGCTGTGTTCCTACCGATAATTGTATCGGCCATTTTGAAGTGTGCAAAAAGTATCGCGACCACTATGTAAACAATTATGTACACTCGTAGCTAAGTTTGTAGGTTATACATATATTCATGTTTCAATAATTCCACAGCATTACGTGAAATGGGTAAATTATATCATGAAAGTTCATTACATACATCCCAGACTCATGTCCTGTGGCGAGCTAGAAAAGTTTTGCCCAAGTGGGCTTTGACACTGTTTGTTGACACAGATATATAGTATCCACTAGTATATTAATCCTAATGCCACAAAACTTTATTGACTTGACAAGTTGAATCTTCATGTAAGCGAACAGTCTTGTGGCCACAATATTCTACACCATCCAAGCACCTATTGAAATAGAAATTAAAATTACTAAAAACTTGCGACTGCGATACTGTACTTTTTGTTAACTCATACAATATAATAATGTAGGTGCACTGCCAGTTCCTCAGTAATGTTTAGTCCACTAGGTGCAATGCTTTCAAAATCAATAATATACTTTGATTCTAATTTACGTAGAGATGATTCCTGATTACCCCCCTAATCCCAAGGTCAACACTGTCAATCACAACCATACGTACTCCTGTCTCATCCTGGTAGTGATGTGAATGAAAATGGCGAGGTATAGGATACAGTCTGTTATTGTTCTTAATTGCTCGAAGATGCTCAAGGACTCTCTTCTTGGCTTGATGTTTGGTACTTCCCACATACCATTTGTTACATGGGCAAATCAGAATGTATACACAATGTGTAGTGTTACAGGTTAGGTGTTTCTTAATTACAAATACCTTTCCTGTACTGGGGACTACCAATTTCTTACAATTTGAGCTTCCTTTGCAAGCTTTACATCTGTTACAACATTTGTAGAATGGTTGTATGCAACGTTGACCTTGATTTGTTTGTGTGACATGGTTATGGCTTAATTCATCTTTCAATGATCTGCTTTTCCGAAACGTGATCTGTGGATTGCTCCCTAGATCAGGTTTCAGATGTTCATCACTTAGAAGGACTTGCCAGTGTTTTTTAATATCTCACGAATTCTATTAGCCTGTCCACAGTAAGTTGTAATGAATCTTACTTTCTCAGTACCTTCATTATCCCTCACTGGATAAAGCAAATCATTTCTCTCAATTCTCTTCATCCTCTTACAGGCCTCTGAGATTGTTTTTGTGCCATAGCCCCGTTCCCTAAATCTCTTACACATTGTGATTTTTTCTTGTTCAAAGGTTTCAATTGAACTACAATTTCTCCTGGCCCGTAATAGTTCCCCATACGTGATACTGTGTACCAAATTGCGTGGATGTGAGCTATTTGCCCTGAGGATACTATTCCCCACAGTTTCTTTGCGATGCAGTTTGGTTTCAATGTTATGGCCTTTGATACTCACAGAAATATCAAGAAACTCTATCGAGGTTTTGATGATGTCTGTACTAAAGGTTAAATTCAGGTCATTCTCATTTAATTTCCTCACACTGAAACACTTAAATATTTATATACATATTCACTGAAAAAACCATAGGTTTGACACCAGTTATAGTTAGCTGGAAATTTTACTGACATAAAACCATTGAAATTCCCACGTTATAGTTAGTTGGATTCACTATCACTTGCGCGCCTGCAATGTACTGCAGATTACGTCACATATTACATCACTCATGACATGGTCAGTGACATTTCTCATGACATCACTGATGACACCATCCAGTCAATGTGTGTCTTTCTGAAATATAAATATGTTTTATATATGTATATGTAAAGGTCGATGGAAGAATAAATGTTTAAATAAGTGTCTTAATGTATGTTTTAAAAAAAAAAAGATTGGTTAACTGGTTTATTAAGTGTATCTTAGTGAATACATATATTAGCGAGTATTGTTTAAATATTTAAATGTTTGTATCAGTGTTTTACTTTGTGTATAAGTGGCTGCATGGGTTGGTGAGTAGCTACATGTGTGTGTATATGGGTTATTAGATGTTTTTTTTAGTATCAGTATGAGTGTCTGTATGGTTTGGTGGGGGTGTTACTTGGCACATAGATGCATCAATGACTGACTCACTGTTTGTATGTGTTTTGAAGCAGCATATATGCAGGACTGTATGGGTGGATGAGTGTGTATATGTGTGTGTTAGTGAGTGAATGACTGTCTCACTAGTGTCTTTATCAATAACTACATATGTTTTAATCTAGTATATGTGAGTATTGATGTATATAAGTGAGTATATGTGAGAGTGAGAGATTGAAAGCGTTCCTGTTTAAATAAGTATGTGTTTCTATAAGTGATTGTTTAAGAGAGTAAGTATGTGTGAGTTTCCTTAGAAGTAAGGTGGTAGTGTGTGTATAGCTGTATATGCAAATAAATGGATGTTCAATAGTTTATTTGCATGTGTGAGTATATGTGTGTAACTTTTGGATGACTGTCGGTGTGTAACAGGATGTATAGGTGTATCACTACATATGATGAGTGAGTATATGTATGAGTGACTATATAGAACTGTTGGTGAATGAGTGGATGTGTATATAGTTGGTGGAATTACTGAATTGGTTGTTGTAACTGGTATGGGTATCTCCATTTTTTGAAAATGTTAGTTTCTATTTTTGAATATGTGTTTCAAGGGTTACATTACACTGAAAGGAGGTCTGTCACTTTGTCACAGGGATGCTGTCATCAGTGATGTCATGAGTGATGTCACTGACCATGTCATGAGTGATGTAATATGTGACGTAATCAGCAGTGCATTGCAGGCGCGCAAGTTATAGTGAGTCCAACTAACTATAACGTGGGAATTTCAATGGTTTTATGTCAGTAAAATTTCCAGCTAACTATAACTGGTGTCAAACCTATGGTTTTTCCATGAATTTAATAGGTTTTTTAAATGCTAATTCCTAACTATAACTGGTGTGAAACCTATGGTTTTTTCAGTGAATTTCATAGGTTTTTTAAATGCCAATTCCTAACTATATATAGGGCCTCAAACCTATGTTTTTTTCAGTGAATTTCAAAGGTTTTTAATAGCAAATTTATATTGCCATCAAATATAATATGTTTTTATAATGAATCCTATATTGTATATTTATGTAATACTAATTTTTTATGTATATTCTTCATTTTTTTTTTTTGCCCTGGAGCGCTCCCGGTGGGCACCGGAAAGCGCAGTCTTGCGGCGCGCCCCGGTGCGCGTACCGGTGAGCGTCCTGTTTGCACTATTCCCGCGCAAAACATCATTGTGACATATCGCGTAGCCGTGTCCGCGTGATACGCACGGCGTAAGCGCAACCGGAAGCACCTGAGCGCATACGATCGCACTACGTAAGCGCCCTGGGGCGCGTAGCGTAAGCGCGTCGGGTCATGTGACCTGAAAATAATACTTTTCATTGGTTCAGAACTGGTTTTTTTTCCAAATGATGAAAGCCCGCACCTTTTTTCCTCATCCTCACTTTGTTCTTTGACTAAGGAAGACCTGTTTGTGAGAAATGGCTTCCGTAGCAGCAGCAGCAGGAACATCTCAACCACCACCACCACCACCACCACCACAAGGACCACCACAACACCACAGTGGTGGAGAAGAAGAAGATGAGGAGGAGGAGGAGGAGGAGTAGAGACGGTTCCTCCCTGAAGATAATACCCCCTTATAAGCCAAAGGAGATTATTGTCTGGGAGTTTTTTAAAATCCCAAGTGGCCTAAAGAAAGTTAATGCTCCGAAAGTTACATGTCTGATCTGTGGCACTGTACTTTCCAGGGGGAACCCTGCCAAAAAGTATTCTTTTGGTAACAGTACCATGATTCGCCACATGCAACACCGGCACCCTAACAACTATGCTGCGGCAGAGGTCAGAGAATTGACCAGAAACCCTTCCCAATCTTCTCCCAGCACCTCCCAAAGTAAACAACCCACTCCATTGGGCCCAGAGAAAAGGGAGATGGTCCTAAACATCCAACCCCAGTTTGGAGATTTTAAAATTGTGTGTAAATTTTGCGGGACTACAATTTGCTATGGAGAGCAAAGTATTCATCTGATCAACCGTGCTGGTGACAACCACAAGTGCAAAAACAAACCTTAATTTTTTCCTGGTTTTTTTTGCTCCAGTTGAGCCGTTTACAATTCCCTGTTTTTTGTTTGTCCCCACAAAAATTACAAAAAAATATAAAATTGTTCATAAAAGCCAAAAAAAGTAAAAAATGTTCCAAAAAACAATAAAAAAACATATAAAACAACAAAAAGAATAAAAAAACCAGTTCTTTTTAGAACTACCTCCAATTTATAAAAAAATGGTAAATTTTTTAAAAACTCTGTATTCTTTTTTCCCCATGGTACTCTCCCCGGTACGCTCCGCGGTGTGTGTACCGAGCGCTCCCCCCGCGCAAATCGAAAAAAAAATGGGTTTTTTTGCCCCGTGGGGCCCTTTTATGGCCCCCACATCATACCTGGGGGGTCAGGGGGGTCTACCCTGCCCCCTTTTGGTCATTTCCCCCTTTGTTTTTGCGACCTCTTGTGTCTCGATCCTACAGAGACACAAGATTGCGGATGCTCCAGACTGTTTGGAATGATGACAGACACCCGAGAGCCAATCTGCTTTCCGCTCGCGAACCTGCGTAGCGCGCTGGAGCGCGCCCCGGTGCGCGTACCAGGGTGCTCTTATAGATATATATATTTTTTGAATCTAAATTACTCAAAATCCACTGGAGCACATATCTTGAAACATAGCAAAGGCACGTTGGGCTATCAGTCCCTACAATTTTGCCAAGTTTGGTGGAAATCCATTCAGCCGTTCGGGCTAAAAGTGAGTCCAACCGCCCTATGGAAATTAACATGGGGAAAACACGTTATGGGTCCCCCCTTTTATCTTGGCCCCCGCTTGGCGAATCCCCCCCCCCAAACTTTCAGGGAAGGAGCAGAGCGCAGCGAGGCAAATTTCAGGAAAATTACAGGCAGATCCCTCAATCAGCGCCCAAGTTATTCCCAATAGAATGTTGCGGATTTCCTATAGAAAACAATCCTAACTATAACTACCTACTGGCGACCACCAGTAGGTAATATATATGTATATATATATATTACCTACTGGCGGTCGCCAGTAGGTATATATAGTTAGGATTTTTTTCCTATGGGATTTCTGAAAATTCTATGTCGAATAACTTTGGCGTTTGTGGACGGAATTGGCTGAAATTTTCAGGAAAATGGCACATTTTGTTTCTGCTTTTCCGAAACGTGATCTGTGGATTGCTCCCTAGATCAGGTTTCAGATGTTCATCACTTAGAAGGACTTGCCAGTGTTTTTTAATATCTCACGAATTCTATTAGCCTGTCCACAGTAAGTTGTAATGAATCTTACTTTCTCAGTACCTTCATTATCCCTCACTGGATAAAGCAAATCATTTCTCTCAATTCTCTTCATCCTCTTACAGGCCTCTGAGATTGTTTTTGTGCCATAGCCCCGTTCCCTAAATCTCTTACACATTGTGATTTTTTCTTGTTCAAAGGTTTCAATTGAACTACAATTTCTCCTGGCCCGTAATAGTTCCCCATACGTGATACTGTGTACCAAATTGCGTGGATGTGAGCTATTTGCCCTGAGGATACTATTCCCCACAGTTTCTTTGCGATGCAGTTTGGTTTCAATGTTATGGCCTTTGATACTCACAGAAATATCAAGAAACTCTATCGAGGTTTTGATGATGTCTGTACTAAAGGTTAAATTCAGGTCATTCTCATTTAATTTCCTCACACTGAAACACTTAAATATTTATATATATATTCACTGAAAAAACCATAGGTTTGACACCAGTTATAGTTAGCTGGAAATTTTACTGACATAAAACCATTGAAATTCCCACGTTATAGTTAGTTGGATTCACTATCACTTGCGCGCCTGCAATGTACTGCTGATGACGTCACATATTACATCACTCATGACATGGTCAGTGACATTTCTCATGACATCACTGATGACACCATCCAGTCAATGTGTGTCTTTCTGAAATATAAATATGTTTTATATATGTATATGTAAAGGTCGATGGAAGAATAAATGTTTAAATAAGTGTCTTAATGTATGTTTTAAAAAAAAAAAAGATTGGTTAACTGGTTTATAAAGTGTATCTTAGTGAATACATATATTAGCGAGTATTGCTTAAATATTTAAATGTTTGTATCAGTGTTTTACTTTGTGTATAAGTGGCTGCATGGGTTGGTGAGTAGCTACATGTGTGTGTATATGGGTTATTAGATGTTTTTTTAGTATCAGTATGAGTGTCTGTATGGTTTGGTGGGGGTGTTACTTGGCACATAGATGCACCAATGACTGACTCACTGTTTGTATGTGTTTTGAAGCAGCATATATGCAGGACTGTATGGGTGGATGAGTGTGTATATGTGTGTGTTAGTGAGTGAATGACTGTCTCACTAGTGTCTTTATCAATAACTACATATGTTTTAATCTAGTATATGTGAGTATTGATGTATATAAGTGAGTATATGTGAGAGTGAGAGATTGAAAGCGTTCCTGTTTAAATAAGTATGTGTTTCTGTAAGTGATTGTTTAACCACATGGCTGCTGGGCGTTTTCCCCCCCAGTGCTGGAAAATGCCATTTTAGTGGCACTATGACGAGCTCAGCTCGTCATCAGCACACGACACCCGTGGGTGATGACGAGCTGAGCTCGACATCAGCATCGAAAGGGTTAAGAGAGTAAGTATGTGTAAGTTTCCTTAAAAGTAAGGTGGTAGTGTGTGTATAGCTGTATATGCAAATAAATGGATGTTCAATAGTTTATTTGCATGTATGAGTATATGTGTGTAACTTTTGGATGACTGTCGGTGTGTAACAGGATGTATAGGTGTATCACTACATATGATGAGTGAGTATATGTATGAGTGACTATATAGAACTGTTAGTGAATGAGTGGATGTGTATATAGTTGGTGGAATTACTGCATTGGTTGTTGTAACTGGTATGGGTATCTCCATTTTTTGAAAATGTTAGTTTCTATTTTTGAATATGTGTTTCAAGGGTTACATTACACTGAAAGGAGGTCTGTCACTTTGTCACAGGGATGCTGTCATCAGTGATGTCATGAGTGATGTCACTGACCATGTCATGAGTGATGTAATATGTGACGTAATCAGCAGTGCATTGCAGGCGCGCAAGTTATAGTGAGTCCAACTAACTATAACGTGGGAATTTCAATGGTTTTATGTCAGTAAAATTTCCAGCTAACTATAACTGGTGTCAAACCTATGGTTTTTCCATGAATTTAATAGGTTTTTTAAATGCTAATTCCTAACTATAACTGGTGTGAAACCTATGGTTTTTTCAGTGAATTTCATAGGTTTTTTAAATGCCAATTCCTAACTATATATAGGGCCTCAAACCTATGTTTTTTTCAGTGAATTTCAAAGGTTTTTAATAGCAAATTTATATTGCCATCAAATATAATATGTTTTTATAATGAATCCTATATTGTATATTTATGTAATACTAATTTTTTATGTATATTCTTCATTTTTTTTTTTGCCCTGGAGCGCTCCCGGTGGGCACCGGAAAGCGCAGTCTTGCGGCGCGCCCCGGTGCGCGTACCGGTGAGCGTCCCGTTTGCACTATTCCCGCGCAAAACATCATTGTGACATATCGCGTAGCCGTGTCCGCGTGATACGCACGGCGTAAGCGCAACCGGAAGCACCCGAGCGCATACGATCCCACTACGTAAGCGCCCTGGGGCGCGTAGCGTAAGCGTGTCGGGTCATGTGACCTGAAAATAATACTTTTCATTGGTTCAGAACTGGGTTTTTTTCCAAATGATGAAAGCCCGCACCTTTTTTCCTCATCCTCACTTTGTTCTTTGACTAAGGAAGACCTGTTTGTGAGAAATGGCTTCCGTAGCAGCAGCAGCAGGAACATCTCAACCACCACCACCACCACCACAAGGACCACCACAACACCACAGTGGTGGAGAAGAAGAAGATGAGGAGGAGGAGAGGGAGGAGTAGAGACGGTTCCTCCCTGAAGATAATACCCCCTTATAAGCCAAAGGAGATTATTGTCTGGGAGTTTTTTAAAATCCCAAGTGGCCTAAAGAAAGTTAATGCTCCGAAAGTTACATGTCTGATCTGTGGCACTGTACTTTCCAGGGGGAACCCTGCCAAAAAGTATTCTTTTGGTAACAGTACCATGATTCGCCACATGCAACACCGGCACCCTAACAACTATGCTGCGGCAGAGGTCAGAGAATTGACCAGAAACCCTTCCCAATCTTCTCCCAGCACCTCCCAAAGTAAACAACCCACTCCATTGGGCCCAGAGAAAAGGGAGATGGTCCTAAACATCCAACCCCAGTTTGGAGATTTTAAAATTGTGTGTAAATTTTGCGGGACTACAATTTGCTATGGAGAGCAAAGTATTCATCTGATCAACCGTGCTGGGGACAACCACAAGTGCAAAAACAAACCTTAATTTTTTCCTGGTTTTTTTTGCTCCAGT
The DNA here is from genome assembly GCF_964263255.1 of Lissotriton vulgaris. Lineage (NCBI taxonomy): Eukaryota > Metazoa > Chordata > Amphibia > Caudata > Salamandridae > Lissotriton > Lissotriton vulgaris. The sequence goes on from NC_141698.1 coordinate 1,093,593,769, forward strand.
TGAGCCGTTTACAATTCCCTGTTTTTTGTTTGTCCCCACAAAAATTACAAAAAAAATATAAAATTGTTCATAAAAGCCAAAAAAAGTAAAAAATGTTCCAAAAAACAATAAAAAAAACATATAAAACAACAAAAAGAATAAAAAAACAGTTCTTTTTAGAACTACCTCCAATTTATAAAAAAATGGTACATTTTTTAAAAACTCTGTATTCTTTTTTCCCCATGGTACTCTCCGCGGTGTGTGTACCGAGCGCTCCCCCCGCGCAAATCGAAAAAAAAATGGGTTTTTTTGCCCCGTGGGGCCCTTTTATGGCCCCCACATCATACCTGGGGGGTCAGGGGGGTCTACCCTGCCCCCTTTTGGTCATTTCCCCCTTTGTTTTTGCGACCTCTTGTGTCTCGATCCTACAGAGACACAAGATTGCGGATGCTCCAGACTGTTTGGAATGATGACAGACACCCGAGAGCCAATCTGCTTTCCGCTCGCGAACCTGCGTAGCGCGCTGGAGCGCGCCCCGGTGCGCGTACCAGGGTGCTCTTATAGATATATATATTTTTTTAATCTAAATTACTCAAAATCCACTGGAGCACGTATCTTGAAACATAGCAAAGGCACGTTGGGCTATCAGTCCCTACAATTTTGCCAAGTTTGGTGGAAATCCATTCAGCCGTTCGGGCTAAAAGTGAGTCCAACCGCCCTATGGAAATTAACATGGGGAAAACACGTTATGGGTCCCCCCTTTTATCTTGGCCCCCGCTTGACGAATCCCCCCCCCCCAAACTTTCAGGGAAGGAGCAGAGCGCAGCGAGGCAAATTTCAGGAAAATTACAGGCAGATCCCTCAATCGGCGCCCAAGTTATTCCCAATAGAATGTTGCGGATTTCCTATAGAAAACAATCCTAACTATAACTACCTACTGGCGACAACCAGTAGGTAATATATATGTATATATATATATTACCTACTGGCGGTCGCCAGTAGGTATATATAGTTAGGATTTTTTTCCTATGGGATTTCTGAAAATTCTATGTCGAATAACTTTGGCGTTTGTGGACGGAATTGGCTGAAATTTTCAGGAAAATGGCACATTTTGTTTCTGAGCAGCCCCTGAAAATTTGGGGGGGTTACGTCAAGGGGGGCCGAGAAAAAAGGGGGGTCCCAAAACACGTTTTTCACATTCATTTTTCCATAGGGCGGTTGGAATCACTTTTAGCTCGAACGGCTGAATGAATTTACACGAAACTTGGCAAAATTGTAGATATGGTTTGCCCGACGTGCCTTTGCTATGTCTCAATATATGTGCTCCAGTGGATTTTGAGAAATTAACGTTTTAAAAAACAGATATATCTGTAACAGCGCTCCGGTTAGCGCTCCGGTTCGCGTACTTGATGCGTAACGGAACTTCGCGAAGCGAAGCTGATTGGCTCTCTGGTGTCTGTCAACATTCTAAACAGTCCGGAACGGCCGCCATCTTGTCTCTCGGTAGGATCGAGAGACAAGAGGTGGAGAAAAACGAAGGGGGAATTTAATGAAAGGGGTCAAGGTAGATCCCTCATGACCCCCTAGGATTGATGAGGGGGATATTAAAGTGCCCCGCGGGGCAAAAAAAAAAAAGAGGTGCGTCCCGGTACGCGAACCGGGTAGCTTACCGGTAGCATAACGGGAGTTCGCCATTTTGTGTTTTGGACACATTTTATCACAAGATGGAGGAATAACAATGTGGGAAATGGGTGTAAGGGGCAAGGGAGACGTATCTTGACCCCCTAGGTTTTCTGATGGTAGCTGAGAAGGCTCATATATGTCGATTTTTATTTTTTTTCTAACCCTGGGCGAAGAACTACGCTCCGTTCGCGGAGTTTGCGAAGTTTCAGCAACTCAGCGTTCCGCGGAGAACGCGTAGCTGTCGATTACTCCGCGATCCGGTGCGTAGCGTAGTTCTCGCGCGCTGAATAACATTATCGCGTGCGGGGCAATGGCTTACCTTGGTTCTGCATTCGCTTTTTGCCGGTCGCGTGTGCCACCATGTTTGTAAACCCTGCGGGTGCACTAACTATATATCGCGCACCCGCAATCCACTGCTGATGATGTCACATATTACATCATTCATGACATGGTCAGTGACATCACTGATGACAACATCTAGTGACTGTATGTTTCTGTAGAGTTAAAATATGTCTTACATATTGAAGAATGAGTGGATGTATAAGTGTCTGGATGAAGGATTTAGTAGGTGCATGACTGACTGTATGAGTGAGTGATTAAATGTGTCTCACTGAGTGCATGGGTAAGTGACTAAACTGTCTTAATTTGTGCATCATTATGTCTGTTGTTCTGTAAACTGCTGCATGTGTTAATCAGTAGCTATATGAGTAACTATAAGGGTTATTGATTGGTTGCCCAAGTATTTGTATGGGAGAGTGAGTGTGTGTGTGTGGATGGCTGGGAGGTGTGTGCATAGATGTGTGAGCAGTTGATTCACTAGATGTATGGGTTCAAAAGTGCATATGGAATCAGCTGTATGGGCGGTTGACTGTGTGCATGAGTGTATTGGTGAGTGAATGGATATCTTAGTGCTACATGTCAAAGTAAGTACATATGTAAAACACAGTACATGTGAGAGTTGACATATATAAATAACTGTGCATAAGAGCCAGTGAATGTGTGAGTGGCTGCATGGATCATTGTAAACTTGTATCAGTGATTGTATAAGAGAGTAAATATGTGTTAGAATATGTTTGAATAAGTAAGGTGTGTATAACTGTATAGTTGAGGAAATGGAGGTGTGATTGATTCTTTGCCTGACTGACTAGGTGTATGAGTAACTCCATGGATGAGTGACAATCTGTGAGTGTCTGTTTACACTGAGTGTATCTAAGGTTATATTAGAGTCTGTATAGGTTCATCGTATTATCACATGAATGATGTCACCAGTGATGTTGTCAGTGATGTCATTTGAGATGTCATCAGTGATGTCATCAGTGATGTCACTGACCATGTCATGAATGATGTAATATGTGACATCATCAGCAGTGGATTGCGTGTGCTCGATATATAGTTAGAGCAACTAACTATATATGCGAATTTCAATGGTTTTGTGCTAGTAAAATAAGGTTTTGTAAATGCTAATCCCTAACTATATATGGTCTATAACCTATGTTTTTTTCAGTAAATATATATATATAATTAATATAAAATATATATATTTAAGTGTTTCAGTGTGATAGTATTTTATTTTACTACGATATCCAGCACTTTCCCTACTGTTGCACTCGTTGGAGTGGGAATAGTAATTTCTTCCCCCTCTATCCAGCACTTTCCCTACTGTTGCACTCAGTGTATCGGGAATAGTCATTTGTACCCCTCGGCTATCCAGCACTTTCCCTACTGTTATACACACTGGAGTGGGAATAGTAATTTTCACCACTCCGCTATCCAACACTTTCCCTACTGTTGCACTCTCTGGAGTGGGAATAGTAATTTTCACCCCTCCGCTATCCAATACTTTCCCTACTGTTGCATTCTTTGGAGTGGGAATAGTAATTTCTTCCCCTGCTATCCAGCACTTTCCCTACTGTTGCACTCACTCGAGTTGGAATAGTAATTTTTACCCCTTTGCTATGCAGCACTTTGCCTACTGTTGCACACACTGAAGCGGGAATAGTAATTTTTACCCCTCGGCTATCCAACACTTTCCCTACTGTTGCATTATTTGGAGTGGGAATAGTAATTTCTTCCCCCTGTTATCCAGCACTTTCCCTACTGTTGCACTCACTGGAGTGGGAATAGTAATTTTGAGTCCTCTGCTATCCAGCACTTTCTCTACTGTTGCACACACTGGTGTGGGAATAGTAATTTTTACCCCTCTGTTACCAAGCACTTTACCTACTATTGGACTCACTGGAGTGTGAAAAGTAATTTTTATCCTTTCGCTATCGAATATTTTCCTTACTGTTAGACTGACTGGAGTGGGAATAGTAATGTTTACCCCTCCACTATCCAACACTTTCCCTACTGTTGCATTTTTTGGAGTGGTAATAGTAATTTTTACCCCTCCGCTATCCAGTACTTTCCCTACAGTTGCACTCACTGGAGTGGAAATAATAATTTTTACCACTCTGCTATCCAGCACTTTCCCTACTGTTGTATTCTTTGGAGTGGGAATAGTAATTTTTACCCCTCCGCTATTCAGCACTTTCCCTACTGTTGCACTCACTGGACTCGGAATAGATTTTTTTCCCCTCTGCTATCCAGCACTTTCCCTACTGTTGCACTCACTGGAGTGGAAATAATAATTTTTACCACTCTGCTATCCAGCACTTTCCCTACTGTTGTATTCTTTGGAGGGGGAATGGTAATTGTACCCCTCCGCTATCCAGCACGTTCCCTACTGTTTCACTCAGTGGAGTGGGAATAGAAATGTTTACCTCTCCACTATCCAACACTTTCCCTACTGTTGCACACATTAGAGTGGGAATAGCAATGTTTACCCCTCCGCTATCCAGCACTTTCCCTACTGTTGCACTCACTGGAATGGGAATAGTAATTGTTACCCCTCCGCTATCCAACACTTTATCTACTGTTGCATTGACTGAAGTTGGAATTTAATTTTAAAGACTTTCAAATAGTTTAATGATTTTATTTATAATATGTTTTTATTAGATTTTACGTTATTGTTGTATTTATATATAAATATATATATATTTATTTATTTATAAATGTTCATGATTACAATTATAAAATAAATGTAAGTAACTAGTTTATTAATTGTTTTTAAGTAAATATATATATATTACATTTTATATAGGTATGTTAAAAAAAGTTAAATTACATTGGTTTGTTATATTTATTAAAATGTATATTAAGGGGGCGTGGCCAAGATGATGGAGTGAGCGGACAGACTGATCCAAGCTCCCGCTGACGGCCAAACATAGCACCGGCTTTCGGCCCGATTCAGCGACAGTCGGCCTGAGTGGTTATCCCGGAGGGGGTGCCCAGCCCAGGGTATATCCCTTGAGGCCGGGAACGATCGCTGCAGGGCTATAACTCGCATGCAGCCACGCTCTGGTGGCCGCGGGGCTGCGCAGGTGAAGTAAGGCCCGGGATCCTGGGGCAGACCGAACTGCCCCCCGAGGGGTACTGCAGCTGAGATAGCGACCAACACTAACGAGGGCCTCCCTGGTGTCCTGGCTTTGGCCGTGGGGGTCCGGGGAACTGCGGACTAGTGCACCCCGTGGTGGCATTTTGGTGAGCCGCCGGGACGCTGTGCCGCCGTGCCGCCATCTTGAGAGGAGAGCACCAGGGAATTTGTGGTGCGGTCCCTGCGGGGCGCCGACGAGTGGGAGAAGTCCCTCAGTGGCGGGGTGGTGAAGGCCCCGTGATCTCTACCCGGCCGTGAGCTGTGCAGCAGGTGCGGGAGCCAGGAGCTGCGGTTAAGTGAGGCTGCCGAGGACAAGCTGCACGAAGCCCAGGAGCGAGCACACGCCCGGTGGGCTGGGGGACTGAGGTGCGGATTCCCAATGAGTGGCGGAGCGGTGTGCCCCGTGGCCCAGTGAGTGAGCTGGGGGCTGCCTGGTCTGGAGCGAGAGGCAGAGGATCTCGCGGTGCGGCCTAGGGGACCTCTGCAGTGACGCGGGCAGAGATTGGTGGCCTGGAGGTGTGAGAGAGCGCTGTCAGCAGGCGCCGCTCCCGGTATGGCAGTGTGGAGAAGGGAGTACGACGAGCGCAGAGTCAGGCGGAGCACAGAGGACCACACCGCCATTTTGTGCAGGAGTTTCCTGTCTGGTCCAGGTATGGGGGAAGGGAGCTGCAGCTTGGGGCGTTAGTAGAGCTCTCCCCAGGGTGATTGAGTTATTCTCCCCCCACCTACAGCGTGGGTTGCCGGGGCCTGCAGGGACAACTCGCGAAGGACTGCGACCCGCCGGGCCGCTGGGGCAGAGAAACGCAGCTTAAGGGTGCAGGATTGGGCCCAGACAAGCCTGAGTGGAGACAGGGTGGGACAGGGAAGCGCCGGCCGCGGCATATTGGCCGGAGCAGTGGAGAGTGACACGTGCGCAGCTCAGCGGATGCAGAGGGGTTTGGCAGGCGGTGAGCAGCAGGTCATCGGGGGTGCCGGGACTGTACTAGCATGGAGGCAGGACGCGGATAGTGGTGATGCCCTGGGGGACTTGCTGGCAAAAGGGTGATTTCGCTGTGACAGCTGGTGAGCATACACCTATTGGAGGACTAAGCCTGTGCCCACCCCCCCTGGATCTCAGAGAGAAACGTGCTTGTCGGCCCGGTGGGGAGAGGCATACAGGAGGCAGAAAGCGCCCCGAGGTCCGAAGGCTTCCCTCTAGCTTGGGGGTGAGTGCCGGGGCCGGGAGGGTCACTCATTGACGCTGACAGTTGAGACAGAGCTGATAACAGGAATTGGGGGGGCCTTCCACGACCCTTTTGAGCTTAGCCGGAGAGTGCTATGTCCTCCTCCGGGAACAGGAAGGAAAAGACCATCAAGGACTTGTTTGTCAAGGCGCCAGCTGGACACATAACCTCTGCCACAACGGCGGGGCCCTCTGGGCCAAAGTCAGAGAAGGAGGACAGAGCTGAGCCTTTCACCAAGGCGTTCCTCGAAACCATGTTTGTCGCTTTGAGAGAAGACATCCATACCCTCAAGCAAGAGTTTGCATCGGAGATCTGGGAGGCCAGACGTGAGGTTGATGGCATCGGCGAGAGAGTCGCGGATCTGGAAGGGAAGAGCGACGGGAGGGACATGGAGATAGCGGCTCTGCAACAGGAACTGATCCGGATCCATGACCAACAGGTGGACCTCCAAGCCCACATTGAGGACCTAGAAAACAGGTCCCCGCACCACAACATACACATTAGAGGAGTGAAGATGGATGAGGACTCGAAGGATCTTTTCTCCTACTCCAGAGAACTTTTCAATCACATACTGGGCAGGCCATTGGAGACTAAGTTGAGAATGGATCGGGTGCACAGGGTTGGTCCCCTGAGGGCCACGTCGGCTCCGCCGCTGGACATACTAGTCTGTGTCCAAGACTTCCGTACCAAAGAGCCTATCCTCCAAAAGGTGCGACAAATGCACCCTCTTCAGTTTAAAGGTCACCCTCCTGTTCTTTATCAGGACCTGTCTGCCCTCACCTTACAGAAGAGGAGAACCTTTAAACCTATCACTACGCATTTACAGCAGCGTAACATCACCTACAGTTTGGGCCACCCCTTCAGGCTAGTGTTTCGCATGGACAATAAGTTGTACCAGCTGCGCTCCTTGTCAGAAGCTAGCAGTTTGCTGGGTGTGGAACTACAAGAATCAGAAAGCGGAGGAGAGGGTGCCAAGTAAGAAGCTGAGGATTCCAGACCCCGATGGCGTCAAAAGGGCTACAGGCGCAGTCTCAAGAAACCCCGAGCGGCAGAGGTCAAGGAGGGTAGACGGTCAGCTCTGGAGGCCGTCTCGGCAGACCTCCCCAACACCCCACCCGGCTGACACTAGACACTATACCTGGCCTATTGTTTGCTTTTTTCAGGCCGGGGCCGTTGGTGGGAAGGTGGAGTCTTCCCTGTTGGTCATCCACCCCGATTCCCTATCACTAATCAACCATGGTTGATGGACTATGTGTTTTCGTCTTATTTTGCTTCATTAATATGTTTTGTGGTTTGGGACTTGGGGGGGTTGAGGGGGGTGTCCAGTGCTCCACGTCCGATTTTTCCCTAGTGCTAGAGTAGCTCCACATGTTCGAGTAGCCCTTCCCTACACAGTGGTCCACAGTACCGACAACGCCATACATGGCTCCTCAAATACGAGCCTGATTCTGCTGATTATTGGTTATGCCTGATACCACAATTAGGAATTTAACCCTCAATGTGAGGGGCCTTAATAACCTGGTAAAGCGCAGGGCGGTGCTGTTATGTTTAGAGAACACACAAGCAGATCTATGCTTACTTCAGGAGACCCATTTGCAAGCGCACGGTTGTCATAGGCTGCGGTCCCGCACATTCCCCCCTACGTTTTTTTCCTCCTGCACCACAAAGACGACTGGGGTGGCGATTCTGGTTGCTCAGCGGTTTAAAGGGGAAACATTGCATAAAGGTGCCAAGATCAAGGGAAGACTTCTGACCTATCGCCTTGCCCTGGGTGGACTAACTTCACTATTGGCTCTCTATATGCCCTGAATGAAGGCCAGGAAATTTTTTTGCATTCCGCCATTACTGAGGCCACAGCCACATTGGACCGAAATATCATCTTAGGGGGTGACTTAAATCTAGTGTTTGACAACCTTATGGACAGATTCAGTCAGCACACGCACCAGGTAGGCGTACTTTCCACAGAGGGACGCGGGTGACTGAACAACCTTGGCCTACACGACCTTTGGCGCAGATTCCACCCCCTAGCTAGGGAGTACTCTTATTACTCTAATGCACACAAGACTTACACGAGACTGGACCACCTGTTAGTCTCTACCCCAGTTCGGGCGTTCACGACCACAGTCGAGATAAGAGTGGCTTCCTTATCGGACCACGCCCCGGTAGTCGCCACTCTCACCCTCCCACCCACATTGAGCCCCTCCAGGGTATGGCGTCTCTTACACAGGGCAGACGTTGTGAAACATATACAAAGCATAATTACTGACTACCTCTCTCATAATGCAAACTCGGATAACACCCTTGCAACCCAGGGGGCAGCGCTGTAGTTAGGGGGGAATTTATTGCTCTTTCGACGGCTGACAATAGGGAGCGCCAGCATAAGCGCGATTAGCTCACACAGCTCGTCCGTGAACTGGAGCAGATGCGCCAGAGGACGGGAGCCCCGAGAGTGTGGCGACAGTTTAAGACTATGCACCATCAACTATCGGCGCGTGACCAAGACAGAGCAGAATTCGCAGCGCTACGACTGAGGCAAGCCTACTGTACAGGAGGTGATAGGTGCGGTCGTCTGTTGGCCAATAGATTACGGGAGATCTCACAGCACCAAGGGGTCAAAGAGATTTTCAGGTCGTACAGGACTAGTGTATCGGATGATGCTGGTATAGCCCAAACATTCCGTGACTTTTATGCTGGCCTCTACACTGGGGACCAGTTGGGCAGTTCTGAGGGAGCTGCCTTTTTTGACTTGGTCACCCTGCCCTCTCTAACCCCGGCTCAGGCTGAATATCTAGACCGGAATATCCAAACAGAGGAGGTCATAGCCGCTATATCCCGCCTTAAGTTGGCAAAAGTCCCAGGCCCAGACAGCTTCTCCACCATCTTCTACAATAAGTTTTGCACGGTGCTTGCCCCGCTTCTTACCCGGCTGTTTAATTCCTTTGCTGAACAGGGTGCGATACCGAGGGACCTTTCAGGAGCCTCCATAGTAGTGATCCCTAAACCTGGGAAGGACGGGACTAGATGTGGGGCATACCGCCCGATATCCCTCCTCAATATTGACCCTAAATTGTACACAGAGATTTTGGCTGCTCGCCTAGGCCCTCACATGCTGGGCCTTATCGATTCAGATCAGTCGGGCTTTATTCCCGAACGCCAGACGTCAGACAACACCAAGAGGGTTCTCCACCTTATAGAGAAAGCTACACGGGTGCCCGGGGACTATATGATGTTGACCATTGACGCCAAAAAGGCGTTCAACCGCGTTCATTGGCCCTACTTGGAGCGGGTGCTAGAGAGGGTGGGGATAGGGGAGAAATTCTGTACCTTCATTTTTATATGCTACAGATTCCCTATGGCTATGGTCAGAGTGAACGGATACACCTCCACTAGTTTTCCCATCAAGAGGGGCAAGAGACAGGGGTGTCCTCTAGCGCCCCTTCTCTTTGCCATGTACATGAAACCCCTGGCTCAGAAAATACGGCTGAATCCGGCAATTGAAGGGATCAAGTTTGGCGGTTATGTCCACAAGATTAGCTTATACGCTGACGATGTGTTGATCTCCCTAGCTAACCCGAGGGCAGCCCTGCCGACGTGCTTGGTAGATTTGACGCCTTTGCCTGAGTTGCTGGATTCAAAATCAACACAGACAAGTCAATGGCATTAGACATCTCGCTGCTCCCTTCCACTCTGGAATATCTGCAGAGTTTGTTCCCCATTCAATGGGCAGTGGATACTGTAACGTATTTGGGAATCCATATTTACAACAAGGGGTGGTGTGGGACAGAGTCTCTGAATTAAGCAGAAAGCTCTCACCCAGTCAAGAGATCAAGGCTAGATCCAACACCGTTTTTTAGCTCACTGCACCATCCCAGTTTCAGAACCTGGCTGTATGCAAATTAGTCTGTTCCTGTCCCAGTGCATGATGGGAACAGGGCAAACCAAACTACAGAAGCCAATTCTTACACTGGGAAGGAAACAAGCTCCCGGGGACCGGTTTCTGGCATTACAGCCGTCTTCGGCCCGGTTTGCTTGAATCCTGATGGTGCAATGAGCAAGGGTCTCACATCTGAGAATACCCTTCCACGCTTAGGGTGGACAAAAATATTTACAACAAGGGGTGGTGAGGGACAGAGTCTCTGAATTAAGCAGAAAGCTCTCACCCAGTCAAGAGATCAGGGCTAGATCCAACACCGTTTTTTAGCTCACTGCACCATCCCAGTTTCAGAACATGGCTGTATGCAAATTAGTCTGTTCCCGTCCCAGTGCATGATGGGAACAGGGCAAACCAAACTACAGAAGCCAATTCTTACACTGGGAAGGAAACAAGCTCCCGGGGACCGGTTTCTGGCATTACAGCCGTCTTCGGCCCGGTTTGCTTGAATCCTGATGGTGCAATGAGCAAGGGTCTCACATCTGAGAATACCCTTCCACGCTTAGGGTGGACAAAAATATTTACAACAAGGGGTGGTGAGGGACAGAGTCTCTGAATTAAGCAGAAAGCTCTCACCCAGTCAAGAGATCAGGGCTAGATCCAACACCGTTTTTTAGCACACTGCACCATCCCAGTTTCAGAACCTGGCTGTATGCAAATTAGTCTGTTCCTGTCCCAGTACATGATGGGAACAGGGCAAACCAAACTACAGAAGCCAATTCTTACACTGGGAAGGAAACAAGCTCCCGGGGACTGGTTTCTGGCATTACAGCCGTCTTCGGCCCGGTTTGCTTCAATCCTGATGGTGCAATGAGCAAGGGTCTCACATCTGAGAATACCCTTCCACGCTTAGGGTGGACAAAAATATTTACAACAAGGGGTGGTGAGGGACAGAGTCTCTGAATTAAGCAGAAAGCTCTCACCCAGTCAAGAGATCAGGGCTAGATCCAACACCGTTTTTTAGCTCACTGCACCATCCCAGTTTCAGAACCTGGCTGTATGCAAATTAGTCTGTTCCTGTCCCAGTGCATGATGGGAACAGGGCAAACCAAACTACAGAAGCCAATTCTTACACTGGGCAGGAAACAAGCTCCCGGGGACCGGTTTCTGGGCCAGGGACAGACTGATTTGCATATAGCCAGGTTCTGAGCTGGGATGGGGCAGTGAGATAAATAACGGTGATGGATCAAGCCCTGATCTTTGGACTGGGTAAGAGTGGTCTGCTTAACTCAGACACTCTGTTCATCACCACCCCCTTTTCTAAATCGTTTTTGGCCACTATAGGTGTGGCAGGGTATACTCAGACATGAGTCCCTTTCTCACTGCTCCATCAGGATTCAATCAAGCCGGGCCGAAGAAGGCTGAAATGCCAGAAACCGGTCCCCGGTAGCTTGTCTCCTTTCTGGTGAAGAATTGGCTTGGTAGTTTAGTCTGCCCTGTTCCCATGATGCACTGGGCCAGGGGCAGACTGATTTGCATATAGCCAGGTTCTGAGCTGGGATGGGGCAGTGAGATAAATAACGGTGATGGATCAAGCCCTGATCTTTGGACTGGGTAAGAGTGGTCTGCTTAACTCAGACACTCTGTTCATCACCACCCCCTTTTCTAAATCGTTTTTGGCCACTATAGGTGTGGCAGGGTATACTCAGACATGAGTCCCTTTCTCACTGCTCCATCAGGATTCAAGCAAGCCGGGCCGAAGAAGGCTGAAATGCCAGAAACCGGTCCCCGGTAGCTTGTCTCCTTTCTGGTGAAGAATTGGCTTGGTAGTTTAGTCTGCCCTGTTCCCATGATGCACTGGGCCAGGGACAGACTGATTTGCATATAGCCAGGTTCTGAGCTGGGATGGGGCAGTGAGATAAATAACGGTGATGGATCAAGCCCTGATCTTTGGACTGGGTAAGAGTGGTCTGCTTAACTCAGACACTCTGTTTATCACCACCCCCTTTTCTAAATCGTATTTGGGAATCCAGCTAGCACCGTCCCTATCTGCTATGGTTGCCACCAACTATGCTATCCTTTGTTGGAAAATTTGTCACGAAGTTGGTCGGTGGAAGCACTACCCTCTTTCCTGGTTAGGCAGAATAGCAGTGGTCAAAATTACCATTTTGCCCCAGATCATCTATCTCTTCCGTACCCTCCCTCTCCGACCGCCTATGGGATGGATTCGTCAGATGCAATCCGACCTGGGCCAGTTTATCTGGAAAGGTCGGAAGCCGCGAATGCAGAGAACGCTGGCGACACAACCCCCGGAGATGGGTGGACTGGGTATTCCCGATCTCCAGCTGTACTTTCAAGCGGCACAGTTACTGTACCTGGTCGAGTAGAGTAGATGGGAGTCGGAGAAACACTGGTTGTTTCAAGAGCAGGCAGTGGCGGCAAGACCGTTGCAGGGGATCCCTTTTCTTCGTAAACCTCACAAGCCCCCGAATTTGTATGCCTCGTACATAACACGAGCTCCCCTCGAAGTGTGGGACGCCACCAATATCAAACACGACCATACCACCTTCCCGTCTCCCCTCACGCCGCTGGACGACAACCCTGATTTCTCCCCGGGCGCACTGGGGGCGGCCTTCGCACTCTGGAGACCTGCTGATTGTCGGGTTTTGTGCCACACGTATGGTCCGGAGGGTGTCCTTCCATTTTCCCAATTCTGGCAAGAGTACGGCCTCCCAAAGACTGAACATTTGAGATATTTACAGGTGCGGCACTGGGGACTCCAGCCGCATATCCGAGCGAGCGCGGGTAGGCGACTATCCTCATACGAAAGATGGCTCATCACCCGCATGTCCAATGCCAAGCTCATCTCCGATCTCTACAAGATGCTACAGGTCACACAGGTGTACACACATAATCCAGGCAGGGAGTGGTGTGAGAGATAACTAGGTAGGACATTCACCCACAAAGAATGGAAGGGGATATACTTCAGGACCCGAGACTCCGCATGCCACATGAGTCTCACAGAGACACTCACAAAGTTGTGACATACTGGTATTATGCCCTGGAAAGACTACACGCAATGGACCGCAGCCGAGAGGCGACCTGCTGGCGTGGCTGTGGCCGGGTTGGCAACCTGGTGCATCAGTTGTGGGAGCGCATACATATCCAGTCCTACTGGGCCCAAGTGTTGAATGAGACAGAAATTCCGCACTTCCCGGCTTATACACTTTTAGGTCTTCCTAAATCCCTGACCTACCCCCTGAAATGCTGCAGAGGCAGACAAATGGCCATCGCACTAGGCTCAGCGGTACAAAACATACTCACGCATTGGCGCACCCCCAACACACCTTCCTTTGTGGGATGGCTCCACCGATTGTGGCATGTGCTAGGGATGGAGAAATTGTCGCTCATTATGGCGGGTGAGGGATCAAATATGATGACCTATGGCACCTCTTTCTATCGCTTTTGGCACAAAATTCCGAGAGGTCACATGCCCCCGATATTTTAGATTGCTGCGTCTCACAAAGCCACGGGACACAGAGGGTAAATGGCCGGTGTGGGCTTAGCATAGTTTGGGGGGGACAGGGCAAAGCCACGGGACACAGAGGGTAAATGGCCGGTGTGGGCTTAGCATAGTTTGGGGGGGACAGGGGGTTTGTAGGAGACAGGGGCACTGGGCGGGGGGAGGGTTTTTTTGGGAGAGGGGGTTATTATTTTCTTATTTGTTCTTATTATTATGGTGTTTATTCCATGTACGTGCACTTGGCCGATTTCATTTCGACTGCTGGACTTACGCCCTCATTGGCTCTTTCCGATTGTACTGCTTAGACTTTGATTGAAGACAGCTAAATGTACATGGAGACGCTGTGTGTTGAAATCAATAAAGACACTTAAACCATAAAATGTATATTAAATCAAATTAATTTTTTTAGTTAATGTTATATTTTTATATATTTAATATTATTGTTATATATAAGGTAAAATGGATATTTGGAACAACTACATTTTTACATCAATATTTTTTCTCAATATTTTTGTACTTACAATAATAAATATAGGATTTCAATATTTTTGACATCGATATTAAAAACACGATATTTGTGTATGGCGATATTTTGAGGGTCAATATTCTGTCAGTCGACCGGATCGGAATTTGATCTACTTCATTAATATTCAACCGGTAGGTCACAAATGGAGGTGCCTTGGTTTTGGTGGACATCACAATGAAGGGAGCCTGCCGGAGTCAGGAGGCCACTGTATCTGTCATCACATTTTAAATATATATTTTTTTTAATCAGTGCATCTTCTATAAAGGAAAGGGGACAGTGTTTAAAAAAATGTTAGAAACTTTTTAAAAGCTTGTTTGAGAACAGACAGTGGTCCTCTGGGCCACTGATTACTCCCCAGCAAAGGGGATCCAGTGCCGCAAAAGGGTCATTCCCTATGCTGGGGTTGGTATGGTATCAATGTTTTGCAACCGTTTACTACATTGTACAATGTAGATTACTACATTGCAAAATGCATTTCTGAGGCAGAAACATTGTAGGAGAGGCCTCGGGAACTCGGTGTTGTATTCTGTCCCATCTAGAATAAAGCACAACGCAGCCCATTAGCCATGCATAGTGGGGCTCAATATTCCATATGCAACATCTATGCAACATCTAAAAAAGAAACAGTACTACTGACCAGGACCCAGACACCAGATGTGGCATCTAGAGGAGGCCACAACAGCTGGAAAGAAGCTCCCAGAACTGAACACAATATTTAAGATACAACTGCAAGTGAGGCCTCCATAACTGATGCAATGTTCCAGGTGTGGAGCCTACAAACAACATCAACATTCCAGGTGAGGCGAGGGCGCTAGAGGGCGCGCAAGCGGAATGGCTGCCTGATTGAGTAGCTCCCGTTCCTTGGCCTGTGATCCTGAAATTATCTGCTACCAAAGGCGAGGCAGTTCTACATATTCGCCCCCGTTTGAAGCGGTGGGTGATCCTCGACACTCGACCCGAAGCTTGGGTCTCTGGAGATCGCCGGGCCGCCGTAAACGGCACTTGAAACCTGACCGGCGGCGTCCTCGGAAGCTACCCTCTGAAGCTGCCGGCCACAGGGGACTACGCAAGGGCGAGGCTCACCACGAGGCGGCGGGCCCGGACCGCGCCGTTGGGTTCAGCACCTGAGGCGCGGCTGGCCTGGGTCCCGAGAGACGCTGTGAGTCTCAGTGCTGCCCGGCGGATGACTGCTCCTTCTGCGGTGCCGACGCTGTATGCCTGCATTATTATTTCTTGTCCCGACATCTGACGAGCGCCGCTCGTCTGCCTGCCCGGCCTGGACTGCATGAAGGTCCGCGGGGGGAAGGCTGTGACTCGCATTGCGGCCCCCGCGGACGCCGGGGAGTGCTGGACGGCCGCAACGCCCGATGCTGCCGCATAGGAGGTGAGGAGTGTGTGTGGCTGGCTCTCCACCCATTGACTGTCGCGCGGCTGGGGGTAGCGATTAGACGCGACCCCCCCAGGCTGCCAGCTACTGTGCAATTTGTCGGGGCTCTGGGCCTGGGCCTTCTTCCTGCTTCTACACAATGGCAATGACCCTCGACCATTGGCTGCACTGCGGACTTTATTGAACTGGGCACCTGCCTTGACCTCACGTTGCGGTACCTTGCTACTGTGCCCAATTGCTACACGGATTACCAGCCGCAGCCCTTGGCCATGGACCAGCAGTTTGCGCCCACGCACTTCGCCATCGATCACAGTGCTACTCATACCTGGTGCGTCCTGGCGCCACATCCTGCACAGCGTACTGCCAGTGCCCTGCCCCTATGCGCTTCTCTCTTGGTGCTGCAGCGGGAGCGGTGGCTGGGGGCTGCCACCCCCTCTTGCGGGGTTCCCGACTGGCGTCAGATGAGTGGGCGCGAGGATACCTGCTTCTAAGGATACCTGCCGTCTATTACTATCCTGCACCCCAGCTGCAGCCCTGCTGGTTCCACGACGTTGCAACGCGAATTGGCGGAGGAGACACGTTCAGGGGCGAGAATGGTGCGCCCCGAAAACCGCCAAATGAAAATAAGCTTTGATGGCGCCAAGAAGGGTACTAAGTCGGCGCCCGCTGAACCGGGGCCCAGCGTCACCACCCCGTCGGCCGTCGCCTCTCCCACCAGAGACATTGATTTGCACCAACTGTTCCATGAAATGAGACAGGGGTTCACCACAGTGGTGGAGAAGGTGGACGGAATGACATCTAGACTAGATGCCCTGGTTCACAAGGTCGACAGGCACGAGGAAAGGATCGCGGCCACGGAGCAGCGGATCTCGAACAATGACGACATCACCTCGTCTCACACCACACAATTGGCCCGCATGGACAACTTGCTCCGGCTCATAGCGGCTAAGAACGAGGATTTGGAGGCCCGTAGCCGACGCAACAACATACGCGTTACGGGCATTCCGGAATCTACAGACACGGGCAGAATGGAACTCTACATTGAGAAACTTCTCAAAGCCTCGATAGGGGAGGATGCGTTCTCACCTCAATTTATCATTGAACGGGCGCACCGATCGCTGGCACCTGTTCCCAAGCCTGGACTGCCGCCTAGGCCGATCATCGCTAAATTGTTGAACTATCGCGATCGAGATGTTGCACTGAGAGACGCCCGAACTCACCAAACGTTGCAGTACAATGGGGTGACCTTCTCCATATATCCTGACTTCACCCCCTTGGTGCAGGAGGAAAGACGCAAGTTCCTCCCCGTGAAGAAGAAACTGCGAGAAGCTCAACTGGATTATGCCCTGCTCTATCCGGCGAGGCTGCGAGTCACCCACCAGGGGAAACATCGTTTTTTTACAACTCCACAGAAAGTTGAAGATTTTCTGAAAATGATCTGCAAGCCTCGAAGGGGTGGACGCAACGCCGAAGCAGACCTGGAGGATGACGATCCATCCTAGGCAGCGGAGGAGCACTGAACTTATGACCATGGCGTGTTCGGACCTCCTTGCTGATTTACACTACTAACTTTGGCCCTTGCTCCGGGCGGGCGGGGGACATACACTCCGCACTACAGAACTGAACCGCTCAACCTCTCTGATGGTAACATATTCCAAGGACCACTCTTCTTGCCCTGACCTCCACCAAGGGTGGTACAGATTGGAAGGTCATAGGCGGGAGTAGTGGCTGTGCACCCTTAATGTTGTTTTCCTTACGGGTGTTCCCCATGCGAAATGTTGGGATGTTCGAGTTGTGGGTAGGGGGGGAGTGAGGGGGGAGCAGGGTGGGAACAGGCGGCTGCTTGCATGATTGGGATGCAGTAGTGGGAGGGGAGATGGGTTGGTTTTGGGGGGAACGGACAACACACGACGTGGACAATCAAGTGGCAAAATGCTATGCGCATATGTTTCGTCTAGATGAAGCACTACCTCCTGCCATACCACTTCTTGAGGGGGACGAACTGATACGATGTTACCTATGGCGGTCTCAGGGTCTAATACGCACCTAAATTGCATATCATGGAATGTTAGAGGGCTCAACAATGCTAGGAAATGTCGTAACGTGATTGCTTATCTTACCAGGCATAATGTCCAGATCGCCATGCTGCAGGAAACTCATTTGTCACCATTAGTTAGGGCCACCTTTGCAAGCAAATGGGCTGGAACCCATATATTCTCCTCCTACTCCACATACGCCAGAGGGGTAACTATCCTCATTAGACGCACTGTGCCATTCCAGAAGTAGGGTGATTTAATAGGCAGGGAGGTTCACTATGCATTGTTGTGAGGGCGAATGGGTCACGATACAGTTACATTCATAAATAGCTATGCTCCTAACTCTGATATGCCTTCCTTCTTCACCACACTATGGGGCAAGGTCTTAGATGTGGGTTCCCGCCATGTTATTTGTGGTGGGGACTTTAACTTGACTTTGGCACCTCATTTAGATCGATCGGATGGGGCGTATCATTACAAACCAAGAGCCAGGGAGGCGATGGAGGGTGTCATCGCCGAGGGCGGCCTTGTGGACACATGGTGATACCTACACCCGCTCAGTAGGGAGGGCACACATTTTACATTGCATTTGGGTACGTGGGCGCGCTTGGACTACTTCCTTGTCACTAAAGAGACTATTTCCGAGGTCCTGGGGGTTACGCACTTACCAAGGACATACTCGGACCACTGCCCTGTCCTTCTACATACACACAGTCCTGGATGGGACAGCCCTAGGCCACGATGGAGGTTACAACCGGCAACGCTACTAGATGTTGATAGAAGCTACTAGAAGTTGTTCCGAGCTGAGCTGAGGGAGGAAATCGCTGCTTTCTTTCCCAGAAACAGGGGGTCAGTGGACTCAGTCGAAGTTATATGGGAGGCCTTCAAAGTCACCATAAGAGGGTACTGCATTTCTAAAAGCTTTGGCGTCCTGCGCGACATACAGAACACTATTCACTCATTACACAGGGAACTGAGAGCATTAGAACTCTGCATGGTGGAGGACCATAGTCCTGACATTCATGCAGTTTAGGGACAAACTATCGAAATACGAGGAAGAGGCTAATAGGGAAGCGAAATTCCGAGGGAAGCATTGGCAGGCCAGAAAATACTGCGAGGGTGACAGACCTGGGAGGGCACTAGCGGTACTCACGCGCGCCCCACGTGATCACAACATCATCCTGGAACTTACTGACGACCAGGAACACACGATTCGAGACTCGGATGCACTTCTTGATTCATTTACTTCTCACTGCAGTACACTATACACCACTGACACGACAACAGATGCACCATACGCTGACTTCCTGGGGGATGTAGCGCTATGCTGGCTCAGCGACGGAGATAGGGCCTTCTTGGCTGCCCCTTTTGAGCTTGATGAGATTCGCAAGGCCATCATGTCCTTGAGGAACGGCAGGACGCCGGGCTTGGATGGTATTCCCGCTGAATTCTATAAAGCATATATTGACATCATGGCCCCTGTCCTTCGAGAGGTCTAAGAGGAGTCGTTGGCCGAAGGCATCCTCCCTTGCTCCATGCGGGAGGTAGTCATTACCTCGCTCTTAAAACCTGGTAAGGATCCCTGCTCTTGCGGCTCGTATCGCCCTCGTTCCTTACTTAACTGCGACGTTAAGACCCTCGCGAAGGTCATGGCTACTCGGCTATCCCTCCTTATGACCAGAATTGTATTGCCGGATCAGTCGGGATTTGTTTTGGGCCGATCCACCTCTCATAACCTACGCACTTTATTCTCCTTGCTTCGCATGGTTCACCCTGACCTGCCAGTCGCTGCCGTCTTCCTGGATGCCACCAAGGCGTTCGACTCTGTCAAATGGCCTTACCTGTTCTCTGTCCTAGCAGCCATGGGGTTCCCGAAACTCTTCATCGCCTGGGTCCAACTCCTTTACACACGACCCACGGCGAGGGTCCTCATCAACGGTCGCCTCTCACACTCCATCGCCATCACCAGGGGTGCACGTCAGGGGTGCCGTCTTTCTCCCCTCTTATTTGCGATCGCAGTCGAACCTTTAGCTTGCAGACTGCGTCAGCTACACCTAGAGGGTGCGGTACAGTGCCTCCAGCGTCAGATCGACGTGTCGCTATATGCCGATGACATTACCCTCTATGCCAAACACCCCGACCTCCACCTCAATCCCTTATTGAGGGAATTTGTATTATTCGGCAGGATGTCAGGGATACATATAAATTGGTCCAAGTCACAATTCTTCCCCCTCACTGATGCGGTAAATGACTTCCCCCTTGACTATCCTCTTGAGTGGTGTCGGGCAGATCTCCGATACCTCGGCATACAGATCTCGCGCGACAAAGATGAAACACTCCGGTCCAACTATGGTGTGGCAATTACGAAACTCGCTGCCACAGTAGACCGCTGGATCACTCTGCCGCTCTCTATGGCGGGCAGAGCGTCCCTCATTAAAATGGTTATCCTGCCCCAGTTCTTATATCTCTTTCTTAACATCCCGTATTACCCGGGTGCCTTTTTCTTCAAAACCTTAAAATCAGAACTATGTCAGTTATTCTGGGGGGGCAAAAATCCACGGTTGAAGTGGTCCACGGTAACCCAGCCTTACGAGATTGGAGGATTTGACGTCCCCGACTTCGAGGCTTATTACCTATGCGCGCAGGCACACTACGCATATCACTGGCTAGCCCCAACGCCCTTCATGCCTCAACTGGCTGTGGAGGACTGGATCGTACATCCCATCCCGCTTAATGGCCTACTCCTTTGCCCAGAGTCACTAATACAGACATCGAACACTTCCGTCTCATGCACATTGGATGCATGGCGCCGCATCGCCAAGAAGGTGTCCTGCTGCCTACCGTACTCCCCTAAATTGCCATTGACGTTTCATCCCGACTTTGCCCTACTGCAGGAGCGAGGTTTTCGCATCCTCTGCGAGCGACTGACGATCTCCACTTGGGGCGATCTGTTCATGAATGGCCATTTCAAAACTGCAGAGTTGTTCTTCGCTTCTCAGGCCCACACTCCGCTGGATGTGTTTTACTATCTGCGCCTGCGCCAGGGGATGAGGGACATCCTACCTGAGTTCCCTGAGGAGCCTGAAATATTTCTCCCGCTCCACTTTCTATTATGCTCGCAAGACGGGGCACACCTCGTCACCGGCCTTTATCACCAGCTCAGATCTGCCGCCACGATGTCTGAAGCGAGAGCTCGAGCACATTGAAGCGCTGACCTGGCCCTTGAACTTACTGATGACCACTGGCAATACTGCTGCGCGTTAACGTCTCTGATATCAGCCAGTAGTAGACTTAAAATAATACACTATAAATTCTTGCAACGACTGTATTATACCTCAGTGAAAAAGCACAGATTTCGCCTTGCCTACAGCGACAGGTGTGAGCGTTGTCATGCTGAGCACACGGGCTTCCTACACCTTGCTTGGGAATGCCCTCCTGTTCAACTATATTGGCAGCAAGTCGTGGACGCCCTTACGGCAATGACTGGGGAAACCATTGCTGCAGAGCCACTCCTCACACTCCGAAAACCGGCAGGAAATTTGTAGATATTGCATTGCTCTTGGCGAAACGTCGAGTGGCGTGTCGCTGGGGCAGAGGTAGAGCACCTAAATTTAAAGATTGGCTAGCAGACATGACTTATTGTCAGGAGCAACACATCACCTTTTCTGAACTGTTACCGATCCTTAATCGACCCAAAGATATCTGGAGTCCATTGGTTACCTATTTACTTGCGCAGGCTGATGACAGCGATGTTCCGGAGGGAGGACCTGCTAGCGTTTAGCTGACATTGGGGATACCTAGCTCTACAGACCACGGCCTGCTGACGCACACATAGTTCATTACTTCTCACTCTGACGTGCTGCCCCGCCTGTCACCCTGTTGCTTAGGCCCTTTGCTCGGTACTCCTTCATGTGCTGTTCACTGACAATATCTATGCAGGCGCCACCGCTGAGCACCCGCCCGCCATGTACTTCCTACATGCCTGATAGTTCCATACACCCTCAACATTGGATTTTGCATTGCCCTGTGGCACTTCACCTCACCCTTTCTCGTCCAGACGACTATATACTGCCGCCACTACTAAGGTGTCCACACATAGTATTTAAAGACTATTGCTATATAATGTTCTCATGATATCTTAGAACTCCACCCCCAAGTGTGTCCGTGAAACCTCACAGTTTTGTTTAATGTTGGTAAATGGAAAAAAGCAACAAGAAAAAAGAAAAACCTTGTTCTGCTGCGATAAACTCTCGTGCTTATATCTTCTGCACTAGATACTGGACACTCATTGCATAATGCTAGTTTACGCTACCAGGTCCCCGGGATGCCGGTTCTACAGCTGTGTTATACCTATTACGTTTTTTGCTCATCCTGTTTGCACATTAAGCTGCCGGCCTCAAGGTTGTAGGCGCATAAAGCAGTGTTCTATCTACCATATGCAATAAAGCAGTTGAACGCAAAAAAAAAAAAAGAAACATTCCAGGTGAGGTGTGCAGAATTGGAAAAGAGTCCAGATGTGACACTTAAAGCAGCACACAGGACTCCTGATGAGGCCTGCAAACCTGCACACAGTGACCAGATGTGGCATCAAGAACAAAACATAATGGGCTTGCACAAGAGGACCCTATTCCAGATGTGGCGTCTGGAGAAGGTCTCAATGCTGCACAGGGACTGCAGAACTGAACACGATGCTCCAAACTTGGCATCTAGAATAGGACACAATACTCCACATGAGGCTTCCAGCACGGCATGGTGTTCCAGATGTGGCGCATAGCGCAGCATGCAGTGCTCCAGATGTGGCATTTGGAGCAGGTCACAATGCTGCAAACGAGACCTGCAGAACTGAACACGATGCTCCAAACTTGACAGCTAGATAGGACACAATACGCCACATGAGGCTTCCAGCACGGCATGCAGTGTTCCGATGTGGCACGTAGCACGGCATGCAGTACTCCAGACGTGGCATGTAGAAAACGCTCTGGATATGGAATCTAGAAGAGGCCAGAGTACTGGCTTGCAGAACTGGGTTTCAAATTCAGAACAGAACATACTTCAGTAGATGAGGCCTCTAGAACTAGACATAATATCCTAGACGTGGGGTAGAGAAGATAAAACAATATGGCGACTGAGGCTTCTGCCAGTGAATGGAACGCCCCAGATGTGCTCTATAGGGACGGAGGCTTCTACAAATGAATGGAATGCCCCTGATGTGGTCTACGGGGACGGAGGCTTCCACAAATGAATGGAACGCTCCAGATTTGGTCTATGGCGACGGAGGCTTCCGCGGGTGAATGAATTGCCCCAGATGTGGTTTATGGCAACGGAGGCTTTCACAAGTGAATGGTACGCCCCAGATGTGGTAAATGGCGATGGAGGCTTCCACAAATGGAAGGAACGCCCCAGATGTAGTCTATGGTGACGGAGGCTTTTGCAAGTGAATGGAATTCCCCAGATGTGGTCCATCGACTGAGACTTCCGCGGGTGAATGAAATGCCCCAGATGTGATCTATGGCGATTGAGGCTTCCACAAATGAATGAAACGCCCCAGATGTGGTCTATGGCGACTTAGGCTTCCACAAATGAATGGAACGCCCCAGATGTGGTCTATGGCGACTGAGGCTTTCGCAAGTAAATGGAACGCCCCTCTCTCGCCGTGAATATTTTAGAATCACCGCCCCAATACCTTGATAACGGGAATGCTTATTTCCCACAGCATCCAGTTACCCGAACCCGTGAGAACTATCTCTCCACCGTTCAGAACTACTACTGCCAACTCCTAGCGACTGCTCCAAATTAGTGCCAGGTAAGCTGGGTCCCCCCTCTTGCACCCCTTTCTGGGTCCTGTAACCCGTGGCCCCTCAGCTAAAGCCATTTTTACTTCACAGTCACATGCTCCCTGCAAAAATTCTCATGCCATCATCCCCACCTTGGCATTTGAAGTTAAACGTTATCTACAAATGCTCTAATTTACTGCTCCCAAGCAACCACCTTGAATCACTTCACCACGTTTTCACTGAGCACGCACCACGGAAAATGTACTCTCCTTGGACACATCGCTTCCTTGGTAGTTGCATCAATGAATTACACTTTTTTGTCACTGCGCCGTTTTTTCACTTCACAGTCCTAACAAGACTTTGTAAATATCTTAAATTCACCGCCACATTAGTCAAAATGCCTGCGAGTGCAAATGCAAGAAAGGCTTTTTTTGGAAAAAACCTCCAATTGTTCCTTGTCGAGTTGATTCTCTTAAATCTTTGTTCCAGGCGTATGCCTTAAAATCTGTTTCTATTTTTCCCTCCCCCTTTTTTTACAGGCTGTCGCATTGTAATGCAGGCATTAATTATAAAACTGTCCTGATGATGATCCCAGTGTATTATGAGCCCTTAGGGATCGAAACGTCGACGCACTATACAGTGTAACATATGATTTAATATGTATACTTGAAATTGTTTACACTGTAGGTTGAATTTGTTGAAAACATTTACTGTAACTGCAAATCACCCTCTGGCTCAAAACTTGTTTCTTGCCTGAAAAACTTTCTTTTCTCTTCTATCTCTCTCGCTGTGATTGGTTTTTCTAACTTTTTTTTTTTTGGGATAGGTACAGGATTGTGCCCCATCTCGCCACTTACCTTGGCCCCCCTTTGGGTCAACACGATTCTACATTATTCCTTAAATAAACTCACGCCCGGCTGGGCGTTGAAAAATATAGCCCTGACTGTAGTCTATATTATTATCCTCTTGTCTTATTGTAAACCCTCAGGACCACTGTTTTCTGTAATAAGGTAACTAACCCATGGTCCGAAGGCCTCCGACTGGGTTCCCTTGTGTTCTAAAAACGATTTGAGCGCAAACGCTGGTTTGCAAGGGCTCCAATCGTGTCCAAACTAATTAGTTTGGGTTCCCTAGTACTTAGTACTTTCTCTTACCCCACTGTTTTTATATTCATCCCACACGGGTAATTCACATCTCCCTCTCCTTCCACTTCCCCCCATCTCCTCGACAAGGTTACTATGTCAAACCATGCCCCGCTGTACACAGATGACTATTTAAAACATTTATGCTCTGGACCTTCACTGCTTTCTGAAAATGCAGACATCTCTAATCAAGTTAATAACTCACTCCCAGAACAGCTAGAAAAATTGAGGAAAAAGCAAGTCCGACTACAGCTAATGATATTGATGCTAACTGACTACCTTAAGGCTGAGATCATTCCCTTATGCCTCCAAGTCCGGAATGTACCAGGTATCTTCACGGACAACCCGAAATATATAACAGGATTCAGCTATATAGGTACTACTTGCTCCCGTCATTGGCTGGCACTAGGAATAGACACAGCCTCTGAAACTTTGAAATCACTAGAGACAGAAATCGCTGAAATTCTAAAACAACTAGAGGCCCCTGACAATATTGCTGATAACAAAAAAATTGATAGAACAGGTAGATAAAACGGTGGCAGAGTTTTACAGGATTGAGAAAAATAAAAAATCAAATAAAGTCAAAAAAGACATAAAATCTTATAACATTGAAACCACATATCCTTATTTGCAAAAGGATTTTTATACCACTAAGACATACAATAACCCCCAACAAAATAGACCTTGGGGCAGATTTAACAGGAGACAGAATTTGGTTGGCTTCTCCGATACTTCAGCCGAATCGTCTGATAATTCAGACGCTGGCGAAGGGTCAAGTACATCTAGACGTGGGGGAGCGCATCAGAATTCGAACTCTTTTTTAGCCAGAGGCCAACAAGAACCACCACAACGAGGGAAAGTAAAAAAACCCCAGAGATGGGTCAACCCACCTGGGGAACGGAGGACCAGGAACAACTACTATCAGTGGTAATACAGACTCCCTCCACAATGGATACCATCCCCATCTTTAACCTCTCCACTCATGTGCTGGCACAAGATGAACTTTCTCTCTTGAAAAAAGGCCTCACTTTTGTCCCAACTGTGGCACCTAACTTTATGGAATTACACACCGAACGCCTGAGATTCTTTAGACAAGTGCGTCTAAAAGCATTTTTTCAAATTCACCCTTCTCCAGAGAGAAATGCCCAAACACCCTTCCGTCCTCCCTCAACCTTTTTACCATCGGCTAATATGATACCACCAGAGGTAACTACATTCGAGAAACTAGTACTCAAAGATCTCTCGAATATGAAAGGACAAAAAAAGTTCATACCTTATAATATCACGATTAAAGAGAAAGAGTCCATTGTCGCCTTAAAAAATAATGACTCGATTGTGATCAAAAGCGCTGATAAAGTCGGTGGTATCGTTATACAGGAGCTTGACTCCTACACAACTGAAATTCAGAGACAGCTAGGGAACAAAGATCATTACCTTAGACTTGCTTCTAACCCTACTAAAAGTATCCAAGAAATAATAAAAAAAATCACAACTGAGGCAGTATCAGAAGGCTTTCTGACTAAAAAGGAATTTAACTACTTAAATGTAAAAAGCCCAAGAATACCGGTAATATACACTTTGCCAAAGATTCATAAAAATCTGAACGCCACCCCCCGGCCGTCCAATTGTGTCGGCTTGTGGCTCAATATTGGAACCCCTAGGAGCATATGTTGATTTCTTTATCAAAGAATTTGTTCCTCCTACACTCTGCTATGTACGTGACTCCATGTCCATGATCAACTTGATTGAGCACCATCCCTTCAATCCACTTACTGACACTCTCTGTACCATGGATGTGGAGTCGTTATATACGAATATTCCACAAACAGCAGCCCTACTTGTAGTACAGAGAACTTTAGATAACCGCCCCCGCCCTCATGCCATTCCGACATCCTTTATTTGCAAACTTCTAGAACTTTGTTTAACAAAAAATTTCTTCACGTTTCAAGGCCAATTTTATCAACAAATCAAGGGGACCTCCATGGGGGCTATTTTTGCCCCAAACCTGGCCATACTGTTCATGGATGAAATAGAGAGACAGACAATTCTTGTGCCCTCCAACCCCTTCTTCTCTGGTGTCATCATGTGGCGAAGGTACATCGATGACATCTTCATGATATGGAGATTAGACATCGGTGTATTGTCCCACTTCCTACATTGGATGAACAACAACTGTCTGGGACTACAATTCACCCTCACTTCTGATAAGAAAACCATAAATTTCCTTGACTTGACAATACTTCACCAGGAGGGTGAGCTGTTTACAAAACTCTACAGAAAACCCACAGAGAGAAATACTCTGTTAGAATACTCAAGCAATCATCCCAGGGCGCTGAGGGACTCCTTACCTTTTTCCCAATTCTTACGAATTAGGCGAAACTGCTCCCATAAGGAGGATTACTTCCGAGAAAGCACGACTCTAGCAGTAAAGCTTAAAAACAGGGGGTATCCCAGAAAAATGGTCAAAAACGCTCTTAAAAGAGCATGGTATCGCCCCCGTGAGACCCTCCTTGTCCCAAACCAAAAGAAAAAGATGGACAAAATAGCCTGTGTGACAACATTCTCCCCCATCTCCAACAGTTTGAGAAAAATGATTCTAAAGCACTGGCCAGTAATCAATGCTGGTATCCTGGACTTAGAACGCCCCTTGTTTGCATTTAAAAAGAGTAAGAATCTAAAGGACCATCGGGTTCGGGCAGCTCTCCCTAGCCCTACCCAATCCTCTACTCTTGAATCAGCTTGGGGTCTGTCCCCCACAGTTGGACACGTGAAATGCGGCGGCTGTACAGTTTGTAATCTGACAATTGAAGGAAAAAGTTTTGTATTCAATAATGTCACTTTTAAATGTAACACACTCACGAATTGTAATACCACCAACGTAATCTACTTGATCCAATGTCCTTGTAAGAAAAACTATGTGGGGCAAACATCTCAGAAAATCAAGACCCGGATATGCCAGCATAGAAGCCGCATAAGGTGCAGGACACCTAACACCCCATTGGTGGAACATTTCCAGGAACTCAATCATAATGAGGATGACATTCGTTGGACTGTGCTGAAGTCACTGAAGCTTCCACCGAGAGGGGGAAGCATGCCCCATTTATTGAATAAAGAAGAGCTGAAATGCATAATATTGCTAGACTCCATCCGCAAGGGGCTTAATCGCACAGAAGATTGGACATCGTTACTCTGAGTGTACTGATGTGGCTGCAAAGACTCCAATCACTCTGATATGCCCAAACATTGTACTAAATGTTCTCTCAACTACAACAGTGTGGAAATTTACAAATGAAAAATTGAACTAATTACTGTTTTCATAACACTGTTAGTCCATAAGTGTATAATTGTAGAGCATGGTTGGCCTGCACCACTCGCAGCAATGTGCACAATAACTTGACTCTGTCACTCCTCACTCACTACTCGCCGTTATGTGCACAATAACTCACTCCTCACGCCCCCCTAAATCTAGCAACACCGCCTAATTTGCACTTCACGGCCCCTAAAGATGGAAACACCACCCAATTTATAATTAATTCTAATTCTGTGAAATGTGCTGCATTATAGGCTAATTTATCCAAGATGATAATTGATTACACCGCCTATATGCCATTCCAAGATGTCCGCCAAATAAGAGACACCGGGAACTTGTCCCTTCTCACTCTTCCAATCCAAGATGTCTGCCAAGTACAAGCCATCGGGAACCAGTCCCTTCTCGGTTTCCATCACCTATTGGCCTAAAAAGCACAGCCCACGAGCGATCACATTACAGCGGACTCGCGCTGCAAAAGGAAAAGGGAAAGAAGTCCATTGTGCTTCACCCGCCCCGCTGCCGCTTCGACCGAGAAGCAAGGTAAGCCCACCCTGGAATTGTAGCTAAACCGCGAACTCCTTCACTTATGGAGCCGCTCCCCTAACTGTCTAAACCCTGTTTTCCCCAGCGAACTCGTGGCTGCAGACTCAAGCAGACTACACCCTCCTCCGTACGGATTAATCCTTTCCAATACGGAGTACCATCCCTTGTGACTCCACCCTGACGGCTACTCCAAGCGTAGCCAGGTAAGCCCCTCTCTCGTCGTGAATATTTTAGAATCACCGCCCCAATACCTTGATAACAGGAATGCTTATTTGCCACAGCATCCAGTTACCCGAACCCGTGAGAACTATCTCTCCACCGTTCAGAACTACTACTGCCAACTCCTAGCGACTGCTCCAAATTAGTGCCAGGTAAGCTGGGTCCCCCCTCTTGCACCCCTTTCTGGGTCCTGTAACCCGTGGCCCCTCAGCTAAAGCCATTTTTACTTCACAGTCACATGCTCCCTGCAAAAATTCTCATGCCATCATCCCCACCTTGGCATTTGAAGTTAAACGTTATCTACAAATGCTCT
This sequence comes from Lissotriton vulgaris, assembly GCF_964263255.1. Lineage (NCBI taxonomy): Eukaryota > Metazoa > Chordata > Amphibia > Caudata > Salamandridae > Lissotriton > Lissotriton vulgaris. The sequence goes on from NC_141698.1 coordinate 1,093,622,773, forward strand.
AATTTACTGCTCCCAAGCAACCACCTTGAATCACTTCACCACGTTTTCACTGAGCACGCACTACGGAAAATGTACTCTCCTTGGACACATCGCTTCCTTGGTAGTTGCATCAATGAATGACACTTTTTTGTCACTGCGCCGTTTTTTCACTTCACAGTCCTAACAAGACTTTGTAAATATCTTAAATTCACCGCCACATTAGTCAAAATGCCTGCGAGTGCAAATGTAAGAAAGGCTTTTTTTGGAAAAAACCTCCAATTGTTCCTTGTCGAGTTGATTCTTTTAAATCTTTGTTCCAGGCGTATGCCTTAAAATCTGTTTCTATTTTTCCCTCCCCCTTTTTTTACAGGCTGTCGCATTGTAATGCAGGCATTAATTATAAAACTGTCCTGATGATGATCCCAGTGTATTATGAGCCATTAGGGATCGAAACGTCGACGCACTATACAGTGTAACATATGATTTAATATGTATACTTGAAATTGTTTACACTGTAGGTTGAATTTGTTGAAAACATTTACTGTAACTGCAAATCACCCTCTGGCTCAAAACTTGTTTCTTGCCTGAAAAACTTTCTTTTCTCTTCTATCTCTCTCGCTGTGATTGGTTTTTCTAACTTTTTTTTTGGGGATAGGTACAGGATTGTGCCCCATCTCGCCACTTACCTTGGCCCCCCTTTGGGTCAACACGATTCTACATTATTCCTTAAATAAACTCACGCCCGGCTGGGCGTTGAAAAATATAGCCCTGACGGTAGTCTATATTATTATCCTCTTGTCTTATTGTAAACCCTCAGGACCACTGTTTTCTGTAACTATGGCGACTTAGGCTTCCACAAATGAATGGAACGCCCCAGATGTGGTCTATGGCGACTGAGGCTTTCGCAAGTAAATGGAACGCCCCAGATGTGGTGTATGGCGACGGAGGCTTCCGCAGGTGAATAAAATGCCCTAGATGTGGTCTATGGCGATGGAGGCTTCCACAAATGAATGGAACGCCCCAGATGTGGTCTATGTTGACTGAGGCTTCTACAAATAAATGGAACACCCCAGATGTGGTCTATGGCGATGGAGGCTTCCACAAATGAATGGAACGCCCCAGATGTGGTGTATGCCGATGGAGGCTTCCGCGTGTGAATGAAATGCCCCAGATGTGGTCTATGGCGATGGCGGCTTTCGCAAGTGAATGGAACGCCCCAGATGTGGTCTATGGTGACGGGGGTTTCCACAAATGAATGGAACGCCCCAGATGGGGTGTATGGCAACAGAGGTTTCTGCGGGTGGATGGCGCGCCTCAGATGTGGTCTATGGCGACGGAGGCTTCCACAAATGAATGGAACGCCCCAGATGTGGTGTATGGCGACGGAGGCTTCCGGGTGAATGAAACGCCTCAGATGTGGTCTATAGAGATTGAGGCTTCCGCAGGTGAATGAAACACCCCAGATGTGGTCTATGGCGATGGAGGCTTTCGCAAGCGAATGGAACGCCCCAGGTGTGGTCTATGGCGACGGAGGCTTCCACAAATGAGTGGAACGCCCCAGATGTGGTGTATGGCGACGGAGGTTTCCGGGTGAATGGAACGACCAGATGTGGTCTATGGTGACGGAGACTTCCACAAATGAATGGAACCCCCAGATGTGGTCTATGGCGATGGAGGCTGTCGCAAGTGAATGGAATGCTCCAGATGTGGTCTATTGCGTAGGAGGCTTCTGCGAGCAAATGGAACGCGCCAGATGTGGTCTATGGCGACGGAGGCTTCCAGAAATGAATGGAACGCCCCAGATGTAGTATTCTGAGGAGGGCGCACACTGAAGATGAGCCCCCCATAGCAGGGCGCTGCTCTTCGTGAATCTTCTGAACTACAACTGACCTATGCTCTTCCGTTGTAATGCCACACAACCCACATTCAGTGCGAGGTCTTTGAAAACTGTGGGCCTCATTTATAAGGCTGTGCGTCACTTTTACGCCTCCGGGGCCTCATTTATGAGGCCTTGCGCCAGTTTAGCGCTGCTGGGGCCTCATTTATGAGGCCTTGCGCCAGTTTAGCGCTGCTGATGCGTCACTTTTTGTGACGCATTGGCGGCGTAAAACATGCACCTTGTTGCGCCATATTTAAAAAGTGACGCATCTAGGTAGATGCGTCACTTTTTAAACCCCTGCGCCACATTATACCTGCGTCAGGTATAATGTATGCAGCGGGGGCGTTCCTCCGCAAAAAGACTCGTAATAGTGACGCAGTGAAATCTATGAGATTTCACTGCGTCACTTTTAGGATGCTGTTGCGTCAAAATCTTGCGCCTGCCTCACAGCAGGCGTAAGACTGACGCAAGCCCTTTCACATGGGGCTTTCCCCATGTGAAAGGACGCATTGCTGGAGTTGCGTCACTTTTGTGACACACTCCAGCAATGCGTCACTTTTGCGCTTACAGATGCGTCAGTAATACTGACGTATCTGTAAGTCCTTGCGACATGATGCGTCATACATTAAATATGACGCATCATTGGTGTCGCAAGGAGTGCGCAGTGAAAAGTGACGCATCGCTGTTTTCACGCAGCGATGCGTCACTTTTCATAAATGATGCCCCTGATGCGTCACTTTTTGTGATGCATCGGCGGCGTAAAACATGCGCCTTGTTGCGCCATATTTAAAAAGTGACGCATCTAGGTAGATGCGTCACTTTTTAAACCCCTGCGCCACATTATACCTGCGTCAGGTATAATGTATGCAGCGGGGGGCGTTCCTCCGCAAAAAGACTTGTAATAGTGACGCAGTGAAATCTATGAGATTTCACTGCGTCACTTTTAGGATGCTGTTGCGTCAAAATCTTGCGCCTGCCTCACAGCAGGCGTAAGACTGACGCAAGCCCTTTCACATGGGGCTTTCCCCATGTGAAAGGACGCATTGCTGGAGTTGCGTCACTTTTGTGACACACTCCAGCAATGCGTCACTTTTGCGCTTACAGATGCGTCAGTAATACTGACGTATCTGTAAGTCCTTGCGACATGATGCGTCATACATTAAATATGACGCATCATTGGTGTCGCAAGGAGTGCGCAGTGAAAAGTGACGCATCGCTGTTTTCACGCAGCGATGCGTCACTTTTCATAAATGAGGCCCCTGATGCGTCACTTTTTGTGATGCATCGGCGGCGTAAAACATGCGCCTTGTTGCGCCATATTTAAAAAGTGACGCATCTAGGTAGATGCGTCACTTTTTAAACCCCTGCGCCACATTATACCTGCGTCAGGTATAATGTATGCAGCGGGGGGCGTTCCTCCGCAAAAAGACTTGTAATAGTGACACAGTGAAATCTATGAGATTTCACTGCGTCACTTTTAGGATGCTGTTGCGTCAAAATCTTGCGCCTGCCTCACAGTAGGCGTAAGACTGACGCAAGCCCTTTCACATGGGGCTTTCCCCATGTGAAAGGACGCATTGCTGGAGTTGCGTCACTTTTGTGACACACTCCAGCAATGCGTCACTTTTGCGCTTACAGATGCGTCAGTAATACTGACGTATCTGTAAGTCCTTGCGACATGATGCGTCATACATTAAATATGACGCATCAGGAATGTCGCAAGGAGTGCGCACTGAGAAGTGACGCATGGCTGCTTTCACGCAGCGATGCGTCATTTCTCATAAATGAGGCCCTGTACCTCCTGCACATGCAGTCATTTGCGGCCGGCGCGCGGATGTAAATTGGCAGCCGGGCCCGGGCGCTGTCACGGCAGCACTGGGCTGACACGGGCTGTCTGTCAGTCCTCGCAGGATCCGCTGCTCTGCCGCTGTCTCCGGGATGCTTCTTTGTTCTGCCGTCGCCGGCTTCTAATTTTAGCCGCTCGAGAAGGTTAGGTCTGCGGCGAGCAGCGTGCGCCTGAGAGAGGAGAAGGCGCAGGGGGTGCACAAAGGATGCGCAGCGCGGACTCCGGGAGCCGGGCCTGGAAGAGCAGCGCGCAGCCAGAGAGGGGAGAAGGCGCAGGGCGCGCACAAATGATGTGCAGAGCAGACTCTAGGGGCCGGGCCTGGGAAGAGCAGCGTGCGCCGGAGAGAGGAGAAGGCGCAGGGGGCGCACAAGGGATGCGCAGCGCGGGCTCCGGAGGACGGGCCTGGAAGAGCAGCGCGCATGGACGCGCAGGAAGGGGTCATGGAATCCTAGGGGGCAGGATTCACTAGGATGGGCCGTGGGACCGTCACGAGGGGACACCGTGAGGGTCTACTAGATGGGGACAGGAGCTCGCTAGGAGGGGCCAGGGTTCACCACCCTGATTCCGACCGGCCATTCCTTAAATAAGGCAATCTCAAACCGTTAGCTCACAGGGACACAACCTCGGCTGGTTTTGTGCCACTATAGCACGGATTTCTTGGGTAGCCCACACGAATCCTTACTGGCTTGTGCACAAATAGTGCACGAGCTAACGCAGATGTGCAGAGGACTCGCTGCGTCTGCAGTGCCAAAGATCAGAGGCGCTACGCAGGCATCTCTGGTGTCCCTGCGGCACCCTGGGACTTCCGGCCTTCATCACCCCTCCCTCATCCAGTGCAGGGCCTATGAATATGTGTTTTCATCAGGATGTTAGAGGCCCCTCGCCACGAATTGCAGGGCTCTGCGTAATTTTGTGTTTGGCTGCTGCTAAAGAGGCCCGCTATAGGCACTCAGGCGGCAGGAAAGGGACCTGGCAACGCATGTGCCATAAAGTTAGGTTGATCTCATTTTTGAAACTCAAAAACCTTGACATGCCGCAAACACAGAAGTAGGGCGGCAATTTTGGACGCGCACAGGACACAGAGTGACCACAGCAACACTCGATGCCGTCAAGGGGAAATTTGATGCAACTTTTACACAGTATCATTCGTGTCAATCTCCCGATGAATGCTGTGAATTACTTTTGTGCAGGCACACATGAAGTCACGCCCCTCTGTGTATTTAATCTGCTATTTTAGGAAACATGGACCTGCTAAATTTACTGAATTTTATTGCAAAGATGTTGAAAACTGGGACGCCTTGTGACACTACTTAAAATAACATGGTTGCCACTAATTTATATTCCAACTTAATATATTAACTAAACACACGCAAAGATGCCAGAAACACTATCCAGTTTGGGACAATTAAACATGCACCCGCGGTCAGACATGTTCCATAAAGTGCGCCTGCAGAGGCGGACACAGTGACCTGCAAAAGGACTCACCTTGCATTTTTTTTAACCAAAAGCAATTATGTGTGACACGGCTGCCGACGCCAGCGGTACGCTGCACCACGTCCGGGCACCCCAAAGGGCAAATGACTTCTGAGGGTACCAGGTGACCACGGCTGTTGTCTTTACACCATGTCTCCTCTTCCACACTCCTTCCCAATGCTCCTTCGCAGTGCTCCAGACGCAGATGACAGCTTCCTGTTGTCCTGGATGTTGTCCCGCTGTTCTGTCCTGTTCCATCCCCTCCATGGCAGTAGCCACTTTTGGATGTGCCAATGCCGAAGGCTTTGGATTCCATTGGCATTGGCAAAGGCAATAACTGCAAACAGCCATGCTAAATAGTATTCGAAACAATGAAAACATGTTGTTCCATATTTTCAAGATGGCGGCCACATTGTATGATGCGTCGTGAGTTGCATTGTCTCCCCTACCAATGCATTGGCCACACTTGAGGTATGAAAACAAGATTGTCCATCCTTTTAACATGCCCAGTCGGGCATTGGCAAAGCGTTGCCCCATTAGACTTTTGTAAAGCGAGACCAATTGGCTTTGCCAATGCTTGGTCCAGATGAGACCAATTAACTGTATCATTGTACGGAATGTCTTTGCTTGATAAATGTAAGCTTACGTGTAAAATAAAATGTATTCTGATGTTCATGGTTTTCCACAACTTCAAAGTAATAGGACACTGTATGAATATATGTAATAGTCTGCGTTGTGGTTCTCGACACCTACACCATTTCCCATTTTCTAAAAGACCTGATATTTTAATCGTATGTATTGTTCTGTTAATTGTTTGAAGATTTTTATTTTTGTGGCCAGAAAGGACTGTTTGTAAATTATCAATTCTCTGCGGTATATTTCATAAGTAACTTGACTATACTACTGCTTGAATGTCATCTTTAAGTTCAGTCTCCTATTTAAGGTTGTATTTTTGGCAGCATTGGCGGTGGCCAATAATTAAAAGTTCATTAATTGAAGGTGTATATATCTATCAGCTGGGATTCTCTTTTGCTGTTTTGAGTTGGCTTGGTCTTAGTGCTTGTAGCAGAGAAATATGAAATAGATATGTACTTCTTAGGGAGGGTTAAGGGGCTTCTTTAGGCCTTGGCAGATGTCCTGCCATTCTCTCATAGGGGCAGAGGTCATGACCTCCATCACCATGGCAATAGTACACTTGCTGTCTTTAGAGTTTCCTGCCTGCTGTGAACAGTGCCGTCACAGTGGCTACCTTCACAGTAGTATAAGTTGCTTTGCAGGCACCATGTTCAGAGCATCCACTCAGCAAATGTTTTTGTTTCCAAGAAATAAAGTCCAAGAGCAAGAGTTTGCTTCTTGAAAACAAAAATCTATTGATCTTGACATGCAAGGAGTTTTCCCATCAATCATGTTCCCTGCAGGTGTCCCAATGAGCATTGAAATGAGTGACGGTCGTCCCTCGACAGACGAGGAACAGCAGATTTGATCTTCCTCGACCTCTCAGCAGCCTTCATCAATGTATCCAACCACACACTGATCGCAAGACTCCGCCATATCAGCATCCAAGGAGATGTAATCAGATGGATCACCTCCTTCCTTACCAGAAGAACTCATGGGATCCACCTCCCACCTTTCACCTCTGAACGCAAGGAGATCTTCTACGGTGTCCCCCAGGGCTCATCGCTCAGCCCCACGCTCTTCAGCGCATATATGACCCCGCTTGCCATCATCGTTAGATCCCATGGTCTCAACATAATTTGCTATGCAGACGGCACCTAACTCATCCTCCCACTCACCGCTGACCCCACGACCACTAGAACCAACTTCTACAGATGCATGACAAACGTCGCTGACTGGATAAAAAAAACAACTGCCTGCAGCTGTACACAGACAAGACATAAGTACTGATCTTTGGCACCAGCAGCTACACATGGAGTGACCCCTGGTGGCCATCAGACATAGGACCTACACCCACCCCACCCAATCATTACAGAAACCTCGGAATCCTCCTTGACAACAAGCTCACCATGAAATTACAGATCAACACCGTCTCCTCCACCTACTTCCCCACTCTGTCCATGCTGCGTAAGATCTTTATGTGGCTACCTTTACACACAAGATGCACCGTGACACAAGCCTTCATCACCAAACAACTGGACTACAACAATGCCCTCTACATAGGAATCGCAACACACTTTCTACAGAGACTTCAGACCATACAGAACGCCACAGCCATAAGTTTTGATTCATTGAGGACCCAGCAGGCCTGTGATGGATGGTCTGCTGGGTCAAGGTTTACTGTTGGCAGAGTCAGTAGAGGCTTTGCCGGCAGTTACCCAGTGGTTTTCCTGACGTTAAATAGAGTGGGGAAATGATAGATTTGGCAGGGAAGAAGGAATGCCTTTGATGACATTACTCCTGCTTCGCTGAACAGTAAATAGGTCCCTAAATGTCCTTTTAATTCTGTAAAGGAAAAGATTATATTTTCTGTGATCTTGATTTCTGAGTGGTGTTTCTATTAGTCTGTGAACTAAAAGGCAGGTCTGTTTTGTGAAATAATATACAGATGGTCCCCTAAGTGTCAAAGAGTTGTGTGTATTCATATTTTTATTCAATGTTAATAATGTGCAGACATAGTTTACTCTCAATTATACATGTACACACTGGTATTATGATATTGTCTTTCAGACAAATTTCCTTTGACACATTGAAGTATGTTTTCCTTATTCTTGTTAACTAGACCTCGATTTGTGCCTGATGGCCATATTTTTCAAAATGGATGTCTTCCCCCTGTACATTTCACTGTTTATTATTTCTGCAGCACACAGTCAGGCAGAGTCATGTATGTTGATTTCCCTTGACGCTGTTGTCGGTGAAATCTTCCTAGCATGGTCACAATGCCATATCTTTCTTTGCGGTCCTGGCACCAGCTTAGCGTGCCCTTTTCATTCATAATAACTTGTTGTTGTTGATGTATCTAGTTTCTTCCACCATCTCCCGATGACATTAGGAAAGAGTGGACTGAATCAATATTCATGTAGTAGGGTCGAGCTTAGGTGCTAAGACAATATTACGTTTCACAAAACTCTGCGGTGATTTGTCAGAATGTAACTTTTTGGATCATACCACAATGATTTATCAGTTTTAATGATTTATTACCATGCATAAATAGTGTATATAAACCCACGTTTCTGGGAGTGAACCAGGAGACCGTCTGGTCCACCGAGGGTGCTGTCCATTCTCTATTGATTTTGCTGCTCGTTTGGGACTTGGAGAAATTGTAATTTTGTACTTATTCCATATGCCCTATTTGCTAAGAGCCTTCATGGTAATGACTATATGCTGACTCTGTATCACATGATTTACATTTTTGTAATGCATCTTTTACATTTATTCTGCTGATCTAGAACTCAAATATTGAGCGGGTCCTTATTTGATGAACTGTATTTTTTTAACATCACCTCAGGGGCTCATTGCCCCATGAAACTGAGGTTTATCACCGTCTCCAGGTCATCAACACATGGACGCTCTGATGAAGGAAACGTTTTGGGGTGTAGACATTTTCGCGCGGTTCCCCGTATCCAGATATGGGGGCCTCGGGTAATCTAAAGTAAATTTCACCTAGTTCCTTCATTTTCGTTTAAAGTTCATGTTTCATAAAGGACATGGTGTTTATGTGCAGGACTCAGTATTCCAATCAGCTTGCACATGAAAAATAGAAAAGGGTATATGAAATGATGGCTTCTGGCTCTATTTTGGTGTTTTGTTCGGCTTTGTTTGGAACCAGCGCCTTGCCTGAAAAAACTGCAGGGTGATTAGGAGAGTCTAACCCACCCTTTTAGAATGGAACTTTTTCAAATTAATTACTAGGTATGACAGAGGTTTTATAGATACCCATGGAAATATACATCTTTCCCTGAACATGTCTGTTCACAGTGAGGAAATGCATTGTTTATTGATTCCTGGTGATATGGCCGGAATATTGCAAGTTTATGTTAAAGGGACCATGTCCAGATCTAGTAAGGATGTAAGGACGTCATCGTCCACCAGGGGTGCCATTGTTCACAAACCTTCAGGACCTGTCCCACAGTACTACTGTGAATTTTTGTTGTGTTGAAGGCCGTGTCTGCTTTCTAAAGCACCTCTGACAGAGGTGTAACACAAATATTCCATGAGGCATGGGGTGCACAAAAAGTGGAGGAGGGGTTGTTCCTGGGGCCTCTTGATTCTCCACACAGGTTCCTGGTGTATTTATTTAGGGGGATCTTACTTCAGCTCAGCAAATCAGCAGTCCCTGCCTTGCTTCCAGCTGTGACAAGCTGGCACTTTAAAAGTAAGCAAAGAAAGTAGCAAGATATTGTCACTACCTGTCACACGATTCATCAATAATGCTGTGGAGAAGAGGTGCAGGGTGTGGTTTTCCTCAGTCCTTCACTGAGTTCAGGGCAGTGGCTTTTAGGAGGGGGCCCAATACACTCCAATTATGTGTTTTATTGGAGCCAATGGGGCCTATTTTCTTTTTTTACATTAGGACCACTGGCAGTATTGCTATGCCAATAATTGAGTTGGCATTTAGAGACCCAAAGGGGTGCAGGATGAAGCAGTGATACACCACCAAACCCTGCAGTCTCTGCAGGGTGGAACCTTGTGCCACCTCCACACCATGCAATTGTCTCATCAAAAACTTCCAATGGGCAACAACACTGCCACCTACAGTGTAAGACCGGTATTGAAAGGAAGAAAGCAGCAAGCTGTTATTTAAACCTTTGATTGATGTTTGTGATGGGCATAGGTTCGGGAGGTGCATAGGCCCATTATCAAGATGGGAAGGAAACCACATTGTACCCAGCCCATCCTTGTGAATGAGTGGGGAGTTGTTCCTTATTGCCACCTTTAATTGCCAGAGAGAAGGCCAGTGATTTGGAAATGTCACTTACCACCTGTAAGGTGGGTCCCTTGGACTTGGACTATCACCAGGACCCTAGACCAGCCTTCTCCAGACCTGACCTCACTGCCCGAACCAGCGAGGGACCAGTAAGTAGAAGACCAAGACAGAGCTTAGGCAGTCGCTGAACACCATGCTAAGCCTCCACCCCAGACTAACAAAAGGCCTGGATCGGTGTAGCACCAGAGCAGTAGTTAACCTTGGGGCCGCTCTTCCCTCCCTGTGCAACCTACCTCAACACAGAAACAACAAGATTTTACTACCCACCCCTTCCTTCGCACCCTTGAGATCAGCCTTCTGTCCTCCTGGTGCCTGATGTCTATCCTATGGCCTCCACAGAGATTCCTGCGGTAGTGTTCAACTCAATGAGTTATCTGTTTTTCATCGGTGCAGGCCTACTCAAATGTCTGTGATCAAGGCCGGGAGCTCGTAATGGCAGAGGTCGCAAAATAAAAATTTATTGTGCAATATATCGGGTCCACGCTCTTCTTTTCTGAAGAAATTGGGATTGTATGGTCGAGCTTGAAGATATATATATATATATATATATATATATATATATATATATAGACAACGAACTCCCAACTGCACTGGACGCAGTTTGAACGGGCGCAGACCTCCAAAGTAATCACTCCAATTGGAAAGATGAGCCAGCACCAAAAATTGTTTTTAGCAGTGCATTTTAATTAGCAGTAAATGCAGAGCAAGTGCCCTCCATTGACGCGTTTCGCCCCGCGAACGGGGCTTGGTCACATGACGCGACAGGAGTAGGCGGTGGTTTAAATCATGGATAAAAGCCCAAGCGCCTAAAGAAACAGGTCGCAAGGGTAAAATAACAACATAAATCAGCAATCAAAATAATGTGATGCTATGTCCACACACAATATCACATAATGGTGAATATTGAAAAACGATTCGAGCATAGTGCTCAAAATGGCCAAAAGCAACAATTCATAAATGGAGGAAACAGATACATGATAAATACATTAAATCATCTATAGTTCATTCATGGAAAACAAGGTCTCCCCTCACATATTATAAAAGAGAAATTTGTTGAGTCTCACAAAGCAAGGAAAAATAATAAAGAATCATGTGCAAGTGCACATTGAAATTTTCCTCGTAAGCAAATGGTCTAAAAAATGGAGTGGACACCACAGATTACTGATATATACAAAATACAAATTGTTGGACCAAAAAAGTTTCAGATGTTAAATACATGGAATCGAACTAGCAACAGAGGACTCCAATTATGGGAACTACCAAAAGCATTTCAGATTTCATAGGTATATATAAAGAACCGGCTGTAAATTCATCATTTTGGTATCTGAAATAATATAAATACACATTATATTGAATCTGGATCACCCTGCATCAACAGTACCTCCTCCTATTTACAAAATTCATAAAACAGAAGAAAGGCATCATCTAAATCCCTTAGAAATATAACGAAAGAAAACACCCACTTCATACTGACAATAGTCATTTTAGAAAGACATTTCAAGAGAAACCACTAGTTTCATAAGTAATGATGTAATTCATCAAAAGCATTAAGGCCGTTGGGGGATCTGGTATCGAGCAAAATAATGAAAAAAGCCTCTCTCTGACGGAGAAGTCTTTCTCGATCACCTCCTCTGCCAGGGTTAGCCACAGAGCACAACAAAGTATACTTAAAATCTTTTAATTTCTTGTCGTGCACTGATTTAAAATGGCGCGCCACAGGGTAGTTAATGTCCGAATTGACTATGGCCCTAATGTGTTGCAGGATGCGTTGGTATGCCTGCAACTTAGTGCTCCCAATGTATGACAGTGAACAGGTACAGGTCAGTTTATATATCACAAAATCACTGCGACATGTTAAATGTTCCCTGATTGGTATAACACGGTTACTAAATGCAGATGTATAATGGGTGCTGTTGACTGCAAACGTGCAGGCACGGCACGAAGTACATCTGTAAAAACCAGGTTTGTTAAGCCAAATGGTCTTAGACTCAATTTCTGGTTGTGTACGGTCAAGGGAATCTTTCATAGAGGGAGCTCTCCTGAAGGTAATGGCTGGAGATTTGGGCAAAAAAGGAGCTAAAATTACATCAGTCAATACAATCGGCCATTCAGATCTAATAATTTGGCTAAGTCTGGAGCTTTGAGCGCAAAATGTAGTGATGAATCTTGCCGTTGTTCCACTAGTAACATCAGTGTCTAGTTTAATCTTGGGGGTCAGCAAGGTCTCGCGTGTGCGTGCTGATACTGTGTTTAGAGCTCTTTCCAGTACAGCTCTTTTGTAACCCCTTCGAAGGAATCTATCTCTGGATTCCGCTAGACATTGTTGAGTGACAACAGGATCACTACAAATGCGTTTGATTCTAATGAATTCCCCCAAAGGAATGCTATTGATTGTGTGAGGGGGGTGAGCACTGCGGGCATGCAAGATGGAATTGCCCGCAGTGCTCTTCCTGAACAGTTTAGATTGTATTCTGTTATTGTCAATGTAGATCAACACATCCAAAAATTCAGCAGAGTTGTCTGAAATAGTGGCCATGAATTTGAGGTTTCTGTCATTCGTATTGATTTCCTTGACAAAATCGGCTGCCAGAGTTTGAGATCCATTCCAGACGATAAAAATATCGTCTATGAATCTCCAGTAGGCTAATAGATGAGGGAGCCAATGAGCGTGAGTAACGCCAAGCACATGCTCCTCCCACCAGCCAACATGCAAGCATGAATAGCTGGGGGAGAAGCACAAACCCATTGCCACCCCGCGCTCTTGATGGTAAAACTCCTTGCCAAACTGAAAATAGTTATTAAAGAGGCAAATACAAATCATATCTAACAACATCCGATTGTGATCCCGCATAGTTGCCTCCCGGGAATCAAGAAAATACTGAACAGCTTCCAGACCCTGGAGATGGTTGATACTGGTGTAAAGTGCTTCAATATCCATCACCAGGAAACATAAATCAGGACCCCAAGTGATGCAATTAATCTTCCCCAGAAAATCAGTGGTGTCTTTAAGGAAGGATGGGAGAGAAATCATATGAGGCTGAAGAAAAAAAAAATATATATATGTGTGTGTGTGATATATATATATATACATATATATATATACATATATATATAGATATAGATATAGATCTATATACATATATATATATATATATATAGATATACATCTATATATATATATATATATATATATCACCAACAGACCACTCCAGTTGAAGAAATCAGGGCCCACAACGGGGAACTTATAGAGAAATCTTTAATAAGACAAATTGCAAAGGCGTAATGCATTTCGGCAGTAATGCCTTCCTCAGACGCTGTAGCAAAAACAGGATGCCGCCAAACCCCTCCTTTTGTACTTCTGCGGTCCTCCCCCGATAGGGAATTCAGCTAACCCCAACCAAAATTGCCTGCAGCTGTGGTCAGATTGCTGAAAAACTACAGCTTCCATCATGCAACAGTCAGGTAAGTACCCTGGCGGAGTCCTGGCACAATGCGCACTGGAATACCTGCACAAAGGGGGGATAATGTACTTCATGGCAGCACCTATAAATAATGTCAAGATCCTCCTTGGGTCCCCAACGTTCTGCCTCAGTGTGCCAGTGCCAGGTAGTGCCATAAAGCGTGGATAGAATGATCCCGCCTTCACGTGCAGTCACGAGCTGCTGCTGGCAGTGGTCACCTGCCCAACCTGGAATCCGAGGCAGTCCTGCAGCATCCGATCCCTCGGAATATGAAGAAAGTGTTGCCACTTGAGTCAGGAAAGCCGCAAGCCTCTTGAAGAACGGGACCCCTTACACGCGCTGCTGACAGGCACGTGAAAATATCACCAACAGAACAGGATTCAGCACAGAAACGGCCCTCCTATCTGTGACGGATTCTTTGAGAACAAAACTGGACATGGGCGGCTCAGCAATCCTGATTCTGCTTGACCTCTCCACGGCCTTTGATACCATCTCCCATTCCAGGCACGCAGAGAGGCTAAGCGCCTTTGGCATTCAGGGACTGGCTCATAAATGGCTCTGGAACTTCTTGGCAGATCACTCCCAAACGGTCATTTTGGGCCCCCACCAATCTGATAGAACATCACTGGATAAGGGCGTCCCCCAGGGCTCCTGCCTTAGCCCTACGCTTTTTAATATCTATTTGGCCCCTTTGGCTAAGGTGGTGGAAGCATTGGGGTTTGATATTATATCGTACGCTGATGCATCCCTGCTGCTTTTTAATATTGGCCAAGACCCAGAAGCTGACAGACTCCGCTTTGCTAAGGGAATCTCTGCAATTTCCAACTGGCTGACCAACAACTGCTTACAGTTAAATCCAAGCAAGAAGGAAGTCATGCTTCTGGGGAAGGCCGAAGCAGTCTGGACAAATGATTGGTGGCCACCTAAACACGGCCCACCTCCATTTCCGAAGCCTTGTGTCAACAATTTGGGCATTAAATTAAATCAGTCCTTGTCCATGCAAGATCAGGTAGCCGCAATATATGGGGCTTGTTATTATAGATTAAGACTACTACAGAAGATCCTGCCGTTCATCCCCTTAGAACATCGCAAATTTATAACTCAGGCCTTGGTGATGAGCTGTAAGGACTACAGGAACGCCCTGTTAGCCGAAGTGGGAGCTACGGCTTTGAAAAAACTACAGGTGATTCAGAACACGGCGGCCAGGCTGGTTCTGAATATGCCGGCTGGCACCTCCTCTCAACCACTGCTGAGACAGCTACACTGGCTTCCAATCAAGCAGAGAGCCTTTTTTAAGATCTGCTGCCTTACCTTCCATGCACATCAGGGTCAGGGTCCAGAATATCTCCAGAATAAATTGGAAAGATATGTGCCAACTCGCTGCTTAAGATCCTGTACACAGCAGCTGCTTCTTGTGCCCCGTATCAGACGCCAGCGATCCGGGGGCATGGCTTTCTCTTATAATGCCCCCAAATACTGGAATAGTCTTCCACTCTCCTTACGAGAAATTCCCTCCTACCTCGTTTTTAGGAAACATTTAAAAGCTCTCCTGTATTAAATTTGTCCTCTTACTGTCCTACCTCAGAGGTGAATTAGAGAAAAGCGCCGAGATGCCCCCAGGTGATTCTAGCGCGATACAAAAGCGACTAACATAACATAACATATATTTACCAGAATTCCTCCTTGCAGAGGAAAGTTCAGCCGCACACCACAACGAAGCTTGTATTAATTTATTTTGAGACCATTGGCACTCCTAACATGTTTCGTTCTGCCTTGAACTTTCTCAAAGGTACGCCTCTCACATTGTCTCATGTGATTGTGGAACAACATGGGTGTTTCTTTTTATGCCATTTTTTTGCCCCCTAGTGGGCGTCCTTAGTGGATTGCAGAGTCTTCTGGTACTTGTTGTTCACATTCCGTTTTTGTTCCTGTTTAATAACCCTCCATTGGGTAATTGTAAAATGTGATTATTTGTTGTTTTTGGGGTCTGTGAATGCAGAGTCCTTTGCGCCCCAGGTTCAATCTATTTTCGAGTTTGACCGAAATCCCAGCCGAAGACGGTCTTTGGCGTCACCTGTCTGCCCTTTTCGCTTCCGCGGCACACCAAAAGGGCTCAATTTCGGGCAGACCCTGGCGCGCTTTCAGGAGGTGCGTCGCTGCAATTGAGCCATATCGTAAAATATTCACCAAAATTCCTATATATATATATAATTACCTACTGAGGGTCTTCAGTGGTTAGTTATAGCTAGGATATAGTTTCTATAGGAAAGCGTTTTTTCATTTGTCAATAACTTTGGTGTCGTTTGTCATTGTATCTTCGCGAAATTTCAAAAACTAGTTTGACGTTCACTTCAGCTGCTGTCTTGAAATTTTCAGGGTGATCTGCTAAGTGGGGGCCAAGAGAACAGGGGGGTGTCCAAAAAAGCTTTTTCTCCATGTTAATTTCCATAGGAAACTGTAGACATGGCTTCAGCCTAAACTGCAAATTACACCAGATTTGGCAGAAAGGTAGCTCTTTGTCCAGAAAGCAACCTTTTTGTTAAATAGTGTAAATTCATTCCGTAGTTGTGGGGAAATTGAAAGAAATTCACAGGTGTTTAGAAAGGGACACAAAGAATCCCCAAACCCTCCTGATCTGGTGCCTGAGATCTGAAGATCTGATTGGCTACCAAAACTTCAAACTAGGAAGTGTTGGCAGCCATCTTGTGATTCAGTTAAATCGTGTCACAAGAAAAAAGATTTTGAAAAAATGAAAAGGGGGCAGGATGGAAACACCCTGGCCCTCTTGGTTTCTTCGGAGGGGGGCACAGGGACCCCCTAGGAGCAAAAAAAGAATCTTTAAAAAATAAAATTCAACAGGAGTCCCACTGTTCTGCGACTCCTGCCGAATAAGAAAAAATAAAGCGTGGTCTCCGGTGCTTTGTTAAATAAGGGCATCCGGTGGGCCAGGTCTCGGGGGCAGTTTATATAGTAATGTGGGGAGTGCCCATTCAGCACCACGTGCCCCGGGGTTAACCACCTCCCTGGGGCTAATTATTAAAGAAGTGCAGGGGACCGCCACCTCCCAGGGATAAAGTAATGGGGGGCCTTGTGAGCCCCCCTTCCCCAGGTACCACCACCTCCTGGGGCTTTTACATTTTCATGTGGGGTGACCCTCATGGACCCCACCCCCAGTGTCGGGGACCGCCACCTACCTGGGGACAAAGTGCATTATAAAGAAATGGGAGAGAAGCGTGTGGCCCCCCTCCTGAGTTGATCTCGGCCCCAGGGACTGCCCCCTCCCTGGGACAGGCCCCTAACAAAGGAAGCAGGGGGGCCATGCACCCCCCCTTCCTGGAACCATACATGGCTGTGGGGACCGCCACCCCTCCAGGTCAGACTCCAGCAATGTCCCAGGGTACCCACCCCCAGGACGTTGCAGTTTCCTATAGAATGCGGAAGCCATAGCAAGCAATGCCCCACTTTGAGTAAGCAAGAGCATTTTTGTCTCACTTGGTCGAAGTGGAGGAAATTCTGCTTTTTACACACAGTTTAACTTACTAATGGATCCTGTATGTGCTACAATCATAAGGACATACTGAAATTCTTCTCCCCCTCCTGAATGCACGTTTATTTATCTTCTATATAGTGCACTGTCAATATCACCAATCACAATATGTCACCTTTTCACTAAAGTCACGTATTCCCTATTGCAAATGCATTTGTAAATTACGACAGCCATGAAGGTTTGATACCTATTTCTGAATATATTATTGAATACTAACTTTGGTGTGTTTTAAGTTGTTTTTTCTTCGTTTTTCCCAAATCATTGATATGTGTTACAAGTAAGCCATTGCTACTATTGTATTCTAAGCAATTGAAAAATACCCTGACAGAACCAATTGTTTTATTTAATTTCAGCAGCTCCCTGTATGTAAAAAGCAATGCCTGCTCCCACCAGAGGCAGGGAGCTGGTTGGGACTGTGCGGGCCTTCAGGCTAACCCGTAGTCCCAAACATGTAAAATGTGGGTGTCCTGGGTCTGACCAGGGCACCCCAAAACAGGCGGAACATGGGGATGGGGTCCCTTGGGACAACATTGGCCCGGCAGCGGGGCCATGTGGCCCCCTTCTGTTTTTTTGTTTACCAAAAATATATAAAACGGGAGAGGCCCTGGGGGATGGGGTCCCAGGTCTAAAAATGGCCCGAGAGGGTGTCGGCACAGCCCCCCTGAGCCATTGAAAAAGGCCTGGCCCTGGGGCATGAGGTCCCTAGGGCCGAAAAAGATCCAGGGAAGGGGGCCACACAGCCCCTCCATAAAAAAAAGTAAATGAAAAATAAAAACGCTGACAAGTCGCTGGAGGCTACACCCCGTTCACCACCACTCTACAAATCCGTCTCATAGTGCAGTGGTGGCTGGGGGATGCTGAGGGTCCATTGGGTCCAGGAAGCCCTTCTGTTGGCTCTGGTAACTCCCAGACAGCCAGATTGTGAGGAGGACTTGGAGGCCATGCCCCCTTCATCCACCACTCTGTATATGGGCCTCTTGGTGTGCTGCTGGTTGGGAATGAATTCCACTTTACTTCTGAGGGTCTCAGGACTAAAGTGGACTTCTTCTCACAACCAGTAGTGGGTCAGGAAGAGCGTTTGCACAGTGATGGAGAAAGGAGGCTTGGCCTCTGATGACCTCTCAGCAATCCAGCTGTGTGAGTCTTATTGGAGGTGAGAAAGACTAGTTAGCCCTCAAGGACCCTCAATACCCAAGGGGCACTAGTATTCACCAGAAGGTGCATTTGCAGAGTGGTGGAGAAAGGGTGTGTGGCCTCTGATAACCTCACAGCATTCCTGCTGTGTGGGACTTAATGGAGTTAACAGGAGGAGTAATTGGCCCCCAGGTACATCCACGGGGGCTAACTAGCCCTCCTGTTTTCTCCAATAAGTCCCACACAGCAGGATTGCTGAGAGTTCTTCAGAGGTCTCCTTTCTCCACCACTCTGCAAACGTGGCTCAAGTGCACCACTGGTTGGTAGATTAAGTCCACTTTCCTCCTGATGGACCTTGGGGGACAAGAAGCCCCCTGGTACCTCCTGTAAGTCCTACACAGTGGGACTACTGAGAGCTAGTAGGAGGCTCAGCAGCCTTTCTCCACCACGCTGCAAATGCGACTACTAGTTAAAAAACCTTAGAAATTTACTTAAAAAAACAAATGTTACCGCAATGTTATAATTAAGCTCAGGTTTCACACGCACAAAACCAGTGAACTTCAGCCATTATAGTTAGTGAGCTGACTATTACTTGTGCCCCCCCAATGAACTGCTTATGACCACATCATCCATGCTCATGACATGGTCAGTGACATCACTGATGATATCACTGACGACAACTCAAATGATCACTGATATATCATCCACAGAATCTCTGACACACCCATTCACACCCCAAAAAACCTTTCATATACCCACTCCAACTTCCACACTATCATTCTCAAACTCACTCACACACCCACACCAGTACTTACAGTCACTCACTGATTCATAGATCAACATGCAAATCCAATCACTCACCCATACAGCCACTCATACAACCACTCACTAATTCAGCCACTGACATATCCACTCAAACACCCGTAGAGCTACTCACATACCTAGTCACTCACCCATGCAGTCAATCACACAACCACTTACTCACCTGTATAGTTACACTCACATTCGCTCACTCATTCAACTCATCCAAATACTAACACGCACTTACTCACCTATACAGTCACTGACATTAACAGACACTTACCCATACAGCCACTCTCACATTCACTCACTCACCCATATAGTCACTCATATACCCCATCACTCACCTGTACTGCCTTTCACATACCCAGTTACTAACCTATATACCACTAACACACACACTCACTCACAGACACAGCCATACACACACTCACTCACCCATATAGCCACACACAGACACTCACTAACCCATACAGCCACTGACTTACCTACTCACTCATCACCCACCCACACAGACACCCATAGAGGTACTCAGACAACCAATCATTTACCCATACAGAAATTCACATACCCACTCACACACCCATAGAGCCACCTAGAAACCAATTGACAGACAGATACAGACATTCGCACAACCAGTCACTCACCCATACATTTGATGACACTCCTAATCAATCACTTATACAGTTAGTCCAGTTAGTCACACACCCACTGAATCATCTAATCAGGCACATCATAACATTTTAACCTCTAAAAACCACAGAAATTCACCAGTAATAGTTATACTTATTTCAAGTAACTATAATATGTGCCTTAAGGTAACTATAACTCGCACCACCGCCATGCACAGTTTTCTCATCTAATATTTCAGTAAAAATGTTACTGTGATGTTAGCAATGATGTGATAGAAGGTGTCACGAGTGTTGTAATATGAGAGGTAATTAGCAGTGCATGTCAAGGGCACCAATTATAGTTACCTTAGGGCACACATTATAGCTGCTAATGCTGCTCCCTGCCGTCAGGATCAAAAGTTAAATCTGTTTACCTGCCCTCATCACAGCGGGCACAGAAACTGATCTCAAGTCTGCTCCCAGTGGATGAGAGAATTTGTAATGCTCCCGCCAGCTGGGAGTGGGCTTGGTGTTTGCTCCCACTTGGTGGGAGATTTGAAATTGCTTCCAAGCGATAGCAAACACAGGTTTCCCTGCCTGTGGCAGTATGAGCAAAGAAGCTGCTATGTCCTGGGGTTGGGCTTTTCGGGACATAGCATTTTAGCGGGGGTGCACTAATGGCTCAGGTAGGTGGTCTGCCCATTCCAGGGAGGGACGAAACGCCTCATGGCTGCTGCTGCACCTCGTATGGAAATAAAATAACTTGCAGCTAGTTAGCTATTGTGGTCCGCGCTCTTTTCTTTCTCGTGGTATGAGGAAATGGTGAAGGAGTTACCTGCTATATATATATATATATATCAAAGTCCTGACACTCCAATTGCTAGGAGGGAATACACGCAGGTCTGGACCACCAAAGGCACTCACTCCAACAAAATCAAGGTAGGTGGGTTCACAGTTGCATAGTTGATTTACTCATCCATAAAAAATACAGACAAGTGTCCGCCCCAGACGCGCTTCGATCGCCTCTGCGATCTTGCTCATATATATACATATATATGAGCAAGATCGCAGAGGCGATCAAAACGCGTCTGGGGCGGACACTTGTATTATATATATTTATTTATTTATTTATTTATTTATTTATTTATGTATGTAATTTGTAGAGCACACTATCACCTTGCAGGCATTCTGGTGCTAAGCAGCTCAGAAGAGGAAGTGATTTAGAGGCAGAAACCGACCCGCTAGTTCATATGGAACAGCCAGGTTTTTACACGTCTCTTAAAGGGGAGAAGTTCCCTAATTTGCCTAATCTCCCAGGGAAGTTTGTTCCACAATCTTGCTGCTGCCACTTCAAAGGATCTGACCCCTGACCTGACTATATATATATATTATTTTCACAAATAAACCAAGTTAAACATAAGTTATTGTTGGGAAAACTGAAAATTTTCTTTATGTTTTGTATTGCAACCTAACTTAAATGACTTAAACATAAGAAACTCTACAGTTATAGTTATATCTATAATTTATCATTTAAGCACCACTTAATAATAATATGTCTTACTTATCACTCACATTTGTACTTATGCACCACCTTAAAATTCAAATAACTTGCGCACCTCGATATTACATATTACCTTGAAAGTGGTGCTTAAATGACAAATTATAGATAGAACTATATATATTAGTATTTTTCTGACTAGTTTCAAACATGACAAACATTTGGACATGGTCAGCGTAGCCACTTAACATTGTATACTATTTCAATTCACACATTTGTTAAAGCCTTTCTCTTCCTATATCATATTTGTCATATATTCCATCTTGGATGTTTACTTCCACTAATAGGATTATATTGTGATGCTGTTCATTGGTTCATTCTTATCTAGATACAATGAGTTATTAGTCTTAGTCGTAGAAAGCTGTCAATATGTACCCCCAATAAATCCATATCTAATGCATGAAAAACAAACAAGCTTTCCCCTTGCTTCAGTACTTGTACAACGTAAAACTGTCCTGTGGTACTCCATGTGGATCCTTCTTACCCTGTTATATAGCATAAGCTGGCGAAGGAGGGGGTATGAAGGAGGGGGTATTCTGTCACTTCCAATATTCAGTCCTCTCCCAAAGAGTTGCTATCTCCATCCATAGCCTCCTCCAGGTTCACCTGGTCATTGTTTTGTTCCTCATCCCTGCGGCCCAAGCACACAACATGTCTGTCCACAATTCAGCGATGGGGCACTTGCGAATCCCCGGAGCCCCCTCCTGTTGTAGGGCCCTTTCCTTCATCCTGGCCCACTCATTTACTATCTTTTTCCCATGCCATCACTAAGGGACCCCTCTGTGTTTTCCAAATCCTAGCAATCTGTCTAAGTGTCAAGGTCAGGGCTAGTTCTGTGAAGTGGGAACCCACTTCTTTAGCTTTTGGTCGTGGGAACAGCCCCAAGAGTCATACTTCCACAGTGGCCATGAGCGGCCTCCCCAGAGTGGCATTTATCTGCTCCAGTACGGATCTCCACAATTCTTGCAACACTGCACATCCCCATGTCATATGTATGAACCACACATCCAGCTTAGTTAATTTGGCCACCTTCTAGTTCATTACCATGCATGAAATGTAATATATGGGGCATCAAATAAATCCAATGCACGTAATTAAACTGAATGAGTCATAATTCCGAAATCTTGGAATTTTTTTTCGGGCTACTCAGCACTTGGGACCATTCCTTGTTCTGTAGGTCTCTTCCCACTGCTGTGTTCCATCTAGTCTTTAACTGTTTCCGATGGGCCTTCATCTCGCCAACTAAAGCCCTATAATGCGATTTCACCAAATGCCTAGCAGACCCGAATGTTACCAACACTTCTAATGTTTCGTGAGTTTGTGCCTCTAGTTGGGCACTGCCCCACAGACTCTTGAATGTTTTAATTACTGCATGGTAAGTAAGTAATTGGCGACCTGCCAGGTTGTATCCTGACAGGAAGTCCTCCAGCGGGATCCGCATCCCATCCCGGAAACAATCTCCTACTGTTGTTACCCCAGCCTCCGTCCAGCTAGCCATTTGAGCACCTTTAAGTAAGGCTGGTGGCCTCCCCCCCCTGGGGTCCCAGTAAGGGCAGGCTCTGTGCATACAGTGGAATTCCCTTCATATGTCTACAACATCTTTTCCAGCTATGTAATGCCACCTTCAGGAGCATCGCTGGCTCCTGGATAATCATTGAGGGATGTAGCAACCCAGCTAATAGAGTCTCCCTAGTAAGGTCCAAGTTCCCTGTATGTAAGAGCTCCAGACTCCGCCCATCCAACCACTGCGCCAGCCATTGCAATTGGGCGACATATAATATAGCTCAAACTCCGGGACTCCCAACCCCCCTTCCTCCAGAGTTCTCTGCAATGTTACCAACAATACCTTAAGTACCCCACGTTCCATATCAGCTCTTGCACCAGCCTATTAAGGCCGCTGAACCACAAGGATGGGATTATCACCGGTAAATTCACGAAGTAGTATAATAATCTGGGGGGCACGATCATTTTTGTCAGTGCGATCCGGGCCATCGTGCGTAATTGAAGCAAGTGCCAGAACAGGATGCACTCCTTAAGGGATCTCAGGGCAGGGTTTAGGTCCCCTTCTCGTAGGTCTGCTATCTCATCGGACACCTGTATCCAAAGGTATTTAAAAGATCGGGGAGCCCAAGTCAGATCCGCAGGCAGATCAGCCGGCATTGTTTCCCCCCCCTTTAGCGGGAATATATGTGTCTTTGCTTTTTTTAATCTCAAACTGGCCACAACAGAATAGGACTCCGGGAGGGCTCCCATCCCCCGGGTATACCAATAGATCATCCGGGTAGAGCAAGATTATATGGTCTCTTCCCCCTAGTCGCAGCCCATGCAGTGGACCACTCAGTCTAAACAATTCTGTTAAGGGCTTGATGGCCAAGGCAAACAAAAGCGGAGACAATGGGCACCCCAGCCGTGTACCCCTAAATATGCTTGTGATATTGTCCCACCTGCCTTTTCCCTGGCCGTAGGATCAGTGTACAATAATTGAACCCACTTTATCCATCCATCCCCTAGCCCCATTTTGGCCATTGTAGCATATAAAAAGTCCCAGCGTATTAAATCAAAGGCTTTCTCAAAATCAATAGACATTATCATTGCTTCTGGGTATTCAGCCCCATCTGGGTGGTTCATGATGTGGAAAAGCCTATGAATCTTAGCAGATGTAGCTCTTGTCATATTAAACCCATTCTTGTCCGGGTTGACCAAGTGTTGCATATGCAGGAGAAGTTGCAATGCCAACACCTTGCTCAGGATTTTAAAGTCGACATTTAGCATAGACAGAGGTCTAAATCCTGAAGCTTATGCTCCTTTCTGCCTCGGTTTTGGAAATGGTATCACCAGCGCATCTTTAGTTGATGCCAGCAATATACCCACTTCCAAAGCCCCGGCATATATCACTTCTAATTTAGGGGGCAGTATGTGTACCATTGCCGAATAAATTATCCTGGCGAAAAATCTGGTCCCACAGTTTTCCTCGATGCCACCTCTCGGAAACCTCCCCTTATTTCATGAGTTGTCACTGGGCCTTCTAAAGCTGCTCGTTCCTGAGGTTCCAGTATCCACAGTGGTAGCTGCATGAAGAACTCCTCCATGTCCTCTATCTGTACTGGGTCTGGGGCTGCATACAGCTTTGCATAATATGTACTAAATGCCTCATTTATTGTTTCGGAGAGTATAGACTCACTCCAGTTCCAGTCGTAATATGAGCGATTGGTGCCCGCCTGGTCTCCAGCCGCGTCAGCCATGCCAATAGTAAGCCCGCCTTGACCCCCTTTTCATCTACCCTGATATGGTACTCACGGAGCTCGAGGCTTTGCAGCCTGTCCAATGCCTTGTTATATTCCATTCTAGTGGTTTCCATTCACTTGCATGTTTGCGTGTCTCCCGAGAGCTGGAGGCTCTGGTTGTGCAATGTTTTTTCTAGCTCCGTCAACTCATTCAATAGTTTCTTTCTCAGGCCCAATGTTTCACCCAAACAGTGCCCTCTCACTACTACTTTAAATGCTTCCCATTTTATGGCCCTAGAGGCCGTCAAGTTATTGTTATGTTGAAAATATTCTGTGATTACTACGTCAAGCGATTGTTTGAAATGTGTGTCTGTTAGGAGCCTGGGGTTCAATCGCCAAGGCAGGACAACAGTTGGCTCCGCCACAGGGCAAAGTTTAATAAATATTGGGTTACGATATGAAACTGTCTGCCCCAGGTATTCAGAGTGTGTCGATGCCATACTTAGGTGGTCTGAGCAAAGAAATAGATCCAATCACGTATGGAGGTCATATAGGTATGAATAGCAAGAGTAATCTCCCTGTATTCCATGTTGTACTCTCCAGATATCTCATGTCCCACTTCAGCAGCCATTCCATAAATCTGCGAGCCTACTTGAGTACTGCAGTACCGTGTAAGGGGGTTAGGGGAAGGACATGCCCAGCACAAAGTTCGCTACACAATTAAAGTATCCTCCTAGAAATAGGTCCCCTTGGCCCAGTGGGGTGGATAGCTTCTCTAAAAGCTGATCTGATCATGATTAGGTGCAAATATACTCCCCAAAGTGATCACTCTTCCCAATAACCTGCCCGGGACTAATATATCTCTACCCTCTTTAGCTATGTGTTTATATGTTACAGCTAACACCCTGGCTCTGACCCATATCAACACCCCCCTAGAGAAAGCCGGATAGGAAGTGGCATGAAGTTGGCCTCAAACAAAAAATTATTCCAAAGGGGAACTCCTAATTCTTCTTTAAATTCTCAATAAATAAACATGACTTGACTAACTGAACCATGTTTTGCGTGCTCCTCGGTATTTGTGGGCTGACAATCCCACATCATGAATAACTGTGTCAGTGTTCTAGTAAACATGTGCCTGATTGACTGTGTGCACTGCAGTGTAAGTAAAACAATGTTGTGCTCATACATTTAAATACAAGTTTAAACAAAAACCAAGAACTCAATTGTTCTCTACATATTGTTCATTGTTCTCAAAATATGTTTTACATCATTACAAAACTTATTTAGTGATTAAATCCCTTTAATTATATAATGCAAGCAATTACATAAGTTTTCGAGAACCCCCAAAACAAATACATGTAATACATATCTTTTGACGTGGCTCCAATTCATTTGTGTGAAGCTCTATGCATTTCGAGACTGAGAGTCCCTTCCTCAGGGTCCAATACAAAAACATAAAGGAATAAACAAAAAATGGTAATAAATCTATGACTCTTGTTAAATCAGTCACAGGCTGCCAAGTATTTTCACCATCCGTGGGGTGAATCAACCAAATGAGTGTTCTAAGCACCAATAATATAGACAAAAACAAACGCGGCTGGTCACTACTGGGACCATGATGATCCCAGTCGTCTCATGGTTAACAGGCTTCAAATAATACCGTCCATCATTACAAATAACAAATTCTGTGTGAAGTACCTCTCATGCACCATCGTCAAACACTGAGTCCCCCGTGTTTGTACTAAGTGACCCTACTTCAAGTTCCAACACAATTTCCACCGCTAAGCGAGTTCCTATGTATTCTTTCTTGAGACTTTTAGAGCTGGTTGAAAAGTTTGATACAAACACCATCCGATTGGTGCTTGTTTTTTCTTTTACTGTTAATAAATCCTTGCGTTCAATTTGTTGGATTTGTGCTTCTGCTCTTTCCACAATAGTAGAGGGATACCCTCTTTGCAAATGTTTTTTCTTCGGATTCTTGAGAGGTCCATATCACATTTTTCTTTCTGCGATGAAATCCTCTTCATGCGCATCATTTGGGAATATGGTAAATTCTGAACAAGATGTGGAGGATGAAAGCTGTGGAATGGTAAGGTGCTGTTTCTATCAGTAGGTTTAGTATATACACACATATCAAGCCCAGTACTCTTTCTTTCAACCAAAACATCAAGGAGAGGTACTTGAGTGTTACCAATCATGTGAGTAAATTTAATCTGATTATTTCTTGTATTAAAAATTGAGATATTTTGTCTCAGGGATTCTTCTGTTTGGGACCACATTAAAAATACGTTGTCTACGTAATGACACTACCTAACCAAATGTTGATTCCATGCTGTATTTTCAAATATATATTCTTGCTCGAATAATGCCTTAAAAATGTTTGCTTATGTGGGGGCCTCCAAAAACCCATGGAAGTTCCACTGATTTGAAGAAAAAAATAATTTTGCCAACGGAAATAACTAAGCTGCAAACCAAATTGTAACAATTCCTGAAAAAACACCTTATATGCTTTTAAAGATGGCAGATTTAATAGGCCCATTCAACATCATCTGTTCCTACTCTAAGATGGATTGAAGTATAAAGAGACATCATGTCGATAGTGCATAGAAACCATTCATCAATGTTCTCAACGTTCAAATCTTGTAGATGTGATAAAAATCGGTTGTCTCCCTTACATACGATTTCCAAGCACAAACAATAGGTTGCAAAAAGTAATCAATGTACTTGCCTAACGGTTCAAATAGGGGGACCACACCGTAAGAGACAATTGGTCTGAAGGGTGGATCCATAGGATGCTCTGAATTTTAGGCAACATATATAGGTGTGGTCTCTTTGGAAATTGCTTGGTAAGACAGATCCTACTCTTAGAACCAATACAATTCGGTAGTTATATCTATTTTTATGCTGATTTATGTCTTTATAATTCAATGTAAATCGATGAGCAATGATCAGGGAATAGAATCATTACAGTATGGTTGGGTTGCTGTGTGTAACACGCCATCATTTTATGACTAGGTGCAGGTGCAAGCACCACTCTAAGATGGCCACCTTTTGTTGAGCTGTCAAGCAGTCATATTCAGTGGGCGGAGTCGGCGGCTGCCATTTAAACTATTGTTATGTGGGAACACAGTAAATATCAGCAGAGATATTAAGAACAAGGAGAAAGTACGGTAGGAGATCGCAGTTGATGAACTTGGTAAGTTTGTGATGGCATGTGTGGTAGTAAAGAGTGTGTCTGGTTGTTAGCACTCACCAGTGTCCATAATATTGCTAATCTATTGCACAGGTGCTGCTTCAGAAAGAGCATTTTCTGATTTAAGGTACTACGGTGTTGGGCACAGTATTTTCTTTTCGTATTAGTCACTTGATTGTAAATGTACCCATGAGAGTTCGGATTAATTTTATTTTTTTGGATTTCTTGAATACAGATTTGTTTCTGGGGAGAAGCCACACATTTCTTTTGACGTGCGGTTGTAAGTGTGTTGGTTTTTGGTTGAGACTTTCTTTCAAAGAATGTTGAGGAAGTGTGGTTATGCAGAGAATACACAGGAACACACTTAGAGGTGGAAATTATGTTGGAAGTAGGGTCAATTAGTACAAACACGTGGGACTTAGTGTTTGACGAAGGTGCATGAGAGGTACTTCACACAGAATTTGTTATTTGTAATGATGAACGGTATTAACGGTTTTGAAGCCTGTTAACCAAGAGGCGACTGGGATCATCATGGTCCTGGTATAGACCAACCTCATTTGTTATTGTCAATATTATTGGTGCTTGGGACACTCATTTGGTAGATTCCCTCTACGGGTAGTGCAAATACTTGGCAGCTTGTGACTGATTTAAGAAGAGTCATAGTTTTATTACCATTTTCTTTTCTTTATTTAATTATGTTTTTGTTGTGACCCCTGGGGAAGGGACTCTCAGTCCTGAAAAGCATAGGGCTTCACACGAATGAATTGGAGCCACGTCAAAAGAAGAATGTATTCATGTATTACATGTATTTGGTTTTGGGTTTTGAAACTTATGTGATTGCTTGAATTATATATTGAAAGTGAATTAATCGCAAAAAATGTTTTGTAATGATGTAAAACATATTTTGAGAACAATGAAGAATATGTAAAGAACAATTGAGTACTGGTTTTTTGTTTAAACTTGTATTTAAATGTATAAGCACAACATTGTTTTACTTGCACTGCAGTGCACACAGTCAATCAGGCACATGTTTACCTAAACACTGACACAGTTATAAAGTTGGCATCGCCACCTCCTGCATAATCTGGTACACTCAACTGCAGTCAAGTGGGTCTCTTGCAGCATAGCAGTATGTACAACTCGTAAATTGAGACAGTTGTGTATCTTATTGCGTTTAACCAGTGATCCCATCCCTCTTACATTCCAGGATATAACTTTAAATTCTTGTGCGTTCAACCGTGACATATTTGTGGTCTTACCTTTCCCCTCCTCTTTGCTGGTTCCCCACCCCTTCCCTGCCCAGTTTGTGTGAGCACCACAGGACATAAACTAAATACAACAACCCAACAACTCCCCTTCCCCTGGGCAGTTTCACAACAGCTTGCAGCCAAGCATCTAAAAGTGGACATGTATAGCGATAGAAGGCACCTACCCTGTGCATGGTACCGCCTATCTAGTTGTGGGGTGACATGATAAATCCGCTGCATTTCTGCTCCCTCCCAGGATTCAAGTTAGGACAATTCTAGCACCCCAGCTGTCAGCAGTTTGATCCAACCTCTTGACTGCCTCTTTATAGTCTCCCCAATTGTCATGAGTGCTTTTGTCCCTTGGTGGTGCCTCTCCTCCTTAAGCAACACCGCTCCTCCAGATATCACCACCAATACCCTCCTCCAAGCCTGTGTACCTCAACTCTCAAATTCCACACCCATGTCACCTGCCACCATAGACAACTCTAGTTGAGTTAAGATCAATTCACCCAGAGATCCCAGCATGACTACTGGATGATTTGTTTTGCTTCTCACGGCATCTCCCATGTCAGATTGTGCAGTTCCATGTTCAGAAAATTCTGGTGCGCTGCCATTTTCCGGTGGTGTTGACAACACTCCCGCCACTGGCTTAAGGGCCGCTTGTCGCTCCTGCGCTGTCTCTGACGAGGTAGGCCTTTGAAGATTAAGCTGCGTGGTGGTTCTCTGCAACCTTCTCTGTATAGGCTTGGGCTTATCTTTTGGGTTGTGTTTCTGATCCTCGTAAAGAGTATTTTTATTGTAGCTTTCTAGCCAAAGCCAGGCATCCTCAGCTGAATCATAGAAATGTCCCTTACCATCCAGCTGCAGGCGGAGTTGGGCTGGGAACTGCAATGAGTATTGTATTCACTCTGCTCTCAACTCTTTCTTAACCTTCCAGGAACAATGAAGGCTGGGCAGTGGCAGTGTGCCCTTCGTGGTAAAATCAGGGCACACCGTCACATTACTGTTCTCTAATATATAGGGCCCATGTTCTCGCGAATGTTGAATTATAGCGTCTCGATCCACATAATGTAGTAATTTCACCACCACTGGCCTCTGGGGTCGTCCAGGTGCCAATTGTCGAGATGGAACTCTATGTGCTCGTTCAAGTGCAAAGAACTTAGAAAGTGTTTCTGAGGGTTTAGGTTTAGGTTTATACTTTATTGTTTGATTAGTAAAAATCATTACAATACTGGGCGTGCATCAATAAAAAACGTACATCGAACAATTGCTAAAATATTTATAAGTAGGGTAGTAAACAAGTGTTAACTAAACTCCTGTGTCATTGCTTACGTTATTTC
The DNA here is from genome assembly GCF_964263255.1 of Lissotriton vulgaris. NCBI lineage: Eukaryota > Metazoa > Chordata > Amphibia > Caudata > Salamandridae > Lissotriton > Lissotriton vulgaris. Next base: position 1,093,653,008 of record NC_141698.1, read on the forward strand.
CTCGTGCTTTTTTAAAAATCCGCCTTTAATGCATTAATACTGTCGCATGCAATTGGTAAATAATCGAAGGATATGAAGTTCAATAATAAATAATTATTTAAAAATGTAATAATCTATGTTTGTTCATGCTGTTAAAATGTAAACTTCACTAGACAATTGGCCTTTTTTAGGAAAAATTTAAGAAACAGTTAAGAGCCGTGGTGATCCGTTCTAGTTTTGCCATTGACTAAGGCCATAGGACAAGACATTAGTCAGTATTAAAAAGCAGATAGCTAAACCAGTAATAGTGCAATTCTATTTGTGAATAAGTAGAACCCCTACATATAATATTTTAAGGTTGCAGGGTCACACAAGATGGAGGACAATAAGTAAACAATGCGCAAAGTGCCATATTCGACCGTTGTCAAATAGTACAGAGAAGTAAATAGATCGTCTTCTGGAGCCACTGATCTAGGAATACCAACATATCGGTTCCTTCCACGCCTTCTGGAATCCCCACCACTCTGATGTTATTACGGCGGTTCCACACTTCAGCATCTTCGGCTCTTCTTTCCAGTACTGCCACTCTATTAACTAGTTTGTCTATCTGATGTGCTGTCTTTTTTTGTTCCGGTTACTCTTCTTCCAAAGCAATTTCAACTTCTTTCATCCTGTCAGTGAGTTTATGATGCTCCGCTTGCAGTAACCCCAGCCCCACCGACACTGTCCCGATATCTTGTTGTAGGGTGGCTTTTGTGTCTGCTATGGCAGCCAGTATTTTGTTGATGTGGGTATGAATAGATTGTTCATGTTTGTCTGCTGCATCCATGTCTGCAACCATGTGGCCCTGAGAGGCTCCCCCCCCTTCCAGGGGCCCATTCCCTTGCCTGGGTTTAGTCTTCCCTATCTGCGTTTTTTTAATTACTTCAACCGCGGTAGCGGGCACTGGTATGGATCAGCCTTACATCGTTCTCCTACTGCGCTGCAGGGACCAACCAGGTTGGATCTTCAGTGTCTGCTGTATCGTGGGCTGCGTCTTGTTGTCGGGCCACCTTGTCACATATCCCTCCAGTAATGAGCTACAGAGTAATATGGGCTAAGTGGTATTAAGCTACCATTGCTTTCCTCTCACCACGGTTGGGCATTTACGCCTTCTCTGCTGCCCAGCTTTATTGTTGGTACCTCTATATTTCTTGAATCCACTCCTGTAAGTCTCAGCCGCACTGGCCCCCTCATCTTATCCCAGTTCAAGCTGCAGTGCCAGCTCTCACTCTCTTGAGCTGCATTAGTTGTACTCTACAGCCTACCACCAGGAGCGCACATTCAGGGTGTTTCCGCCCTCTCCAGGCACTGGCCAGTACAAGCTCAGGCCCTACCAGTGGTGTGACTCAATCTGTTTCACCAGACAGGTCTCCACAGCAGATATTATGTCTCTTCCGATGCTGTGGTCTCGGGTCCAGTACCTTCTCAGACTGTCCTGTGCACACAGAAGGCTCTGCTCCCATCCGCTTTAGTTTAGGCCTTCACTTCAAACTAGGTCATTGTAAATAGTGTGTTACTGCCACTGCATTGCCTGCAGCTCATGGCCCGCTCTGTCACCGGGTTTCTAGCTGCAACACAATTCCTGTCTCGGCTCAGAGATCAGCCCTCAGTTGGTGCACCAGGTCACCGGTGCATCTCAGCTCCTCTCCTTTTCTCCGCATATCCTGTGGTGCCTTGTATCTCAGCCGCGCCTTTGGCACCAGGCTGCAGGCTCCAGCTGGTATCCAGGATCCCCCAACCACTCGGTGTCTCCCATAGTATGGGTGTTGACGCGGCTCAGTGCACATACCAGCACTGCTGGTATGCGATTCGTAACCTCGTGTGCTCGGCTATGGGTGGACTGCTGCATCATGCCTCTTCGTTCTGTTGCATTCAGGGTCAGGCTCCCGGTCTCTGCCGCTGTGTTCCGAACTCGAGACACAGGGTGCCGCCAGCGTCTGGATCAACGTCTACTGCTCAGTGGTTCCTGCAAGGGATTTGTGACAGTAGCTGGTTGCCATCATGGTACTGACATCTTATTTTTCAGGATTTTAGCCTGTATCGGGACGGAGCTCCTCACAGAGTGTCCTTACCGGCCGCCATCCTAGCCACGCCCCCAACTGGCAAACTGTTGTTTGTGGCAAAATTATCACAATTTATTGCAAAGTATGGCAGAATTCAAATTATGTTTTCCTTGGTGCAAAAGGGGGCTTTCTGATCATCTGATGCACTTTTATTTCTTGCCTGAGGGAGGAATTTCATCATCAGTATTGATTAAGCTTTTTATGACATTTTGACTAAATCAGAACAAGACCTGAGCCTATAAGATTTGTACTAGTAGCTCTGCTGTGTGAACCTATACAAGTTGTAATGTTAGCTTTGCAGTGTGAGCTATTAAGATTTGTAATGGTAGCTCCTCTGTGTGAGCCTGTAAGATTTGTAATGGTAGCTCTGCTGTGTGAGGCTATAAGATTTGTAATGGTAGCTCTTCTGTGTGAGTCTGTAAGATTTGTAATGGTAGCTCTGCTGTGTGAGCCTGTTTGATTTGTAATGGTAGTGGTAGCTCTGCTGTGTGAGCCAGTTTGATTTGTAATGGTAGTGGTAGCACTGCTGTGTGAGCCTGTTTGATTTGTAATGGTAGTGGTAGCTCTGCTGTGTGAGCCAGTTTGATTTGTAATGGTAGTGGTAGCTCTGCTGTGTGGGCCTGTTTGATTTGTAATGGTAGTGGTAGCTCTGCTGTGTGAGCCTGTTTGATTTGTAATGGTAGTGGTAGCTCTGCTGTGTGAGCCAGTTTGATTTGTAATGGTAGTGGTAGCTCTGCTGTGTGAGCCAGTTTGATTTATAATAGTAGTGGTCGCTCTGCTGTGTGAGCCTGTTTGATTTGTAATGGTAATGGTAGCTCTGCTGTGTGATCCTATAAGATTTTCTATTGGTAGCTCTGCCATGTGAACCTTTAAGATTTGTCTTGCTCTACTGTTTAGCACCTCAGAGTGTGAATTCATTGTAACGTTTAATTTTTCACTCAATCTCTTTCAGGCAGATGGTCAGTCATAAAGTATGACAGACAATCTACTTGGAAGTAGCCGGACAGAAACATGGCAGGAAGTGGACTGTAAGAGTGAAAGATGTTCTACACATTTCCAAAAATTAAAAGTTAAAAGGCAATGTCAATTTGTGAACCCAGATTCTCAGAATTGCCTCTAGGACCCAGGGATTTAACAAACTCTTTTTGCAGAGAGACAGCCTCTAACATCCCTGACGAGAGTGAAGCTTGCTTGACTGATATTTAAATTGCTGTGCTTTTTATGAGTGCCTCCTCTGAACCTATGGCTTTTCAAGGCAATTTAAGTACAAATTGTGCTCTAAAATGCACTGTTTGGCCAATATTTACAAAATGTTCTCAGAGAAGAGCACCCCGCATCCATCCCCTCCGTAGAACATCATTAGAACAATTACCGTTCAATGGCTTCGCTCGCTTGCTGTATGCTGTGTGCGCTTCATTGCCGACATTTAGACCCACCACTGCTCCATGCTGTTAAAAAGTACCCTCTTTGTCACTCCTCCCCATGCATCAACTGACCACGGCACCCAATGAGGAGCATTATGTCTCCTCTGGAACAAAAACCTACCTCTGCCATTGAAATGGACCACAGAAATGATCACATAACATAACATGTGCATTAGTAAAGCGCACGTTCACCCGTAGGCATCTTGGTGCTGAATGGGAAATATTTATTGTTACCCAACTCAATGGTACTCATTTTATTGACATCAAAAGGATGAAAGGCTAAGTGGACCCACCAGTATTTGAACCTGTAACCATGAGGTCGAACACAGGCCCCTACAGTAAACTCCTTAGTCCATTATGCCACCAATCCCAGATCACCAAGCCTAATGGTGGCCTTGGAATTCTATAAACAAAATTCATTGCGTGCAAGTTAAAATTACGCACAAAAATGTCCTTTTGTATAAGTAAGTATTTAGGCTTGTGAGCACAAACACATGATTTGCATTCCAAATCCGATTTATTAACACATTTTTTTACACTAAACCTTAGTATGGGGAAGAATGAGCATTCTGTGACATTATTATCCTTGAATGTTTTGAAAAACTCTCAGAAGTACTTATTTGTAGGTGTTCACAAAGGACCCCCAGCCCCAGCTCAGCCTGGGAATGATCAGAGACAAAGCACCCAGATTTATAAAGCCTTTGCGTTGTCCTTGTGTCATGCAAGGTGACGCAAGGACAACGCTAAGGCTTCAGTAATGTTTACTTAGCCGTGCATGGGGCAGTTTGCACCACCTTGCATGGCTTTGTGGTGAAATGTAATGGAATGTAACTGCTTGGCCTGCATTACATTGCACTTCAACTTGGAAGACGTTCCGGGGGTGTTCCAATGCATCCACCGTTGGAGTTTAGCGCATCCACAGATCTACTATAATATAATAGTGGAGAAGTGTGGCTCACTGGTTAGAGGAGGCATGCCCTGAAGCAGAGGTCAGACCAGGGACCAGGGTCAATTCCTGATGCGGCAGGGTCTGGAGCCCAATTGTCCATGGACTCGATAATTCTCGCTTCGGTGCCCACTCTAATCACGGGTTCACACTCTGCAACTCTGGGCATTAAGCTTGCTTAATCTCCACAACACCCCCCCCCCGCGGCGGGATGCCTGGCTTTCACCTTGGGGATGCCCAGTACGGGTTATCTCACAGGGAAAAGCCAGGACGGGTTCCCAATGCAAGCGCCGAGATGCCCTAGGGTAAGTCGAGCGCTATATAAGAACACACATACATACATACATACTTAATCTAGTTAACCTGGTAATGTTTCAAACTGATATGCCTTCCCCAGTGAGAAGTAACGAGGAGAAATATATTTATGTCTCCTTGTACTTTTCTATTTACACATGTGGTATATTCTGAAGTAAAAAGAGGAAAATGCCTCTAAGGAATATTACTGTGCAGGAAGTGTCCTTTCCTGCACAAAAACAATCCTACCTGTAACCGAGGACACCTTGCACCATGGTACAAAAGTACCTCTATTGGTCATGTGTAGCAACAGTGCGCTCGACCAAGGACAGAGAAGAAATGCTCCAAAGCTTTGAAAATATGGAGCATTTCTGCTCTCTCGCGTTCACGCACAGTAGCACAGCAACTTTGCTTGCTGCCCTCAGCTGAATGAAAGATTAGTAAATATACCCCATACTTCTCTGGAGAAAACTATTTAATCCACTTTTAACTTTGCACATGCAGAAATTCCTTCTTACAGCTGTAAATGGGAATTCACAATGGGCTTCAGGAGTGCTGTTAGAGCAGGTCCCTGCTGCAGCTTCCCATGTGTACTCACACAAAACTTCATAAACTAAAAAAACATCAGGAATGTAATTAAATACTCAAGGAAAACAATGTGTTTGGTGAGGGGAGTAAGATCTCTATGATGTTTGCTGTGCTGTCTTGTGTAGACTGCAAAAAACACAGTTGATGGACAGAATGCAGAACTATGTCTTACATTCACCCCAGTACAAAGATCTGGGCCTAAATCCATCGTTGTTTTGCACTCCACGCCACCATAGGTCAGACAATGGCTATATGCAAATCAGCCTTGACCCTGTGCCTCATGGGAACATTCCAGACCGAACTACCAAGCCATGTCTTTCCTAGACCGGAATCAAGCATCCAAGGACCGGTTTCTGGCTATCAGCCTTCTTCAGCCTGGATAGCTTGACTCCAGTGATGTGGAGAGCATGGGACTCACGTCTGAGCATACCCAGCCCACTCTGGGTGAAAATTGCAAAAAACACAGTTAATGGACAGAATGCAGAACAATGTCTTACATTCACCCCAGTACAAAGATCTGGGCATAACAGTGACAGCTGAAGGGTGTGATTCCTAACCGTCACTGTAAAGAAACCAGTGAGTCCGACTGAAGAAACAAGAATCACACCCTTCAGCTGGTTTGATCCATATGGCCTTATTTTATATTTGTATATACGCTTTTAACCCTGATTTTGGGTACCTACCAAGTGGGAAACATGTGTGGGCTGGCTAGAAAACATACTACGGGGACTTTGAGAACAAAAGCCGATTTGCCTTGATGAATTATGAGGACTTTTCATACTTTATCTAAATGTGCTCGTGACTGCGATTGAATCAATTTAAAATATTAGTCAAGCAATTAAAATAATTTTTTGAATGGTGCAAATTGTTTAAAATTGCATTATCAACATAATAGTTGACCACAGCTCACAATGCTGTGGATCCATATTTGACTGACGTATAAAGTGGTCAACGTTATGTGGAGGCTCTTGAACTAATATCATTTATTATTGCACTGGCTTCCTGCTGAGATTTTGCACCTACTTACTGGTTTGGTAGAAGAAGCAAAGTACCGTTTTTGGATGCTGTGCATAGTGAACACGCCAACATTCCCAATTCAGAAAGGAAATTCGGGGCCTGAATAGGCTGTCGGTTAGACCGCCACCGACAGGCCATCAGTGCCGATCCGCCCGTCATCCAGGCCATCAGTTCGACAACCGCCTTATGATGCAGGCGGTCGCACAGCTGAGGTCAGGGGAAAGACCGCCACCTCCAACAGGATCCAAGATCCTGTCGGGCGGCGGTCTTAATCCTATCCCTACATAGAGACGTTGCCTGCGCAGGCACTGCCATAGGGACTATGATGTCCCTTTCTGACTGCCTTTTGATGGAGGTCTGAATACCATGAAAAGGCAGCCAGAAAGTGACTTTTGGGGCCCAGAATAGGCCCCCCTTGGGCCACTTTAAAGTGGCTCTGGGGGCACATGTTTGGTGCCTGGCACATGGTACACAGACGTGCACAAAGTGCTTTTTTCCTCTGCGCTTCCACTGCGGCCCTTTCATGGGCCCCAGTACAAGCCACAGTGGAGAAAAACACTTTTCCGACCGCCACCACTGCAGTATCATTATAATTGGGCGGGTGGACTGCCAACTGATTATCGGACGGTCTCCTGCTTGCTGCAATGGCAGTCGGTGGTTCGACTGACCACCATCGTAATGTGGGTTTTAGAGTTTTTCAAGCAACAAAGAATGTTATTTTAGCCCTCTCTTACATAAAACATTCCCCATCATGATGCAAGTTAATGGAGAATTTAAATTCTCCATTCACTGACAGACAGCTGTCTGTTATCGAAAGAACTCTTGGGGGAAATACCAAAACTTAGAGCGCTTTGAGCCAGCCCAGTGCATATGATTGGTTGGCTTTCTGTCAATTTCATGTGCTTACTTCTAATTCAATGGCTTTCCTCTCTAGATTTATCAACATTTGGTGCAATGCGCTGCAGGTAGGCGACTTGCTGCGCGGCATCCAATGGAGAGAGCAGAAGCGCATCATATTTCTTGCTCTCTCTCTGCTCCACTTGTGGCTGCCAAGTGCTGACGCAGGCGTCCGTGCACCATGGTGCAAGGGTTCTTGCATTACAGACAGCAATGTTTTGGGGCACCTTTCTGCACAAAAACAATCCTCAGAGGCATTTTCCTCTATCTACGTGTGCTGCAGAATGCAACATGCAACACTTGTGCTGCAGAATACAGCACTAAGCAGGGGCGAATTTTGCGGATCTCGCGTTCGCGAATTTTGCGGATTTGCGGATTCGCAATCCGCAAAATCCGCGAATTCCCGCGAATTTGCGGATTTTTTTTTTGTGTTCGCCCGTGTTTCTGCCAGTTCGCGAGGGTTTTTACAATTTCGCAATTTGCGAACTTACCTGTCGGGTCGCAAGTTTTGTGAACTTGTTGTTTCTACGTGTCCAGCCTGTTTGGGACACTCTTCTTCATCACTGCCACTCTCTGTCACCACTGCCACTCTCTGACTACTCATGCCACCCTCTGGCCCACCCATGCCACCCTCTGTTTCATCACCACACCCTCTGGTTGTCCAGTGTACATTATTTTCGGCAAAGCAAAGCACACCTTCCCTGCCTCAAGTGACCTGAATTAATTTGGGGCTGATTAATGTGTCACAGAATATTTTTTTAGCTGGCACCTGCTTCCTTAGTGCGCCCTGATTAGTGATCTTTTGCACTTGCTAAGTGCTTTCATTGTTGCAAAATTAGTTACAACACCTGCCCTGCCCCAACTGACAATAATGAATTAGGGGCTGATTAATGGATTTTAACTTCCAGCCTGGCTCCTGCTTGTCTCCCTTAGCTGTAATTCAGGACCTTTGTGGCATATGTGTAACTATTCTGAGGTTCAGAGCAGGGTCACATAATAGTTTCAACTGGCAACTGAACTCTGGAGGGGCCCCTCAGGAAGCACTACAGGAAATGGCTACTAATGATGAGCCTGAACTTTTGAACCTGGTAAGTAGTTACTTTCAGTTTTGCTAAGATCGTATTTCTGCAATTTTGCACTTATTCGCGGGGCGCGAACTCACGCGAACAGTGCGAGCAGTGCGAGCAAAATCCGCTGCTCGCGGATTTGCGGATTTTGCGGGAGATTCGCGAATCTCGCGGATTGCGAATTTCCCGAAAATCCGCAAAATCCGCGAGCGGAACGGATTTTCCGCCCATACTTATACAGCACACGAAGAAAGGAGAAATAAGATTGGAAAATTAACATATTCCTCCTTGTTATGCCTCACCTGGGAAGACGTACCTTTTTGATGCATTCCTAGTTTTTCTGGTTTTAGTACATTTGGGAATGCACCAAAAACAAGAGGTGGATGCGTGGGAACACCAATGCCTCACCCATGGAACGCATTCCTGAAGCAGCGTAGCAAGGCAGCAACTTGCACCACCTTGCATTACCCCAGATGTACTGAGCCATCCAGATCGATACAAGGTTCTTTTGCAAATGTGGATTACTAAATCTGACTTAAACGCTTGTGCTGCCTTGCGTCATCTTGCTCGACGCAAGGGCAATATAAGCCCTTGATAAATACGGGGCCTAGTGGTATACCTTTCTATTTTTACCATCCTTTTGATTGGGTGACTTGTACCCTTCCACTGCTTAAATTCATGAAATTAATTTTTTCTTTTGTTTTTAGCCCTCCCTGTTACTGCATGTGTTTTCCTGTTCTCTCCCCTTGTCTCCTGTATACTGCTTCCCTCTTCACACCCCATCTTTCTGTTGATTGTGTTGTTCTTTCATCCCCAGTTTGTCCATTGCTTCCTCTCTCTGCCAGCTGGGCTTCTTTTGCATGGCATACGGTGTCAGCTATCTAGATAGTATCAAAAGTGTATAAAATAATGTTTTCTATTCTATCCTAAGGCCACTGGTTGTGTGCCACCTTGTGTCACCCAGCATGGCACCCATCTTGAAAGTATACAAATAATGTTTTCAAATCTTTTTCCATACTTTTAGCATGAACTTTCACCAATATTGGCTTTGTAAAAGCATCTGTCATTGGCAAAGCCAATAGCTGTGACCACAAACCATAGTGGAAGCGAGACCTATTGACTTTGCCAATGCTTGCTCTTTTAATCGAACTGCTGCTTGGCTAAAATAACCCTCCCAATAATAGAAGGAAGCTGAGGCAGAGACAGACAAAGTGATTTTCTCAGGATCACACAATTAGGTCTAATGTGGAAACCAGGATTCATGCATATATTCCCTATTACTGAAGTCTGCAGCTGAGTCACTAGCCCACGTCTCCTCTTCCTGCGGCTCTCCTCGTGTTCATTTATGATGGTGTGAAAGGTGTGAGCAATGTGGCTCTTGTGGGATCAGTGGAGTGGAAGTGGCAATGTCTTGAGTATTAGTTTCCCTGGATAATATGCTAGTGTGCACTACTTCTCCTTCCATACTGTTTGCAAATATTTTTACTATTTACACTTTTTGTTTATGACACCTTACTGGCTTTGATTTATTCACCGAATGCATTTCCTGTGTATATAAAGTTATCTGCTGGCACACACAAAGAATTCAGGGGTGCTAGGGAGATTTCTGAAGAAAATGTGTGGGTGAGGGGGAGGTTGCTAGTGGGACGAAAGCTTTGTTTTGCTTTTGTTCCTGGGGGCCGAGATTGCAGCTACACTGCAAAACTGGTCCCCAGGGGTCTAAAACTGCCCCTCACCCTGGCAGCCCACTGGGGAAACGGCCGGGGCCCGCTACGGCCAGTCTGGCCCTGCCGGGCATTTTTGTAAAGTTTTGGCAGGCTGATTTGGGTTAGGGGCTAGCTGCTGGTAGGACATGTTTGCTAATGTGCTATCACAAATCCTAGTTTTGAGGGTTAGTAAAAACTGGTCCCCAGGGGTCTAAAACTGCCCCTCACCCTGGCAGCCCACTGGGGAAACGGCCGGGGCCCGCTACGGCCAGTCTGGCCCCTCCGGGCATTTTTGTAAAGTTTTGGCAGGCTGATTGGGTTGGGGGCTAGCTGCTTGTAGGACATGTTTGCTGATATGCTATCACAAATCCTAGTTTTTAGGGTTAGTTATAGCTTGAAAAAACATCAGGAGGGTTGGCTTGGGCCCTGGACAAACAAGCTAGCATGCTGCTACAGTGCAGAGTGGAGTTATGATACTCTGGTAAGAAAGGAAGCAGCAAGTGTAAAAGAGAGCACGGGGGCAGGAGGCAGATACATAGGAAGGGAAAGGGGATGTCAGTGCAAGTAGGTGGATAGCAGTTTCACTGTCAGGGCTTCTGAGCATTCTTATGCATTTCATGATGGATTTTTATGGCACAAGGCCAGAGAAGGGGGCACAGACTGTTATAATGGGTGTTTTCTGCACCGAAGGTTTAAGGGTGGGTGGATGCTAGGCTTTGACTTTGCTTCAGTGAGTTGGAGAGGATTTTTGTTACGTATTAAAAATAATTTAAATTGATGTATAGAATGAAGTAAACATAATTTTATTTGATTTTAATAAAAAAAATTAATGTCACGTTATCTATACTACTATAATAAAGCAAGAACTTTCAGGCTTTGAGGCGGGTAAACTCGGGAACCACAGCACCAATCCACACACCCGATACACCGTTGAAATCGTCAGGGTGTGTAGATGGTTATAGGCTATATAAATGTCAAAATAAAACGTTATTTACAATATTTATATATTTTTTAAAAGTAGTTCCCCCCAAAGTAGCACCGGCTCACGTCACCACGGGGAGGAGAGGCGTCCGAGGAGCGGCGGACATGGCTCGGGGGAGGAGCGGTGACGTGAGGCCAGCGGCGGTGGGAGCAGCGGAGAGGCAGACATGGCGTGGGGGAGGAGCGGCGGCGGACAGGCGGTGAGGAGCAGAGAGGTGAGGAGTGGTAAACTGAGGAGCGGCGGATCAGGTAAGCCTCTGGGGACAATGTCGGGGCAGGCGGGTGTCGGGCCAGGCGGGGGACGGGGATTGGCTAAGGAAAGTTCACAAGATGCACAGATACTCCTGCTACCATTTGGGGTTACTGCAACACGCTGTAGTATGTCGGGCCAGGCGGGCGACAAGATGTTGGGATGCACAGATACTCCTGCTACCATTTGGGGTTACTACAACATGCTTTAATAATGAATAGATGCATGTGTGTCTTTATGGAGCACAGAGGCGAAAGTCAGAGTCTCGGGGGCATAACAATCACCACCTCATCTGTCTTCCCATTCACTGTCAGAATCTACTTGGTAGTAGACCCCACCACGAATACAGGTGAACGCACCTTACACTGGGGCAGCCGGGGGTCGAGGCAGGTGGGGGACAGGGCGGGCGGGGGCACGGGCTGCTGGGCAATGTCAGACCAGCCCATGGGACCAAGTCGGCTCTGCTGATGGTCCTGGACAACCTGCGAATGAGGGCGGACAGGGGAGAATCAGCAATTCTAATTCTGCTGGACCTGTCTGCCGCGTTCGACACGGTGAGCCATGACATCCTACTGACAAGGCTGGAAACCTTTGGAGTAGAAGGTACAGCACTTAATTGGCTGCGATCGTACCTGACAGATAGATGGCAGGCAGTGGCACTCCCTCCATACCAGTCTGAATTTGCTAAAGTCCCACAACGGGGTCCCACAGGGGTCTGCGATCAGTTATATCCTTTTTAACGCCTACATGCAACCCCTGATGGGTATCTTCAAGGCCCATGATATTAGCGTGATCAACTATGCGGAGGACACGCAGCTGATGATCTCCCTTAATGGCGCCCATGCAGAATCACTTGAGACCTTCCACACCTGCATGCGGGAAATGGCAACATGGCTAAAAAGCAATTCACTACAATTTAATAGCGGTGAAACAGAGGTTATGCAATGCAAAGTGGGAAGAATTGCCAGAAGCCTGACTGTTGACGTCTGGCCTTTAGCCTCAGATGGACCTATGATACCAGTAAAGACGGTGCGGAATTTGGGGGTTAGCTTCAATGAAAATTTAAACCTGGAGACAAATGTAAACAAACAAGTGAGCAGTTGCTTCACCCTAATGCGGGGCCTCCGAAAGCGGCTGCCTCTCCTCCCAGCACAGACCAGAGCAACCGTAGTCAGGAGCACCATTCTTAGCCGCCTGGATTACTGCAACGCTCTGCTACTAGAATCTCCTGCATATCTGATTTCCAGACTTCAGAGTATCCAGGCGGCAGCAGCTAAAATGGCACTCTCTCGAGGACGCCGATCCTCCACTACTCTAGCATTGGCCGAGCTGCACTGGCTGCCCGTGCCCCAAAGGATCCACTTTAAATCTCTATGCACTGTCTTCAAAGCAGTACATGGTTTGGGTCCCAAACCTCTCCAAAACAAATTCCAATGGTATGAGCCCACACGGACCCTCCGCTCCTCATCCACTAACCTTATCTGTATTCCCAGAATTAGGAAAGCAACTCAAGGTGGCAGAGCATTTAGCATAGCAGCAGCCCACCTCTGGAATAGCCTTCCAATTGCGATCAGGAAAACTACTGAACTGCTGCCTTTCCGCAAAAAGGTAAAGACCTGGCTCTTCCCTAAAGTCTAACCACCTTAGGAGTATCCTGTTCATCTCCCCTCCCTGCCCCTTGCTGTTCATTTCTTAGTTGCATTTTTCTAAGCACCATGTTGCCCGTAGGGTTGCAGTGCGCTCTATAAATTATATAAATAAAATAAATAAATAAATGTCGGGGCAGGCGGGGGTCGGGGAAGCCTGAATGCTCCCAGACAAGGTCGGGACGGGCTGCTAGTTTTAATATACACAGGGTTATTCAAAGATTTTAAAATTAAAAAAATAATGGTTTACTTTTAGATAATTTATTAACACATTCACTTAAACATATTATTATTTTTAACTAATTTACCTAATTTAATTTCATGTAACATTATTTCCTAAGGGGTTTTAGTTAAAGTCCCCTCTACCAATATTTTCAGTGGGAGGTTGTTGCAGTACCAGTGGTTGGCTATATGTGGTGCTAGACTTACTCCATCTCTGAGCTGAAGAACATTTCAGGGTTATTATTGATTGTATTAACTTTAGAAGTGTCGTTTGTAAATAGCAATGGGCTTACTGTTTTTGGGTGGGTTCATGCCGATCCTCTCTAAACTCCCAACCCTCGTTAAGAGCCTTCCATTTATTAATCAATATGCCCTTTTTTCGAGCTACTCCCCTATCCCCCCACTTTTACTACTAAGGGGCTTATTGCAAATTTGGTAGCAGTTGCCTACGATTGACACCGTCATGGGACTAACCGACCTGCGGTCAGCGGTTCCGACCACCTGATAACGATGCGACTGAACACTGTTCGGTCAGATACTCACATTTCTCTGTGGGAGCTTGAGATATGGACGTAAACCAGCCATAATACATGCTCCAATACAAAAATGGGGGTTTGTGTAAAACCATGCACCCTGTGGCAGGCACCCAATGGTTCTTGCCACACAGTGCATGGATTCACAGGGGGCACCCTAGGTGCCTCCTCGGCCACCAACTGTAGGTCACAGAGGCAGCCCCCAAAGTCGCTTTCTTAAAGCCTTTCCATGTCTGAAAGGCCAGCACAGAAAGGCTGTACTAAAGAAACCAACATCGTAATCCCGACGGCGGAAACGACGTCCATAGGAGATGATGGTGCTGTTCTGACCAGCCGGAAGACCCCGAGAGCCGGTCGGAACCATGCCAGAATGACCGGCCGGTTTCCGCACTGACCACCGACATCGTAATTCAGCAGTTGGACCGCACACTGACTGTGTTTGTCAGAAAGCCTTCGACCATGGTCAGAAAGCTTCCGACTAGTGGTTGAAGGCTTTCCAACCGACACCGTAATTGGCCCCTTAGTTGTAGACATAAATGTATGAGGATCTCCCCAAAGGAAAGATAGGAGAGGAGAAGGTGGAGATTTTTACTTATAGGTTTGTGAATTGCATTTTGCAGTAAGTAGTACCAATGCAGTACTACTTTACGCACTACAAAATGCAGGTTGGGAATCAAGCCAGATGTTTAGATGGAATGCCCATCTCAGACCAACACAATGGTCATCTCTAGAATTTCCCACTTGAGGCCGACTGTATTGACAAACTGATTGACGTATTTGAGATCCAGCAGCAGGAAAAAATCATCCTGTGAGCTTCTGAATCAAAAAGCGGATGGAGTGGCCTCCTTCTTGATGCAGAGATCATGAATCTATTGGACTCTCAAGGCCAGGGAGTGATCCACCTCCTTGTATTTGGGCCAGTAGGACATCAATATCCTCTTTATGTCACCTCTGCACTAGGACGTTGAAGTTGATCGTTGCTGCGACTTCATGAATAACTGTAGAAGACCTCCATCTGGCTGTCCTAGACCATATCCGCATTAGCAAGAAGCACAAACTTTTCTTTGCTGATTGGGAGTAGTTCTTGGATGGAACTTTGGTGGAAAGTTTTCTGCTGTTGAGTCTGGAAGAAAGGTCTTCGAAAGAAGACGGACACGCATGAAAAATCCAACAGAGAGTAACTTATGTTTCCAAAGAGGGAGATACATTTTCTTTACCACTCAGCCCCAGACCCTGCTTTATCTATAGATTTTGTGCACCATTTTCTTAAATTGTGATTCGAACTCAAAAGGTTCTCCAATGCCAGACTACTCTGTCCCATATTAGTTCACCTGCTGTATTTGGGCAGAGAAAGGTGAGACCAGGCTAGTTGTTGTTTCAAGACCTTCTGATGAGGAAACTGCCACTAGCCCCAAATATGTGACAGTAAGGGGTGTGGGATTAATAAACTAAAAAATCCAGAAGAGGGAGGAGGAGCTTCGCGGGCAGACAAGATGGCCGCGTAAGCCCGGAGCTCCGTGGACCCTCCGGCCCTCCGCAATAATCCTGCTCGAAATCCTGTTCCACGTAGGTGGATTCTGCTTGCTGACGGGTCACTGACGCGGAACCTGCCTCCCGCTTTCGAATCGGTGGTTCCTACGCTGAACTACGTCGAGTGATGCCCCTTGCCAAGGAGGCGCCATTTTCTCCTCGGTCTCCGCCACTCCGCAAGATAGAGAAGCGTAGTTCTTGGTGGTGATCCCTACTGGCGGAATCCTCATACCGGCTGTGTCTCCTGCCACCAGCCTGGGCTTAACAACTGCCCTAAAACCTCGACTTGGGACATTTTTGGCTCGGACTTTTTGTGGGGTGCCCCTCGCCCTCATCAGACCCAACATGGCGGGCAAGGGCGAACCTGACAGGACGTCGAACAAAGGCGTTCGTGGCAAATCTCAAGTGCCACAGAACAGAATTGATCGCTACGCTCAGGTACGCACTTCGCCTGCAGCAGGGGCCTCCACTAAAGACCTCTCTTCTTCGGGCTCGCCCAACGGGTCTGAGCCCTCCCTGAGTGACATTATGGGGGCCATCTCCGGCATACGGGCTGAATTACAGAAACAGCACGAGGTTTTAACCCACAAGGTGGACACGATGGCAGTGGATCTCACCCTTATCAGAGCCGACCTGAGTAAAACCAACGACAGGGTGAAGTCGTTGGACTTAAAGACTTCGAGCCTCACTACCGACGTCTCGGACCTGCAAACCGAGGTCCGGACTCTACGGCTCACTTCCGACCAATTCTCCAGAAGACTGGACGACTTTGAAGGTCGTGCCAGGCGGCAGAACGTCCGCATCATTGGTGTTCCAGAAGGATCGGAAGAGGCAGCGGCGGACCTGTTCATTGAGGACCTGATACAGAACCATCTCGCTCCTCCCGGGCTGAGCAAATTCTTCTCGGTGGAGCGCGCACACCGTGTACCGGGCGGCCAGCCGAAGTCGGGCGTGGCACCTAGACCCATCATTGCCAGGTTCCTCAACTTCAGGGATCGGGACGCTGTTTTGCAGGCTTCCACAAGACAAGGACCGCTACAATTCCAGAACTCCGAGGTGCCTTTTTATCCTGACTTTACCAGGGCGGTTCAGAGGCAACGCCAGAGTTATGCGGGTGTGAAACGGCGACTGAGGGACATGGGCCTAAAGTATTCGATGCTGTTCCCGGCCAAGCTTCGGATTGAACATGATGGCCGTGCTTTGTTCTTTGACTTTCCGGACAACGTTAGCGAATGGCTGGACACCCTGCCACAGCATAGCGATGGCCGAGAGGACAGCGAAAGGGGCGCTGCTGGTGGATCTGATTTGTGAGACTTGGTTCTACGAAGAGAACATTGGCGGTTGGTGGTCCTGCAATATGTGACTATCGTCTTTTTACAGTGTAGAGTTGTCGAATCTCCTGTTGCTTCCTGGAGGGCGGTGGGAGGGGTCCACGGGGATTCCTCACTCCTTTCGGGGCTTTTCGTAGATTAGTTAATGGGGCGACAGGCACACTGCTGGTTGGGGGGGCTTTTTAGTCTGATGCAGGGGTGCAGGGTGGGGGGTGTTTTTGGACAAGTTCAATTGTTTCTTTGTATGTTTTTCTATTCTTTCTCTATGCAATGGGTCGTGTATATTGCTGCACTTTTGTTTCAGCGAAGGTTTCTTGGGGCTGGTTGGGGGGGGCGGCAATATGGTGGGGGGTAGGAAATTAAAAGTGATCAGTTGGAATGTTAATGGGTTGGGTGACCGAATCAAGAGGGGGATTGTGCTTCAACTGCTCAAACGTCACATGCCTGATGTGGTTTTTCTACAGGAAACGCACTTGATTGGGAACTCATGTAAAGCGCTCAACCGCAAGGGTTACAAGATGGTGGCACACTCTGGGTTCTCCTCGGGCTCTCGGGGGGCGGGTGTCCTTGTTCGTACGTCCCTTCCGTTTGAGATTGACGTCACCACGATTGATGATAGAGGACGCTACGCTGTGGTAGCTGGGCGGTGGGAGGGACGGGCCCTCATCCTACTTTCAGTTTACGTCCCACCTGGCCTACAGACCAGTACTTTTCGAGACCTTGGTGGCGCCATTTTAGCCCTGCCTGATGGCCTTTTGATCGTTGGGGGTGACTTCAATTCAGTCTGCTCTGGCTCCCTGGACCGACACCCGTCTAAAGATCTCCGTAACTCCCAACTTTGGCTGCCCTCATTCATAGAATCAATGGGCCTGGTGGATAGTTGGCGACTCCTGCACCCCACACTTCGCCAATTCTCCTTCCTGTCCGGTGCGCATGGTAGCCTTTCCCGTATAGACTACGTTCTTACCTTGGCGGCGCATGCTATGGCCGTGTCTGAAGCCCGCTTTCTGGCGCGGGGGGTTTCTGACCACTCGCCGCTGTGGGTCTCCTTTGATTTTGATATTGTCCTGTCGGCTCGACCGGCTACGGTCAATCCCTGGTATTTTCGTAATCTTAAGACTCGCGCTCTTTTGGCCAAGGCTTTCGACCTTTATTTTTCCGAAAATGAGGGTTCGGTTGGGTCGGCCACGACCCTGTGGGAGGCATTTAAGACCGTATTAAGAGGCGAGGCATTCACTTTAATCGCGGAGGCCCGCAGGAACAGGGATGCCGACTTACTTTGCAAAGAGGAAGAGATTTTGAACCTTGACGCCCAGTTGGATCCCGAACCTGCCCCAGACCTCCTACATGCGCTTTCCCTAAAGCAAATGGAATATCGAGACCTTGCTACGAATGCCGCCCAGACCTTGGCCAGGGAACAACAAGGCCGTATCTATGATGTCGGCGACAAGGCTGGCAAGCTGTTGGCCTGGTTAGACAGGAAGGAGATGGCCAGCCGAGTGGTACCCGAGATCTTGGGGGATGACGGAACTCCGGTCACTGACCCAAGTGCCATTGCCGAGTCTTTCGCCGACTACTTCCGAGATGTCTACACTTCCACATCTGACTACTCGGAGGACGACTCGATAGAGCTTCTCTCGACGGTAGAACTCCCCTGCCTCTCTGATGCGGAACGCGAAGATTTGGACAGAGACATATCTGCTGACGAGATCGCTCTCGCGATCCGCTCTTTGCGGTCTGGCAAGGCGCCCAGTCCAAACGGCATCCCGGTTGAGCTCTACAAGATACGACCTGATGTGGTCTCCCCGCACCTGCGAACCATGTTCCTGGAGGCGAGGGACGCCGGCGTCCTCCCCCTCGACCAGAGGCTGGCCACTATCGTGGTCATCCACAAGACAGGGAAGCCGAGGGATGTGTGTCGGTCGTACCGGCCCATTTCCCTCCTGAACGCCGAACCTAAGGTACTCGCCAAACTGCTCGCCATTCGACTGGTTGGGGTAATTGGCGACCTGGTGCATCCGGACCAGTCGGGCTTCATTCCACACCGCAACACTGCCCTCAATTTACGTAGACTCCACAGCGCCATGGCCAGGGCACACACTCTTGTGGAGCCGGCAGTCCTGGCATCCCTCGATGCCACAATGGCGTTCGACTCCCTTGAGTGGAACTACCTTTGGGCAATGTTAGCCAAGCTCGGTTTTGGTCCGGTTTTTCTGAGCTGGGTAAAACTTCTCTACGCTAGCCCACTGGCCAACGTATCTGTTAACGGCCGTTTGTCGACGCCCTTTACCCTACATAGGGGCACCAGACAGGGCTGTCCTCTGTCGCCTCTCCTCTTTGCTCTGGCTCTCGAACCTCTTGCGGCCATGCTGCGGGTCCATCCCGACCTCCATGGCATCACCTGGGCACCTGGCTTTGAGGACCGCATCTCCCTTTATGCCGACGACATCCTCCTCTACCTGACTTCCCCTTTCAAGTCTCTTATAGTGGCCTGTGATGTTCTCAGGCACTTTGGGAGATACTCTGGCCTGATTATCAACTGGGCCAAGTCCTCCCTCTATGTCCTGAAAGGGGATACACCGCGCCTCCCTAGAGGCTGCAATATTCAGGTGGCCACACAGGGCTTCAGGTACCTGGGGATTTACATCACTGGTAACCCGAAGGCTCGATACGACCAGAACTTACTCCCCCCACTACAGCGTCTTCGACGTGACGTGGAGGGCTGGAGTAAGCTCCCGCTCTCCTTGCTTGGCCGAGCGGCCCTGTTTAAAATGATGTCCTTGCCCAGGTTCCTATACGCCCTACAAAACACCCAGGACCCGGTTCCGGCCCGCTACTTTAGGGAGATTGAGGGTCTCCAGCGAGCCTTGCTCTGGGATGGTCGCCCCCGGGTTGCGATTACGAAACTTACGCTCCCGTGGTATGACGGGGGCATAGCGCTGCCAGATGTACGAAGGTACTACTGGGCCTCCCAGCTTGCAGCTCTCAATCACGGGTTCTATGGCCCGGTGAATAGCCCCGGCTACGCCATGGATAGGTGGCTCCTAGGGGGTAGTAATTACTACCGCGCCCTGTACTCTAGATCCTTTGACCGGCGGATGTCGGGTCCAACGAAGACGGCTGTCTCTATTTGGCGGACGATCACTAAGGCGCAGGGATGGCGGGACAGACTGACCAGATTCACCCCACTGTATGAATCCGACATATTGGGCAGGCTATGGCACACCAAGGGTTTCGACAAATGGGACCTCATTGGCATCTCTAGGGTAGACAACATGATTTCCAAAGGTACTATCAAAACCTTCCCACAGTTGCAGGCGGAATACCAGCTGGGTGACTCAGAGTTCTTCCGCTACGCCCAGCTGAGGCACGCCTTGCTTTCTGCCATGCCAGGGGGATATCCCGGAAAGTTCACCGTTGGAAGACAGGGTACTGGACGGCCATATGCCTGACAGTGCTATTTCACTGTCTTACAAAAAGCTAATTAATGTTCGCACCGACCTCCTCCTGGGATTGCGGGACCAATGGGTGGGTGACGGCCTTGAAATCGACGAGGAGGATTGGCAGAGTGCAGTGTCCTCCCCTAAGGAGGTTGCCATCTCTTCCCGTCTTCGGTTGGTACAATTTAAGATTTTACACAGGGTATACGTCACTGGCCCCCGCCTTGTACACATGGGTTACTCGCCCGACGGGCTCTGTCGTCGAGGCTGTGGCGCTCTTGCCACCTTTCTACACATTCTATGGGAATGCCCCGTCATAGCTTCCTATTGGAGGAGAATTCACAGTGTCATGAGTGAAGTGTCTGGTATTGCGATCACGGCGGAGGCTCGTAGATGTCTCCTCAACATTTGGGAACCGACTGATCACAACACAGCCCAGACCCAGTGGGTGACCTTAGGTAACATGGTGGCCAAGCGGGACATAGCTCAGAGGTGGGGAGCCGCTACGGCTCCCCTTGTGGTACAATGGAAAGCCAACATGGATTGGTGTATGTTCCGGGAGAAGACGGTCTATGTTGCTAGGGGTAAACCCCGCAAATGGAATAAAATATGGGGTGCATGGAACTTGTACCGAGGGGATGTATGTCTGCCACCTGAGCCTGTTTCACTGGACGAACATTGGTCACTGTAACCTACGACACCAACTGTGTATGACATCTGCTTGATCCTGTCTTTCCCCTCCCATCTTATTATCCTCCACTCTCCTGTATCACCGAATCTTTGTCATCTCCTCCTTCCCAGCTACCACCTCCTTGCTGCACTCTCTATCCCATTGCTATTTTTCGGCACCACTTGGCGCCTCCTTTCTTCTTCTTCTTATCGTTATAAAATATTGAAAAACAAACCTTTATAATTCCTGTTGTATCTGTTTTGCACTATTATGCTTCGGACATCATGCTGCCTTGCCTCCGGGATGTTAGGCTGAATAGCTGTGTGCACTTTTGAAATAAAGGTTTTAAAAAATTAAATAAAAAAAAAATAAAAAAAATCCAGAAGAATTTTGCAAATCGAGGGTACCAGTATCCGTAACATGATGTTTATATCTTTCGCCGATTGTTGTATTTACAATAACACATCTTTATATCTTTATATTTATATTAAGTTACACTGACTATTTTGTTGTTATATTGTTCGTCGTCTGTCTATGTTGTGTGGAGTGGGGTGTGTGTGTAGTGTTGGCCTTGTATTTGCCTTTTATGTGCAGTATTGCTATTTTCTTATATTCTATGTTCTTGTGTTGTAATTGTGTATTTCAATGTCATCCTTCATGCTGGGGCAGTTGTATGTGATCCAGGGTAGTAGTAACATCTACACACCCAGGATTACAATAAACCGTTCTTTATCCAGAAGCTTCATGCTTAAAGTATGGCTTAAACTCGGGACTTCAAGACCCAGAATGCAAAGCAAAAACATGACTGACTGGTCTACTCGCACGGGAATGGAGAACGCTGAGAGTTCTATGTGACTGTCCCTTTCTAGAGACGGATACCTACATATATAAATCATTATTGTGACACTGGGGGCATATTATCTACATTCTGCGATATATATCGCAAAGCACGCTATCGCTGGATTTCCTCAGTGGCGTATTAGCAGCGCTTAGCTGACAGGCGAAGTGAAATCCTGCGATAGACTGCGATAATGAACATCAGCGTGTGAAATCCTGCGATGATTTCACAGCGCTAATGTCAAGCTTGGTAATGGGGGAGTGAGGACTCAGCCTTACAATCCACCTCCCATGGTGAATAATGACAAGTCAGGTTTTTTTTATGGCGTTAGGATCCGGTGATAATTGGGGCTTAGCGCGCCTTTTCTGTTCGCTTCGCTGTTCAGGGGAAGCGTTGGTAATAGCGCGATGTTGGTTTAGCCAGCATTTAAGCATGGGCGAATTTTGCGAATCTCGCGTTCGCGAATTTTGCGGATTTGCGAATTCGCAATCCGCAAAATCCGCGAATTCCCGCGAATTTGCGGATTTTTTTTTTTTGTGTTCGCAAGTGTTTCTGCCAGTTTGCGAGGATTTGGTACTAGTTCGCAATTGCGAACTTACTTGTCGGCTCGCAACGGTCGCGACTATGTTGTTTCTACGTCTGGTTCATCATCACAGCCTCCCAGCACCCTCTGTTTCACCACTGGCACCCTCTCTTTGACCCATGCCACCCTCTGTTACATCAATGCCACCCTCTGGTTCATCATCACTGTAGAAGATGGGGGGGGAAAGCAAGCCCACCTGCCCTGCTTGAACTGACATGAATTAATTTGGGGTTAGTTTATTAACAACACCTGCCCTGCCCCAACTGACAATAATGAATTAGGGGCTAATTAATGTGTCACTGAAAGAATTTGAAGTTCCAGCTTGGCACCTGCTTGTCTGCTCCTTTAGCTGTAAATCAGGACCTTTTCTGGCATACAGTTAAGGTCAGAGCAGGGTCACACAATAGTTGCAAGCAGGCAACCGAATTCTGGAGGGCCCCCTCAAGAAGCACTACAGGGAATCGTTACAAATCATGAGGTTGACCTTTTGCACCTGCTCATTGCTTTTGCTTTTGCAAAAATCGTTTTTCGTTTTTTTCGCGCTATTCGCGGGGCGCGGCGTTGTGCGAAACCGACCACGGAAGCCGCCAATTCGTGCGAATGAGCTTTTTATTTTTTTGCGGCTTGTTGTTTCGCGAGTTTTTTTGCAGTATTCGCGAGCCGCTTGCAGCGCAACACGCGAATTTACCCCAAGGTCGAGTACGGGCGCGGCCATTTTGTTTGCGTGACGTATTTCCGTTTCCGCCCGCTATGTATAATCTCGCGCAGTAAGCGCATTGCGAGTAGAGGTTCGCACGAGATCGCGAGGGAAATCTAGAGGTTCGCACGAGATCGCGCTCGTGAACGGGCGCCGGCCATCTTGTTTTTCATTCATTTCCTGTGTCTGGGCATGGTGTTTAATCCTCTTGGTATCTTTGCCACCCTTTGCTTGTTTTCAGTTTTTTTTTCACGATTTTGCTTCTTATCTATCCCTCTCTTTTCCTAGCTGTATATTTTTGTCTTTTCTGCTATTTTTCTTTACTTTTAAACTACTTTTTTAAACTCTTTTCTTTTCTTCTTCCCTATCCTATTCTTTCTTAATTTTCTACTTCTTCCTACCTTACCTGCCCAGACCATGGTGAAGCCAGGCGCCGTGAAGCTGCCCAGGCACTTGAGGGCCGCAGCGGCGGCGGGGAGTAGTCCTGGACCCAGTGCCAGGACAGCATGCGGGAGATTGAGGGGGGAGCAGGTGACGCGACGGGAGATATTCAGCCCGGAGGAAGTGGGCGCGCTGGTCTACTTCGTCCAGCGCCGCCTGCCCAGGACCATCGTGGGAGGCGGCAGGATCGCGGCCGGCGGCTACAAGATGCGGGAGCGCCGGAAGCGTTGGGAGAAGGTGTGCTGGGCCATATCCCACCTCTACGGGGTCCAGCGCACCTACAGCCAGGTCACCCATCGCTGGACGGACCTCCTGGACCGGGAGCGCGACCTGCTGGACCAGCTCGGCTTGGAGATCCCCGGGCTTGGTGAGTAGTAGTAACCATTTCATCACTCACTACTATGATGTTTTCTCCTGCTCTGTGTTGTTGTATTGCAAATATTTGTTTTTTACATGGAGCAAGCCAATAATGCCGCTGATGACGATTACATTGTAGTTAAATTATATTTCAAAATCTTCTGTGCATTTCAGGTGCACTGCTCTCCTTCTCAGTGGCCTTGCTACTATGCTTATTTGTTTTCTATTTCGTGGTCTCATTGGCCTGAGTAACTATTATGTATGAGTGTACTTTACAGAACTGCGTAATGCTAGACACTAGGGGGCAGATTACATTTACAAGCCCCTTGCGCCACGTTTATGTTGCCTTGCGTGACGCAACAGCGGCGTAAACGTGCCGCATCCCTGCGAGTCATTTACAGCATGACGCATCTAGGGAGATGCGTCACGTTATAAAGCCATGGGCCTGCACCACAATGGGTGCGTTCCTAGTACGCAGGGTGGGCGGTCCGGCGGCTGTGCGCCTCGCAAAATTGCCTGCGTGAAATCTACAAGATTTAACGCAGGCCCTTCTGCGACGCTGCTACGTCAATTCAATTCCTTATGCCTGCTTGAAGCAGGCGAAAGGACTGACACAGCATGTTAAGTATTGGGTGGCCCTGAGCATTACTGGAGTTGCATTGCGTTGGCGACGTGACTCCAGCGATGCGCCGCTCTTACGTGACGAGATGCGTCACGCAAGTGCCTACCCTTGCGCCAGGGCGCGCCGCATTGTAAATGAGGCGCATCTGCCGTGTCGCCAGGGTAGTTTTGCGTGACGCATTTGATCTGGCGCATCTCTGGAGATGCGCCAGAACGCGTAAGTAAGTATGCCCCTAAGGGGCAGAATTGCAATTACCGTCGCATCCCTGCAAAGTAGCAGGGATGCGCCATTAATTGTGCGGCCCGCTACCATCACCAAACATGGTGCGCCGTATTTGCAATGCGGCGCACCATGGGCCCAAAACGTCACCGAAGCTTTACTGCTGGAGTTGCGTCACAACGATGGCGCAGCTCCAGCAATGCTCTGGGGTACCCTATCTCCCCAATGCTGGGTCAAGCCGTACGTCTGCTTCAAGCAGGTGCAGGGTTTGTGTGACGCATCATTGTCCTAAAGGTGACTGATTGAAATTTTGTAGATTTCCCTCAGCCACTTTTAGGATGTGTTCCAGCGCAGGAATGCCCTCCCTTGCGCCGGAACGCCCCCTGATGGCGCAGGGCTTTATAACGGGATGCATCTCCCAAATGCGTCACGTTGTTATAATATTATACGCCGCACCATGGCGCCCTTTTTTGTTTAGCTGCTGCGTCACAAAAGTCACGCAAGAACGGAGCAAAAGAGCCGCAAGGGGCTTAAATCTGCCCCTTCCTTTGTACCCCTGACAATAAGAAAAATAGTGGCGGTGGATTGATAGTTTGACTATTTAAATGACTGGTAATGTAGCAGGCAACTGTTAGTGTTGTCACTGATCTGACTGAAATCACAATGGAGTTTGTTTGTCACTTTGCGTCTTGCCTGCGGACTGCTGCCTGCCAGTCCTAGGTGAACCTTTCAGTACTTTGTTTAGTGAGTTACGTGACTTTCGAAGTCACAGGTCCGCAAATAAATGAAAACTAACCCTAATCAATATAATTTCGCGGAAATATTTTGTTATTGTTCTTTTGAAATGTTTGATTTAGTTGACATTGACAAGCAACAATCATCCATGTTTTCTGTTCTTTCTTTCATGTTGTACGTCAGCTCCCCCCAGGGGCGAGAGGAGGACACAGGAGCAGCAGGCGGCGGATGCTGTTCATCAGGGCCAGGATCGGGCAGGCGAGGGCTCCTTTGCTGGCCCCAGTAAGTTTTCATTTTAGACTAGTACCTATTTTTCCTAGCGTTCCTCATTTGACTTTTTTCAAAATTGTCTTTGATCTTCTTGTAGACTGTATCTAAATTCTTATCCTGCCTCTACTATGACTCCCTGTGGTATTACTAGATTATTCTTATTAGTCTGTCTGTGTAGCTAACTAAGATTGCACGGTTGGCGAAACTCCCATGATTCTAGTCAGCAATAGCTCTATCAACTTAGTGCAGTCCTCTGGGATTGTCCATAATGTCTTTTGAAGTGTTCTATCTGGACTCATGCTTGCAAAAATTGCAAAACCTTTCGCTCAGTCACTCTACCAAAAAACACAGATTGTATTTAAGTTTAAAAGCTTTATTAAAAGTAAACACATTTATTAAAATGAAGTCATAATAAAACTAAACGTTTAACTGATAATGGAAAAGTGGTTAGTGCTGACGATTAATTGAAGACATTTCTTGTGGTCGAGCCGAGCTCTCACCTGGTTTCAACTTGATCTTGTTGTTAGAAGTCCATCTTCTGTCTGTGTGGAGAAAAATGGTGCGTGTTAAAAAAACAGCCTTCATCAGTTGTGCCAAAAAGTGCAGCAAGACAACCTTCCCTGGAAAAAGGGACATTTTTTTTAACTTTAAAGTAGACAGTCACAAATTACATTGTTTTCACATGTCTTCATTCCTAGACCAAAGACTAGTGAGTGCTTTATTCTAACATTCTTAAATGTACTTTGTAATTGGAACATCTGGTGGCGGGGCCAGCGTGGAGGTGGTGGTGCTCGACACGGAGGCGGAGGGCAATTCTTCAGGGGAGGAGGCGGCGGCTGTGAGAGTTGAGACGGTGGTGGTGGCGGCCAGAGGTAAGCTCTTATATATTCCTTACTTATTGAGATTGAAGACTAGCTGGGAAGGCAAGAATATGAGAAGCATGGCTGGGTGAATGATGAAGCAATGATGGGTGGAAGGACAACAGCCTGGGTGGGTGACACAGAAACTGTATGTGTCCATATACCTGGATCATGCTACTATCTGACTCTTAGATAGCATATGTGTATCTAGAGCAGGGGTACTCATAGTACGGCCCGCGGGCCGGTGGTGGCCCGGCAAGCCTTCCTTGGCAGTGCGCAGACCTTGCAGACAATCACTGCTCCCCCGGCCCCCACAGAGCAGAGGCTTTTTTGTATTTCACCTGTTAGCGCCCCTGCATCTCCACTCTGACAATCACTGCTCCCCCGGCCCCCACAGAGCAGAGTGGAGATGCAAGGCCACAAAGAGGTGAAATAGAACAAAGCCTCTGCTCTGTGGGGCCGGGCAAGCAGTGATTGTCAGGGTGGAGATGCAGGGGCGCTACAACAAACAAAGCCTCAATAATATGTTAATGGTCTTTTAAAGACCTGTTAAGTACTTTGGTGTTGTTGTCTGTGTGTGCGCGTTGAGGAAGCGGTCTCAACCCGGGCTGAAGGCTGACACAGATAGACACACACTCAGTGAGATGACAGAGGGGGAGGGAGAGGGAGGGCAGGAGGGAGAGAGAGATGGAGAGGGAGGGCAGGAGGGAGAGCAGGAGGGAGAGAGATGTATGTAAATGCTGGGTCTGGTGGCTCAGTGGATGAAGGCATCTGCTGCAGGGACCTGTGTGCAACCTCATGGTCACAAGTTTTCGTTTTGCTTCAGCCCCGCCCCCTCTGACTCCGCCCCCACCAGTGCGGCCCTCGGCCACAAACTACACAGTAAATTTAGCCCCTGAGAGAAAGTTTGTGAGTACCCATGATCTAGAGAGAGTAGACGGTCAGTGGATGAACTAAGTGTAACTTTGAAGAGCATGTAACACTGCACCCGCACATCCGTTCCAGTGTAGGAAAGGCAAGGAAAAGAAGTTTTAATTTTGTCCAAATACTACCATCAATAGTAGCAGTAGTTTGTATTGCAAGCACAGCATAGATCCGGTAATTACGGTGGCCACTCCCTACCTCTCTTAATAAGTTTAGTAGTACTCAGTCATTCATGTGTGGATGTATCACTGGTCACTCAATAAAAAGCAAAGCACCTAAAGTCATCCCATATATAAGCAAAAACATCCCATGTGAAGTGATAGATAATCAGGTTATTTATCTTCTTCAATTTTCCATTTCTAGTACTCATTTCCACTGTAGGTTGAAAGTTAAATTAATTAAGCAGTAGCCCTTGAGTTGTAACAGAGTATTCTCAGTGCCACCCGTAATAGAAAAGTAAGAGCTTCACCACCTGCATGTACTGGACGGGTACAGTAACGCAACGCAAGTCTAGGTCACTCCTCATGGCGTGCGTCTCTTTTTCTCGGGTGCAAGTTTACTGCGCTGGCATTATGCCGGCTTGCAGAAGATAACGTACCAATTTTCCTAAACAAGAGACAAGAAGAAGAATAAGACTGGTGTACTTTCATAGTCGACTCCAATGGAAGTCCATAGTGCTCGTAGAATTTGTTCCTTAAACTCCCACTAATGTTAGAGCAAGGATGAAGAAGTGTGAGGTTAGATAGATACTGGCCTCAATAGTTATGTAATGCGCTTGCAATTAGCTAGTTGTAGTGCAACACAAATTTCTGCTGAATGATTGAGTTAATCTTAAAGAGCATTGGTTACAGACTATGTCTTTCTTTCTTCATATAGGTTCTCCTTCCAAACGAACAAGGAGGAAGGAGCTGGCTAGAGCGGCCCGGCAACGGAGGATCGATGCCACTGTGGCCGAATATCGGCGGCTGGTGGCCCTGGAGGACGAAGAAAGTGTGCAGTCGACCACAACAACTACGTCGTCTGCATCGGCCTCCGTGCCCCCACGGGCTGCCAGTGCCACCCAGCACAGTGGTCCACCCAGACTGAGCCGGGCTGCCAAAGCCAAACGCCACCGCCGAGTAGCAAGGACAACAGCTTCCTCTCACAGCCGTTGCACCTGCAAGGCATTGAAGGCACACCTGCGCCGCAGTACCCTAATGGTGTCCCGCCTCCAGCAGGAGCTCCACCACTTTTCAAACCAGTTGGAGGGGCTCCGCGTAGAGCACGCCTTGCTCCGCCAGGAGCATGATGCCCTGGCCCAAAAAGTAGACAGCATCCACCCATAGTGTCCCTTGCCCCTTTTTTAGAGACTTTTGGGGGGTGGGAATTGGGAGTTGGGTTTTTGGGGACTTTTGAAGGACAATCGTTGGGGTTAGGGAGGGTCTTGCGGGAGATTATTTTGTTAGGGATATAAATATAAATTTTTAAACTTTATCTGAGCATACCCGTTTCTTACTGCTTGCCTGGTGGGTGGGGGTTTAACAGTGACTTTGTTTTCCTGAAAGTTTAGTTCCACTTTCTTCCTTTAAGTGTAAATGCCCAAATGTTTTCAACACTAAGTGCCTCTCACAGAGTAAGTGAAGTGAATCCAAGAGTCCTAGGACTTTAGTAGTACTACCGTCAGTCTCTCGTCTCTCCTACTAATACTCCATTATACCCCCAAACCACCAAACGCTTATCTTACCTGTAATTTGTGTTTGAAAGTAGGGCTAGACCCAGGGCTGGCTCCACGGGAAACAGCGAATAAGGTTGGCAATCTTGGTCGGATAAAATTTCCTCATAGCGGTGGTACTAGTGGTGTGACACAGTTGCAGTTGCATGCCTATGAAAGAAAAGAAAATTAAATCTGGTTTGTCCTCCTGAGCAATTCAACGGTACAACTGAGAATATAGCAGGTGACAGAAGTACACTAGAACAGTGCCACATTGTAGCCTAACAAATGGTAAAGTATGACTACTAATTCGGTTGAAGTTCTTTGACATTAGCCATGGGTCTTTGTCAAGCAGAGTAAGAATATATCCACGGATTTCTTCACCAGCCTGTTGCTATCACCTTATCCTCCCCAGCAAGTGTGTGGATTTATAGCTGTAATTTAGTCACACATCAATCAAAACCACACAGCCCGGGGGAAGAGGGTTAGGGTTTGAAAAATGGATGGGTACGGGGGTTTTTGGGAAAGGTTTTGGGAGACAAGAAAAAAAGCAACGCATGGACAAACAATTGTGAACATAAACAAATCTTTGGGTACAAACCTATCCATCAATCTTTGAAAGTGCATGCACTACTGCATGCATGTCAGTGAAAAGTAAGTAGTACTTTCGACAACTGTGGAAGAAAGAATGCGACAGTACAGGGCCTGTGTGGAATTATTGATAACGATATTCAACGTAAGGTCTCTGTAGCCAGATACCCGAGAGCCTTGCTGGTCACTATAAATCCATTCACAACAACACTCAATGGGGTTGGTCTGGAAGGTATAGTAGATAGAAAAGGAGAAATTGCTTTTTTTCTAGGTGTCCCCTCACTCACCAGGGTTGCCCCTTGGTGACATGCTTCATCATTTGGGCCATCCCAGTCCTCTACGGCCTGGGGCGTGCTGCGACTTGCGAATTACGTAGGAGCACTTACAAATGACTATGTGTGGTGCAGATGTGGTAGTGGAGTGGACTAAGTGATGTGTTAAGGGATCAATTTAGAAGCAGAGAGAGATCCAAGAAATGCAGTCACAGTCAGAGAAAAAGGCAAGGGATACTGTATCTATGTGGTTGTAGTTGTCCTGTTGGAAGTGGTAAGTAAGTTGCCTGCAGAAAAAAAAATCCTCTTATTAGCGGCACTCCTCCATTGCAGCCGACGCTTCGTCCATCGATGTTGGTCACCAGAAGACACCCTGTAAAAAAAGCACAGCATAGACAAACAATTGAACATAAACAATTCTTTGGGTACAAACCTATCCATCAATCTTTGAAAGTGCATGCACTACTGCATGCATGTCAGTGAAAAGTAAGTAGTACTTTCGACAACTGTGGAAGAAAGAATGCGACTGTACATGGCCTGTGTGGAATTATTGATAACGATATTCAACATAAGGTCTCTGTAGCCAGATACCCGAGAGCCTTGCTGGTCACTATAAATCCATTCACAACAACACTCAATGGGGTTGGTCTGGAAGGTATAGTAGATAGGAAAGGAGAAATTGCTTTTTTTCTAGGTGTCCCCTCACTCACCAGGGTTGCCCCTTGGTGACATGCTTCATCATTGGGGCCATCCCAGTCCTCTACGGCCTGGGGCGTGCTGCGACTTGCGAATTACGTAGGAGCACTTACAAATGACTATGTGTGGTGCAGATGTGATAGTGGAGTGGACTAAGTGATGTGTTAAGGGATCAATTTAGAAGCAGAGAGAGATCCAAGAAATGCAGTCACAGTCAGAGAAAAAGGCAAGGGATACTGTATCTATGTGGTTGTAGTTGTCCTGTTGGAAGTGGTAAGTAAGTTGCCTGCAGAAAAAAAATCCTCTTATTAGCGGCACTCCTCCATTGCAGCCGACGCTTCGTCCATCGATGTTGGTCACCAGAAGACACCCTGTCCACTGCCTGCCTGATGCTGAATTGTGGCTCGCTACTGTGAAGCCTGACTCCATCCTTTTTTCCCCATTGCAGAGAACGAAACCCGGCCTGTAATTATTCAACGAAAAACAGGAAGTGATATAATATTACAACACCACTGATAAATAAATATAAGGTATGTAGGCTGTGGAGTGCAAAAAGTCACAATTTGATTTTCCTAGTAGACAGTACAATATTTTTGAAAGTGCGTACTCTGTCTGAGTCACCTTTTGAAGGATAAATAAGTATGGGCAAATTAATGTAGCGGATCTTTCCCCTCAAGCTAGGTGTACTGTAAACTGTGTTTTAGAACAAAATTAGATCTTCCTAGCAGTGCTCCCACCCAGAACCTTACTAAAGCCAGTCGCAAAAATGTAGAAGACCCCCAATCAAATCTCAAAAAGCGAGGCCTAGCAGAAAACTGGTGACAAAACTTACTTTGAAAGTAAAAGTAGGCCGAAGTACCCCCTTCCTAATTACCCCTTACCCACCGTGGATTGCATTCAAACCACTTGCAAGCAACCAAGCAAAAGTAGCCATAGCCAGCATCGCTCCAAGACTCGAAATCCCCCCCACTCAAACACATGCAATAGAAATACTGCTAACCCTAACGAACCCTAAGTTAAGAATAGTGGCAAAGGCTTTCTTTAACTATGCCAAATCCCCCCTTTCCCACCATGGATTTTCTTCAAATGACTTGCAACCAAAATTACACATTCTCACGAGTGCTCTAAGACCCCAGAACTCAGTTGCAAAAATCTAGAACACCCCGAAACACATGCAATCCTGCTGCTAGGGCTAACCCTAACGAACCCTAAGTTACAAAAAGTGCCAAAAGGCTTTTCCGCGAGGATTTTGTCCCAACCACTTCTACCCGGTATTAGACCTTTCCAGGAATGCCCCAAGGCCAAGACCCGCCAACCCAACCCACCCGCCAAGAAGCATAACACCCCCAAACAGGCCAAAAGCAAAATCTCATACTTGCAATATTTCTCGGCCTTCGGTCCAAACGCGCTGCGTAGCTAGGCCATAAGTCGGGGTTGCCACGACGGATTTCCTGAAAAGCAAATGCAATCAAGATTAGAGTGTCCCAGCAGTGCTCCCAGACCACGAAACTCACCCACAAACACCAGGAAGCCCCCCAAACAGGCCCCCGAAAACGCTACATTGAGCAAAATGTCAGAAATAGCAAAAAAAAAATCGGCCTGGATTTTGTCCCAACAACTTCTACCCGGTATTAGACCTTCCCAGGAATGCCCCAAGACACGCCAACCCACCCGCCAAGAAGCATAACACCCCCAAACAGGCCAAAAGCAAAATCTCATACTTGCAATATTTCTCGGCCTTCGGTCCAAACGCGCTGCGTAGCTAGGCCATAAGTCGGGGTTGCCACGACGGATTTCCTGAAAAGCAAATGCAATCAAGATTAGCTCACCCACAAACACCAGGAAGCCCCCCAAACAGGCCCCCGAAAACGCTACATTGAGCAAAATGTCAGAAATAGCCAAAAAAAAATCGGCCTGGATTTTGTCCCAACCACTTCTACCCGGTATTAGACCTTCCCAGGAATGCCCCAAGACACGCCCACCCACCCGCCAAGAAGCATAATACCCCCCAAACAGGCCAAAAGCAAAATCTCATACTTGCAATATTTCTCGGCCTTCGGTCCAAACGCGCTGCGTAGCTAGGCCATAAGTCGGGGTTGCCACGACGGATTTCCTGAAAAGCAAATGCAATCAAGATTAGCTCACCCACAAACACCAGGAAGCCCCCCAAACAGGCCCCCGAAAACGCTACATTGAGCAAAATGTCAGAAATAGCCAAAAAAAAATCGGCCTGGATTTTGTCCCAACCACTTCTACCCGGTATTAGACCTTCCCAGGAATGCCCCAAGATACGCCAACCCACCCGCCAAGAAGCATAATACCCCCAAACAGGCCAAAAGCAAAATCTCATACTTGCAATATTTCTCGGCCTTCGGTCCAAACGCACTGCGTAGCTAGGCCATAAGTCGGGGTTGCCACGACGGATTTCCTGAAAAGCAAATGCAATCAAGATTAGCTCACCCACAAACACCAGGAAGCCCCCCAAACAGGCCCCCAAAAACGCTACATTGAGCAAAATGTCAGAAATAGCCAAAAAAAAATCGGCCTGGATTTTGTCCCAACCACTTCTACCCGGTATTAGACCTTCCCAGGAATGCCCCAAGACACGCCCACCCACCCGCCAAGAAGCATAATACCCCCAAACAGGCCAAAAGCAAAATCTCATACTTGCAATATTTCTCGGCCTTCGGTCCAAACGCGCTGCGTAGCTAGGCCATAAGTCGGGGTTGCCACGACGGATTTCCTGAAAAGCAAATGCAATCAAGATTAGAGTGTCCCAGCAGTGCTCCCAGACCACGAAACTCACCCACAAACACCAGGAAGCCCCCCAAACAGGCCCCCGAAAACGCTACATTGAGCAAAATGTCAGAAATAGCCAAAAAAAAATCGGCCTGGATTTTGTCCCAACCACTTCTACCCGGTATTAGACCTTCCCAGGAATGCCCCAAGACACGCCAACCCACCCGCCAAGAAGCATAACACCCCCAAACAGGCCAAAAGCAAAATCTCATACTTGCAATATTTCTCGGCCTTCGGTCCAAACGCGCTGCGTAGCTAGGCCATAAGTCGGGGTTGCCACGACGGATTTCCTGAAAAGCAAATGCAATCAAGATTAGCTCACCCACAAACACCAGGAAGCCCCCCAAACAGGCCCCCGAAAACGCTACATTGAGCAAAATGTCAGAAATAGCCAAAAAAAAATCGGCCTGGATTTTGTCCCAACCACTTCTACCCGGTATTAGACCTTCCCAGGAATGCCCCAAGACACGCCCACCCACCCGCCAAGAAGCATAATACCCCCAAACAGGCCAAAAGCAAAATCTCATACTTGCAATATTTCTCGGCCTTCGGTCCAAACGCGCTGCGTAGCTAGGCCATAAGTCGGGGTTGCCACGACGGATTTCCTGAAAAGCAAATGCAATCAAGATTAGAGTGTCCCAGCAATGCTCCTAGACCACGAAACTCACCCACAAACAGACGGAACCTTCCCTAAGAGCACCTAAAAGGCAAGCAAGTCATCAAAAACACAAAAAAATTTCTTCCTGGGATTTGGTCCAAACCACTTTTATCCGTTATTAGAGCTTCCCAACAATGGTCCCAGAGCTGTCAACTCACCTGCAAAGAGGTACAACAACACCCCCACAAGTGCTGAGTCTTTCTTCATTGGGCGTAAACCAGCCCTCTGGTTTGATGGAAATAGGAGTCTGGAGGAGGAGGATAGAGGAGCATGTTCTTCTGAACTTGTGAACCTGAGGAATGCAGACTGCGGCAACTTCAAATCAATTAGCAAACAAGTGAAGACAGTTCTGCTGATGGGCTTGATTTTGTGATTATCTGATTAAAGTTTGAAATATATTAACTGTGCACAACAAAGAAAGACAGACACACAGGAATAAAAGTGAATAGGGACAAAAAAGAAAGTTATTGATTCGTTGTCTCATTTTCAGGGCTCGGTATCACGGTCCAGGAATAAGAATAAGGCTTCGTCATCATACTCTGCGAATTCAGGCAGGGTGAGCTCAGTGTCACCTGACAGAGTAGAAATTCCCTCATCTATGTTGCTGGCCACCTCCTCTTCATCCGGCACGCTTTCTCGTACTCTGAAATCTGGTGGTATGAGGTGCTGATTCATCTTGATCATTGTTAACCTCTCCACATTTTTGGGCGAGAGGCGGCTTCGTTTGGGAGTTACAATGCCACCAGCAGCACTGAAAACCCGTTCAGAAGACACGCTTGCGAGTGGGCTAGACAAGTAGTTTAAAGCCAGGTTGGTGAGCTGTGGCCACAATTCTTTTTTCCCATGCCAATACGCCAATGGGTCAGAATTAACATAGACCTCTGTTGAGTCATTCAGATAGTCCTTCACCATCGACTCAAGGTTCTCATCCAAGGTTCCTCCACTTTGCTTAGCTCTTGCTGTGCCTCTGACCTTTTGAGAACCAAACCCACGCAGAGCTAGCCAATCCTCTTCAGCCTCCAATGTTTCTGTTGTGTCTCGTGCAGATGATCCGGTTGCCGGTGTCTTTAACGGCTGAGAGGTCACTTGTGCCACAGCCACAGGTGCAGAAGTGGATTGTTTTGACTGGGGATGGCCTGCTGATGTACTGCCATTTCCTTCAATTTTCAGCCGTTCTCTTTCAAACCTCTTGGCTGACAAGGCTAGCCAACGTTTGTACTTTGGAACATGTTGATCATCAAAAGGAAAGAATGCTTGGCCTGCCAGCGCCTTTTTGTAGCGTGGATCCAGAATAGTAGCACAAATGTAATGCTCTTTTGAGTGGATCTTTTTAAGACGTTCATCACCTTGTAGGAGCTCTAATAATTTCTCAGCCAGAAGCAAAGAGTCTTGGTTTTTGTCATCTTTTTCAAACACAGAACACACCTCCTTCAGTTGGTCCTCCAGCATGTACAACAATGGGATAGCTTTTCCCAAATTAGAGTCCTCCTTGCTGACTGCACGCGTGAAGAACTCAAAAGGACGAAGCATGCGTGTCAGGCTTTGAACTATGTTCCATTGTGCCCCACCCATCCTCAGCTCCTCTGTACCCTCTGTAAGGAAATATTGATCGAGTTCCGTATACTGCTCATACAGACGCTCAAGCATGTAGAAGGTTGAGTTCCAACGTGTTACCACCTCCTGGATGAGTGCTTTCACTGGCATTTTACGTTGATATAGCAGGCTCCTCAGCTGCTTCCGGGCCTTAAAAGAATGGCTGAAATGCTTGCACATTTTTCGGCAGGTGTCCAATACACTGTACGCTGCACTGCCTTTATTATCCAAGAATTTTTGGACAACCAGGTTTATACAGTGCGCCAAACACGGCACTCTGAAATAGTGACCGTCCCTCATGGCCTTAACTATATTGGCGCCATTGTCCGTGGAAACATAACCAACCTGGCCTTTTAGTGGGGACAGCCAGTTAAGGAACTTTGTGTTAAAGACATCCAAAATGTTTTCTGCTGTGTGACGTTTCTCCAAACCAAACATGGCTAGTGTTGCATGTTTCCGAGCAGCTTTAAAAACAATGTCCGTGTCAACACCTGCGTTTAGCTTTGCTTTAGCCCCTGAAAAAGAGACCCAGTGTGCAGTGATGCACATGTAATCAGCGCCTGCGCCACTGGTCCACATGTCTGTTGTCAGATGTATAGTGTGAACAGCACTCTTCTGCAAAGCTGCCCCAATCACCTTCAGAACATCTTCATGTAGTGCTGGAACCGCAACTCGGGCAAAATAGAACCGGCTAGGAACCTTCCATTTAGGGCAGAGAGCTGCCACTAATTCTAGAAAACCAACCCCTTCTACAAAAGAAAAAGGGAGAAGGTCCAGAGCTAGCATTTTAGCCAGCTTAGTGTTATACAGACGCGTCAGTGGGTGGTTGCGTTCATATTGCGCTTCTGTAAACAACATCTTTTTAATGTTGCCCTGGACCAAGGATTTACGGGATGATGATGATATCTTCGACCCAGTTACGCTCGCTGATGAACTTTTCCGCATTGATGTCTCACTCTCTCCCACACTCTTAGTGTGCCTCACATGGGGTGTGCTGCTGACAGGGGTACTGGGTGTAAGTGAAGTGTTTGAATCGTCTTCTTCCTCCTCGTTATCATCAGAAGAAAAATCAACGTTTTCATTACGTGCTATTCCGGCTTGCTTAAACGCCTCTAGGTGCGGAAACGATTGGACAGGGTGCGCTCTCTTAAGATGACCTCTCTGGCCTCCGGTACCATAGTTAGAACCAAGCTTACCACGACCAACTCGAACCTTACAAATGCTACAAATGGCTACGTTTTCCATTTTTGGGCAAACACTAAAGAAGTCCCAAACTGGAGACTTGAAATGTCTTTGGGGGCCGGAGGAGGCGGCGATACTGGTGGTGGTGGTCCTGCTGCTAATGCCAGATGAAGTGGAGGATGTGGATTGCCAAACTTCAGTACGTTTTGCACTTTCACCACCACGAATTGAGGTCGAGGTGGGTACCTTCTTGCGAGGAAGAAATATGGAAGCGGTAGGTTTTGGTGTACTACTTAACTCCAAATCTAATGATTCCATTTCCATTGCCTCCTCGTCGACATCATCATCACGCTCAGCAGCTTCTCGGGATAGGGTCAAAATGTCTCTTTGCTGCATGCCCGGTGGGGCTGCAGTGACCTTTGTGATGACTGGCTCGTCGTCATCGTGAGAGGCTTCATCACCAGCAGTATCTGTCACTTCTTGTTGAGCCTCATCACACTCCATAGCTATGAGTTTTTCGACGACCTTCCTTTTACGCTTAGGTACCTTTGTCAGATCATGGTGTGCCTCACTCTCAGGCTGCGGTGATGGTACCCAATCGTCATCCAGATCATCAGTAGGAGGTGGGCTTGAAGAAGATGTAGACACCCCCCTTGATCTTTTCCTTGCTGGGGATATGGAAGACAGTGAATGATCATCAGGATGAGTGGCTTCCAATGATACCTTGTGAGCTAAAAAACGGTGTTGGATCTAGCCCTGATCTCTTGACTGGGTGAGAGTATTCTGTTTAATTCAGAGACTCTGTCCCTCACCACCCCTTGTTGTAAATATTTTTGTCCACCCTAAGCGTGGAAGGGTATACTCAGATGTGAGTCCCTTGCTCATTGCACCATCAGGATTCAAGCAAGCCGGGCCGAAGAGGCTGAAATGCCAGAAACCGGTCCCCGGTAGCTTGTTTCCTTCCCAGTGTAAGAATTGGCTTTTGTAGTTTGGTTTGCCCTGTTCCCATCATGCACTGGGACAGGAACAGACTAATTTGCATACAGCCAGGTTCTGAAACTGGGATGGTGCAGTGAGCTAAAAAACGGTGTTGGATCTAGCCCTGATCTCTTGACTGGGTGAGAGTATTCTGTTTAATTCAGAGACTCTGTCCCTCACCACCCCTTGTTGTAAATATTCCAATGATACCTCGGCTTCATTGTCGATTTCCTGATGTGCCCCTACTTCGGGAGGAACAACTATTGTGGGCACTTGTGAACCTCCATGCACCTTTGCTTGCGCATCTCCTTTTGCTGCCTCTCCTTCCACATGTACTTGGGCGTGTACTTGCACATGGTGTTGTTGTTGCGGCTGTGGTTGTTCAACACTTGTCAGATGAGTTACAACAACCTGTGTTGATTCAGGGACATTGCTGCTACTTTCTTGCGATGAGCCAACATCACTGGTCGATGGTGATTGGAGAAGTACACTGACTGCCTCTGAAGCACTCAAGGGCTTTGACTTAAGTTGGCGTGGTGGTGGAGGCACTGAACCCAATGGAGCAGGGGTGCTGCTCCCAGCTTGGTCCCCAGCAGATCCTGCTGCTGCAGGCGTACTTTTTTTTTTCTCCCAAAAAACGTGGCGGGTGGCACACCAGCCTCCTTGGTAACTTGCTTCTTCTGCTCCTTACTAGCAACTTTCTTGCTAGAGGAGCTACGGAGACCTTTTTTTGGGGCCATCTTCTTCAGAGCAGGTCAGACAGCAGGCCGCAGTTGCACGAATTGTAGAGTTGTCTGAGGCCAGACGTGACGTCGCGTGACGTTATGCTACACACACACACCGCTGCAGGACTTCTTCCTGGCACTGGTGGTTCTCTTGAGTCTTGTGCACCTAAAAACAATGGAAGACAGAGGAACATCAGTTCAGTTATACAGCACAAAAAAAATCGAAAAACACTGCAAAATCAGCACAATCCCATTCCATCCATGCCCTCCATGATGTTTAAGTTCAAGACAGCCCACAGAAAGACTAGGCCCATGCTAGACTCAAATACCCCTGGTGAAAAGGCCACAAGTACAGCCCCAAAAAACGAAAATCACTGAAAAATCAGCACAATCCCAATCCATCCATGCCCTCCATGATGTTTAAATTCAAGACAACCTACAGAAAGACTAGGCCCATGCTAGACTCAAATACCCCTGGTGAAAAGGCCACAAGTACAGGCCCAAAAAACGAAAATCACTGAAAAATCAGCACAATCCCAATCCATCCATGCCCTCCATGATGTTTAAATTCAAGACAACCCACAGAAAGACTAGGCCCATGCAAGACTCACTACCCCTGGGCATAAATAAAGGTTGAAAAGTAGGCAAAATGGTTGCAGGCCTAACAACAAAGCCTGCATTCAAAATGGCCACTTGCCTGCCAGCACATGGCCAGTGCCTGTAGCTGCACTCAAAATGGCCACCAGCCACATGGCCTGTCCCTCCCCATGAACACCCCCAAAAATCGAAAAACACTGCAAAATCAGCACAATCCCAATCCATCCATGCCCTCCATGATGTTTAAGTTCAAGACAGCCCACAGAAAGACTAGGCCCATGCTAGACTCAAATACCCCTGGTGAAAAGGCCACAAGTACAGGCCCAAAAAACGAAAATCACTGAAAAATCAGCACAATCCCAATCCATCCATGCCCTCCATGATGTTTAAATTCAAGACAACTCACAGAAAGACTAGGCCCATGCAAGACTCACTACCCCTGGGCATAAATAAAGGTTGAAAAGTAGGCAAAATGGTTGCAGGCCTAACAACAAAGCCTGCATTCAAAATGGCCACTTGCCTGCCAGCACATGGCCAGTGCCTGTAGCTGCACTCAAAATGGCCACCAGCCACATGGCCTGTCCCTCCCCATGAACACCCCCAAAAATCGAAAAACACTGCAAAATCAGCACAATCCCAATCCATCCATGCCCTCCATGATGTTTAAATTCAATACAACCCACAGAAAGACTAGGCCCATGCAAGACTCACTACCCCTGGGCATAAATAAAGGTTGAAAAGTAGGCAAAATGGTTGCAGGCCTAACAACAAAGCCTGCATTCAAAATGGCCACTTGCCTGCCAGCACATGGCCAGTGCCTGTAGCTGCACTCAAAATGGCCACCAGCCACATGGCCTGTCCCTCCCCATGAACACCCCCAAAAATCGAAAAACACTGCAAAATCAGCACAATCCCAATCCATCCATGACCTCCATGATGTTTAAGTTCAAGACAGCCCACAGAAAGACTAGGCCCATGCTAGACTCAAATACCCCTGGTGAAAAGGCCACAAGTACAGGCCCAA
The DNA here is from genome assembly GCF_964263255.1 of Lissotriton vulgaris. Taxonomy (NCBI): domain Eukaryota; kingdom Metazoa; phylum Chordata; class Amphibia; order Caudata; family Salamandridae; genus Lissotriton; species Lissotriton vulgaris. The sequence goes on from NC_141698.1 coordinate 1,093,692,985, forward strand.
AAAACGAAAATCACTGAAAAATCAGCACAATCCCAATCCATCCATGCCCTCCATGATGTTTAAATTCAAGACAACCCACAGAAAGACTAGGCCCATGCAAGACTCACTACCCCTGGGCATAAATAAAGGTTGAAAAGTAGGCAAAATGGTTGCAGGCCTAACAACAAAGCCTACATTCAAAATGGCCACTTGCCTGCCAGCACATGGTCAGTGCCTGTAGCTGCACTCAAAATGGCCACCAGCCACATGGCCTGTCCCTTCCCATGAACACCCCCCAAAATCGAAAAACACTGCAAAATCAGCACAATCCCAATCCATCCATGCCCTCCATGATGTTTAAATTCAAGACAACCCACAGAAAGACTAGGCCCATGCAAGACTCACTACCCCTGGGCATAAATAAAGGTTGAAAAGTAGGCAAAATGGTTGCAGGCCTAACAACAAAGCCTGCATTCAAAATGGCCACTTGCCTGCCAGCACATGGCCAGTGCCTGTAGCTGCACTCAAAATGGCCACCAGCCACATGGCCTGTCCCTCCCCATGAACACCCCCAAAAATCGAAAAACACTGTAAAATCAGCACAATCCCATTCCATCCATGGCCTCCATGATGTTTAAGTTCAAGACAGCCCACAGAAAGACTAGGCCCATGCTAGACTCAAATACCCCTGGTGAAAAGGCCACAAGTACAGCCCCAAAAAACGAAAATCACTGCAAAATCAGCACAATCCCAATCCATCCATGCCCTCCATGATGTTTAAATTCAAGACAACCTACAGAAAGACTAGGCCCATGCTAGACTCAAATACCCCTGGTGAAAAGGCCACAAGTACAGGCCCAAAAAACGAAAATCACTGAAAAATCAGCACAATCCCAATCCATCCATGCCCTCCATGATGTTTAAATTCAAGACAACCCACAGAAAGACTAGGCCCATGCAAGACTCACTACCCCTGGGCATAAATAAAGGTTGAAAAGTAGGCAAAATGGTTGCAGGCCTAACAACAAAGCCTGCATTCAAAATGGCCACTTGCCTGCCAGCACATGGCCAGTGCCTGTAGCTGCACTCAAAATGGCCACCAGCCACATGGCCTGTCCCTCCCCATGAACACCCCCAAAAATCGAAAAACACTGCAAAATCAGCACAATCCCAATCCATCCATGCCCTCCATGATGTTTAAATTCAAGACAACCCACAGAAAGACTAGGCCCATGCAAGACTCACTACCCCTGGGCATAAATAAAGGTTGAAAAGGAGGCAAAATGGTTGCAGGCCTAGCAACAAAGCCTGCATTCAAAATGGCCACTTGCTTTTACAAAGAGAACTGTTTTGGATCTTCAAATTGGGAACGACTGTGCCACATGGTCTCAACGAACGCCTGGAATTTAGCAGCTTTATATGACTCTGTATATAACAGTTTGAAGTTTTCCATCTTGCTGGTTGCTTAACTTTTTTGCGCATGTTTTTACATGTATTGTACTTAGGATGCATCCCAGTTAATTTCTGGTCTTTCCTTTTTTCCACCTATTTTTTCTATGCCACTTATCCTTTATGCACTTTCTCTTCCAACTTTTTTCTTCACCTATTTTTTCTATGTTCACTTGATATTTCTCACATACGTTTTTTTCATTCACATCTCATGTAGTTCTCTTCGCTTCTACCATTTTTTCCCTCACACACGTTTTTTTCAATCACATCTCATGTAGCTCTCGTCGTTTCTATGTATACACATCTTTGGTCCTCTGGTTTGCACTATACGTATGTTTACGTTAGTCTTTTGTTTATGTTTGGTTTAAACCTCTGTGCTAGTCCGTCTTTCATTGCTACCCTCCTGATTCTTTAAACGCCACCGCGGTTTTCTAACCAGTTTCACTCGCGTACACCGGCGTCTCCACCACTGGTTTCTTCGCGGAGACTCGTCTTTCTACATGCTAATCCTCGGTAAGCGCTTTTGAAGATAAGCTCGTTATCGCGCATAACCTGCAAGACACACGGGTTACTTTCCTTTACTATTTGTATTCCTTTTGGTGACGGGTGTATGTTAATCCTCGGTAAGCGCTCTTGAAGACAAGTTTGTTATCGTGCATAACTTTGGATTCCTTTTGGTGATGGGTGTTTGCGTTACCTTCTCACGTAGTTAGTTAAACTTTCAAGGGTAACAGGGTTTACCGATTTCACTTATTCTTCAAGCACTTTTGTTTTCACTCGTGAAACTTATTCTGATTCATTTGTTTGTGAAGCATGTGTACCGTCTCTTGATGCATCCGTTTATGAATTCACAGCACCGCATGCTAGTAGCTCATCACCGAATCTCGTGTTTGTTAGTTTTCACTCATTTCCGATTACATACTGATTCTACCCTCATTTACTTGACTTTCAGCTTATACCCCCTGACGAAGAGCCTCTGGGCTCGAAATGCATCGGGGTGAGGACATGTATATATGATGCCACCGGATTGAATGGAAATATTTTGGATAAGCTTCATCTTATGAACGAAAATGTGTTCATCATTTGACAATGATTTGAAAAATAGCTTTTGAACTATATTTTGAACTCATTTACCTTACAAAAAAAGAAAAAAGTGAATAAAACTTTTTGAAACAATATTTTTGGATTATATTGGCTCATTATAGCATACAGGTGTGCTCAGGTTCAACCACCCTGTGCCTACAGGGTTCTCTCACATTGTTTACGTCCTGCTCTTCCTGGACAGTAAGAGCATTATCCTGAGCACCCTAAAAGACTTTTTCCTTCCTATATACCCTAAAGAACACTTGATTTATCTAGGAGTGCAGCGGAATTCCACTTCTTCACAGTTATCCCCTTCTGTCCAATCCGCTTTTTGGCACCCACTTGTCAAGCACCATGTCGTATGCAGATATAGCAAACTTGACATCAAACAAAGCTGACACTTTTGAATTTTCCACAGAGGATACGGAACGGATATATACTTTAATTCAGGAACCGGAATGTGTGAGCTCTAGCACCGGATCAATTCAGTCTAACATTCGACAATTACTCTATGCAGCAAAAAGGGAGATCAACCAGCGTCTACATGCTAGTACGCTTATTCGCTACCACAAGGTATCAAGAATACCAAGAGGATTACGCATTCCTTTAAAATCTACGTTATGCAAGAACAACAGCAAATTTACTGAAAGATGGTACGGGATTTTAAATAAATGTTCGCTCGACCTGATTTTATTGATTGTTGAAGAACTCTCAAAAATGTTAGAAGATCTTACTACTGAAGTAACTCAACTTAAGGAGGAACTGAGTTCCAAACTTACTGGAGAAGAACTAAAACAAACCTTGGAAGATATCAATACCCAGTTGGAAAAGTATACAAAAGAAATAAATGAACGCAAACTACGCAAATTTAAACGGGATACCGTAGATTATAAACTGGGGGAGGTGTACAACTGGGCTGAGATATATGCAGCCAGACGACAACAAAGAACACAACAAAACAAATCCACAGAAGGTGACACATCCTCCTCAGATGACTCCACCCGCTTCCGGCAACCAAGACCTCCACCTCGTCAAACCCCACATCAACAAGGAGGCGCCTCGGCGACCCTTCAACCACAGAGCGCGGCATCCACCAGTCAAACTACTATACAAAGCACTGGACCGGTGCCTTTTTTAGGGGTAGGCACAGATGCAACCGAAGATCCCGGAGAACGCAGTACAACAGAGCAGCAACGTCCTATAGCACAGTCAACGAGGAGTCACAGAACCTAATCATAAACATTTCTAAAACGACCATTTCAACTACTCAAAATAGAGTTTTACAGAAAGGGATATCGTTTGTCCCCACCTATAACTTGAATGACCTTGAAATTCAGACCAGCCTGTTTAAATTCATGCGAAAGTTGCGGCTAAGACATTTTTTTTCAAACATTTGTCCTACTCCTTCCAACACAGAGGAACAAACATCCTTGGACTTACGTCCCAAAAGCAACTTCATGGCTCCAGTGAGCCATAAAACGTTGGACCTGTTCGAAACTTTGGTACAAAAAGACCTAGACAAAATTCGTAAATTGCCTACAAGACACAAACAAAATCTGAACAATCAAGAGAAAATGGCCTTAAAACAATTAGCTACCAATGACAACATTACAATCTGCCCTGCAGATAAGGGCGGATCCTTGGTCATTATGGACAGTCAATTCTACCTGGATAGCGTACATAAACACCTTTCAGAGACCAACATCTACATGGAAATTCCATCAGATCCAACTAAGGAATATGCTGCTATTCTTCAGACAATCGTTGATAAAACCGTGTTCTCAGGAACCATTACCACCAGAGACCGCAACTATCTCATCAAGAGTCATCCTAGTGTTCCATATCTATACATGATTCCCAAAATCCACAAGCATCCGACAAAACCACCATTCAGACCAATTGTTAGCCCCATAAACTCAATCCATGAACCAATTGGAACTTACATTGACCGTCATTTACAACCATCAGTCAAATCCATGACCAGTTTTCTACAGGACACCACAGACTTCCTAGCCAAACTCAGTCAAGTTACCATTGATCCTCAAACATCCATTCTGTTGGTCACGATCGACGTAAACTCTCTCTACACTTCCATTCCCCACAATCTAGGAATACAGGCAGCAGAAGCGGCACTGTTGAAAACTGACAAATCACAAACTTTGCAAATTTTTCTAATGGAACTCATTGAATTCACCTTAATGCATAGCTATTTCAGATACAACAACAAATTTTACAGCCAACTATCCGGAGTAGCCATGGGCAACTGTGCTGCTCCTGCATATGCTAACCTGTTCATGCAGGATTTTGAAAACGAACACATCCTCTCAGTACCACATTGGAAGAATCACCTGCAAACTTACCATCGTTACATTGACGATATCTTTCTGATTTGGACAGGTACAGAAGAACAACTCGCGTTTGCCATTACCGATTTGAACAACATTGATGAAAGAATCCAATTCACCCACCAATACAACAGTTCCAATATCACTTTCCTGGATGTCAACATCACCAAGATAGATCACAAACTGGAAACATCCATGCACATCAAATCAACAGACCGCAACAATTATTTACACTATTCCAGCTTCCACCAATCCAGTCTCAAAATTCATTTACCATATTCTCAACTCCTCAGAGCAAAAAGAATAGCTTCCACCGATGAATCATTCGTACGGGACAGTACCAACATCATGAAAAAATTCACTAAAAGAGGGTATCCTCAAAGGATTATCAACAACGCTTATCAACACGTTAATTCCATTGCTCGTTCCACACTATTGCAACCCAAAGAGAAAACAAGCGTGGACACACAACCTAACGTATTTGTCTCTAAATTCTCTACCAAAAGTCATCTGATCAAAAAATCCATCAAAACTCACTGGCAAATGCTACAGTTAGAACCAGACTTTAACGAGATTTTCAAGGACATGCCCATATTCGCATATCAAAGATCTAAAAATTTACGATCATTCATCAAACCACAGAAGAACGAACCTACAGTGTTCAAAGGAACTATTCCATGCCACAATTGACAAAATTGCCACAATATTATCCCAGGGACAAACATTAATCATCCTAGTTCTGGCAAACTGATTTCATTGAAAACCAATGCCACCTGTGATTCCACCAACGTGGTATATCTTTTAAAATGTCCTTGCGGATTACCATATGTAGGAAAGACAGAGCGCAAGATAAAAACACGTCTCAATGAACATAGAAGTAACATCAGGAATAAAAATGTGAAATCTTGCGTGTCTGCCCATTTCACTCAACAAAATCATACAAACAGCCAGATTCGTTTTTTGATTCTTGAAAATGTGAACAAACCGGAGGGCATGGACCCCAAAAAATATCTTTTACAAAGAGAACTGTTTTGGATCTTCAAATTGGGAACGACTGTGCCACATGGTCTCAACGAACGCCTGGAATTTAGCAGCTTTATATGACTCTGTATATAACAGTTTGAAGTTTTCCATCTTGCTGGTTGCTTAACTTTTTTGCGCATGTTTTTACATGTATTTTACTTAGGATGCATCCCAGTTAATTTCTGGTCTTTCCTTTTTTCCACCTATTTTTTCTATGCCACTTATCCTTTATGCACTTTCTCTTCCAACTTTTTTCATCACCTATTTTTTCTATGTTCACTTGATATTTCTCACATACGTTTTTTTCATTCACATCTCATGTAGTTCTCTTCGCTTCTACCATTTTTTCCCTCACACACGTTTTTTTCAATCACATCTCATGTAGCTCTCGTAGTTTCTATGTATACACATCTTTGGTCCTCTGGTTTGCACTATACGTATGTTTATGTTAGTCTTTTGTTTATGTTTGGTTTAAACCACCGTGCAAGTCCGTCTTTCATTGCTACCCTCCTGATTCTTTAAACGCCACCGCGGTTTTCTAACCAGTTTCACTCGCGTACACCGGCGTCTCCACCACTGGTTTCTTCGCGGAGACTCGTCTTTCTACATGCTAATCCTCGGTAAGCGCTTTTGAAGATAAGCTCGTTATCGCGCATAACCTGCAAGACACACGGGTTACTTTCCTTTACTATTTGTATTCCTTTTGGTGACGGGTGTATGTTAATCCTCGGTAAGCGCTCTTGAAGACAAGTTTGTTATCGTGCATAACTTTGGATTCCTTTCGGTGATGGGTGTTTGCGTTACCTTCTCACGTAGTTAGTTAAACTTTCAAGGGTAACAGGGTTTACCGATTTCACTTATTCTTCAAGCACTTTTGTTTTCACTCGTGAAACTTATTCTGATTCATTTGTTTGTGAAGCATGTGTACCGTCTCTTGATGCATCCGTTTATGAATTCACAGCACCGCATGCTAGTAGCTCATCACCGAATCTCGTGTTTGTTAGTTTTCACTCATTTCCGGTTACATACTGATTCTACCCTCATTTACTTGACTTTCAGCTTATACCCCCTGACGAAGAGCCTCTGGGCTCGAAATGCATCGGGGTGAGGACATGTATATATGATGCCACCGCATTGAATGGAAATATTTTGGATAAGCTTCATCTTATGAACGAAAATGTGTTCATCATTTGACAATGATTTGAAAAATAGCTTTTGAACTATATTTTGAACTCATTTACCTTACAAAAAAAGAAAAAAGTGAATAAAACTTTTTGAAACAATATTTTTGGATTATATTGGCTCATTATAGCATACAGGTGTGCTCAGGTTCAACCACCCTGTGCCTACAGGGTTCTCTCACATTGTTTACGTCCTGCTCTTCCTGGACAGTAAGAGCATTATCCTGAGCACCCTAAAATACTTTTTCCTTCCTATATACCCTAAAGAACACTTGATTTATCTAGGAGTGCAGCGGAATTCCACTTCTTCACGGCTTTCAGATATTCCCAGGAGGCACGTGCGACGAAGAGTGACACGACGGCTCCACCCTGCCAGCTTCAGAGACACGTTGCATAACGTGGCGTTAGAGCTGCAGAGACACGTTGCATAAAGTGGCGATAATGTCCTTGATAATATGCCCCTTGGTTCCCAGACAGTCGTGTCTGGGCCCGCCCTGGCAGGAGGCACGCGCCACGAAGAGTGATGCGACGGCTCCACCCTGCCAGCTGCAGAGACACGTTGCATAACGTGGCGGCGTAAATCGGAATAAGGGGCCGCGCTAACGAGCAAGACTCCCGCGTCCGGTTCCGCGAATCTGCGCCCTCCCCGCCCCCGCGCATCTCTGAATGGACGGGGTGTCTCGGCGCATCTGTCAAGCCGTTGCCAGATGATGTGCAGACAGCGCAGCTGCACCCGGCGCATCACCCATCAGCTGAGGAGGCACCGAGGCGTGGGGGAGGCGAGGAGGCCGAGCACTGAAGCTTGAAGAGGCGCCGAGACCGAGGCACCGAGGCGCTGTGATTAGCAGGAAGCCGAGAAAAGGCAAAACACGCCATGAAAGTGGAAACGCTGCAGCTACTCAGTTACCCACGGCTGCTCCTCAAGGGGGCATGGGTACACAGCTCAATATTTGCGTGTAAGTGTCGCCATAATGGCAGGCCGTTTCAGAATCAACTCTTGCACGACGTGCAGGAAAATGCGCTGCTGAGGAAATAAACTGAGCCGTTTATTCTAAACGTGGCAATAATGGCCCGGAAAGGGAACAAATGGGCTTCAAACATAGATCCTTGCTTCTCCGAAAAAAACATCTGGAAAGTCTTCGGAAGGGGACTTGACTGGCAGATCATTGTTTCAGTTGGAAATTCCCCAAAATCTCCAAGAATGTTAAAAAAAGATATGGAAATGGCTGCTGGTAATTTGGAAGCCGGGCCTGTGTTATCTGCCATGTTTCACAGGATGTTTCACATCAGGGCCTCTGTTGTTTAACTGTGATTCTTGGAGCACCGACTCCAAGCACAACTTTCTCACTTGACATAACTGTGTGATCCTGAGCAAACCCTTTCTCCTATAAGTGGCCAAATTCCCTTAGCGACTAACACAGGAATAACTGGCCAAACCGCAATTAGGAGATCCACTGAATCTGAAAGGATTCGGTGTATTTCCCAAATGCCTCGGAGAACGTCTGTGGCATAACTGAAAATGTGTGGGGCCCTCGGAGTCTCTCATATGTCACAGCTGTTCATAGGGCTCCTATGATGGGTTAGGGGACCCGTGGAGGCCTCTGCGCTGCCTCTTAACCCTTGGTGGTACCCCCCCCCCCCCCCACGAGCCCCTGACGTTTAAGGCATGAGCAAAGTGGGCAATTGTCCAGGACTTCCACCTTCCAGAGGGGCCTCGAGGGAAAGTGACCTTTCCTATCTTCACCTCTGTCTAGTCTACTTCTCTATCTAAACTTCTCTCCCTTTCTGCCTCCGCCTACCTCTGTTTCTCCCCGTATCATTTTAAGGATCACCGGGGTCATACATAATTCTACTGTTTTTGTGTGACCCTTTTAAAGTTTAACATATTTAGCCATGGGGAATGTGAATTGACAATCATGCATCGTCCTCATCCAGTCACCGTTTACCTCTTGTTCATCTCTTTCATTTCTGGTTGTGATTATTGCCGCACATAACTGAGTCATTCCCACTGGATTTCAATTTTCCAGACAAAGCATAATTCAGCCTGCAGGAAAGGAATATTTATGAGTCTTGTGTAGTAATTTAGGGCCACCATTAGGTGGCAGCCTATGGTTTTTGCTTTACCGCATATAATGGAAACATGTGCTCTGTTTTGACTTTTTTCACCCTCCCATGGCTTTTGTTTTGGCTCTTTTTCTACAAGAAGTAGAACCTACAGCCCTGTTATTCTTCAGCAGAAACTTTTCACTCCTCCATGCCATGGGAAACAGTCTGGAGTTACCCTGTATTTAGCACTTGACACTGGCTAATGATGGAAAGGCAGATGAAAAGGCCAAGTTTCCTCTCTCCCAATGAGATGCTTTATTTTCAAGCTCACCCGACACACTCCTCCTCTTTTATGTAAATATATATTTTTTTATATATACAATAAAAAATTACAGAAATAAAAAAAAAAGAAAATGAGCACTTGTATTTTATGCAGCCTCTTCACCAAGGCATTCTGGGGCATGGAAAGTAGTACTCTGACTTTTACATACTCTGACGTGTCTTTGTGAATAGACCCAAATCTTCTAAAATGGGAATATTCAGGGAATATTCATATGCAATCACTACTAATAAAAAAAGACTGTGCCCTCCTTCCACTTATCCTAATAGGGAATTGGACGTTTTGGACCGTCTTCCAGTCTAGGTCAGTGTGCCTGTGGATGTCTGTCGGGTTCAGTGAAGGAGAGCTTTACCTGTGGTTCTTCAAAGTCAGCTCTGGAAATACTGTTAATGGAAACATGCAAAAATAATATATTGTAATACGATTGTATCACATTACATATAAACATACGAGCACATCGAAGTTAGTGAACTAAAACTGTTGGTCTACTTACCCTCCGCCCAAAATACTTTATGAGTTGGTTGACACATTAAGATTCACGCAGATTGCGCTGGAGAAAAATCATGGAATGGGTTGTTCAGAAAAATCCACAGAGATGCTGCCTCGTGCACCAGCACCCCGCTGTTACAGAGGAAAGGAACCAGAGAGGGTAAGGTGCCTGTAAAGCCAACTCGCGATGCCTCATCCGTCCCCACTCCCTCTCGGCTGAGATATAGCTGACGTGGATCCAGCCGAGTCTGGGCCATGATCCAGACCGCTCTCCCACCTTCTGAATGGTGGTGGAAAAGTCCAGGATCACAGAAGAGAGGATAATGCAAAATACAGTGAGAGGACTTGTCTTTTGAGGCAAGTTCAGCCAGCAACTTAGTCTCACCACCTCAGATACCCACAAGATGCACCTCTCCCTCCCTGTATAGAACCTGCAACATGCATCCAAGAGCGGGTCCTGAGTGGCAACAGTGAGGACAGTTCTTGCAGCCAGTCCCTCCTATTCAAGACTGGCTGAAAAGGTCATTGGGAAACACGGCACCTAAGACCCTGCTCCCACCACAGGAGCTTTATCAGTCCAAAAAAAGAAATGGAAAGAAAGGACAAAATCAGCCTCACCCAGCTGGTTACAGACCCTACACACAGAGCAGGACACACACTGAACCCTATCTTCACTTCCAGCAACAGAGTCAAATACAGCCATGCCACAGAACTTCACCTGGACTGACCACTCCATTGTCCACTTCACCATCGCAAGATTTCCGTGCACCGCAGTTGGAGCAAAGTAGCACAGACACAATGGATAGAATGAATAGCTCAAGAGCTCCAAGAAGAACTGCCGAGCCCTCGAGAAAGTCTGGAGAAGGGAACCGACACCGGACAACAGGACCTCCTTCAAACTTGCCACCCGGAAACACCCAGGGGCGTAGGAGACACTAAAATTCTGGGGGGGACAGGGACAACCTTTTGGACTTTCCAGTGACCTTTTACAAATCGGCCATTGTCTGAGAGCCGTACGCTCTGTTAAAAACATACAATTGCATAGTTTTGTAGTGTAACATTGATAATTGCAGGCATGTAGTCACAGTTTGTAAATATACTTCAATTGTTATTTACATTCATAAAGTAATTAGACCAAATGTGAAAAAAACATGTTTTTGAATCTTACACCGTCATGCATCAAGCAAACAAAGGTTGGACGAAAAAAAGGAAAAATAAACTGAATACTCTTTGCGACATTCCTATTCTCAAAATGCAATTGGACTAATATTGAAGTGTACTGGAGACAGGCTGCATGCACACAGAGCTGTAAGAGCAGATAAATGTCCACTTTCTAAAAGTGGCATATCTTAAATAGTAATGTGCAATCTATCCTTACCAGTAAAAAGGATTTATCATTGCCATTCCAAAGTTATAAAACATGCACCTACTACTCCTTTCTAACCAGGAACTCCACCTTAAAAGAGTGTATTAAGGAATTCCCAATGTCAATCTATGAGAAGAATAGGACTCACATTAGTGAAAAATGAATGTAGATGTTTTTCACTACAAGGACATGCAAAACATAGTACATGTCCTACCTTTTAGCAACATAGCACCCTCCTCCGTGTGCTACATAGGGCCTACCTTAGGGGTGACATATGTATAATAAAAGGAAGTTTAAGGCTTGGCAAGGGGATTTTAATACCAAGTCAACCTGGCAGTAAAACTACTCACACAGGCTCTGCAGTGGCAGGCCTGAGACATGTTTAAAGGGCTACTTGTGTGGGTGACACAATCAGTACTGCAGACCCACTAGTAGCATTTAATTTACATGCCCTGGGTATATGGTGTAACACTGTACAAGGTATTTACAAGTAAATCTAAAAGGCCAATTGTGTATACCCCAATGTTCACATTTTTAAGGGAGAAGCACCTGCACTTTAGCACTGGTGAGCAGAGGTAAACTCCTCAGAGTCCTAGGGCCAACAAAATTAATCACAAAATGATGAGGTAAGCAGGCAAAGTGAAAGGAAGGGCAGGGAAGTCCATCCTAAGGCAGACGGGTCTAACAGTATGGTGTAGGATTCTGTGTGTCTGTTTGAGTATTGAAGTCAGTCAGACCCTTTTTGGAAGTCCCAGGTTTAGCAGGGCACTAGAAGGAGAGCGAGAATAGTTTCTCAAACACTAAGTTTATTGCCTGCATTCCTGAGGCTGGAGGGTGGAGAAACCCTCAATGCTTCACAAAGGGTACAACGCAATACAAAAACATTTGTTGTCGAATCTATGAGAAGCGATATTGCAGCTGGATGACATAAGTGTAGAGTGCACTCAAACCACATTATCTGGCTTAGGAATATAAGATACCCTATAAGTAAATTTGCAATAAGAATTATCCTTGTGTGGGCTGTCACAAAAATTAGATTTACAGTGTTTGTGTGGAAGAGAGATGCTTACCAATGTAAAAAAGCCTGCTGTGAGAGACACAAATGAGATTATCACAGAAGATAGATATAGTTAGATATGCAGAATGAATTGTGTGGCAAAGCTCAGATATGAGGTGTTCGTGATGAACACCAGAAACAATGTTTGTTTGTGAAGCTTACACATGAATACAGTGGGTGGAAGGTCACACATGAGAAGTGAGAGGCATGCAGTAAAGCACAAAAACTTTGTTATATGAGAGGCTCACAAAAACTATAAAAATGACCAAACTAGCAAATATGCCTCATGCTAGGATTTTTCTAGCCAACATATGGAGCATTTAATTAATACAATAATTGAAGGTGTGGAGGCCTTGCTCAAGACTATGATGATTTATTTACAAGAGACATTTAGAGAGTTGGGTATTAACAGTGAAGTCATCTTTGGAGAATAGCAATTGCTACAAAGAAAAAAGGTCAGATGGACAGGGTAAGTTGGATATGGTAGGGGATGCTCCTGAAGATGAGCCAAGCTCTCCTTCTGAGCACACCCAGGAGGAGTCTGGAGGCCCCTTACTGGAGAACTCTAGTCCTCCAGAGAATAGTTCTTGTGACACAGGGGGAGGCCCTAGAGGAATGACCGCCGTTATTCCTCCTGGGAGGGTACAAAAGGTTCAGGAGAAGTCCAGGCCCTCCTCAGTTAATTCAGCCTCCTCTGCCACTTCAATAGGGACTTCCATCTCTGGCAGGAAGTGGGAAATGTTTTAGAAAGGAAATACCACCTGTTCAAACTTTAGCGAGCCAAGCTCAGAATCAAGAAGGAGTTGGCCCTAGATAAGGACCCCCTAGAAGTGCAGAGGGCTAGGAAGAATTTCATTTTATAATCCCATGATGGCAGGACTAGTGAACCTAGAGTTAGGGAAGATCCCTTTGACAATTGGACTGGAGCAGGATACTCCCTCCTTACCAGGAGGGTGAGGACATCCATAAGTGGGATACTGCTTTACAGAGGGCCTGTAAAGTTCCGAAGATTCCTCGGGGGCAGTGGGCAGCTATTCTTTGGCTCTCCTTTGCAAACAAAGGTAGAGAAAAACTCTGGACTGTAAAGGGAGAAAATGCAGCTTTTCAAGACCAGTGGAGTGCCCCTTGGTCACCTACTTAGTTGACCTAGGCACTCCAAGAAGTCCCCACAGTGTGCATCATGTGAATCACCTGAAAATGTTTATTGATCGAACTGACATGAGGATGCTCATGGCCTCTGAGGAGGGTCAGGAGGAAGAAAGTGACCCTCTCCCTGATCTTCTCTCTCGGACCCTGTTGATGGATCCGTTGAAGGAGTAGTCTTGGCAGACAGACTCTTTGATCAACAGCAAGCTGATTACAGACATGTTCTCAATCAGTTTCCTGGTCTCTTTCTCTGAGAACCAGTCAAACCACATGGTGTAGCCATGAAGTGGACACAGGTGACAGTCTGCCTCTGAAGAGCACCATTTACAGACAGCCTGACCATGTCAGAGATTAAATCAGAAAAGAATCCCAAAAGATGCTGGAGTTGGAGGGGGTCATTGAACCTTCACATAGCCCTTAGGCCAGCCTGAAGCCATTGTACCAAAAGCTCATATCTAGGATGGTAAGAGAGAGATTAGGTTTTGTGTTGACTATAGAGGTCTCAATGAAGTCACTAGGACTGATGCCTATCCTATTCCCGGGACAGATGAACTGATTGATACTTTGGACTCTGCCAAATGTGTCAGTACATTTGACCTCACTGCTGGTTATTGGCAAATCAGACTTTATGAGGATGCCAAATCAAAAATAGCATTTTCAAACCCCAGTGGGCATTATCAATGTATTGCGATGCCTTTTGGTTTGAAGAATGCACCTGACACATTTCAGAGGCTGGTGAATAAAGTCTTAACAGGACTGGAAATCTATAGTGCAGGATATCTAGATATATCGGTCTTTAGCTCCACCTCGGAGGATCACCTGGTCTACCTCAGAAATGTACTTGAGGCTACTCGAGGCCCTGCAGAAGGCAGGCCTCACTATGGAGATCACAAAGTGCCGGATAGGGCAGAGTAAAGTTGTGTACTCCGGCCACCTTGTAGTTGGAGGCCAACTTCCAACATTGGAGAGCAAAATTTAGACCATCATGGACTGGGCAGCTCCCACTACTCAGACTCAGGTCAGAGCTTTCTTGGGCCTGAGTGAGTACAACAGAAGGCTTGTTAAGGGCTATGGATCCATAGCAACACCCCTTAATGATCTCACCCCCCAAAGAATGCCTAAGAAAGTTCAGTGGACAGTTAGCTGTCAGAAGACATTTGATGACCTGAAACAATCCATGTGCTCTGCTCCAAATCAGCAATGTCCGGTGCTAGAAATATGATCCCATGCACTTGGGGGCTCTTTAGGAGACCCCCATGTACTCCCGGTAACCGTTTCTTAGGGTCTGCCAGCAAGCTAGTGCTGCTGCCAGCCACAGACATGATTCTGCCCTCCTGCCACTGAGCTGAGCCTAAACAGGGGAAGGTAGAACAATAGGTTTTCTGTCACATGAATTGTGACCTCCTCCCAGACAGGATTTAGTGTATTGGGCTGGGTTGGGATCACCTTCCAGGCATCCAGACTGTTATGAAGGGTATACTTGAGTCCCTCTTTGCATACTCAAGTTTGAGCCAGTTCAGGAACCCTTCTTTTCTGCTCTGGCAAGAAACTGGAGAAAGGCCAAAGGACAGGATCATCCCCTCTGTCCAGCCCCTCCTCTAGGAGGGACCATGGTGAATTTCTAACGCTTTCTATATGGTACCGAAGTTCTCCACTGCGGGAGGGTCCTCATACTCATCGTAGAACAAGAATCACTTCTGAAACCAAGAAAACACTCTCTGACCGTCTGGATACTTGAACTTCGTTGGGCTTTGACTGGAACTGAGACTGCATCAAGGAAGAGTCCTGCTGCTCCTGGTCTTGCGGTCAAGTCTTCTGAGTCGTCTGTGCTTCATCTAGGTTCTCCAGAAGGCCTGTAGGCATCAAGGACATCCCTTGCATCTGCAGGCACTGCAACAAAGCTGACTGACCTGCTGCTCCTGTTGTTTGGAGGGCTTCCCAAGGCCCAGCATCACAGGTGGTGGTTCTGAAGCTCCCTCGATGCCTGACCTGCCTTCTCTGCAATTTTGAGGACACTATCCCTCGTTGGAGCCGCTGGGACTGAACCCCTGTGCACTCTGTCTACTTGCCATTGCCAATGCTTGTTGTATTTCAGAGATCTTTGGGCTACAAGAAGCTCAAGCCTCCAGTACCTCATCCGTTGAAGATCAGCATCCTCATTGCATCATCTTCAACCTGGGCCACCATCTTTGCTGAGCTGCCTGAGGTCCTGTGGGTCCTTTCAAAGGTCTTCCTTTGCTGCAGTGGGCTCCTCTGCTTGCTCAGGGCCTGCTTTGATTCTCCTGCTGTTGGCGAGTCCCTTGGACCTTGCTGGTCCCAACGTTTGCATCTTTTTGCTTTCTACGCCAATTGCGGCTACCAAGGCTTGTTGCTGCTCCCGCCAGACACCAGACACCTGGATACTGACACCTGATGTGGGCCAGCTTGTGCACAGCTCCTGGTCTTCTTCAGCATTGTCTGGTCCTCACAGCTGCAGGGACAAGGTAACTGTCTTCACTCCTAAACCTCCAGGCATAGGTGGGCGTTGTGCTTCCATGCCTCCTGGTCACTTGCAAGTGGCATAGACTCTGTCCCCTCTGCTTGCAGGTTCTCCTCTTGAAGAGTCTACTCTTTGATTCCACCAAACTCCTTCACAGGCTTCTCCAGAGTCATTTTCAAAGTATTCTATTGTCGTCTACGGCAGGTTCCGATGTCACTTCACCCTATGCACCTGGCTTTCCTAGTGCAAGTAACTTGATTCCAGGTGGGGCGGGTCTTCAACTTCCAAACTTCCAAAAGGTTTCTTTTGAGTCCTCTGGGATGGGTTCTTCTTCTTTAAAACTGCAACTGTGACTTCTCCATTGACATCCATTGGGCATGTGGCTATGTTTCCACTCTGCACACAGCATCTGGGGGAGGGGGGGGTCCTGGGTACTTACCTTGGGTGGTTCCTTGTGTCCCCAGCTCCTCTGCGTCTTCTGGTCCAAGTCCCATTCTCCTTTGCAGTTTATATTCCACTTTCTTAGTATATGGGTTGGTCTTCCCCTGGAGACCAGTGTATATTTGTACTACTGACTTCATTATTTTGAAGTATTCTTGTGTGTATTATTGATATCTCTGGATAGGAGATATGCCAATTTGTTAGTGATTGTGTTGCATAATAAATAGATCTATTTTTATAAAAACTGTGTGGTTCTTTTTCATCTAATCTTTACACTCCTTCGAGATAAGCCTGAAGGTTGCTCTACACAGCTACCACTTTGAGGGCTTTCTATGGTTATCAAAGACTACTAAAATCACCGTAAGGGTTGTCTTGATAAGTGCAAGGTGCATCTCTCCTGGGCGTACACTATATACTAAACCAGCCTCCTACAACCACCAACACTAATTCTCCATTGTACTTTTCCCACCAGGATACAAGTCCTAAAAAAGAAGTGGGGGCACTAACCAAGTTAGGCAGTATGTAAGTGACTATCACAAAAAATGACATCAGATTTTAAGACCTCATATATGTTAAGGAGGTCTGTCATGAGTACATTTGAGAATATTACAATATTTAACAAGTTAGATCTTGCGTCGGAGTTGTACCAAAAAGTGTTGCAACCCCAGCGCAAGATCTAGGCCTCAGATTACACATTTATTTATTAAAACTCTGCCCGAAAGAAATTGGCAACAAGGAGAAACGTGGCAGTATATCTGTTCTGCTTAATTGCTTTCAAAGTCTGTCTTTTAAAATATCTTATGGCGTTAAGGTGCCTGCTGCATAGATCTTTAAGTACCCAGTAAATCTGAGGGAATAATACTGTAAAATAACTCTGGAAGTTAATGCACTTGCTGGAGAGACAGGTGTTTTGTCTAGTTCCAGTTTTGTCAAAGTAGCATGGAGGTTAATGTGCCTCCCACAAAGATCATCATGTGACACGCAGATGATGGATCTTTATTTTATATGGATGGGTAAGTAGGTTATTGCTTTTAACAGAGATCCTTTCGTTACTTACAGTTCATAAATTGTAATCCTTCTAATATAGCACAGTGAACTATGAAGGAAAAGATATGTGAATCCTCAAATTGTAACCCTGTCTTATGTAACACATCCACTAAATTGATTTTAAAACATATGGGGCCATATGTATCATAGTTCCGTTTTGCGATTTCTAAATAGTGATTTTTAAGGAATCGATATTTATAAATCGCAAAACGGTATGTATGTGAAAAATCACATTTTTTTTGCGATTCCTTAATCTTCCTTATTTGCGAATTCGCAAGTTGCGAATTCGCAAATAAGGAATAATTTCTCATTCATTCCTATGGGCCAGGAGGCCCATAGGAATGATTGTGAAATGCATTTCATTTTGCGATTCGCAATTTGCTAATCACAAAATGAGATTGATTTCAAGGGTGCAGGGGTGTCTCAAGGACACCCTGCTGCACCCCTGAAATCTGTATGAAAACAACAGGAGAGAACCCATAAACCACGTTGGGATGGGTGTAGTATGTGAATAGGAACAGTTCCCAACAGGTATTATGTAGTGACAGTTTTGAAGACGTATGCAATAAGCATTACAGAGAAGGGAAAAACCAAGGAGTCAAGGAATTTTTTCATAGAAGGTGGTCTTATTTTCAAAGGTAGTTGAGGATCAATACAGTTAAAGCGGCACTGTACAGAGTGGATCGTGTGACAACCCGGTGACACTTGGTGCAGGTGCTTATATACAATCAGTGACAAGTGAGTGTGCACGTGTTTAAAAACAGCAGTGGCGACGCATTGAACAGAATTCACAACATCAAATAATGGCCCCGGTAGAGACAAGTAATCATTGCTTGAAACAAAATTATTATGATGGGAGCACAAGACGTGAAAGACTGCCTGCAACCCGTTGTGACAGCAGATCCCCGGTTACGGCTTACCTCCCTGATTCAGTCAGGACTCGCCAACACCGCCCGCTGCCCAGACGGGATAATCATCCAGCTACCTTGAACGATCGAGTTCTTAACCAGGATTTGGATTATGCCATCCTAGGAAAGCTAGAATCACTGTTCTCATCGACAACCCCGTCCTGATGAGGATCCCGAACAACTGGGATCGAAACGCCGTCGACTAGACAGCTTGAATTTCACGACGCATTTCACGTCTTGTGCTCCCATCATAATAATTTTGTTTCAAGCAATGATTACTTGTCTCTACCGGGGCCATTATTTGATGTTGTGAATTCTGTTCAATGCGTCGCCACTGCTGTTTTTAAACACGTGCACACTCACTTGTCACTGATTGTATATAAGCACCTGCACCAAGTGTCACCGGGTTGTCACACGATCCACTCTGTACAGTGCTGCTTTAACTGTATTGATCCTCAACTACCTTTGAAAATAAGACCACCTTCTATGAAAAAATTCCTTGACTCCTTGGTTTTTCCCTTCTCTGTAATGCTTATTGCATACGTCTTCAAAACTGTCACTACATAATACCTGTTGGGAACTGTTCCTATTCACGCACCCCTGAAATCAGCATGTGTGTGCATATGGCGCACATACATGCCCAATGGGCATGTATGTGCGTCACATGCAACATTAAAAAATGCCAATGTGTGCATTTTTACAAGAAATCGCAAATTGCCACCAATTGAAAGTTGGTGGTAGATTGCGATTTCTTAAGCTTAATTCGCTATAGAAAAATGCTTCATACATAGTATTTAAGGAATCGCAAAATTGCGATTCCTTAAATGCTATAGCAAAATAAGGAATCGCAAATTTATTCGATTCCTTATGATGCGATTTTTTGATACATATCAAAAAATGCTAAACAGCCTTTTGCGATTCGCAAAGGCCGGAATTCGTCGAATTCCAGCCTTTGTGAATCGAAAAAAAAAGCCTTGATACATATGGCCCATGCTTTATTGCCAATGTGCATGTGTGATGTAAGGCGCTCTGACACTCTGGATTGGGTTGAGTGGTGCAATAAGAGAAATCAGACAAACTAGTGGTATCTAAATTGTTATTTACCTAAATACAGACCAAAACATCTGACACCCAACAGAAGTGGGCTCAGACGGTGTCTGATACTAATTGTTTTTTCATGGTCCCTGGCGAGGTTCAACTGCTCAAAATATAAATTTCACCAAACATTACCCTTTGAGCGGCTAAATTACGGAGTCAAAATAACTAAGTAGGGTCGGGTCGGGGCTGAGGAGGTGCAGCATGCAGACAGCAATTAACAAACTGTCTTTCCTCCTTTGTCCTAGAAGTACAGAGTGCAGGCAGCCATTGCAGGGAGAACGAGGTGTGAAAATTCCTGGAGGTTTGCAGCACAACAAAAGGGAAGGGCCATCGGCACCTGAAAGGCTTTGACAAAAGAATCTCCCCTCTCCCGTCTGTCAGTAGCAGGGCCATTGGCACCTCAAAGCACTTATTGGCACCTGAAAGCACCAGCGCTTTGAGGTGTCAATGGCCCTGCGACTGACAGAAGGGAGAGGGGAAATTCTTTTGTCCCCTCCCCCCTTGTCCCCCGTGTCCCCCCCACTACAAAATCTGGGGGGGATATATCCCCCGCGTCCCCCACACTTCCTACGCCCATGGAAACACCACTAGCTGATCCGCGCTGCCAAGAAAACAGCTTTCAAGGACCGGTTGGACAACAACGCACACAACTGCAAGGAACTCTTCAACATCGTGAAAGAGCTTTCCAACCCCAGCGCAGGAAACAACGACATCACCCCATCGCAAGACCTCTGCAACTCCCTCGCTTCATACTTCCACAACAAGATCGCGGACATACACAACAGCTTCAACAACCAACCAACGCACACCATGACCGAACAACCACCCCCCACCACCACCCTCCACGCCTGGACCCCGATCAGCACCGAAGACACCATCCGCACGATGAACTCCATCCACTCCGGATCACCGACCGACCCCTGCCCTCACCACGTCTTCAACAAGGCCGACGCTGTCATCGCACCCCACCTGCGAGACATCATCAACACATCCTTCGACACCGCCACCTTCCCCGAGAGCTGGAAGCACGCCGAACTCAGCGCTCTACTCAAGAAACCCACAGCGGACCCCACCGAACTCAAGAATTACCGCCCCATCTCGCTCCTCCCGTTTCCAGCCAAAGTCATCGAGAAGACCGTCAACAAGCAGATGGCCGCCTTCCTCGAGACGAACGGATCCCTCGACCCCTCACAGTCCGGCTTCCGAGCCAACCACAGCACTGAGACCGCCCTCATCGCCGCCACCGATGACATCCGAGCCCTGATGGACAATGGAGAAACAGCGGCCCTCATCCTCCTAGACCTCTCCGCGGCATTCGACACGGTCTGCCACCGCACCCTAGTACGGCCCCTCAGCAACATCGGCATCCAGGACAAGGCGCTGGAAAGGATCATCTCCTTCCTCGACGGAAGAACACAGAGAGTCCGCCTACCACCATACAAGTCAGAGGCCTCCGAAGTCATCTGCGGCGTCCCCCAAGGATCATCTCTGAGCCCCAGCCTCTTCAACGTCTACATGAGCCCCCTCGCGGCCATCGTACGCAAACACAACCTCAGCATAATCTCCTACGCCGACGACACCCAGCTGATCCTCTCCCTGACCAACGACCCTGCCGCCGCCAGAGCCAACCTGCACGAAGGGATGAAAGAGGTAGCCGAGTGGATGAAGACCAGCCGCCTGAAACTGAACTCGGACAAGACGGAGGTCCTCATCCTGGGCTCCTCACCCTCCGCCTGGGACGACTCCTGGTGGCCTCCCGCCCTGGGCACCGCACCCAAACCGACAGACCATGCACGAAACCTGGGCGTCATCCTGGACTCCTCCCTCTCCATGACCAGGCAAGTCAACAACGTCTCCTCGGCGTGCTTCAACATCCTACGCATGCTACGGAAGATCTTCTGGTGGATCCCCACCGAGACCAGGAAGACCGTCACCCAGGCCCTCGTCACCAGCCGACTGGACTACGGCAACGCCCTCTACGCCGGTACCACCGCCAAGCTCCAGAAGAGACTCCAGCGGATCCAGAACGCCTCAGCCAGACTCATCCTCGACATCCCACGAACCAGCCACATCTCCGGACATCTGAGAGACCTTCACTGGCTCCCCGTCAACAAAAGAATCACCTTCCGCCTCCTCACCCACGCACACAAAGCCCTACACGACCAAGGCCCGAGCTACCTCAACAGCCGAGTCAACTTCTACGCTCCCAAACGCCACCTCCGATCAGCCAACCACGCCCTCGCCGCCGTCCCCCGCATCCGAAGAGCGACCACAGGAGGAAGGTCCTTCTCCTACCTGGCCGCCAAGACCTGGAACTCCCTCCCGACCGACCTGCGCCTGACCCAAGACCACCTCTCCTTCAGGAAGAAGCTGAAGACCTGGCTGTTCGAGCAGTAGCGGCACCCCCCCCCCCCCCCCAGCGCCTTGAGACCCTACGGGTATGTAGCGCGCTTTATAAGTGTCACTGATTGATTGATTGATTGAATCCCTGAACACCGCCCAGCCCAATGCCGCAACCAAGCTGAAACAAGCAGTCCAGAACTTCAACACCTGCATCACCAAAGCTGCAGAGCGAGTCGCCCCATCACACCAGCCAAAACTTGCAGATCCCCCAAACAAGCCAGCAGGTACACACCAGAACTCATTACAATGAAACACAACTGCAAACAACTTGAGAGAAAGTGGCGCACCAGCATAGATGACACAGGCCTGTCACCTTCAAGTCAGCCCTCAAAGCATACCGCCAATGACTTGAAAACACGAAAAAGGATGCCCTAACAAACCACATCGATGCAAGCACCAACAACACCAAGGAACTCTTCACCATTGTCAGTGAGTTCTCCTGTCAAACAACCACTGGGAATGCAATCACCCCTTCACAGGAATTCTGTGACACCCTAGCGCCCACTTCTGCAACAAGATATCCACCATCTACAGGAACTGCGAGCCTAACCCACCGGCCTCTTCACTCCAACGGAAGCCTACCCCAATCAGCATCTCACCACGTGGGAACAGCTCACCACACCAACCACAACAGCCATCATGAATTCCATACACTCGGGGACACCCATGGACACCTGCCCCCACCACCTCTTCAACCTACGAAGTAATGCGATCAGGCACCTACACAATACCATCCTCAATGCATTGATCGCCCCAACCACTTTTCCAGATATATGGAAACACACAGAAGTCAGACCCCTCCACAAGAAAACCTCCACCAACCCAACAAACTCTAGAAGTACCACCCCATCTTGCTGCTCCCTTTCTCTGCCAAAGTCCTGGAGAAGGTCCTCAACCAGCAGCTCACTTAACACCTGGAGAGAAACAATGTGCTAGACGCTTCCCAATCCAGTTTTCGCACCAACCACAGCACCGAGACCACCCTGATTGCTGTACGGATGGCATCCACACCATAATCTACAGAAGAGAATCAGCGTCCCCAATTTCCCTGAACCTCTCCACAGCCTTCAACATCATTTCCCACCACACACTCATCAAGAGACTGCACCAGATTGGGATCAGAGGAGACACACTTAGATTGATTGCTTCATTCCTCATGGGCTGAATGCAGAAAATTCAACTTCCCCCATCACCTCAGAACCCACAAGCACCATCTGCAACCTCGCTCAGGGTTAATCTTTCGGCCCCACCTTCTTCAACACATACATGATGCCTCTAGACAACATCGTCAGAGCCCACGATCTCAGCATCATATGCTACACCAACGACCAATTTCCACAACTGCATGAAGTAAGTCACAGACTGGATGAAGGACAACTGTCTGAAACTCAACATTGACAAGACCGAAGTACTGATCTTGCAACCATGCCTCCCTCTGGCAGACAGCTCACAAGAGCACCTACCATGCATATCCAGGCACAACAATTCTTCATTGAGGCACAGCAAAAGAAAAGATGGCATCACACGGCTCTCTGGCAGAATGACAAACTGCATGCTAATGACAAACAGCTGCAACAGAGAAGAAAAGAGTTCCAAATCCATGATCTGGCTCCTTCTTTATCACAAATACCAGATAGGCTGAAAAGGACATCAACAGGACCCTGTACCAATTCATGAGGCGTGTTCCTCAATGCAACAGTAACGCTGGCTCTCGTTCTTACCAAGAGTTTCTCAAAGCAATCTCCCTTCCAGCTGCCAGCTCTACCCTTGGGCCTGATGCTCCAAGAGGTCCCTTGTGAGACAGACAGCATGGGGCATGACTGCCATAGCATCCTGTTTACATACATGAGAAGGAAGAGAATCAACACCTGATTCTAGGGTACCCCATCCATTTACAGCAATGATATATATTAATCCAGAGATAGAAACCAAGGCTGCAGCACTATGTCTTCTATCCTACTCTACTGCAACTCACCTATTGCTTCCACCTGCTGCTCCACTGCACCCCCAACACTTTCATCTGCAGCCCAGCAGCTCCAAAATGTCCCTGATGAAGGTAAGCGTGGCATGGATTATTCAACCATCTATCAAAGTGAAGAAGAGTAACACCTGCTGCTGCTCATTACACAGACTGGGCTTAATGTCCAGAGACCCCACTGGCCTGACCTCAAAGGCATTCCACCACCGAGAGTCACATTTCCAAAGAAGGTGCACATTGAGCATGAGACAGAAGAGAGAGGGAGTGCTCTGCCAGTGCACACTGGCAAACTAGAAGACCAATCGCATGCAGAAGAAAAGGAGAACCTACTGCAGCCTTGGATCAGGATGGATCACATCAGAAGACCACCACTGACTGTGAGTGCAACTATCGATCTACGACAGGCAGGCCATCGACAAGCAGCCATAAATATGTCGCAAAGGCCTAGCAGGAGAACCAAGAGTAAGCCACATGCACACGCACACAGAGTCTATACCCTTAGCTCCCCAGAGCATCTGTCCAGACAAAGTCACCGGCTGCCTTGAAGAGCATAACGTCTGCAGAAAGAATCATTCAGCCCTTACACATGTAGAAGATGGCCAGCACCAGCAACTCACAGATCCACTGGGATACCCCATCCACCCAGTTATTATCACCAACCCTCGATGCACCAAGGAAGAACCTTTGCAAACCCATAGATAAGCAGATGACTGCTGTTATGAAGCTATGAACAACATCTTACCAATTTCTGTAAACCTACATTACCGCCACTGTCTGTGGAGCATCTTTTGTCTAGCTGGAGTTAGAACATCAGCATCACATCAAAGGCCAAGAAGCCCATGGCACAAGAAAGGGACAGCCAACCAGTGACAAGTCAGAGGCCTCCAAAGTCATCTGCGGCGTCCCTCAAGGATCATCTCTGAGCCCCACCCTCTTCAACGTCTGCATGAGCCCCCTCGCGGCCATCGTACGCAAACACAACCTCAGCATAATCTCCTACGCCGACGACACCCAGCTGATCCTCTCCCTGACCAACGACCCCGCCTCCGCCAGAGCCAACCTGCACGAAGGGATGAAAGAGGTAGCCGAGTGGATGACGACCAGCCGCCTGAAACTGAACTCTGACAAGACGGAGGTCCTCAT
Source organism: Lissotriton vulgaris (assembly GCF_964263255.1). Lineage (NCBI taxonomy): Eukaryota > Metazoa > Chordata > Amphibia > Caudata > Salamandridae > Lissotriton > Lissotriton vulgaris. Next base: position 1,093,717,986 of record NC_141698.1, read on the forward strand.
CCTGGGCTCTTCACCCTCCGCCTGGGACGACTCCTGGTGGCCTCCCGCCCTGGGCACCGCACCCAAACCGACAGACCATGCACGCAACCTGGGCTTCATCCTGGACTCCTCCCTCTCCATGACCAGGCAAGTCAACAACGTCTCCTCGGCATGCTTCAACATCCTACGCATGCTACGGAAGATCTTCTGGTGGATCCCCACCGAGACCAGGAAGACCGTCACCCAGGCCCTCATCACCAGCCGACTGGACTACGGCAACGCCCTCTACGCCGGTACCACCGCCAAGATCCAGAAGAAACTCCAGCGGATCCAGAACGCCTCAGCCAGACTCATCCTCGACATCCCACGTACCAGCCACATCACCGGACATCTGAGAGACCTTCACTGGCTCCCCGTCAACAAAAGAATCACCTTCCGCCTCCTCACCCACGCACACAAAGCCCTACACGACCAAGGCCCGAGCTACCTCAACAGCCGGATCAACTTCTACGCTCCCAAACGCCACCTCCGATCAGCCAACCACGCCCTAGCCGCCGTCCCCCGCATCCGAAGAGCGACTACAGGAGGAAGGTCCTTCTCCTACCTGGCCGCCAAGACCTGGAACTCCCTCCCGACCGACCTGCGCCTGACCCAAGACCACCTCTCCTTCAGGAAGAAGCTGAAGACCTGGCTATTCGAGCAGTAGCGGCACCCCCCCCCCCCCCAGCGCCTTGAGACCCTATGGGTATGTAGCGCGCTTTATAAATGTCACTGACTGACTGACTGACTGACAATCTACTCACCTCCTCGGTATCTTGCTCCAGTCTTCAGTCCCAGGACCTATCAACCCCTAAGTATTCCACATATGACTAGGCAGTGGGCCATTGGGGATCTTACAATGGCCCACACGTGGCACACACACAACTCCAACACAGCTCACATGCTGTCTTGTGGGCAACACAGCCAAGGAGACTCCTCCACATGCGAGAGGTGGACTTGCTGCTCCACTGAAGGCTATTGCATTACCAGGTGACCCAGAGGAAGACTTCTGAAGCTCATCAACAAGTTTCCGATTGCTCATCAATCAATTTCCAATTCTCTCCAAGACTGTGTTGTGTTCAGAGAGTCAAAAAACTCAGCAATAGCAAGCCTTTCAAGTGACTCCCACAACACTCCTGATGCAGTGTTTGAAATTCGGACATTAGCTATGAGCTTTGATGCAATCAAGAGCTCCGGGACTTCTGCTCATCAGCGTTCGTACCCTGACTCCTCACTAAATGTACCCTGGAGACTAATGGACTCACAGTAGTGTCCTGTACATTCATTTTATTTTATTCTACACTGTTGGACTTTTTGAGTTTACATTTGTATTTTAGGAGGAATGATGATAGACCTGGCATTCTTGGTGTGGTATACCCTGAGCCTATTTGTGTTCACTACCCTGTTTTTGCTGAAATTCTTTTTTTTCAGCATTGTATAGTGCTTGTGCTCTGTCCCCTAAACATGGTAAAATGGACCTACACCTGATTGGTACATTTAATTTACTTATATGTCACAAGTAACAGTCGTAAAGGTACCCAGGTCCTGTAAATAAATTTCAAAAAATGTGTTGCAGCACCTATTGTTCCTCCCGCTAAAGTAGCACTGCAAAACATGCCTCGGGACTGCCCCTACAGCATGTAATGCAGCTCTTAATGCCATTTTCACACCGTGAAAGGAACTTTTTTCCAGGCCTCAACCTTCCTTTTTAATACTTGTAAGTCACCTATTAGGTAGGCCCTAGCCACCACTAGGGCCAGGCGCGTGGTATTTAAAAGTAGGGCATGTACATTTCAAATGTCCTGACAGTGAGGAACTCCCAAAATCATTTTTCACTGTTGTAAGTCTACCTGTCTCAAGGACCTATACTGGTTTATCTTATTAAACTTAGTAAGAGATAGATTCAGTTTGGGAACAGATAGAGAAATGCTTCTTCCACTTAAATGAACTGTAATGTAAAATCCTTATGAATGATAAAGTCAGATTTCAAGATACTATTCTGAAAATGCCACTGTTACTGGTCTCTGGTTCTGATCCCTAAGAGGTGCCCCTCCAGGACCCTGCACCCCTTGCTGGCATCATAGTGTTTTCTTCTGCCTCAAAACCACAAGCCTTGTGCTCCAGGTTAAGATCCAGAAGTTCTGGGGAACTTCGTGACCACAAACAAAATTCTTGCTTCACCCATCGATAATCTGCATCGACTGCCAATGCGAAGTTCCAGCAATGGCCGACTCTTTGTGCTAAACACTGCCTATCTGTGACGCCCGACTTGCTCCTTGCTCCGACAACGGTCTCCTCATATCAACTGCAATGCTCCAGCTTCCCACATGGACTTGGACTCAGAGATGGTAAAATCTTCAGCAGGATGAACATGGTCCCTCTATCCGGCCGCACTTCATTGCAATTGGCCTCAACTTTGGCTCAGTCCAGCGTGACCAGATAACCGCAATTGGCACTTTGTGAATTTTTGGCATCTGATTGGATGTTTGCCACGTTGGTGTCATTTTAATTAATAAAATGAATTCTATTGTTCTAAATTGGTTTGGGATATTTGGTGTGTTTTCTCTTTAATACTGTTTCAGTGTTGCATAAGTACTTTACACATAACCTCTAAGTTAAGCCTGACTGGTTTACTATCATGGTACCAGAGGGGTAAGATGAGGTTTAGTTAGTGACTTTTGTGGTTCACCCTGACAAGGATTGTGTTTATTATTTGAGTGGGCTTCCATTCACCTCATCTAGTAACTCAATTTCTTACAAATGTACTGTCCTGATGACACGTCACCTTGCAGCTCCCGTACCAGAGGACTGTTACTACATTTATCCACACAACACAGTTGTCACTAGTCAAGTGACCTTGTCACTAAAAGGGAGCTGGGTGCATGTGCTTGTATTCTAGGTGTCCCCTGCATCTTTATGGCTGTGTAGTGTGTCATAGTTTCACTTCCATGTGGGACTAGGTCACACAGCATCACAAGCCTCGCACACAGAGCATGCCACAGCTAATTCTCAGCCCATGGTCCATGTGTTTATTCCCAGTTATGTGGCTTCTGCTTATCGTGTTAATGAGACTCCCTCTGGGTCACATACTCCTTGTTTCCAGCCCCTGCCACAAAGCCCGCCGTCCTGATGTTCTTTACCCTTTATTTATTTATTTTTGCAATTTTATATAGCGCGTATATGGACCAAAAGCATCAGAGAGCTTTACAACAGTAAAAGGATAACAAATGTACAGCGAGTTACAGTTACAATAATTACGTTCAGACATTTTCATTGGTAGATGCAGCCAGGACAGTTTCAGCAGATTGGTCAAAGGTCGTACACAGTTCAAACATCAATGAAGATGGTGGGGGTCACTTAGCGATGGTGGTTCGTATCCTGGTGGAGAGATCACTTAAGAATGAGGGTGATTAACCAAGGTGTTTAGAATGAACTTGAGGGCTTTTTTGAAGGCGATGAGTCAGGTGGTGAGGCGGGGGGGGGGGATGGAGGGAGGTAAGGAGTTCCAGATTCTTGTGGCACTACCAGAGAATGACTGCCGCATGTACCGTTCCTGACTGAAGGTGGGGGGTTCCAGGAGCAGAGATTGGGCATTTCTGGAACCCCTATTTGCTCCAGAGATTTTCAGTTTCTCATTTAGATAAGAGGGTGGAGAGGAGTGCAGCGCTCTGATGTGTTTGCTTTGTCCCTCTAGACCCACACACTTTCACTTTCACATAATTCTCGCTACACTGGCAAAACATGAATGAAATCATGCTTACGATACTAGTATGACACATTAAGTAAGGAGTAACGGCTTAGCTCACACCTCAATAGGTGAAACAAGCAGCAGGTAGAAACATCCGGGACTGTGTCCTCAAACATTGCATTGGGGGCAGTTATAGACCTATTAATAGCTCCTCCCATACCGCAGACTGCATGCATTTTCTAGGGGCGCTGAAATCAGAAGTAGCACCTTAGTTACCAGGCAATAGCCGCTTCAAAGGATCCCATCTGTCAGTGCGGCAGGATGGTGGTGTGTGAGCTCGTGAAAGGACAACCTGTGAAGCTGCATATCTGGGTCATCATTCCCACGAATGGAGGGGAAGCCTGTGTGGATGGGTGCGTGTGTGCATGAGTGCATGTGTGCGCGTGTGCATGTGTGCGTGTGTGCCTGTGCGCAAGTGTGCTTAGGTGCATGAGTGTGTGTGTGCATGTGTGCATGCGTGCATGTGTGGGTGTGTGCCTGTGTGCATGAGTGCATGTGTGCGCGTGTGCATGTGTGCGTGTGTGCATGAGTGCATGTGTGCATGTGTGCGTGTGTGCCTGTGTGCTTAGGTGCATGAGTGTGTGTGTGCATGTGGGTGTGTGTGCCTGTGTGCCTGAGTGCATGAGTGCGTTTGTGCATGTGCGCGTTTGTGCCTGTGTGCTTGGGTGCATGAGGAGTGCCTGTGTGCATGTGTGCCTGTGCCTGCGTGGAGAAGTGTGGCTCAGGGGTTAGAGGCGGCAGACCCGGAAGCTGAGATCGGTCCTGGACAAGGGTACAATTCCCCGCCTCGGTGGTTCTTGGGCTAAAAATTCCACGGACTCGATAATTCTTGCTCCGGTGCCTTCTCGACTCACGGGTTCACACTCTGCGACTCTGGGCAATAGCTTGCTTAATCTCCACAACGGCCCCTCGCGACGGGATGCCTGGCTTTCACCTTGTGGATACCCTGCCGGGGTTATCTCTCAGGGGAATACCAGGATGGGTTCCCTAAGCCAGCACCGGGAAACCCACTGCGGGTAGCTGTGCGCTATATAAGCTCAAATACATTTACAAATACATTACCTGTGAGTGTGTGTCCATATGTGTGCATGTGTGCCTGTGTGCATGTGTGTATGTGTGCAGACATGGCAACTCCGCCGCGGTGTGCACAGCACCTGTGGTAGAGAGCTCAAACATTTCTGTGCATTTTTGGGAAGAAGAGAGGGTGCTGCCGGTCTGAGCATTTGATACAGCAGAGGAAGAGGTGCAGAGTGAGGGGCGTGGCAATGACACTGCATCGGTATACATTTATGATAACGGTTCAGCAGTGCTTCATTTGCATGAAAATAAGTGCAAGATCCCGAGATATTTCTCAGAAGGCCATTGTGACTTGCACCATCCACTGCCTACGCCAGCGCTGCCAAATGCTGGTACCAGCTGCAAACCCAGTCCTATTGACTATTCCTGGCGTTCCAAACCTGTGACCGGGGCCTGGGTACGCTGGGTGCATTACCTGTCTAATTCATATTGAATTGTTAAGTACTGTTTTTAAACATAGATGCACAGCGCCACCATGTGGTAGACTGTGATTTGTATGTGCCTGCTTAAGTGCTGGTGCCCAGCACTGGCAAACACCGGAACAAATTGACACTGAGGTGCAGCTTACAGGGGGCAGAAAGGTTTAACTTCCGGGGCAGGAGGATTCTGCAGGTTGCTCCCGGACATTCTGCATGCAGGAGGCACATGGGTGAAGCAAGTCAAGGAAGTGTTCGTAAAGGGGGATTTGCAAAACACACTCCAACTGTTATAGCAAATAAAGAACCTGTGCTGTACTGTGTCATAAGGCAATATATGAATGCGTTGAGCTGAATGTGAAACAGTGCACAGAGGTTCATTATAAAGAGTGATGTCTGCAACAGAACATCTCACATTTCATATATGAGAGCGCAGTGAGATAACTGGGTTTGCTCAACACCACACAGTAAGAAAGAAGGAAGTGTAGGGGGCCATTAACAAACTTTAGTACATTTAGTAGTACTGCAAAAGAACTATTGGATTACTACAAAATACTTTACACCACCAATGCTCCTATCTTTTGTATGGGAGATCCCCGCCCGGATTGCAGGTGCGCCTTAATTTAGTAGGAAACGTGAGAGGGACAGAGGAGTGGCTGAAAAATGGGAATACTTACTACAAAACAGGAGAGTGCTATGGAGGGTCAGAAGGGGTTAAGGCAGAGTTTGGGAAGGGGCAAACGCCCACCAAGGAGTAAGCCCATTGCTATTTACAAACTGCACTTCTAAAGGTACTCCAGCCAAAAAGGATGCAAAGCAGTAGTAAATCTACTCCAGCCCAGGCTAGGGCTGACACCTGGCCAATGTTATACTGGCATGACTGGTAGAATAATGACCATGCCAATAAAAAAAAAAAATAGGAACAAACTTTTTAAACCCTTTTTTCTCATTATTAGTACATACTTGAAACAGAAAATGTAAGAAAAAAATTCAAAGTGTGTTCTATAGCTGCCTAAATGAACCATCACTGATAACTGAAGTATACAAAGACAGAGAGGTCATGTCCAAAAGGAATACAGGGGTTAGGAAACTGTCAGCAGCCCGAACCCTACAAATGACATTTACCTCAATGAGCTGGTGTGTGGTACTGATTCCAAGACCTATCTTTGCAGTATCCGGTCCGAAGTTCAGGAGGGATTGGGAGGTTTACACCTGCCTGACGCCATATTATCACGCAAGAGTATTAGCACCTGCGGCCTGTACGAGTACTTCCTGCGCATAAAAACAGTGCAGGCCAAGGTGGACCGGGCAGCTGACACTTACCCGCCATGGAGCCCTGCTGCCTAAGACAGAGTGTGCCAAGGCAGCTGTCCTGGGCTTCCTTGAACCCCAAAATGTTACTAGCCCTAGTTGACAGGGGCAGTGGACAGACATTCTAGCATTCTGTTGGCTATGAAGGATAGGGTGCCAGGACAGTTGTCATCAGTATTGGGTTTTTGCTATGTCTCTCAGTAGTAATGTGGTTGAGCAGTCCAAGGCTCCTTCAGGGGAAGGGGAGAGGTGGATATAACAAAGTGAACATTGGCTCACAACTCAAGATCCGTGCAGCAGCAGCAATGCATCATTGTCCAGCCAAATACACACTTTTTTTGAAAAAAGAGAAGTATTTTATTTCAACTGCTAACTAACAGGAATGAAACATATGACATACACAAACAATAACACAGTCCCTCCTAAAGTCATGCCTCTAGTCTTTCCTTGGCTATTCCCTGTCCCACTCCCTACTCACTCTAACAATAGTGGTTATTCCCCATTCACTATTGGTAACATCCAGGGTATGCATTACTAGTATTCGGAGTCTTTAGAGTCCACCTTGACTCTAATCTAAAGTCAACAGTCTTCCAGCGCCTTGAAGCCTCCGAACAGCAGGTTCCCCCAGGGTTGACCGGATTGAAATCAGTGGGTACAGATTCCTCACATGTGGTCATTCTACCAAAGTGACCAGATGTTCTTTATGGTTCCTGCTGCGGTGTAAGTATCCGATCCGTTTCCCGGGGGGGAGAGGGCGGGGGTGGTGTTGTTGTGATGATCCAGTTGCAGGTCCCTCTCCTGCTCTCCTGCTCTTCTGGTTGTGGGTGATGGTGTGTAGCTGCTCCCATGGCATCCTTACTTCTTGGGCAGCGATAGCATATCAGAGCGCAGTTCTTTCTTGATGTTCCTGGAGACACCCGCTGGCATACAAGGTCTCTGTATCTTCACAATACGTGCAATCAGCAGAGTCAAGTCCTTGGCAGAAGCCCTTCTAGATACATGGGGTTGCGGCCCACTTCATCAGAGGTCTATGGTCCTTACTTCATGGCAGTCTTTTCACAGTGGCCCCTCCTAGCATACGGGGTCATCAAATTTGCACTTCACATGGCCTACGGTCCGCTTCACACAGCAGGACACACAGCTGAGTTCACAGCAGCCCTCCTCTGGCATACAAGGGTCACTGAAATTGTCCTGTACATGGGCAATGCCCTGATCATCACAACAGTAGTCTCCTCACACCCCACAAAGGGAGTCTGCTCGACAGGGCTCCTCACTGAACCTGACTCCCTTCAGCATTCTCCTCTTCCTCACAGGCCACAGTGGTCTTGGCAATGAGGCACACACTGGTGCTCCAGGCTCCAGGGTAGTTGGTCTTGGATTCCGTGGGTCATGTTCTTTCACCCATCAGGGAGACTAACTTGGGCCCCCAATTCTGGTTAAAAGGCAGAAGTCTTGCAGAGCTTCCCCTCCTCACACAGTCAGATTGCAATTTCTGGGGTGTCAAAATCCCCTTCCTTTAGTCAATTTCTAGTCATCAAATATTATTTAGTGTCTAAGTCTTTGAGGTTTTATGTTAGGGTGTTGCTTCCTTTGAAGTACCCACTTCTCTGCCCTCTCTTCCTCTTGAAAGGCTGTCTGTCACAGCAGGAGCAACTCTAAAGCTGAGGGCCCCACAACACTGGCCATGGGAGTGACTAGAGTTCACGCCTGGATGTCAGCCAAGGTGATATGTGCATCAAAAGATTAGACCAGGAACCCAGCCCTACTATGTATGATTCTCTTATCAGTCCCTTCTCCTTCCTAAGATGTTCCCATGTCTCCTCCTTGTTACCTTTCACTGAATCAAAGTGCACCCTATGAAGTACAGAGGGGAATCCTAGTTCTCCCTTTTCCAGTGTGTGTCCCTCCCCCATGCATGTATGACGTTACAATGCATACATTTACAACGCATGCCTTTACAACGCTGTTTTTAAATCGCAACATCCTTTACAACGCATTATTTTACATTGCATGCCATTACATCCCATGTTCAGAAACTACCTTTACAACGCATTCCATTTCATCGTGTTACACCTTTACAACGCATACTATTACAATGCATACCATTACATCGCATTTAAGGTAAGTGTTGGATAGTGTAGGGGTAATAATGACTATTCTAGCTCCAGTGAGTGCAACAGTAGGGTAAGTGTTGGATAGTGTAAGGGTACTATGCTTTGTAATGGTATGCATTGTAATGACTTGCAATGTAATGCCTGCATTGTAGTGACATGCATTGTAATGACATGCGTTGTAGTGACATGCAATGTAATGGCTGCGTTTTAATTACATGTTATGTAAAGGATGTTGCGATGTAATGACTGACATGTAAAGGTAGTGTGATGTAATGACTGCGTTGTAAGGGTTGTTTCCCGTCCCGTCCAGCTTCGAGGAATTCAGCAATCTACAAATCTGTCTAGGGGAATTCTCTACCTCCTCTCCATGTAGACCTGGGTCTCCTAAAATGGTATACAGGGTCCCTCATATCTTGGACCATCGACAGCCTGACATACACCCAGTGCATATATACAACCTGCAGACACTGCACAGCACTGTATCCTCCATGTATTTTACCACTCCTAGGAACACATACATCCAGCACATCTATTTACCCATACACAGCACAGCATCCTTCATGTATTGTACCACATATAGGCACACATACACCCAGCACTTGCATTTACCATGCACACACTGAACAGCACTACATCCTCTATGTATTGTACCACTCCTAGGCCCACATACAACCAGAACTTGGACTCACCATGCACATACTGCTCTGTACTACATTATCCGTGAATTGTACTCTTCACAGGCCCACATACAACCAACACAGATACAGCACTCCAGCCCTGCGCAGCACTGCACACAAACTGATGTAACCCAAGGGAGAGTTACACACAAATCAGCGGAACTTTAAAATCAGTCAACCTTTAAGCCTCACACACGTGACGCAGCTTGAAAGGACCTGTTCCAACTGGTTACTACATGACAGGCTTCCACCACACGTGTGCTGCTTATCTCCTTGTGAAGGCAGTAGCCTTCCACCACTACCAGACACCCCTCCCAGTCGAACAAGACCACAACCCATGAGACAGACCTATGTCATGGCACACACGCATGATCCGTGTTTTCCTATGACAACAAAAATCAGCATTAGGGATCCAGACACCAGTGCAGTTCAGCACTCAGGGCAGGGGTGCATGCCCATTTCCATGCAGAGGACTGTTCCATCCCAAAACTCATCTTCATTTTTTTGAGGATGAAAGAGGCCTGGGCCACCTGATAGCAAGCCCAGTGCCCTGTTCGATAACAAGGTACTGAGTATGCGAAGTGTTTTTTCAAACCCCACTGAAGTGTGATGGTTGTCTGGTGTTAGTCCAAGGACTTGTATGAATGTATGTATGTATGTGTGTATATTGTATTTCTACAGCGCAAACCTAGCCAGAAGGCAGTGAAGCACTATACAAAGTCAAAGACAAGCATAAGTCAACAAGTAACAAGAGAGGAAGCTGTTATGAATGGTTAATGCACTGTGATCTCGTGTCCTGTAAATCTCACCTTTTCCCTGATTTGGAGCAGCATTAGGGCAGTCTTGATGGATATAGGGATGCTGTTCCAGATCCCGTGTCAAGGATCACTGCCTTATCTTTTCTGTTTTACACTTCTTAGTCACCAGTTTAATGGAGTCTTGGGTGCGGGACAGAAGTTTTCCATGTTGCTACTGATCATCCCAGCATTAGCATAAAATCACAGCAACAGATTTATTTCAGTCGGGGTTTGACTAAAGGACACACTATATGGGTTTGTACTTTTTATATTGTTTATTTCACATGGTGCATGAAAGGCAGGTTTTTTCACATTAAACCTGTAAGGGGTCACCAAGGGTTGCAGCAGCAACTCCTGGCCTGCCCCTTGCAACCACTGGCACTGCTTGTGCGACCCCTGGCTACAGAGGTGGCACAATTAGTGCTACAAACAAAGAATTGTCTCCAAATTCCTTATTTCCTGCCTGTTTTTCATTACACTAATAGTGAATAATATTATCATATTCACTATAGGTATAATACAAAATGGACAACACTTAATTGGAAGAGGGTCGTTGGTGGCAACTGTTGCAAGTAAGGTGATTTTAAATGTATGTTGTGTGCATGCTTGTGGGTGAGAGTAGGCCTGGGCAGATTGTTTTCGATTCTCTTGGCAGAATCTGAGGAATTTTGGTAATTCTCTGTTACTCTTGTAAAGTGGAATTTCTGGTAAAATAAAATTCCACGACTCCGCTTGCAGAATCAAACATTATGCAGAGGTTTTCTAAAGTTTAGAAACCACTGCATAACAATTGGTGTCCATACTCTGAGTGACTATGGGCCACATGTATCAATGTAAGGTTTTGCGATTCCTTATTTGCGAAAAATAGGGAATTGCAAATAAGGAATCGCAAAACGGGATGCATCAATTTAATTGCATAATTTTTGCGATTTGGTAAAAATCGCATTTTTTACCAAATCGCAAATATTATGCGAATTCCAATTTGCGAATTCGCAAATCCTATTGATTCCTATGGGCCAAAAGGCCCATAGGAATCAATGGGAATTGCGAATTCGCAAATTGGAATTCGCAAAATGTTAATGCATTCCATGGGTGCAGGGGGGGTCCAAAGGACCCCTCCCTGCACCCCTGAAATGTATTTTTAAATGGATGTTTCACACACACATGTCCTAAGGACATGTGAGTCTGTAACATGACAGTGTTTAAAAGGCTAATTTGAGCATTTTAAACATTTTTCGCAAATTACCACGAGGTTCACCCTCGTGGTAATTTGCCCCCCTAAATGCGATTTCGCAATTTTAAAATTAATCATGCATTGCTTTTAAGGAATCGCAAATTTGCGATTCCTTAAGAGCAATCCATTTTTGGAATTCGCTAAAAATAGCGATTTTTCCAAAAATTCTTGATGCATACTAAAAAGGTATTTAGGAATCGCAAACGGCCGATTTTACAGAATCGCACCGTTTGCGATTCCTAAACAGCTTGATGCATGTGGCCATAAATGTTTTAACCACTTGCAGAGCATGTAAGAAGGGTGCTGAGTGATGTGCAGTGGTTTTTAAAGTTTAGAAACCATTGCACACCACGCGGCGCCCATACTTTGCAGTGATTCAAGTTGTAATCACTGCAGAGCATGTACGGCTGATATGGAGTGGTTTCTAAAGTTTAGAAACCACTGCATACTACTCTGTGCTCTTGCATACACTGCAGCTTTAATCACTGCAGAGTATGTAGGACGCCGAGTGGTGTTTGGCAGGGCTATTTTCTTAGCACAACATCCATCCTTGCACCTTTCTTTGGAAGCGAGGGCTCATTTTGCACTAAGAAAATAGTACCAAATGCCCACTTCAGCTCATCGTGAAATTCCATGGAATCCCATGGTATTTTAATGTAATTCCGCAGAATCAAACTCTGCAAATTCTCAAATCAAACTTTTAAAAAAACTCCACAAATTCTGCTCACCCCTAGGTGAGATTACGTTTATATGCGAGAGTGTGTGTATGAAGAGCATGTGTGAGTCAAAGTGAGTGCAAGTTAATGACAGGTAGCCAGCGAGATTGAGGCCCAGATTAACTGTCTTTGACGCAAGGCAATTCTGCACCAAAGTTGCTGCCCTGCCTTACCTCAAAGTGAGTGAAGAAATGTGCCATTTCTACTAAGATAGGGTACATGTTTTCGCACATCACCATTGCACCACAGAAGAAAAATACTGGCATGCTTGAGAAAATTCTTGGTATCAGAACACCAACTACATAATGATGGTACTAGCACAAAGGAGGGTACTTTTGGACAACCTAGCATATGGGTGGGTGGCAACCATGCAAAAGGCTGGCCCTGATATATTGAAGTAGTTTTTGACATACGGATTACCTACGGTATATGGATTGCTAAATGTTGGCACTGGCATGTTTTATGATTTTTTTCTCTTATAAGGGGCACCCATGACAAATTGCTGCCCTGGCACAAAGAGGTAATTTATGATAAAATGTTGCCCTGGGACAAAGAGGTAATCTTTGACATATGGGGCCACCCATACCATTTTGAAAAAATTGGGGTCAACTCCTGGGAATTTTTGACACCCCATGAAAGGATCTGAATATGTTATGAGTTCATTTTCAGTGCCAGTGGCATTTCAACTAATTTATGTGAAGATTGTACTTATAAATGCACAATTTGATCCATTATTTTAAAGGTTTCTAGGGGAAAACACCCTCTCAAAGATATCTGGCATACTTGCTTAGCTCACCCATTAAAATTCAGAGCAGGTATTACACCCCAGAACATTCAAAGATCAAGTAAATGCCACATTTTATTTATTTATTTTATTTTAGGAGTTTTATATAGCGCTGACTAGACCCGTAGGTATCAGCGCGCTTTACATTAGGTTACATACTGTTACAGAAAATAATAACAATTACACATTACATCAAAAATAAGCAGCACATTGTGAGACGAAAGAAAGGTGAGACAAATAGAGTGGAGGGGGAGGGGAAGTTTGAGAGGGAAGGATGAGGGAAAGGACGGCAGTAGAGACAAAAGGAAGTCTGCCCAAAGACCGACTGGGTAGGTGACACCTGAGGAGGGAATCCACAGCCCGTCTCCCCTTTAGCTAAACAAGGTAGCTCCATCAGGCATCAGTCAGATAGCTAGGTCTCAACTGACGAGGGAAAGTTCACAGAAGAAAGTCCAGTGGATAAACAGGGAGGGATCTATGAGCAAGGACGGATGAGGGTAAAGGTCAATAGCTGGAAAGCGTAGACGAATGGAGCGGAAAGGCTAAGGGGTAGGGTGAAGGGGGAGGAGGAAGATAAGGTCAGGAGAGACACAGGAGAGTTTGCCCAAAGACAAGCTTGGTAGGTGATGTCCACGGAGGGAATCCACAGTCCAACTTCAGCAATGTCAGTTTTTGTGATGTTAGGGTCATGTGACATGCCTTCCTGGAAACAATCGGGCCAAAAGGCGTATGATGTTTCTTCCTGTGATATCATTAAGGATATGTGATGTCACTTCTGCTTCCCCTGGCATTTTGGTGAATCAAAGCCAAAGCATTGACAGTTGGTATGTTCCTTTTTTTACCTGTAACTAGCCATCTGCATTTTTTTTCAGCTGGATCATGCGCAACAAGATTTTTGAAGCCTGTCCAGAGAATCCCATTTGAAAAATACACCACGCCGATTAAAAAGACTGAAAATATTTTGTATTAAATGTGTAGTTTCTAGATTTTTGTTTGCTTTTCCCCCAATGTGCTGAAATATTTTTTGTTTACTTTTTTAGCCAACGCTTGTCACTGTCATTGTAAAAGTAGAATTTTTTACTTTGCCAGAGCTTCAGCTAAAAAAACATATGACAATGTTGACATCAAACATCTGACATTAAAATATAAGGATCCTCGATATATGTTTGAAGCAAAACCTTTAAAACTGAAGGGCCATATTTGTAGCCTGCCCCCCCAAAATGTTTGACACATTCTTCGGCCTACCATCTTTTTGAATTCAGATTAAAACATTTTATATGAAGCAGTAGATTTACAATGATAAGCATTTTTTCAAATGTTTTGTTGCTCCAGTTTAAATTGTAATATTTTATTTTTTGACTTTACTGTGCTCTCTGCTTTTATTTTTATTTCTCTTTTTCTTTCTATTTCTGTTTGTGTTGCTCCGTGCCTTAAAGAGGCTTTTATGGCATCTATGTGTTATAATTAATATAACAAATAAATATCACAATAAATAACTGAGGAAAATAGAAATAATAAATTGACTCTGCCTGATGAGAAATTTAGGAAACCTCTGTAAATATGCTTCATCACCTCGAGGTATTTTACCCAGCTGTACTGACAAAAGATTTGGCAGCACTTACAAGCAGGGTTTTGCAGAGCTGTGCTAATTAAAGGGGCAATCCAGTGAATGATGTCACAAAACACCTCAAATCCCAAAATGAAATTATCAAACAAAGGAACATCCTAGAATGTCTGCTGTTGGAGACTGCTACAGAAGCCAGGACTGAATGAATGAATAATTGTATTGCTTGATTACTCAAAACCATTGCATTAAAAACTAGATACAAAAGTTAAAAAGGGAAAAATCGTCATGTTAAAAGAAAGTCTGTATAACTGGAGTCAGGATATTTGGGATATAAAGGGAATAATGTCCGTAGACTTTCAGCCAACGTACGTTATCTAGTTCTCAGGTCACTTGATCCGAGATGGCCATCAGCTTCGTGTGAGTCTGTTGGATGAATTTACCAAACGTGGCCATCTGTTTTACTGTGTTCAATGTGTAAAGTAGCTGGACTGCCTCCTTTGCAGTACGCGTGCCCATTTGAAGAAGAATAGGCCTGAGATAAAGGCTGCACGCTACTCGCAGGGCCGGACAGCAAAGTAGGAGGTGGGCCAAAGACTCACGTTTCAATTCACAGTGCCGGCATTCCTTGATCACTATTCCTTTTGGCTCAGTGGTGTATAGTTCTTTAAGGGGCAGGGGGTGCAGTCTGAATGCCAGGATCCTGTGTAAGGCTGCGCGGCCCACAGCCTGCGCGAGGTGGGGTTTAGAGTTATACGCTGTCTGTGGGAGACTTTGTGACTTGTGGAAGCCTCTTTTGGCCAGCAGTTCCAAGTCCGAGGCGCAGGAGAAAATCCAGACTTGTTTTTCAATTGTGCTTTTGATGACAGAGTACTTAACTAACTCAGGGTCCCAGTTCTCTAGAGCTAAGTTTAGACGGTCAGATGCCGCGGCAAGGGTCGCAGACCAGGGATTCCCTGATTCCATAAAGATGTATTTTAGGGCTGCCTTCATTGTTTTCTCTTGTGCCGCTGTTGTCAGGTAAAAGTATTTACTCAGGGCAGCCATCTCTTCCAGCTTTTGTTGATTCAGGGAAAATTCCAATCGCACAAGAATGTTCCTGGTGCACGCAGGTCGATGGAATAACTTTTTGTGTGCACTGCAATGGATTTTTTCCAGGTCCTTGATCAGTTTTCCAGGAAACGCTTGTTGGGCAAAGTTAAGGGCTAGCATTAGTTTTGCCCTCAAAACTCTTTGGATGGCCATCGTTGTAGGGCTGGGTAGAGTGGCTTGTAGTTTGCGGTGGGCGTGGATAATGCCTTTCCCTTTAGTTTGAATTCTCCTTAAGTGGACTCCGGGGCGCCCCAATTCGTTGAACCAAACGCCCAGATAATTATATTGCTGTGTTCATTCCAGGGTGAGCTGGCCAAGGCTCCATTTTGCAAGGTTTTTTTTATGGTAGTGTCCAAAGATCACAATTTTGGATTTAGATGGGTTGGCCACCAGCTTATTTTTGTCATTATAGATTGCCAGAGCCGACAGTGCCTTTTGTAAGCCTATTTTGGTATGATCTAAAAGTACCAAATCGTTGGTGTATTGCAT